>NC_092335.1:439510000-440210000 GCF_046630445.1 Rutidosis leptorrhynchoides | reverse complement strand
TATAATGCAACACCTTTAACAAAAACGTGTGATAACACATTACAATCTCCCTATTTCCACCGACGGTTTTATGGAGTACTATATTATGCTCCTTTGCTAAACAGTTACGGATAAATTGAATTCAGAAAAATTATATATTTTAAAATTAAATCCATTTATTTATTTCAGTCATTAACTGTATAAAACCTGATCATTAATTTATTAAATAAAAATTACATCAACTGTCCCGCTCGATTCTGGGTAAAATATAAAAAGTGCTAAAATTTAATAACTAGATCCTAAATACATTTTTAGTAAGCCTAAGATTTATAGAACTCATTTTCGGATCACCGTTTATTTTAAAACCACATAAATTCCTTTTTAGCTCGTTTACTATCATTCGAATGACAATTGAGCGTTACCGTTGTTTACTAAATAACTTCGAAATCACAAAATATATATACTTAATATACTTTTTATATAGATTTATTTTAATATTAGATTTTATTATTTCTTATATCATTTTATAATTTAGTTCTTACAATCAAATCATATATTATATCAAACTATATTTCAAATTATTTTATATATAAATATTTAAATATATATGTATCTATTTATTTACATGTAATAGTTCGTGAATCGTCGAAAATGATCGAAGTTAAATGATTGTAAGAAAATAGTTCAAAAATGCTTATCGTGTCGAAATCATATAAAGATTGAGTTTAAATTTGGTAGGAAATTTCTGGGTCGTCACAGTACCTACCTGTTAAAGAAATTTTGTCCCGAAATTTGATTGGGATGGTCATGGCTGACAATAAGTATGTCTTTATGACGCATACGAGCTGAAAATTAGAGTTTTATCACCAGCGAGTAATATGGATAAAACAATTTGTTTATGTGAAGAGTACGAGTGAAGCTATTACAAAAATAGTTAAATGAGTAAATGTAGATTCGTCTTAACCGGTGATGTAGTCACGGTTGATTTTCGAAATTCAAGGAATTTGGAGAAAATCTTTGTAATAAGATTTGATTCTTCGGTAATTAAGGAAATTAAGATCTTCTTTGGTTAAATGCGATAATCTGTTTTGATAGCTCTGCCGGATATTTCATTATAAATCCATTCCCTTCATTTCCTTTATATTTTGGAGTTCCATACTTTTGTTTTCTTTTCTCAACCTTAAGTCAAGCGAGTAATGGTCCAGAATTCATAGATATGAAATTCGAAATGAACATAGCTAACGTTCTAAGAGAGAGATTGTAATATCATGATCTTGATTGGTTAAATTACCAGAATTCAAGAGAAAAGATAGAATTATCAGGAAGACATGTTCTTGATATGTTTATATATTAGATAGAATGTAAGAGTCGTATAAAATGGCACATGATGACGTTATGGTCTGTGAATCATCACGTTTGATGTGCGGAAAGTGGTATATGAATTGTTGTATAAAATAATATGGAAAAATACCGATTAGAGATTGCTACACACTAACGGGCAGTGTACCCGATCCTGTAGTAGTATAGTAACTGGTTTAGTTCCGTGTATCGTTCCAAAGATAGTTGTATTAGTCAAACTAGAATTATAAACTATATTATGATTAACTAAGTAAATGAAGCTTAAAGGTACAAGTTTTATGTTTTGGTGGCTATTTAACGATTTAGCCAAATCAGTTTAGGTTAAATGTAAAAACAATATTTTTGGTCTTTTAAGTTTATAAGATGAAAATAAGTGCAAAGAAAGCAAGTAAGATAGTATTGATATCAATTTAAGGAAAAATGCTCATCTAGACTTTTTACCCTCGATGTTGAATGTTATTTAGGATTAAGACTGGATTGATTGGTTATGCACGAGAACTAATTGATCGGTTTACCAAGAGTAGTCTTGATTAAACACTCAAACGGGATTACAAGACGCAAGTGATGTTCTTGTCATCTAAGACCTCCTATTTGTATTCAACTAATTCAACTAGTCTAAAGACTTGAAGAATGATCAAGTCAATGGTGTGTTGATCATGATCCACTCCTATGTCAACTTATGATTTAGCCTAGTTCATTCCCTTGGTCCGGTTAAATGCTCAATTCACCTAACCCAAGTAATCAATTTAGGGTGGTAATAAGATCCCTATAAACGTCACTAGATAAGGCAAATTACTAACACCTATTAGTTATATGGAATCGAGTAATGAAAATATGTATAACATAATCTAGGGAATTGATCGTTCACCTATATAACTACACATATCAATTAGGCTATCCGAAAGTGTCTACAAGAGTCGTTCTTACATTCCTATGTAAGCTGACCATTTGAACTCAACTTATCCCTTTTGGTAAAAGATGGATAAACACATGTCACTAGGTGTAAATCAATACATTAATTTAACAAGATGATGTTTCTTAATCAAATGAACATATCAATTAGTTGAATCGAAAGGATTAAACTTTAACAAGAATGGTTTTTGTATTCAAACATTAAACTATCGTGCATAATAACAATCAATCAAAAGTAAACATTCAACATCTCGGTTATTTATCTAGACAAACATTATAGAGTTTAGCCAACAATCATAATTATAAACAAAATAACAATCAACTGATAAGTAGAATTCATTGTTGGAGAACAAGAAAACAACCTACTAGAGAATGAATCTTGGATGGAGAAGGTTTTGATCTTTGAAGACTTGATGTTGAGCCTCTTCCAAGAGCTTGGAGTTCACCAAATTTGCTCCCAAAATTGTCTCTGTAACCTCTGGTTTCGTATGTGATAAAACAGTTCCTCAATCAGTAGCTTTTAAAGTGGAAAAAGTAGGTCAGAAAGTCAAAAGTGGCTGAAACCTACTTCTGGACGGCGTCCTAAAGGCTGGACGGCGTCCCGTTGTAAAGAGCTAGACGGCGTCCCGTTGTGAAGAGCTAGACGGCGTCCCAATTCCCCGGACGGCGTCCAAGAATAAAGAGCTGGACGGCGTCCCAAAGCCTCGGACGGCGTCCAAGTGTAAAGAAAGCTACTGTTTCGTTTTGTTTTCAGTCTTCTTTCATTTGGACGAAGCCTAACACATTTGAAGCTTTGTTTTACCATTTTAGAGCACTAAATAGACCTTAACTCGTATCGGGATCAACCAAGGTCAAAAATCATCAAAACTCTTTATAAATCACTCTCCGATACAAATTTGCATATCTTGGCCTATCACTTGTAGAAAACGCCTTCATTATCCTTGATTCTAGAGCATTTTTACACGATATTGCGATAGATATATATGATGTTATTGAGCAATATCAACGTTCCATTAGAAACTCAGCATGACTTACTGTAATATAATCACGTTGATCAAGTGTCATTATATTATACTAACTCATGCTTCAGTTCCCAACACTACTTAAAAAAAACATTCATAATTTAAATTCGAATTTTTCAGGATTTAGAAACTAAAGCAGTTTTTTTCTGATGTAACACTGATATTGCGGAAAGGTGATTAATATCGGATCAGAATAATTATGAAGATTTCTTCAGAAATATTGAGGATATTCAAAATGAAAGATACGATAATGTCTTAGAATATTAGAATCATAGAGTGATGAAGAAATTCATTCACAATGATTTAAAGCAATTAAGAAATAAGGTATTCACTAAAGATTTCATCAGAAATAGAATCATCAGGATTCTTTGAAGGCAGATTAAGTCTTTGTGATTTATCCACAGCTTCCTTTATGGTTTGTTCACTCCGTTTTCCAGTTCCAACTTTTCTGAGCTTTACCAACATACTGTTCTTTATCATCAAACTTTTTACGGTTATCTGCAGTTTCTGCTGCTTCATTCAGCTTTTCAAAATTCAGAGTATTGATTCGCAGACTGGGTACTTTTCAGAATTTCAGAATTGAAGATCGTAATTCTAGGATATAGATGTTATATGTATACATATAACTGTTGACGTAGAAACGCTGCGAAATTTGAAGTTAATGATTGATGATTCTCGGCATTTGGTATGGTAATTATTGTTACAAGATGTAGATAAATACACGATAGGGTTTTTCAATGAATATATAGTGAATTGTCGGAGAGACTTACGCTAGAGAATACTGAAGTTGCTGGTACGTTTACTGCTAATATGGTGGAACATAAAAGGTTCCCCGGTAACGATGATGAAAGGGAAATCGTATGTATCGAAGTTATAATAAGACTTATTCGTATGAAAGGTCGAAGTTGATTTTTTGGAGTTGTGACAAAATTGGCTAATTTAAAAAGGAATTGCAAAGTTATTTTCGGTAATAACAACGCTAAAGGAGCTAGCACAAATACGTGTTATACGTTTACTCAGTTTCCGAGAGTTTTTCAGGTGCATAACTATATGCATAAATCTTTCCTTCTGTAGATGAAGTGCGGTTGGTTTATCCTCTCGATTGAGGTGTTTTCAAGAATCATGAAAGGTTTGAACGCAGGTTGTAATCGTCGAGATACAAATGAGGTTTAAGATGAAATCAAGTAGAACTTGAAGAATTGTTTAGTTTCATATGTTATAATCAATATTTTAATTTATTTTAATTGTCCAATATTATTAGTTCACAGTCGATAGTCCACAGTTAACAGTCTAATAATTCATATATAGTTTAATATATAATATTCAAATTAATTAATACGTGTCGTTACCCGTTACATGTCTCAGACTCGATCACAACTCAAAGTATATATATTATTATAAAATCAACCTCAACCCTGTATAGCTAACTCGATCATTACTGCATATAGAGTGTCTATGGTGATTCCAAATAATATATATAGATGCGTCGGTATGATATGTCAAAACCTTGTATACGTGTCCTAATATTTAAAGTGCGTAAAATAAATAACAGAAATTAAATGACAATAAATAAAATTGCGAGAATTAAAATTGCGATAAATAATTTGTAATACGGAATTAACAGTTAGCTAGGAACAGTTAGCTAGAATTTTGTTAGCGTGGTTTCTTAACAAAATTTCTCATAGTTAATTTGTTTGTTTCTAACAAATTTTATTTTGTCCAATGTTTTCTTCATTATGCCACTTGTTGGATTCTGATAGGTCAAAATCCAAATATGAAATTGAATGAAAATGATTATTCTGCGATGAACGGATACGTATATCTTGTGGATGTAAGTAGGATAGTAAATGACTGTTGAAACAGATTCGAAGAATGTACAGTGTAACTTATTAATGTGAAATCTGAATATTCCTCGGGTATTACCTACCCGTTAAAATATTTTCACCATTAACAGTTTGTACGAAAGAATTTTTAGTTACAATCTTTATGAAAATATACTTATATATATATATTTTCTTCAGATGTAATCATGGGTTTAATGAGTTAATATGATATTAAACTCATTTGATTTACCGTTAGAACTAGAATATATAATCTCTAAAACATTAGAAATTACATAATCGTCATGCAGAACGAAGATAAATGATGTAGAACGATTCATAGAACGATAATAGTCGACGTAGAACAAGATGTAGAACGAAGATTATGCTCGAGGTATAGTTTGTGATGTTGAGGTGTGTGTTGTGGATATTGTTATTGGTGGTACAGGTACTGTTGGTGCTGATGTTGGTGGTGCGACTGGTGCTTGTAAGTTGTGCACCATATTCTCCAAATTGATTACTCGAGAGCGAAGCTCGTTAACTTCTTCAATTACTCCAGGATGATTGTCGGTTGGGACGAGCGGATGAATAAGGTTTAGAATAGTGGATATTATGTAATCGTTGCAAGCTATTCTAGAAAATACGGTGAAAATGGTGTTTCGGACTGGTTCGCCGGTAAGTGCTTCAGATTCTTCGCCAAGAAGGAAAAGTGGTGGATGGAAGGGATCGCCTTCTTCGCGTCTCCATTGATTAAGTCGACTACGAACCCATCAGATGAATTGGGGATGGCTGATTGGTTGATTCATTCTGGTGACGCTGCTTTCGGAGCTTAGGTGAACATCCATGTCAGAATAGCTATCGGAATCCGAGGGATTTGAACTAGTTGCGAGTTCCATCTCGTACGATCAGATGGAGAATTTTTCAATATGAAATGATTTTCGAATATTGGATGGTATTCTAATTACATAGAATATCTATATATATAGTACTAAAGATTTCATAGACTACGGAGGAATTTACGGCATATGTCAGGCAAGTCTACAGCAACAGATGCCCTAAGATATGAATTATCAGATACGCTAAGATATTAATTTTGTCTATACACTATTCATGCAGTCAATGCAGTAAAACGTGTCTAGACTAAGAATGATAAGCAGGTAATTTCCTAAGGATGATAAGCAGATGATTTCCGACTAGAAATGATAAGTAAAACTTTTGACATGCAGACACGGTCGAAGTCCAGACTCACTAATGCATCTAAACAACTATTAGTTAGGCACACTAATGAAAGACCTGGTTCGCTAAGACCACCGCTCTGATACCAACTCTAACGACCCGTCCTAATCTATCTGGACGAATACATTACATTTGGTTACATCGCGAGGTACATGACCTTTATATGATATATTTTACAAACCTTGCATTCAATTTTAAAAGACAGTCTTTCTTTACAACGAAAGTTGACGGCATGCATACCATTTCATAATATATCCAACTATAATTGACTTAGTAATAATCTTGATGAACTCAACGACTCGAATGCAACATCTTTTGAAATATGTCATGAATGACTCCAAGTAATATCTCTAATATGAGCAAATGCACAGCGGAAGATTTCTTTAATACCTGAGAATAAACATGCTTTAAAGTGTCAACCAAAAGGTTGGTGAGTTCATTAGTTTAACATAAATAATCGTTTCCATCATTTTAATAGATCACAAGATTTTCATTTCCATTTCTCATAAATATACGTCCCATGCATAGAGACAAAAATCATTCATATGGATTGAACACCTGGTAACCGACCTTAACAAGATGTATATAGAATATCCCCATCATTCCAGAACTCCCTTCGGACATGATAAATTCGAAGTACTAAAGCATCCGGTACTTTGGATGGGGCTCGTTGAGCCCGATAGATCTATCTTTAGGATTCACGTCAATTAGGGGCCATTTCCCTAATTCTTAGGCTACCAAGCTAAAAAGGGGCATATTCGATTTCGATAATCCAACCATAGAATGTAGTTTCGATTACTTGTGTCTATTTATTAAAACATTTATAAAAGCAGCGCATGTATTCTCAGTCCCAAAAATATATACTGTAAAAGCATTTAAAAAGGGAGCAAATGAAACTCACGATACTGTATTTTGTAGTAAAAATATATATGACGACATTGAACAAGTGTAGGGTTGGCATCGGATTCACGAACCTATATCATTTATATATATATTAACACACATAATTGTAATCGTACAAATTTATATATATATATATATATATATATATATATATATATATATATATATATATATATATATATATATATATATATATATATATATATATATATATATATATATAAATTTATTAGTTATATCATTTTTATATTAATAACCTACATGTTTCATATATTCTTTTTATATACTTAAAAGAAAAATATTACTTTTGTTATATTATATGTATTAAATACTGTGTGTGTGTGTGTGTGTGTGTGTGTGTATATATATATATATATATATATATATATATATATATATATATATCGTTTGTTTGTTAAAAATATGATAATATTAAAATAATAATAGTAATGGTAAAAATAATAATAATGATAATAGAGTTAGAAATGATACTTGTAATATTAATAATAAAAATGATAACTTAAATAAAAATGATACATTTAATAAAAATGTTAATTTTAGTAATAATGAATACTAATAATAATAGCTATAAAAATAATGATTTTACTAATAATAATAATGATACTAATATTTATATTTTTAATATTTGTAATAATAATAATATAATAATAATAATAATAATAATAATAATAATAATAATAATAATAATAATAATAATAATAATAATAATAATAATAATAATAATAATAATAATAATAATAATAATAATAATAATAAATGAATACTACCTCGAAGGAGTAGTCTAAAAAAAATGCCCAAGTCCGGGTTTGAACCTGCGAGCTCCCGCTAACCCGACATTCTCTTAGACTAGCTGAGCTAGTCTGTTTTTCTGAAATTAACACTATCCCATATATATTTAATCCAATATAACTGTCTATATTCTACTTCTTTTTCAATAAAAAATGCCCCAGCCTTGGCTCGAACTCAAGACCTCTCGCTTAACAAATAAACGCCCAACCATTGTACTGTTTATTAATTTCTGTTTTAATTCGCGCATTAAATCTTTTTAACCATAATCATATCATCATCCTATTTACCATTATCATCATCTTCATTAATTTTTTTTTATTATATCGACTGGATCATCATCTTCTCAACATAACTATATCATCTATCATCATCATTATAATCATAAAATTATCATTATCATAATCCTACAGATTACCATTATCATCAAATACCATCATCATCCTTATACATTATCATGATCATGATTGTCTCCGTTAATCATAATCATCATCATCATCACTCTAATCGTATATCTATACCATCGTCACTGTCATCATCATCATCATCTATTATCTATCTTCACCATGATCATAATCGACATACCTATTATCTTCATATCGTAAATTTCATCATATAACCATATTATTATCATCTAATCTTATTATTATTATTGGTTTTCTTCATCATTAATTATCATTCTTGTCTTCATGATCCTTACGATCATGTAACCTTAATACACCATCATCAATCATTCGTTCATCTCACTTACAAGAAAAACCGAACAGTCCAAGTTATTTAAGTTTACGGCCCAATTGAAAAGTGAATCGTGGTCCAACCATATAAATAAATACAAGGCCCGAAATAAAATCAAATAAAAATAATGGCCCAACTAGTCAATTCTGTAACAAGTCGATCCCCTTTTTCTTTTTATAATCAAGTGGGTTTATTTGTTTAAGGGTTGTCGGCCATAAAGGAAAAAGAACAGGAAACGTGTAAAGTAATTTTTGAAAAGCTAATATCAAACTGCAGCAGATTTACATGGAAACAGAAAGAAAAGAAGTATAGCGAGCAGTGGTTTTGAAGGTGGTAACTGTTTTGTGAATAACAATGGAATGATAGAAAAAGTTTAGCAGCCTTACGTATTAGTGGAGTTTCAATGGAAGTGATGGTGTTTGATGGGTTTAAACGAAAATAAACAGGACCGGGTTGTAGCAGTTTTTGATGATCCTCATCGTCTTTGTTCTCATCACCTTATTGTGTATTATTAACGTTTACTAGTAGAGAATTAAAGCAGCAGCAAGCTTGCAGCTGTAATCGAACCAGAAGAACTAGCAGAAACAGTTAAACAAAAGCAGCTGTAGTAGCAACCAAATAAGATGGGTTGTGTGATGGTTTGTGGAAAAAAATATATATGTATAGCTGCAGTAGCAGCACAACATCAATGAGAAGAAAAGTAAAATAAAATAGCGGTTTGGGATGGTGTTCTTGTGGTGGTGATGGTGGTATCGAGTTTCAAATGATGATGATGGTGGTGTTAAGGTGACCAAGATTGTGGGTGGTGGTGATGATTGAGGTGGAGTGGCGGTTGTTTTGCAGTCGGGGTATTGGCCTATTGGTCGACAGTTGTGCAACAGAAGAACGAAAACAGAAGTATGAAGCAGTTATCGAGAAGTGGTTTGGTTCGAGCTTAAATAGAAACATGTAAGTATATTGTTGTTTAGGTTATTCATGATGAAGACAGAAAAACAGTAAGTAATGGGTTGTGCTTGAATGGTGATCATTAGTGATTTGTGGTTTCGAATAAGAAATAGAATATATATATATATATATATATATATATATATATATATATATATATATATATATATATATATATATATATATATATATATATATATATATAGCAGTGGACTTGTGATGGCAACTTGGGTTTGGTTTGGGTTTCGTGTAATAGAAGGGTTTCGATGATTGGTTTGGTAGAATCATGAAGAAGAGACAGAAAGATGATTTAATGAGGATGATACTTGTTAATTTGGAGTAATACTGCTACTTGCAGCAACCGAAACCAGAAACATAAGTGGACTCATAACCGTTGCAAGTTAGTGGGTTGAAGGAGGTAATTGTGGTGACGGTTCTCAGTTATTAAGATAGGAGAGGGAGATGTTAATGGAGAAGGAGAAGGAATGCAATGTGAAATGTCCCGTTCTTATTTATTAAAAACGTTCCATATTAATTGATTTTGTTGCGAGGTTTTGACCTCTATATGAGACGTTTTTCAAAGACTGCATTCATTTTAAAACAAACCATAACCTTTATTTCATCAATAAAGGTTTAAAAAGCTTTACGTAGATTATCAAATAATGATAATCTAAAATATCCTGTTTACACGCGACCATTACATAATGGTTTACAATACAAATATGTTACAACGAAATAAGTTTCTTGAATGCAGTTTGTACACAATATCATACAAGCATGGACTCCAAATCTCATCCTTATTTAAGTATGCGACAGCGGAAGCTCTTAATAATCACCTGAGAATAAACATGCTTTAAACGTCAACAAAAATGTTGGTGAGTTATAGGTTTAACCTATATATTATCAAATCATAATAATAGACCACAAGATTTAATATTTTAATACACATCCCATACATAGAGATAAAAATCATTCATATGGTGATCACCTGGTAACCGACATTAACAAGATGCATATATAAGAATATCCCCATCATTCCGGGACACCCTTCGGATATGATATAAATTTCGAAGTACTAAAGCATCTGGTACTTCGGATGGGGTTTGTTAGGCCCAATAGATCTATCTTTAGGATTCACGTCAATTAGGGTGTCTGTTCCCTAATTCTTAGATTACCAGACTTTATAAAAGGGGCATATTCGAATTCGATAATTCAACCATAGAATGTAGTTTCACGTACTTGTGTCTATTTTGTAAATCATTTATAAAACCTGCATGTATTCTCATCCCAAAAATATTAGATTTTAAAAGTGGGACTATAACTCACTTCCACAGATTTTTACTTCGTCGGGAAGTAAGATTTGGCCACTGGTCGATTCACGAACCTATAACAAATATGTACATATATATCAAAGTATGTTCAAAATATATTTACAACACTTTTAATACATTTTGATGTTTTAAGTTTATTAAGTAAGCTGTCCTCGTTAGTAACCTATAACTAGTTGTCCACAGTTAGATGTACAGAAATAAATCGATAAATATTATCTTGAATCAATCCACGACCCAGTGTATACATATCTCAGTATTGATCACAACTCAAACTATATATATTTTGGAATCAACCTCAACCCTGTATAGCTAACTCCAACATTCACATATAGAGTGTCTATGGTTGTTCCGAAATATATATAGATGTGTCGATATGATAGGTCGAAACATTGTATACGTGTCTATGGTATCTCAAGATTACATAATATACAATACAAGTTGATTAAGTTATGGTTGGAATAGATTTGTTACCAATTTTCACGTAGCTAAAATGAGAAAAATTATCCAATCTTGTTTTACCCATAACTTCTTCATTTTAAATCCGTTTTGAGTGAATAAGTTAGGTTTATAGTTGGAAAAATAAGTTACAAGTCGTTTTTGTAAGGGTAGTCATTTCAGTCGAAAGAACGACGTCTAGATGACCATTTTAGAAAACATACTTCCACTTTGAGTTTAACCATAATTTTTGGATATAGTTTCATGTTCATAATAAAAATCATTTTCTCAGAATGACAACTTTTAAATCAAAGTTTATCATAGTTTTTAATTAACTAACCCAAAACAGCCCGCGGTGTTACTACGACGGCGTAAATCCGGTTTTACGGTGTTTTTCGTGTTTCCAGGTTTTAAATCATTAAGTTAGCATATCATATAGATATAGAACATGTGTTTAGTTGATTTTAAAAGTCAAGTTAGAAGGATTAACTTTTATTTGCGAACAAGTTTAGAATTAACTAAACTATGCTCTAGTGATTACAAGTTTAAACCTTCGAATAAGATAGCTTTATATGTATGAATAGAATGATGTTATGAACATCATTACTACCTTAAGTTCCTTGGATAAACCTACTGGAAAAGACAAAAATTGATCTAGCTTCAATGGATCCTTGGATGGCTCGAAGTTCTTGAAGCAGAATCATGACACGAAAACAAGTTCACGTAAGATCATCACTTGAAATAAGATTGTTATAGTTATAGAAATTAAACCAAAATTTGAATATGATTATTACCTTGTATTAGAATGATAACCTACTGTAAGAAACAAAGATTTCTTGAGGTTGGATGATCACTTGGAATGGATTTAGAAAACTTGGAAGTAAACTTGCAATCTTGGAAGTATTCTTGATTTTATGAAACTAGAACTTTTGGAATTTATGAAGAACACTTAGAACTTGAAGATATAACTTGAGAGAGATCAATTAGATGAAGAAAATTGAAGAATGAAAGTATTTATAGGTGTTTTTGGTCGTTGGTGTATGGATTAGATATAAAGGATATGTAATTTTGTTTTCATGTAAATAAGTCACGAATGATTACTCATATTTTTGTAATTTTATGAGATATTTCATGCTAGTTGCTAAATGATGGTTCCCACATGTGTTAGGTGACTCACATGGGCTGCTAAGAGCTGATCATTAGAGTGTATATACCAATAGTACATACATCTAAAAGATGTGTATTGTACGAGTACGAATACGGGTGCATACGAGTAGAATTGTTGATGAAACTGAACGAGGATGTAATTGTAAGCATTTTTTGTTAAGTAGAAGTATTTTAATAAGTGTCTTGAAGTCTTTCAAAAGTGTATAAATACATATTAAAACACTACATGTATATACATTTTAACTTAGTCGTTAAGTCATCGTTAGTCGTTACATGTAAATGTTGTTTTGAAACCTTTAGGTTAACGATCTTGTTGAATGTTGTTAACCCATTGTTTATTATAACAAATGAGATGTTAAATTGTTATATTATCATGATATTATGATATATAATATATCTTAGTATGATATATATACAGTTAAATGTCGTTACAACGATAATCGTTACATATATGTCTCGTTTCGAAATCATTAAGTTAGTAGTCTTATTTTTACATATGTATTTCATTGTTAATACACTTAATAATATGTTTACTTATCATAATATCATGTTAACTATATATATAACCATATATATGTCATCATATAGTTTTTACAAGTTTTAACGTTCGTGAATCACCGGTCAACTTGGGTGGTCAATTGTCTATATGAAACCTATTTCAATTAATCAAGTCTTAACAAGTTTGATTTCTTAACATGTTGGAAACACTTAATCATGTAAATAACAATTTCATTTAATATATATATATAAACATGGAAAAGTTCGGGTCACTACAGTACCTACCCGTTAAATAAATTTCGTCCCGAAATTTTAAGCAGTTGGAGGTGTTGACGTATCTTCTGGAAATAAATGCGGGTATTTCTTCTTCATCTGATCTTCTCATTCCCAGGTGAACTCAGGTCCTCTACAAGCATTCCATCGAACCTTAACAATTGGTATCTTGTTTTGCTTAAGTCTTTTAACCTCACGATCCATTATTTTGACGGGTTCTTCGATGAATTGAAGTTTTTCGTTGATTTGGATTTCATCTAACGGAATAGTGAGATCTTCTTTAGCAAAACATTTCTTCAAATTTGAGACGTGGAAAGTGTTATGTACAGCCGCGAGTTGTTGAGGTAGCTCCAGTTGGTAAGCTACTGGTCCGACACGATCTATAATCTTGAATGGTCCAATGTACCTTGGATTTAGTTTCCCCCGTTTACCCAATCGAACAACGCCTTTCTAAGGTGAAACCTTAAGCATGACCATTTCTCCAATTTCAAACTCTATATCTTTTCTTTTACTGTCCGCGTAGCTCTTTTGTCGACTCTGGGTGGTTTTCAACCGTTGTTGAATTTAGATGATCTTCTCAGTTGTTTCTTGTATTATCTCCGGACCCGTAATCTGTCTATCCCCCACTTCACTCCAACAAATCGGAGACCTGCACTTTCTACCATAAAGTGCTTCAAACGGAGCCATCTCAATGCTTGAATGGTAGCTATTGTTGTAGGAAAATTCTGCTAACGGTAGATGTCGATCCCAACTGTTTCCGAAATCAATAACACATGCTCGTAGCATGTCTTCAAGCATTTGTATCGTCTTTTCACTCTGCCCATCAGTTTATGGATGATAGGCAGTACTCATGTCTAGACGAGTTCCTAATGCTTGCTGTAATGTCTGCCAGAATCTTGAAATAAATCTGCCATCCCTATCAGAGATAATAGAGATTGGTATTCCATGTCTGGAGACAACTTCCTTCAAATACAGTCGTGCTAACTTCTCCATCTTGTCATCTTCTCTTATTGGCAGGAAGTGTGCTGATTTGGTGAGACGATCAACTATTACCCAAATAGTATCAAAACCACTTGCAGTCCTTGGTAATTTAGTGATGAAATCCATGGTAATGTTTTCCCATTTCCATTCCGGGATTTCGGGTTGTTGAAGTAGACCTGATGGTTTCTGATGCTCCGCTTTGACCTTAGAACACGTCAAACATTCCCCTACGTATTTAGCAACATCGGCTTTCATACCTGGCCACCAAAAATGTTTCTTGAGATCCTTGTACATCTTCCCCGTTCCAGGATGTATTGAGTATCTGGTTTTATGAGCTTCTCTAAGTACCATTTCTCTCATATCTCCAAATTTTGGTACCCAAATCCTTTCAGCCCTATACCGGGTTCCATCTTCATGAATATTAAGATGCTTCTCCGATCCTTTGGGTATTTAATTCTTTAAATTTCCCTCTCTTAAAACTCCTTGTTGCACCTCCTTTATTTGAGTAGTAAGGTTATTGTGAATCATTATATTCATAGATTTTACTCGAATGGGTTCTCTGTCCTTTCTACTCAAGGCGTCGGCTACCACATTTGCCTTCTCCGGGTGGTAACGAATCTCAAAGTCGTAATCATTCAACAATTCAATCCACCTACGCTGCCTCATATTCAGTTGTTTCTGATTAAATATGTGCTGAAGACTTTTGTGGTCGGTATATATAATACTTTTGACCCCATATAAGTAGTGCCTCCAAGTCTTTAATGCAAAACAACCGCGCTTAATTCCAAATCATGCGTCGTATAATTTTGTTCGTGAATCTTCAATTATCTAGACGCATAAGCAATCTCCTTCATTCATTGCATTAATACACAACCGAGACCTTGCTTTGAAGCATCACAATAAATCACAAAATCATCATTCCCTTCAGGCAATGACAATATAGGTGCCGTAGTTAGCTTTTTCTTCAATAACTGAAACGCTTTCTCTTGTTCATCCTTCCATTCAAATTTCTTCCCTTTATGCGTTAATGCAGTCAAGGGTTTTGCTATTCTGGAAAAGTCTTGGATGAACCTTCTGTAGTAACCAGCTAGTCCTAAAAACTGGCATATGTGTTTCGGAGTTTTTGGGGTTTCCCACTTTTCAACAGTTTCTATCTTTGCCGGATCCACCTTAATACCTTCTTTGTTCACTATGTGACCGAGGAATTGAACTTCTTCCAACCAAAATGCACACTTTGAAAATTTAGCGTACAATTCTTCCTTCCTCAATACTTCTAACACCTTTCTCAAATGTTCACCGTGTTCTTGGTCATTCTTTGAGTAAATAAGTATGTCATCAATGAAAACAATGACAAATTTGTCAAGGTATGGTCCACACACTCGATTCATAAGGTCCATGAACACAGCTGGTGCATTAGTTAAACCAAACGGCATGACCATAAACTTGTAATGACCGTAACGTGTTCTGAAAGCAGTCTTTGGAATATCATCTTCTTTCACCCGCATTTGATGATACCCGGAACGTAAGTCAATCTTTGAATAAACAGACGAGCCTTGTAGTTGATCAAATAAGTCGTCGATTCTCGGTAGTGGGTAGCGGTTCTTGATGGTAAGTTTGTTCAACTCTCGGTAGTCGATACACAACCTGAATGTACCATCTTTCTTCTTGACAAACAAAACAGGAGCTCCCCACGGTGATGTGCTTGGTCGAATGAAACCACGCTCTAAAAGTTCTTGTAATTGGCTTTGCAGTTCTTTCATCTCGCTGTGTGCGAGTCTGTAAGGAGTACGAGCTATTGGTTCAGCTCCTGGTACAAGATCTATTTGAAATTCAACGGATCGATGTGGGGGTAATCCCGGTAATTCTTTCGGAAATACATCGGGAAATTCTTTTGCGACGGGAACATCATTGATGCTCTTTCCTTCAGTTTGTACTTTCTCGACGTGTGCTATAACAGCATAGCAACCTTTTCTTATTAGTTTTTGTGCCTTCAAATTACTAATAAGATGTAGCTTCGTGTTGCCCTTTTCTCCGTACACCATTAATGCTTCTCCTTCTTCTCGTACAATGCGAATTGCATTTTTATAACATACGATCTCTGCTTTCACCTTCTTCAGCCAGTCCATGCGAACTATTACATCAAAACTCCCTAACTCTACTGGTATCAAATCAATCTTAAATATTTCGCTACCTAGTTTAATTTCTCGATTTCGGCATATATAATCTTCTGAAATTAATTTACCGTTTGCTAATTCGAGTAAAAATTTACTATCCAACGGCGTCAATGGACAACTTAATTTAGCACAAAAATCTCTACTCCTATAGCTTCTATCCGCACCCGAATCAAATAAAACGTAAGCATATTTATTGTCAATAAAAACGTACCCGTAACAAGCTTCGAGTCTTCCTGTGCCTCTGCCGCATTAATATTGAAAACTCTTCCGCGGCCTTGTCCATTCTTATTCTCCTGGTTCGGGCAATTTCTAATAATGTGGCCCGGTTTTCCACATTTATAACAAACTACATTGGCATAACTTGCTCCGACACTACTTGCTCTGCCATTACTCGTTCCGACACCATTTGTTCCTTTCGTTCTGTTAACCCCTGGTCCGTAGACCTCACACTTCACCGCGCTATGACCATTTCTTTTACACTTGTTGCAAAATTTGGTGCAGAACCCCGAGTGATACTTTTCACACCTTTGGCATAGTTGCTTCTGATTGTTGTTGTTGTTGCGGTTGTTATTGTTGTTGGGATGATTGTTGTAGTTGCTGTTGTTGTTGTTGTTGTTGTTGTTGTTGTTGTTGTTGTTGTTGTTGTTGTTGTTGTTGTTGTTGTTGTTGTTGTTGGGCCGTTTGTTGTAGTTGCGATTGATGTTGCGATTGTTGGGATAATTGTTGCGATTATTGTTGTAATTGCTGTTGTTGTTGTATTGGTGATTCTTATCACCGTTTTCCTCCCACTTTCTTTTGACTTGCTTCACATTGGCCTCTTCAGCAGTCTGTTCTTTAATTCTTTCTTCAATCTGGTTCACTAGTTTGTGAGCCATTCTACATGCCTGTTGTATGGAGGTGGGCTAGTGTGAACTTATATCTTCTTGGATTCTTTCCGGTAATCCTTTCACAAACGCGTCGATCTTGTCTTCCTCATCTTCGAACGCTCCCGGACACAATAGGCATAATTCTGTGAATCGTCTTTCGTACGTGGTAATATCAAATCCTTGGGTTCGTAACCCTCTAAGTTCTATCTTGAGCTTATTGACCTCGGTTCTGGGACGGTACTTCTCGTTCATCAAGTGCTTGAATGCTGACCACGGTAGTGCGTACGCATCATCTTGTCCCACTTGCTCTAGATAGGTATTCCACCATGTTAATGCAGAACCTGTGAAGGTATGCGTAGCGTACTTCACTTTGTCCTCTTCAGTACTTACTTATGGCAAACACCGATTCGACCTTCTCGGTCCACCGTTTCAATCCGATCGGTCCTTCGGTTCCATCAAATTCCAAAGGTTTGCAGGCAGTGAATTCTTTGTAGGTGCATCCTACACGATTTCCTGTACAGCTAGATCCAAGGTTATTGTTGGTATGTAGCGCAGCCTGTACTGCGGCTATGTTAGAAGCTAGAAAAGTACGGAATTCCTCTTCATTCATATTCACGGTGTGTCGAGTAGTCGGTGCCATTTCCTTCAAAATAGTCAAATGGAACAAGTTAATCATACAGAATATTAAGAGTAGTTAATAGTATTTCGTAGCATAATATGAACTCATTTATAAAAGCTTTTTCTTCATATTAGCGTTTTATAAGTTTAAATTCGGGTAGTACCTACCCGTTAAGTTCATACTTAGTAGCTAATATACAATTCAACTACTACAATTCTATATGAAAAACTGATTATAATAATATTTCGCGTTCAAACTTTTATACAATATTTTACAAACTTACAATACCGCTTATTTTACATAAAGCATGAAATATAGCACATAATAACTTTGATACAAGATAGTTGTGAAGATAATTCCAGCTAGTACACAAGTCGTTCAACAAAGGCAATAAAGATACGTAATTCATACGTCCAGAAACAAGTCATGCATTCTGGTTTTACTAGGACTACTTCCCATCCTTGGTCTTGTGGAACATAACCGTTATGGCCGTTGATAAGACAGCGTGTTGTAACGTCGTCAAAGGGATGAGGGTTACGTAATGACCAACAGTCTCGTAATAACCTAAAAACCTCATTTCTTACCCCAATTACCGACTCTGTCACTTGTGGGAACGTTTTGTTTAATAGTTGTAGCCCGATGTTCTTTTTCTCACTTTGGTGAGAAGCGAACATTAGTAACCCGTAAGCATAGCATGCTTCTTTATGTTGCATGTTAGCCACTTTTTCTAAATCATGAAGTCCTATATTCGGATACATTGAGTCAAAGTAATTTCTTAACCCGTTGCGTAAAATAGCATTTGGGTTCCCCGTAATATATGCGTTAAAGTAAACACATCGTAACTTATGGATTTCCCAATGTGATATCCCCCATCTTTCGAACGAAAGCCTTTTATAAACCAAGGAATTCTTGGAACTTTCTTCGAATGTCTTACAAACTGATCTCGCCTTAAATAGTTGTGCCGAGGAATTCTGACCGACTCTAGACAAGATTTCATCAATCATGTCTCCGGGTAGGTCTCTTAAAATATTGGGTTGTCTATCCATTTTGTGTTTTTATACTGTAAAATAGACAAGAGTTAGATTCATAAAAAAAATACTTATTAATACAAGCAATTTTTACATATATCATAAAGCATAAGCACACTATATTACATATATTACACCACACGAATACAACTATCTTATTCCGACTCGCTCGTTTCTTCTTCTTCGGTTTTGGTTCGTTTTGACAAGTTTCTAGGGATATATGATGTTTCCCTAATACGAGCCATCGTTTTCCACATTGGTTTAGAAAAACCTGGTGGTTTAGAGGTTCCCGGATTATTGTTACAACTTAAGAAATACGGGTGTTGACGATACATATAAAGTTCATCAGGGTTGGAATCAGATTTCTCTATTTTTATGCCCTTTCCCTTATTGTTCTCTTTTGCCTTTTTAAATTCAGTTGGGGTAATTTCTATAACATCATCAGAATCCTCGTCAGGATCCGATTCATCGGAGAATTGGTAATCCTCCCAATATTTTGCTTCCTTGGCGGAAACACCGTTGACCATAATTAACTTTGGTCGGTTGGTTGAGTATTTTCTTCTACTTAACCGTTTTATTATTTCCCCCACTGGTTCTTCTTCCGGTTCCGATTCTTCTTCCGGTTCCGATTCTTCTTCCGGTTCCGACTCTTCTTTCGGTTCCTCTTCGGGAACTTGTGAATCAGTCCACGAATCATTCCAATTTACATTCGACTCTTCATTATTATTAGGTGAGTCAATGGGACTTGTTCTAGAGGTAGACATCTATCACATAATATCAAACACGTTAAGAGATTAATATATCACATAATATTCACATGTTAAAAATATATAGTTTCCAACAAAAATGTTAAGCAATCATTTTTAAAGAAAACACGGTCGAAGTCCAGACTCACTATGCATCCTAACAAACTCGATAAGACACACTAATGCTAATTTTCTGGTTCTCTAAGACCAACGCTCTGATACCAACTGAAATGTCCCGTTCTTATTGATTAAAAACGTTCCATATTAATTGATTTCGTTGCGAGGTTTTGACCTCTATATGAGACGTTTTTCAAAGACTGCATTCATTTTAAAACAAACCATAACCTTTATTTCATCAATAAAGGTTTAAAAAGCTTTACGTAGATTATCAAATAATGATAATCTAAAATATCCTGTTTACACGCGACCATTACATAATGGTTTACAATACAAATATGTTACAACGAAATAAGTTTCTTGAATGCAGTTTGTACACAATATCATACAAGCATGGACTCCAAATCTCGTCCTTATTTAAGTATGCGACAGCGGAAGCTCTTAATAATCACCTGAGAATAAACATGCTTTAAACGTCAACAAAAATGTTGGTGAGTTATAGGTTTAACCTATATATTATCAAATCATAATAACAGACCACAAGATTTAATATTTCAATACACATCCCATACATAGAGATAAAAATCATTCATATGGTGATCACCTGGTAACCGACATTAACAAGATGCATATATAAGAATATCCCCATCATTCCGGGACACCCTTCGGATATGATATAAATTTCGAAGTACTAAAGCATCCGGTACTTCGGATGGGGTTTGTTAGGCCCAATAGATCTATCTTTAGGATTCGCGTCAATTAGGGTGTCTGTTCCCTAATTCTTAGATTACCAGACTTTATAAAAGGGGCATATTCGATTTCGATAATTCAACCATAGAATGTAGTTTCACGTACTTGTGTCTATTTTGTAAATCATTTATAAAACCTGCATGTATTCTCATCCCAAAAATATTAGATTTTAAAAGTGGGACTATAACTCACTTTCACAGATTTTTACTTCGTCGGGAAGTAAGACTTGGTCACTGGTCGATTCACGAACCTATAACAAATATGTACATATATATCAAAGTATGTTCAAAATATATTTACAACACTTTTAATACATTTTGATGTTTTAAGTTTATTAAGTAAGCTGTCCTCGTTAGTAACCTACAACTAGTTGTCCACAGTTAGATGTACAGAAATAAATCGATAAATATTATCTTGAATCAATCCACGACCCAGTGTATACGTATCTCAGTATTGATCACAACTCAAACTATATATATTTTGGAATCAACCTCAACCCTGTATAGCTAACTCCAACATTCACATATAGAGTGTCTATGGTTGTTCCGAAATATATATAGATGTGTCGACATGATAGTTCGAAACATTGTATATGTGTCTATGGTATCTCAAGATTACATAATATACAATACAAGTTGATTAAGTTATGGTTGGAATAGATTTGTTACCAATTTTCACATAGCTAAAATGAGAAAAATTATCCAATCTTGTTTTACCCATAACTTCTTCATTTTAAATCCGTTTTGAGTGAATCAAATTGCTATGGTTTCATATTGTAAAGGTAGTCATTTCAGTCGAAAGAACAACGTCTAGATGACCATTTTAGAAAACATACTTCCACTTTGAGTTTAACCATAATTTTTGGATATAGTTTCATGTTCATAATAAAAATCATTTTCTCAAAATAACAACTTTTAAATCAAAGTTTATCATAGTTTTTAATTAACTAACCCAAAACAGCCCGCGGTGTTACTACGACGGCGTAAATCCGGTTTTACGGTGTTTTTCGTGTTTCCAGGTTTTAAATCATTAAGTTAGCATATCATATAGATATAGAACATGTGTTTAGTTAATTTTAAAAGTCAAGTTAAAAGGATTAACTTTTATTTGCGAACAAGTTTAGAATTAACTAAACTATGCTCTAGTGATTACAAGTTTAAACCTTCGAATAAGATAGCTTTATATGTATGAATAGAATGATGTTATGAACATCATTACTACCTTAAGTTCCTTGGATAAACCTACTGGAAAAGGAAAAAATGGATCTAGCTTCAACGGATCCTTGGATGGCTCGAAGTTCTTGAAGCAGAATCATGACACGAAAACAAGTTAAAGTAAGATCATCACTTGAAATAAGATTGTTATAGTTATAGAAATTGAAACAAAGTTTGAATATGATTATTACCTTGTATTAGAATGATAACCTACTGTAAGAAACAAAGATTTCTTGAGGTTGGATGATCACTTGGAATGGATTTAGAAAACTTGGAAGTAAACTTGCAATCTTGGAAGTATTCTTGATTTTATGAAACTAGAACTTTTGGAATTTATGAAGAACACTTAGAACTTGAAGATATAACTTGAGAGAGATCAATTAGATGAATAAAATTGAAGAATGAAAGTGTTTGTAGGTGTTTTTGGTCGTTGGTGTATGGATTAGATATAAAGGATATGTAATTTTGTTTTCATGTAAATAAGTCACGAATGATTACTCATATTTTTGTAATTTTATGAGATATTTCATGCTAGTTGCCAAATGATGGTTCCCACATGTGTTAGGTGACTCACATGGACTGCTAAGAGCTGATCATTGGAGTGTATATACCAATAGTACATACATCTAAAAGATGTGTATTGTACGAGTACGAATACGGGTGCATACGAGTAGAATTTTTGATGAAACTGAACGAGGATGTAATTGTAAGCATTTTTTGTTAAGTAGAAGTATTTTTATAAGTGTCTTGAAGTCTTTCAAAAGTGTATAAATGCATATTAAAACACTACATGTATATACATTTTAACTGAGTCGTTAAGTCATCGTTAGTCGTTACATGTAAATGTTGTTTTGAAACCTTTAGGTTAACGATCTTGTTGAATGTTGTTAACCCATTGTTTATTATAACAAATGAGATGTTAAATTGTTATATTATCATGATATTATGATATATAATATATCTTAGTATGATATATATACATTTAAATGTCGTTACAACGATAATCGTTACATATATGTCTCGTTTCGAAATCATTAAGTTAGTAGTCTTATTTTTACATATGTATTTCATTGTTAATACACTTAATAATATGTTTACTTATCATAATATCATGTTAACTATATATATAACCATATATATGAAAGGACCCGTCCTAATCCACCTGGACGAAATCTTCAACAGTTGGTCCCATTGCGATGATCGACTCCAAATAATGCCTCTAAAATGAGCAATTGCACAGCGGAATGTTTCTTTCATACCTGAGAATAAACATGCTTTCAAGTGTCAACCAAAAGGTTGGTGAGTTCATTAGTTTAACATAAATAATCATTTCATAATTTTAATAGACCACAAGATTTCATATTTCCATTTCTCATAAACATACGTCCCATGCATAGAGACAAAATATCATTCATATGAATTGAACACCTGGTAACCGACATTCACAATATACATATAAGAATATCCCCATCATTCCGGGATCCTCCATCGGACATGATATAAATTTCGAAGTACTAAAGCATCCGGTACTTTGGATGGGACTTGTTGGGTCCGATAGATCTATCTTTAGAGTTCGCGTCAATTAGGGTGTCTGTTCCCTAATTCTTAGATTACCAGACTATATAGGGGCATATTCGATTCGATAATCCAACCATAGAATGTAATTTTCGAGTACTTGTGTCTATTTCGTAAAACAGTTATAAAAATTGCGCATGTATTCTCAGTCCCAAAAATGTAAAGAGTGAAAGGGATCAAAGGGACTCACAATACTGTATTTTGTAGTAAAAATACATATGACGTCATTGAACAATGCAGGGTTGGCCTCGGATTCACGAACCTATATCAATTTGTATATATATTAAATATATAATCGTAATCAAATAAGTGTATATCTATTATTTTATGTAGTAAAATTAATGTTCTTATATATATAATTTTATTAATACTTACATTACATTATGATACTTATTTGATATTTAATTAAAGTTACTAGTTAAAATAAAATTTTATGTAGTATTAGTATACTTTCTTTAGTAATTATATCTGTATTTATATGTATGTATATATCGTTCTTTTTGTAACATTATCAATTGTAGTAATACTAATTTAAGGATAATAATAATACTGATAATAGTAATTCTAGTAACAATGGTAATTCTATTAATAATGATAAAGTAAAAAATAATAGTTTTAGCAAAAATAACATTTTCAATAGTAATGGTAAGTTTTAATAATATTTATCGTTTTTAAATGGAAACATTTAGTGTTCATAAAAAAAATAAAGTTAAAGGGTACTCCTAATATACTAATATTAATGATAAAAATACTTAGATTAATATTTATAATACTCATAATAACTAATAAATAATACTAACAATAATCTTAATCATGTTAAATATAATAATACATACATTAACAATAATAATTATAATTACATTACAATCATAATAATAATAAAATAAATTGATAATGGAACTACCTCCAAGTAAAAAGCTTTAAAATAAATAGATGCCACTACCCGGGCTTGAACCCCTAACCTCTCGCTTCCCCATCATTCACCAATACCATTCGTCCAATATAGTTTTTCTGAAATTAACTCTCATCATTTAATTATAACCAGAATCTCGGCCCAACTATCATGGCAACCCAACAATCCCAATAACCCGCTTATCCATTCTCGGCCCAATTACACTTTTACTAGCCCAACAGGCTCCAGAAATTCCAAGAGTTCGGCTCTTAAAAAAAAATACATATCCATTCGCCTAGGTCTAGTTTCGAACTTATGACCTCTCGCTTACCCAACAAACACCCAACCAATTATCCGTCTGTTGTTTTTCTGAATTAACTTCACCCTTAATTGTTTTACTATGTTGATACGTGAAACCCCAAAGTAAACCCAGTTACATTTTCTAATACACTCAATCATTATTGTACCCTTTAAGATAATAACATGCTGTAAAGTTTGTGGTTTATCATAATTAACCATCGTTATCATCTTTATCAACATCCTACTGTAATCATCAACTTCATTGAGCATCATCGACATTATCAAACATCCTCATCAGTGACTCATCACCAACGTCTTCGTTATCATCACAATCATCATCTCTGTCATCGTACAATCATAACTTCACAGTCGCCATCATCGTTTTTCCATCATTTTCTTCACTCTTCGTTTATTGTAACGGAAATTAAAATAGGGTAGCAATTCGATGGCAGAAATATCGAGTAGGTGTTGATGGTGGCGGTGTAAATATCGAACAGAAACATAATGGAGTATAGCAGCAGGTCACTAGCTGCATAAGATAGAGAGAGAGAGAGAGAGAGAGAGAGAAAGAAAGAGAGAGAAGAGGATAGAGAGATGGTGGTTATCGATGGTGTCTTGTGGGTGGTCGCTCCTGGTAATTAAAACAGGAAGATAACCGTAACAGTAGGAGTTTGATGGGTTCCATGAAGAATAAGAAAGAAGAAAGAAGAAAGAGGGAAGAGAGAGAGTGAGTGAGGTTAAGGGTGACGGTGAGGTGGTGATGGGTTTGATCTCGGACTGCAGAGGTGGTAGTGGCGATGGATTATGGTTGTTCAAAAGGGTTAGGATTTATTGTGGGTTATATATCTCTATCATCTATATGTATGTTTATATATATATGTATTTATATATATGTAAGAAAAATAGTAAGAGAGGGAGAGAGATAGTTGCGGTTGTTGAGTGGTGGCCGAGGGTGGTCGCCGGTGGTATGCAAGTGAAGTGGTAAAGATGGAAAGGGTGGTGAGTGTTGTGGGTTTTATGAGTTAATCTATCGGTTTCCATACATATATAGATATATAGTTGATAATGATGATAATAGAATACTAACACTAATTGTTACTAATATTTAATAATAATATTATAATAAAAATTATATCATTCTATCATAGAAAGGAATGGTTACAAACACAGTACCATTCACGTGAAACTAATTTGTTTTAATTCTACCGACACTCTCTCACGGACTGCGTATCGTGCACCATTGTTAAGCAGTGACGGATAAAAATGTTCAGAAAAATTCCATATTTTTTAAATTAAATAACTTTATTTATTTCAGTCTTTTAGGATGTAAAATTGGTCACTAATAATATACAATTATTTAAATAAAAATTAAATTAATTATGAGCTCCCAACCCCAAGTAAAAATACTAAATGCTAAAATTAATCAAATGGATTCTAATTATATTTTTAACAAAGTTATAATCCTTTTAACTTGTTTTCGGATTACCGTTTATTTCGAAATTACAATAGTTTGAATTTAACTTGTTTAATATTGATTGAATGATAAATTAGTGACACCGTCGTTCACTAAATAAATTCAAAATCACACATATATATATAGTATACATTATATATTCATTTAATAATAAAATTTATTATATCTTATATTAGTTTACATATAATTAATAACTACAATTGCATACAACAGTTTCTTATATATAATTATTTATATTTACCTATAGATATATATATCTATCTATTTACAATTAATGGTTCGTGAATCGTTGAAAATGGTCGAAGGTCAATGAATACATGAACACAGTTCAAAGTTTTTGAGACTCAACCTAACAGACTTTGCTTATCGTATCGAAATCATATAAAGATTAAGTTTAAATTTGGTCGAAAATTCCCGGGTCATCACAGTACCTACCCGTTAAAGAAATTTCGTCCCGAAATTTGAGTGAGGTCGTCATGGCTAACAATAAATATGTTTTCCTGACGAATATGAGCTGATAATTAGAGTTCTATCATTACTGAGTAATACAGATAAAACAATTCGATTATTCGAAGAGCACGAATGAAACTATCAAGAGAGAGGTCCCAACGGGCATCGTCCACCTTCGTCCAAAAACTTGCCCAAATTTTTAGCCGTTAGTAAAATAAAAAAAAAATTCAACGGCTATCCCAACGGTCACTTTTACATTATAAAAACACCAACCATTTACTTCATTTTTTTTTTTTATACACTCCCACATATATTTCTTCTATATTTCCACCTTTCTCCAAAATCAAAATCAAGCACTCTCAAACTGCAAAATGTTAACACTTCTTCCAATGATTGTTTCCTTCGATGTTCATTACGGAGGTGATTTCCGTAATCAAATGAAGGAATATAAGTGGGGTGACAGTATTTCTTTTGAAGATATCGACATTCGCGATGTTGGTTTACAAGACTTGCTATCCTTTCTGAAGGAAAAAGTTCCGTGTGAATTCACGTCTATATTCTTTTATAAAGACGATTATGATGCGGATTGTAGGGCAAGTTTTCTGTGTACCGATGATCAATGGTACTTTATAAAAGATACTATTGAAGATCGCGGTAAACGCATTTCTTTGTATGCGGTTCTTGAAGATGAAGAGACGTTGGGTTATCGTTACCTCGATGAATCAGCTGAAGCAGCAGTTGAGGTATCAAGAGAAATACCGATGTCTCCAGAATACCTCACGGATGGTGAAATGACTGGTGAACGCTACTTCGCAAATGACAATTGACGACGAGTAGTTTGATTTTAAATCTTTTAATTTTTTTTTTTTTTTTTTTTAAATATTGTAATTTCAGTGTTGTTGTCGAGTCTTTATATCTTCCTTTATGTTTCGGAGCTCTTCGTCTTTTTTTTAATCTCCTCTCGATCTCTAGTAAAACGAGTAATGATCTAGAATTTGTAAGTATGGAGTTTCGGATGAATTTAATGTTATAATCAAGAAAGAACGTAATAGCACGATTTGATTCGTCAGATTACCAGAATCATTGAGAATAGAGCTATCAAGAATATACTCTATTGATATGTTCAGAAGTTAATTAGAATGAAAGAGTTATGTAACATGACACATGATGGTGGTATGATCTACTGTGAACCATCATGTCCCATTAGAACTCAGCATGACTTACTGTAATATAATCACGTTGATCAAGTGTCATTATATTATACTAACTCATGCATCAGTTCCCAACATTACTTCAAAAACATTCATATTTTAAGCTCGAAAGTTTACAGAATATAGAAACTAACAGTTTCTATATGATGTAACACTGATAACATGAAGAGATTATTGATTTCAGATAAGAATAGTTATAAAATTATATTCAGAAATATTGAAGATATTTATAATAAAAGATACGATGATATCTTGGAATATCTATGATCGGAGGATGAGGAAGAATATCGTCCACAAGGGGTTAGAGTAAGGAGCAAGACATTTGCTAAAGGCTTCATCAGGCATTGAATCATTTGGATTCTTTGAAGTCAAACTTATTCTTTGTGACTTGTCCACGGTTTCCTTCATAGTTTCGCATAATCTGCTTTTCAGTACTAAATTTTCTATTGAGTGTTTCTGATACTCCATTCCTTATCATCAAGACTTCCGACGATTAGGGTCGTTTACAGTTGTCTACGATTTCTGCTGCTTCATTCAGATTTTTCAACATTCAGAGTATTTGATTTGTAGACTGAGTGCTTTTCAGGATTTTAGATGAGAGATCATAATTTTAAGAGATAAATGTTATATGTTTACATATAACTGTTGATGTGGAAGCGTTGCGAGGCTCACAATACAGATTTGCTGATTCTCGGTAATTGGGATGGCAATTCTCGTTACCAGATGTGGATGAGAATGTGATGAGACTTCAATAGATAAATGTAGTGATTTGCCTGAGGGATTTAAACCAAGGAGCAACGATATTATAGGTATGTCTGTTGGTAATATGGTAGAATATAAAAGAATTCTCCGATATCAAAAGGGTAATCAGGATTTATAGTAAGGCTACTTCGAATGAAAAGTCGAAGTTGATTTGCTGGAGCTGTGACAAAATTGGCTACTTTGAAAAGAGATCGCAAAGTTATTTTCGGTAATAACAATGCCGAAAGAATTAGCACAGCTATGTTTCAAACGTTTACTCAGGTTCCGTGATTTTTTTCAGGTGCATAGTTATATACATTAATCTTTTCTTCTATGAATGAAGTGTGGTTGGTTCATCCTCTTGATTGAGGTGCTTTCAAGAATCACGAAAGGTTTGAACGCATATTGTAATCATTAAGATACAAATGGAATTTAAGATGAAATCAAGTGGCAAACTTGAAGAATTATTTAGTTTCATATATTATAATCAATATTTTAATTCATTTTAATTGTCCAATGTTATTAGTCCATAGTTGACAGTCCAATAATTCATATATAATTTAATATATAATATTCGAATTAATTAATACGTATCGTGACCCGTGTACATGTCTCAGACTCGATCACAACTCAAAGTATATATATTATTATAGAATCAACCTCAACCCTGTATAGAGAACTCGATCATTACTGCATATAGAGTGTCTATGGTGATTCCAAATAATATATATAGATGTGTCGATATGATATGTCAAAACTTTGTATACGTGTCCCGATATTTAAAGTGCGTAAAATAAATACAGAAATTAAATGACGATAAATAAAATGCGTAAAGTAAATAACAAAAATTAAATAACGATAAATAAAATTGCGAGAATTAAAATTGCGATAAAATAAATTGCGATAAATAAAATGTAATATGAAATTAACAGTTAGCTAGGATTTTGTTAGCGTGGTTTCTTAACAAAATTTCATATTGTCAATTAGTGTGTTTCTAATCAATTTTTATTGTGTCTATTATTTCTTCATTATGCCACTTGTTGGATTCTGATAGATCAAAATCCAAATATGAAATTGAATTTGAATGAAAATAGTTATTCTTTGGTGAACGGATACGTAAATCGGTGGTTGTAAATAGGATAGTAAATGATCGTTGAATCAATTCCGAAGAATGTACAGTGTAACTTATTAATGTGATATCTAAATACTCCTCGGGTATTACCTACCCGTTAAAATATTTTCACCATTAACAGTTTGTACAAAAGAATTTTTAATTACAATCTTTATGAAAACATATATACGTATATATTTTCTTTAGATGTAATCATGAATTTAATGAGTTAATGTGATATTGATCTCATTTGATTTGTCATTAGAATAAGAATATATAATTTCTAAAACATTAGAGATTACATAATCGCCATGTCGAACGAAATAAAATAGATAGAACGATACGTAGGACGATGATTATACTTGAGGTATAGAATGAGATGTCGAAGCTGGTGATGCGGATGTTGTTGTTGGTGGTACTAGTGTTGTTGGTGCTAAGGTTGGTGATGTGACTGGTGTTGGTGATACTGTTGGTGTTTGCAGACTGTGTACCGTGCTCTCTAAAGTTAACACTCGAGCTCGGAGTTCTTTAACTTCTTCTACTAACCCTGGTTGGTTATCAATGTGAGGTAGAGATCGGATATCTTCTCTAGTTCCGTAAATGGTAGCCTCAAGACGAAAAATTCTTGCAAGAAGGGTATAAACGGTGTTGCGAACGGGTTCGCCGGTGAGCGGGTCAAGTACTCCAAGGTTAGGTGGTAGATTCGGTTCATGATATGGAGTACCTTCTTCCCTTCTCCATAGGGTGAGTATGTCACGAACCCACCCCCATTTTCTCCAGTAATCACGGTAGTTGATTGGTTGGTGTGCTCCTGTCACGCTGTCTTCGGAGTCAGAGGAACTTGGTCGATTCGTAGAGGCCATCTTACGCGATCTCAGAAGAAAAAAAAAAATTTGGTATGAAAAGTTTAGTGACAGCAATTGATAGTTGGATGATATTCTCAATGCATAATATGCATAGATATATAGTACCATGTTCCCTTAAATTACGGAGAAATTTACGGAAGATATCAGGCAAGATCTACAGTAACAGATACGCTAAGATATGAATTTTGTCTATACATTATTCATGTAGTCAATACAGTAAAACGTGTCTAGACTAAGAATGATAAGCAAGTAATTTTTGACACAAAATGATAAGTAAAACTTTTGACATGCAGACACGGTCGAAGTCCAGACTCACTAATGCCTCCTAACGACTTATCAGTTAGACACACTAATGTAGACATGGTTCGCTAAGACCACCGCTCTGATACCAACTGAAAGGACCCGTCCTAATCCACCTGGACGAAATCTTCAACAGTTGGTCCCATTGCGATGATCGACTCCAAATAATGCCTCTAAAATGAGCAATTGCACAGCGGAATGTTTCTTTCATACCTGAGAATAAACATGCTTTCAAGTGTCAACCAAAAGGTTGGTGAGTTCATTAGTTTAACATAAATAATCATTTCATAATTTTAATAGACCACAAGATTTCATATTTCCATTTCTCATAAACATACGTCCCATGCATAGAGACAAAATATCATTCATATGAATTGAACACCTGGTAACCGACATTCACAATATACATATAAGAATATCCCCATCATTCCGGGATCCTCCATCGGACATGATATAAATTTCGAAGTACTAAAGCATCCGGTACTTTGGATGGGACTTGTTGGGTCCGATAGATCTATCTTTAGAGTTCGCGTCAATTAGGGTGTCTGTTCCCTAATTCTTAGATTACCAGACTATATAGGGGCATATTCGATTCGATAATCCAACCATAGAATGTAATTTTCGAGTACTTGTGTCTATTTCGTAAAACAGTTATAAAAATTGCGCATGTATTCTCAGTCCCAAAAATGTAAAGAGTGAAAGGGATCAAAGGGACTCACAATACTGTATTTTGTAGTAAAAATACATATGACGTCATTGAACAATGCAGGGTTGGCCTCGGATTCACGAACCTATATCAATTTGTATATATATTAAATATATAATCGTAATCAAATAAGTGTATATCTATTATTTTATGTAGTAAAATTAATGTTCTTATATATATAATTTTATTAATACTTACATTACATTATGATACTTATTTGATATTTAATTAAAGTTACTAGTTAAAATAAAATTTTATGTAGTATTAGTATACTTTCTTTAGTAATTATATCTGTATTTATATGTATGTATATATCGTTCTTTTTGTAACATTATCAATTGTAGTAATACTAATTTAAGGATAATAATAATACTGATAATAGTAATTCTAGTAACAATGGTAATTCTATTAATAATGATAAAGTAAAAAATAATAGTTTTAGCAAAAATAACATTTTCAATAGTAATGGTAAGTTTTAATAATATTTATCGTTTTTAAATGGAAACATTTAGTGTTCATAAAAAAAATAAAGTTAAAGGGTACTCCTAATATACTAATATTAATGATAAAAATACTTAGATTAATATTTATAATACTCATAATAACTAATAAATAATACTAACAATAATCTTAATCATGTTAAATATAATAATACATACATTAACAATAATAATTATAATTACATTACAATCATAATAATAATAAAATAAATTGATAATGGAACTACCTCCAAGTAAAAAGCTTTAAAATAAATAGATGCCACTACCCGGGCTTGAACCCCTAACCTCTCGCTTCCCCATCATTCACCAATACCATTCGTCCAATATAGTTTTTCTGAAATTAACTCTCATCATTTAATTATAACCAGAATCTCGGCCCAACTATCATGGCAACCCAACAATCCCAATAACCCGCTTATCCATTCTCGGCCCAATTACACTTTTACTAGCCCAACAGGCTCCAGAAATTCCAAGAGTTCGGCTCTTAAAAAAAAATACATATCCATTCGCCTAGGTCTAGTTTCGAACTTATGACCTCTCGCTTACCCAACAAACACCCAACCAATTATCCGTCTGTTGTTTTTCTGAATTAACTTCACCCTTAATTGTTTTACTATGTTGATACGTGAAACCCCAAAGTAAACCCAGTTACATTTTCTAATACACTCAATCATTATTGTACCCTTTAAGATAATAACATGCTGTAAAGTTTGTGGTTTATCATAATTAACCATCGTTATCATCTTTATCAACATCCTACTGTAATCATCAACTTCATTGAGCATCATCGACATTATCAAACATCCTCATCAGTGACTCATCACCAACGTCTTCGTTATCATCACAATCATCATCTCTGTCATCGTACAATCATAACTTCACAGTCGCCATCATCGTTTTTCCATCATTTTCTTCACTCTTCGTTTATTGTAACGGAAATTAAAATAGGGTAGCAATTCGATGGCAGAAATATCGAGTAGGTGTTGATGGTGGCGGTGTAAATATCGAACAGAAACATAATGGAGTATAGCAGCAGGTCACTAGCTGCATAAGATAGAGAGAGAGAGAGAGAGAGAGAGAAAGAAAGAGAGAGAAGAGGATAGAGAGATGGTGGTTATCGATGGTGTCTTGTGGGTGGTCGCTCCTGGTAATTAAAACAGGAAGATAACCGTAACAGTAGGAGTTTGATGGGTTCCATGAAGAATAAGAAAGAAGAAAGAAGAAAGAGGGAAGAGAGAGAGTGAGTGAGGTTAAGGGTGACGGTGAGGTGGTGATGGGTTTGATCTCGGACTGCAGAGGTGGTAGTGGCGATGGATTATGGTTGTTCAAAAGGGTTAGGATTTATTGTGGGTTATATATCTCTATCATCTATATGTATGTTTATATATATATGTATTTATATATATGTAAGAAAAATAGTAAGAGAGGGAGAGAGATAGTTGCGGTTGTTGAGTGGTGGCCGAGGGTGGTCGCCGGTGGTATGCAAGTGAAGTGGTAAAGATGGAAAGGGTGGTGAGTGTTGTGGGTTTTATGAGTTAATCTATCGGTTTCCATACATATATAGATATATAGTTGATAATGATGATAATAGAATACTAACACTAATTGTTACTAATATTTAATAATAATATTATAATAAAAATTATATCATTCTATCATAGAAAGGAATGGTTACAAACACAGTACCATTCACGTGAAACTAATTTGTTTTAATTCTACCGACACTCTCTCACGGACTGCGTATCGTGCACCATTGTTAAGCAGTGACGGATAAAAATGTTCAGAAAAATTCCATATTTTTTAAATTAAATAACTTTATTTATTTCAGTCTTTTAGGATGTAAAATTGGTCACTAATAATATACAATTATTTAAATAAAAATTAAATTAATTATGAGCTCCCAACCCCAAGTAAAAATACTAAATGCTAAAATTAATCAAATGGATTCTAATTATATTTTTAACAAAGTTATAATCCTTTTAACTTGTTTTCGGATTACCGTTTATTTCGAAATTACAATAGTTTGAATTTAACTTGTTTAATATTGATTGAATGATAAATTAGTGACACCGTCGTTCACTAAATAAATTTAAAATCACACATATATATATAGTATACATTATATATTCATTTAATAATAAAATTTATTATATCTTATATTAGTTTACATATAATTAATAACTACAATTGCATACAACAGTTTCTTATATATAATTATTTATATTTACCTATAGATATATATATCTATCTATTTACAATTAATGGTTCGTGAATCGTTGAAAATGGTCGAAGGTCAATGAATACATGAACACAGTTCAAAGTTTTTGAGACTCAACCTAACAGACTTTGCTTATCGTATCGAAATCATATAAAGATTAAGTTTAAATTTGGTCGAAAATTCCCGGGTCATCACAATATATGTCATCATATAGTTTTTACAAGTTTTAACGTTCGTGAATCACCGGTCAACTTAGGTGGTCAATTGTCTATATGAAACCTATTTCAATTAATCAAGTCTTAACAAGTTTGATTTCTTAACATGTTGGAAACACTTAATCATGTAAATAACAATTTCATTTAATATATATATATATATAAACATGGAAAAGTTCGGGTCACTACACAATGTGTGATTCTAATATGATATCTATGTATATGTGTATCTATATAATCTAGATATTTAATATAATGAATAATTAAAATTAATAATATAATATAACACCTTTAACAAAAACGTGTGATAACACATTACAATCTCCCTATTTCCACTGACGGTTTTATGGAGTACTATATCATGCTCCTTTACTAAACAGTTACGGATAAATTGAATTCAGAAAAATCCTATATTTTAAAATTAAAACCATTTATTTATTTCAGTCATTAACTGTATAAAACCTGATCATTAATTTATTAAATAAAAATTACATCAACTGTCCCACTCGATTCTGGGTAAAATATAAAAAGTGCTAAAATTTAATAACTAGATCCTAAATACATTTTTAGTAAGCCTAAGATTTATAGAACTCATTTTCGGATCACCGTTTATTTTAAAATCACATAAATTCCTTTTTAACTCATTTACTATCATTCGAATGACAATTGAGTGTTACCATTGTTTACTAAATAACTTCGAAATCACAAAATATATTGTGATGATCCGGAAAATTTCGACTTATTCTGAACTAAATTCTCAATATGGTTTAATATTTCTGACACGATAAGCAAAGTCTATGAAGTTGAATCTCAAAATTTTGAACTATTCAATTACCCTTCGATTGTTCTCAACGATTCGTGAACAATTATATGTAAATAGATACATATACTATAACTTGAAAACATAACAAAGTGTTGAGTATATGATACTGTGAATTAAAATTTATTGGTTTGATTACCTGATCGATATATTTAACTACGGAGATAAAAGATTATGCAAAATGATTGAATTAAAAGATATTTATTGAATCCCTTAAGGATTATAATATTATTATGAGTCTCTGTTGTGAGGTCCACGTTGATTTAAGAAATCGTTCATTTTTAACGATATTCGAAATAAATATTAAAGTGTTTGTTTAAATAATGTAATTTGGACACATACGATAATAAGGAATATTAACTGTTGGAATTAGATATGAATAAACTTGCGATATGTATTTTAAAACGTGTTAATTAATATTGAAAATATATATTTAACAATACGATAAAATATAATATTAACTTGGTCATAAAAAGAATTGTTATTATATATATATTAACAAATAACGAGAAGATGATTTATAGAAGTAAATGACCAAAACACTCAAAAGTATAAGTTATATCTCGAGTGGTATAGTTTATGGACAATTTAAGACTATATTTTGACAAAGGTACGAGTCGCGAAACGTAATGTACAAGTTTTCTCAGCGTACGAAAGGACGTTCGAAAAACCGGAACTGGGACATAAGTCGAGTGATGATGTACGACTTATCGGAACAAAAAGTACAAGTCAACTATGCATGTGAATTTAATATAATATATAATTAATTATATAAATTAAATATATTATATATATAATTAAATAATATGTCGACAAGCAAGAAAACAAACGAAAGTGAGCTGTCCAGACAGGCCATGCGATCGCATGGCATTTGCACTGAAAGCCCATGCGATCGCATGGGCATCAGATTCAGCAAACATGTATAAAAGCTCGATCGTTTCTGATTTTTGATGCATTCCATCCATCTCTCTCTCACACTCTTATATTTATATTTATTATTATTATTATTATTATTATTATTATTATTATTATTATTATTATTGTAATTATTATTATTATTATTATTATTATTATTATTATTATTATTATTATTAAGATTAATATTATTATTAATCTTATTATTATTATTATTATCAGTAGTATAATAATTATTAGTATTATACATAAAATACTACGACGAGGTTATGTCTAAACGATTTCAAAAATGGTTTACGAGCAAGCTAGAGCTAAGGAAATTATGGGTTATTGCCAAGGAGGTTATGTGTAATGTTCGGGGGTATATATATGAATCAAACCTAGTGTTTATCATCTCCGTTGCGTCTACGTACTTTTCTACAATATTGAATCTCAATATTGATACGTAAGCACTTATATTTTATCTTTTATATATTAATTGTGTATCCATGTCTAGTGCTCGAGTATATATATTTATACATGCTTGTATGCTAAATTTCATCGCTAAACAGTTTATAATGAATCATGAATTAAATACATATATTACTGGTAAAAGGTATATGATATACATGTTTTTGGAAAGCTAGCGAAAAATCAATAACTTTTCATTTAGATATCGAATAGTTTCGAAGAACGAATCAAAAGACATGGTCAACTGAATTATAATTGACGATAATTGGAATTGCTTTTGAATCTGCGATTAATATTTAAACAACTTGTTTGTAAGGTTGATAAACTGGATTTTTGAATATTACCAGCCGAGTAAATGAATCCTTATATAAAACACGTCTCGTTTGGTTAAGCAACTGTCAAAATTGACTTTTTGAAACGACTTTGGATAACTTTTGTATGTCGATCTCGAGCATTAGGATTGTGATACACTATGACCTGACCTAGCTTGATAGACATTTATTGACCAACATATGTTCTCTAGGTTGAGATCTACGGTTATTTGGTAATCCGAGTTTTGGTCACATTTTGGTGAACGACTTTATATGCTGCTAATGTGAGTTTCATTTGCTCCCTTTTTAATTGCTTTTTCAATCTATATTTTTGGGCTGAGAATACATGCACTTTATTTTAAACGCAATGGATACAAGTACATACTAAATTCTACACTGAGTTTGAACCGAAAATCCCTTAGCTTTGGTAACTAGTAACTGCCAGTTATAAGAACTGGTGGGCGCGAGTAGTAGTATATGGATCCATAGGGCTTGACATCCCCGTCTGTTCCAGGTATAGAAACCCTAGCCTGAACTATAAAACAGACGTATGTTATTTGAGTTTAGTACACGTTGGTTTGCGTGTATTGTACATGTTGGTTGCATGTATGTTAAAACAGAGGTACTTATTATAACGTTAAAGTTTAGTTACCAGGGTGCTCAATCTTGTAGAATATTTTGATAAACGTTTCTGGATGAAACAACTGAAATCTTGTGATCCATTTTTATATACAGATTATGCGAAACACTAAAACTATGAACTCACCAACCTTTGTGTTGACACTTGTTAGCATGTTTATTCTCAGGTTCCCTAGAAGTCTTCCGCTATTTGCTTATATGTGATACAAGCTATGTGTATGGAGTCTTGCATGCTTTATTCAAGAAAACGTTGCATTCACAAAACCATCATCATGTATCCATTTTGACTGCATTGTCAACGGAAGTATTATTGTAAACTATTATTTACGGTGATTGTCTATATGTAGAAATCATCAGATGTCGAAAACCTTGGAATTAAATATTCATTTATGGTATGCCTTTTCAAAAGAATGCAATGTTTACAAAACGTATCATATAGAGGTCAAATACCTCGCAATGAAATCAATGAATGACGTGTTCGTCCATATGGATTTGGAGCGATCGTCACATATATATACTTAATATACTTTTTATATAGATTTATTTTAATATTAGATTTTATTATTTCTTATATCATTTTACAATTTAGTTCTTACAATCAAATCATATATTATATCAAACTATATTTCAAATTATTTTATATATAAATATATAAATATATATGTATCTATTTATTTACAAGTAATAGTTCGTGAATCTTCAGAAATGATCGAAGTTAAATGATTGTAAGAAAATAGTTCAAAAATTTTGAGACTCAGGATAACAGACTTTGTTTATCGTGTCGAAATTATATAAAGATTGAGTTTAAATTTGGTACGAAATTTCCGAGTCATCACATGAAACAACTGAAATCTTGTGATCCACCTTTATATACAGATTATGCGCAACAATAAAACTATGAACTTACCAACCTTTGTATTGACACTTTTAAGCATGTTTATTCTCAGGTTCTTAGAAGTCTTCCGCTGTTTGCTTATACGTTATATAAGCTATGTGCATGGAGTCATAAATGTTTTATTCAAGAAAACTTTGCATTCACAAAATCATCACCATGTATCTTATTTGACTGTATTGTCAATAGATGTATTGTTAAAAACTATTATATACGGTGATTGTCTATACGTCGAAATCATCAGATGTCGAAAACCTTGGATTTATATATTCAGTTATGGTGTGCCTTTTCAAAAGAATGCAATGTTTACAAAACGTATCATATATAGGTCAAAACCTCACTATGAAATCAATGAATGATGTATTCGTCCAAATGGATTTGGACGGGTCATCACAACTTCCCTCGGTTGGAACATTTATCGGTATATCATCGGCTTGTTTTCATTTGTTGGTAGCCGCTATACCTTCACCTTGTAAAAACTTTAGGCATTCAATTAAAACTCACCACGCATCCTCAAAAGCAAAATGTCGACCCTTGGTTTGAATTTTGAATTGTCTACTGTCTGCGTTCATAATGTCTTCCCCCGCATAACCTCTTTGACAAATCCCCTCGAGCTTTGAATAAATTCCAATAAATATCTTAACATCCCTTTGAATTTTAGCCCATTTCCCACTTATTTGATTCACATGTCTTTTCTCTGAAACTAGCGAATTATATTGTCTTCGGACTTCACCCCAAAATGAATTAAAAGTTTGGTCATTTCCTGCATCTGGATGTTCGGAAACGTACAGATAACGCTCGGCTAAAATTTTAGTTCCCAAGTCAGACCAACCAACTTTCGGACACCTCACTTTTTTTCCTTTCAGATCGGCTACGGGTTCGGGCTCGGGTTCTTCGTCGAGTTCAACATGACGTGGAGTTTCGGGAAATTCTTCGTCATCCGACTCGTCACGTAATGTTGGATAATAAGGTGTTTGTTGTTAAGATTGATGTTGGTTCGGGTAGTGTGAAACTGTGGATATTGTTGACTTTGTTGTTGGTTCGGATGTAACATCCCGCCTTTTTCCGTTTACCTTCCGTTATACTATTTTAAAGTTCGTTATATATTTATAACATCTTCCGTTAATACGCATTTTAAAATATCTGTTCAGGTAATTCACGCACCCGCTTCTAAACTTGAGGGACTAAACTTGTCAAATATCCAAAGATTTCACTAGGTCAAAGGGTCAACTTCACCTCCTCCACTCATTCATCACCTCCCACTTTCTAATACTTCCACCTTTTTCTCTCAACACCAAATTCAAAGAATCATCATCCATTTTCGATCTAGCAAGTGTTCATAAAAACAAATTACATATTTGGAATCCTTACAACTTCCTCTTCGATTCCATACCAACTTCATTACATTTGGGTAACTTTCTAAAAACACTAGATTTTGTGTTCTTGATGTATCCAACTTATAAAAGTATTAATTAGTGTCTATGGCTCAAGTCTAACATGAATATGTGATTTATATGCTCGATCTTGTTATTTTAAGTAACCAGCATGAATTTGAAATCGGGTGTGTTTGATCTTGTGATTTATTTGCCTAAATGTTGTTAGATGTTAAAAGTGCATGTATTAAATGTGTTACTAGCATCACTAGCTTCAATTTGATGTGTAGGTTGACTTAGAAAGACTCCATAAACATAATTTCTAAATTTATAATTTTGAGTTAGGGTTTGATAGAAGTAAAATGGATTTTTGATGCATTGAATGCTTTGCAATGTGGTTTGTAAGTGTTTAGTTGTATTGTATGCATAATTACCTACGAAACGGCGTATCACATGTGTGCATTTAATTCTCGAATCATAAATGTGCATTTATGAATTTGAAGCATTAATGATGGGCATTAATTGATCATTCAATTTGGAAATTCGATTATTGCAAATGATAATTTTGATTGATAAAATATGTTTAGTTGTGTTCCTCGTCAAATTACCTTTCCAACGATATAAGATACGTGCCTTGAATGTTTACGGTTCGTTAAATGTGTTTGAATGAAATTTGGTTTGGGACTTAGACTTTTGAAACGAGCCAGGCACAAGCTCCAGTTGATTGCCGCGGCGCGGCCATCCCATGTCGCGGCGCGACATAAGCCGTGTTCAGCGGCTGTTCACCATGACACTTTTACGAAAAATGTTTGCTATGCTACGCACCTCCGATTCACATGTAACTTGTTCTAACATGCTTATATATGATTAAAAACCTCAGAAAAATAGTTCGGGACCCGACCCGAATGTGTTGACTTTTTCGTTGACTTTGCTTGACCAAAGTTGACTTTTGTCCAAACTTAACCAATACTTGTTTAAACCGTTCTAATCTTCTTGCATACTTGATTCTTACATGAAACTTGACAACTTGATTCACATGCTTTATAATCGAGTCGTAATGAGCCATAGGACTAATTGAACACTTTGACCAACTGTGTTTATCGATATTGATACGAACCTATTTGTTTAGGTCAAGACTAGCATTCGTTCTTGCACACGTTACTTTGTGAAGTACAATTTACTATTCGTGCAACCAAGGTGAGATCATAGTCCCACCTTTTCAACAACTGTTACTGTTAAACTATGGGATGAGAAACATATACGTATCATACTTTTATGCTTTGAACACAAGTACGAAAACAAACATTCCACAGCGAGTTAGAATAAAAAGCCTCAATTCAATTATCATTAGTTACACTTGCAGGGTGTAAACGTGAACTTATGTTATGTGATCATATTGGGCTTGACGAGCCCTCATTCGGACGGTTCGCTACCGTTAGCGGATGAAATATATTTTCGAGTATAGTGTATGTTCTAACACTACGTAACAGGGTACAAAACAGTTAAGTCTTGATAATTGGGTGCTCACGAACATAATTTTGGAATACAGATGATTTGGTTAATCAACTATATTAAATCTTGTGGTTCAAAAACAACGTTACTAATACACCTATAATTTCACCAACGTTTTTCGTTGACAGTTTTCTATATGTTTTCTCAGGTCCTTGAACGCTAGGTGATACATGCTTCCGCACATTATTTTTGATACTTGCTTGGATGTCAAGTATACATGCATACGTGGAGCGTCTTTTGACTTAACTTAATTTGTGTCGCATAGGTTTCAATTGTACTTAAAACGTTGTAACATGTTTGGTCGTTGAACTACTTTGTAAACTTTGAAACATCTTTATAATTGAAATGAATGCGACATATTTTTGGTCAAACGTTGTTTTAAAGACTTATGACCACATAACGGGACCTAAGTAGACGGCGTCGTCAATGACGATTTTATCGGGTCGCTACAGATGGTATCAGAGCGTTGGTTGTAGGGATTTAGAGTTCATTGGTGTCAACCCCGAGTCATAGGGTACATTAGTGAGTCTAGACTACAACCGGCATATAGACTTGAAGTAGGAATTACTTGACTACTTGTGCATTTATACTCGAACTCTTCTATTCATATCTAACTCTTATTCCATCTTAATCTCACGTTATTTAATTTGATTGACACGCCACCTTGACTATATAAAATAATGTCGAATGCACATATGAATTAGGGTAATATAATTGTCGGGATTATATTACGGTGACTCATATGGACGTTCCGACATTATGACATAAAGAATTTAAGGCGAGTCAAGGAAAATTTTCTCTCTATCCTTATTCCATATCACAGTTAGTATTATTAAGAATACTAAACAACAATATTCTTGTGTTTTGAAGGAACAATGCCTCCTCGCCGGGTTCCACGCAATGAAACTCCCGAACAAGCTCTTCAACGCATGATAGCCACCGCCGTAGATGCGGCCATGGCCGGACACTCATCCAACAACAACAACAATAACAACAACCACAACAACAACAACAACAACAACAACAACAATGGAGCCGGTAACTCAAACGAGGGATGCTCCTACAAAGCTTTCATGAGGTGTGATGTTTAAAGCTAAGGGGTATAAAATACTATTAAATTTTACTAGGAAATACTATTAAATACGATACAATTTTACACAAGATATTTATTTATTTATAGAATGGATATACTTAAACCTTACTACAACACTTATAGGCAGTGTACCTAATCGTACAGTAGTGTAGTTTTTAGTAAGTCCAGTTCGTTCCACAGGAAATCTTTTAGACAAAGCTTAACGCTATATTAGTTTTATTTTATAAAAATACAAATATATATATAAGTAATATTATTATTATAAAGGGGGGTTTTTACCGTTTAATAATCGGTTTGTCGATTTTAAAAACTTTAGTCGCAGTTAAAACCTAATGTAAAATATTAAATAAATAAAAGACTTAATTTAAAGCGTAAAATAAATAACGATAATGAATTTCAATAAATAAAAGTGCGATAAAATAAACTTGCGATAATTAAAAAATGCGATAATTAAAAGTGCAATTCAATACAATAACAATAAATAAAAGTGCGATAATTAGAAGTGCAATTAAATATAAAATAAAGGAAATTAAATATGAAATAAAAGAATTATGCTTATTTAAACTTCCGTAATCATGATGTTTGACGTGTTGATTTTAGTTTTATGCCCATGGGTTAATTTTTCTTTGTCCTGGATTATTTAATATGTCCATACGGATTTGTCCATAATAGTCCATCAGTCATAAATATAAAGAGCGAAAGCCTTCGTCAAATTATTCTTATTCCCGAAGTCAAATATTCCAACTAATTGGGGATTCGAATTGTAACAAGGTTTTAATACTTTGTTTAATGAATACACCAGGTTATCGACTGCGTGTAAACCAAGGTTTTACTACTTTGTTAACAATTACACCAATTACCCTTGAATGTAATTCACCCCTGTTTCAACAAGTCTATTAACTATTAATCCAGTTCCGTGTCCGGTAAAATGAATAATTATTGGTATTTATAGATATCCCGCCCACCGTACCCAGTCAAGCGTATGTGGTTATATATAAATACGTCGAATTATAAGTTTGTATATTAAATTAACAAGGTATTGTTTAGTTAATATAAAACCCATTAATAGCCCATAGTCTAATTTCCACAAGTGTCGTTCTTTTATCCAAACCACAATTATGGTACAAAGCCCAATTACCCAATTTTTATATTTTTAGCCCAACATCATGATTACTTCGGTATTAAATAAGCATAATAATAACTTAGCTACGAGACATTAATGAAAATAATATAAACATAACTTACAATGATTAAAAATAGCGTAGCGTTACACGGACAGAATTTCGACTTACACCCTTACAACATTCGCTAACATACCCTTATTATTAGGATTTAAAATTAAAATTAAAATTAAAATATAAATATAAATATATATATATATATATATTTATATATATAAATATATATATATATATATATATTTATATTTATATATATATATATATATATATATATATATATATATATATATATATATATATATATATATATATATATATCTTACGTATAAGTAAGAAGAAGAAAAAGATGATGTTAAAATGATCAAAATGCGTTTGCTTTTATAGGCATTTTAGTCCAGGTAAGCTCCGCGACTCACGTAATTTTTTCACTACAAACTCCGCAACTCGCGGAGTTTGTAAAACCAGCTCACACAAGTTTGTCTTTTAATTTGCCTACGGTTTATAATATATTATATAATATATAAATAATTATAAGAATTATTTAAATATTATATTATATTTATGTGCATAGTTGACTTGTAATTTTTAGTCCGTTGCGTCGAGCGTTGAGAGTTGACTCTGGTCCCGGTTCCGAATTTTCGAACGTCCTTGCGTACAATTTAATATCTTGTACTTTGCGTTTTGAATCTTGTACTCTTGTAATTTCGAGACGTTTCTTATCAATAATTGGAACCTCTTTGATTGTATTTTGTACTTTTGAGCTTTTTGGTCGTTTGCGTCTTCAATTCGTCGAATCTACCTTTTGTCTTCACCTTTTATTATTTAAACGAATATCACGTGTAAATAGAACAATTGCAACTAAAAGCTTGTCTTTCTTGAGGAATAATGCTATGAAATATATGTTCATTTTTAGCATTATCAAATATTCCCACACTTGAGTGTTGCTTGTCCTCAAGCAATATAGTCTTGAAATACTAGAATCACTTCTTTATTCTTCACACTTTGTACATCAGTAATTTCTTTACGGTGGTATAAACAATGGTAGTAACGATGTGGTTTACAGTCCCACATGACTATAAAATTTAGATCCATTAAGGAAATTGGATCTTTATGAAAACATTTGATCTTTTGAAAATTAAATCTAGTTTTTACCCTAGATAAGTTTTCCGGAATAACCCTTCACTGGTGTTTGCAAAATATTTTTATGGGTTTGGTGGGTTTCAGATTTGAAAATTTTAGTTCAAAACTTGTGGTTTTATGTCACCCACTTGCTAACCTTGTATTAGGAAAGCAACACGTCCAGTTTACTTGCTCCGTATATTACCTTTCGATAAACTACCGTCCGGTTGTAAAGGAAAGCGTTGAACAAGCAACTGTTAAGGCAATGTCCCCTGACATGCTTTTAATTATGGTCTATAACGTGTCGGACGCAATTACTATCCTTGGTAGGAGCAATAGTAAAGCTCACCCTTATAATTTTTTGGTCTGGCACAAGGTCCTGTCTTTGACCATGCTATGCAACCACTATTCTTACGGTTGACACCCAATTTGGTTCAGGTGACCTAATGAATTCCAGGTGAATTCCTAGGATTTTAAGTTCAATGGTAATGAACGCAATGAAATTGGGTTTTTAGAAAACAAATCGGTTTGTAATTTTGATCAAAATATTTTCTCGTTCAAGCTCGAGTTTAGATATCATCGAATTCCATGAGTTTGAATTCTCAATCTTTAAGGTCAATCTCAAGGATTGAGTAATATCAGTCTTAAAAGCTGATTTTTGATTTTTAAGGAGATTATCCTTTCTGGGGGTCTGATTCATTAGTCTTATCCAGCTAAATTGCACGGCGCCCTCCCCATTTTATGAGACAGATCCTCTCACGGTTAGGATAAGTCTGACCACTTGGCGACCCTGTTTGATGCTGAGGTCCGTGGATTTCCTGCTGATTTTAGAGATGACTTTTCTAGATTTTTCGTCAACCTACAGCTGGTCTGGACGACAACTTCATGACCTAAATCAAGAAGCGCGTTTCTTTTTCGGAAGACTTTACTTCCTTTTAATGATGGAATTGATTCATCGTGTAGATCCATCTTTCTTACAGTAAATCGGGTAAAATTTTCTAGTTTAGTCCAAAGCAAAAGTATCTTTAATATGTGACATATGTTTAAAATAACTTGGTAAATTTTCCCACACTTGGCTTTTATTTTTCCTTTTTATTGTCCTCTATTCCATTTTAAATGAATTTTAACATTTTGTTTGTTTCTCAATTTATGTCCTTTCCGAGGTAACAATAATTTCGGTGTTAACACCTAGTTTTATCGTTCATAAATATGTATAAACATGATTTTGAGTTCATTTAATTGAAAATTTTGAAATATTTTACTAGATTTGGATAGTCAGTATATAAGACTAGGGTTGTTCTTTATTATCAGAGAGCACTACATTCTAATACAACTACTGCTTTACTAGTATTTTTAATGGTAACCAAGTGTTTAAATAAATTTTTTTTTTTTAAATCCGAAAGAATTTAACCCCTTCCCACACTTAAGATCTTGCAATGCCCTCATTTACAAGAAATCAGCAACAATTTAAATTATTGAGGGTGATTAGCGCAGAAAAATGATTAAATTTTACCGAAGTTTCCAAACATATTGGCGTTTGTTTGCTGAATGATAAATGGTGTACATCATTTGTTCATTCCGTCTTGTTGTTATTTCACATATATTTTGCATCTTGTCGTCAAAATTAGTTGTTTTTGCTGAACTTAATGTCAGTCTTTGAAAATGCGTTGTTTTACCCTGTTGTGTACATAAGATAAACTGCAAACATATATACATATTTTTGAAGTTTGGTATATTACCCCACATTCAAAAATTATTAAAATCTAATAATAAAAGTTAGAAAATTATAAAAACTATTACAATATCAACATAAGTGCTAAATGTAGTAGCATTACAAAAATAAAATAAATAAAACTAAATAAACAAGGGTTGTTACTGGTACCAGTAGGGGTTCCATGCATAACCGTATGTGTTATAAAATGCTTCAGTTGGGTTATAAGTAGGATACGGTGGTTGCATCTCTATAGACCAGGGAGGAAATATGGGCGTTGGAGTAGGAATATAGTTTCTACCTACATGTTGGCAATGTGCTATGATTTGGTTTTGATGAACTTGCCAATCTTCAAATGCTCGATGTCTAGCATTTTCAAATTCTTGTGAAGCTATAAACCTTTGCATTTCTGTCATTTCATTTCCCCCTCCCACATTACCTGGCTATTGATTTCTCTCAACCTGTGGATGTCTTCCATTATATCTTAATGCGGCGTTATTTCGCCTTTTCAAAACCTTAGCACCATGATATACATTTAAACCAATTGTATCGTGCTGTTCTGGTTCTTCGACTAATAATCCCCCCCGACTTATATCCACATTGAGATACTCAGTAATTAATGTAATAAATATACCACCTCCTATTATACTGTGCGGTCTCATCCCCCTAACCATAGCTGATAAATAATAACCCACACAATAAGGTATACTTACAGCACTTGGTGGGTCTCGAATACACATGTGGTAAAACAAATCCTATTCATTTACCTTTTCCTTATTCTTACCTCGTTGTGTAATTGAGTTCGCTAGAAACCTGTGAATTACTCTTAATTCAGCTCTATCTATATCCAAATAAGAGTAATTCCCCCCTTTAAATCGGTGATGGCTAGTCATTTGACTCCATACACCATGTGTATCAAAATTTTCATCAATTTTCCTACCATTTAGTATCAACCCTCGACAATCGTCAGATGCTAGCTCCTCAGGCGTATATATACGTAAGGCCTGAGCCATGTCTAGTAGAGACATGTGGCGCATTGAACCTCCTAACAAAAATCTAATAAAAGAATGATCGGTTAAACTAGATACCCGATCATTTATTTCTATACTACACAATAATTCTTAACACCATACTTTATATACAGGTCTACGCATGTTGAATAAACGTACCCAATCGTTAAAAGTAGAATTACCATACCTCTGTGTAAGTAATTCTCTAATTGGCTCAGCCAATTCTACAGCTTCTAACGGTTCCCATTCTATTACCCTAGGTACTTCAACAGCTTTAGAATGAAGAGTGTGCAAGCCCCTTTGGTATTTTGGATAATCTATCCAACGTCTGTCTAATCTCAAGTTCGGATGCAAATTTTCCACGTGCATATCTGAAAATGTCATAACTGGATGAGGTATATCTTGTTTATAATAGCTATCAACATCTTGTTGTTCGGCATTCTCAGGAGGAGCATTGCGAGCTTGGGATGAAGATTCACCCCTTTCAGTCTGCAAAACACATCAAACAAAATTTTTGTGCATCCAAATATGCATTAGTGTCGGCAAAATCATCAATCAAAATAATTACAATGACATGTTCAATTTATATCAAATTTATGCTCATTTTCATATTTTTATCAAATCTACACTTTTTCAAATAAGCATATACGAAAATGTTTGCCAAGTTCATAAGCATTCAACTTTAATAACATATCAAAATAATCATTATTAGCAATTAAACAAGTTTCAAATGGCATTATTTCTCAAAAATCAAGTTCATGAATTTTAGACTTGAAAAAGTCCACTTTAATTCTCAAAAATCATGTTTAGGCTCAAAGTTTGGATCATTTAACTACCTAAACATGTTACACTACTTAATTTAGCAATAATTCATGACAAAAATCAGCCATAACCTGTTTATATCAAAAAGCCCCAAATTGCTCAAAACACAAACCCTAGATTACTCAAAATTTGAAGTTTAAGGCTTCTAATCATGTTAAATAGCATTAATCTAGGTTATACAAGCATAATACATAAGCAATTTAAGCATAATTACACTAAAAAGTATCAAAATCGAATTGGGTATAAATTTGCTCAAGAACACTAAATTTTCGGATTAAATGGTGTTTTGGTGTAGAAATTTACCGTTTTCCTTGAGTAATTCCTTGATAGCATCCTTCTCAACATGATTTTGTAAAAGATTTGATGAAAAATGGCCAAAAATTCGATTTTGTGTGTGTTTTGTTCGGGTGTTTTTCGCAGTATTTTGAAGAGTGTGGGTTGGGACTGTCTGATCTGATGCGTTTTATTTTTTCTGTATTTTGCAAGCTCCGCGAGTCGAGGTGTTTGCCTCTTTCAAACTCCGCGAGTCGCGGCGTTTATTTTTTTTATTTTTTTTATTTTTTTTAATAGAAATCTTTAACTTATAAAACAATTAAATAATTAATTTTAAAATTTTGTTTCCCTTGTTATTTAGGACGAGGTCGTTTCGGAACGATGTCCTAGTCCGTCCCTCGACAAATTTTAAAATTTGTCTTTTTCAAGCTTAGATTTTTGGTTTTTTTAATGTTTTTGGCATACTTTAATTCAATAAGATTAAAAATAATGATAATAAAAGTTCTCGTCCCTCCCTCGGGTAAAGCAATTTCGGTTCAACGACCTAGTCTTCAACTCACGACGAATTTTAAAAATCATATTTTTAATTAGCGAAATAAAGTAAATTTTTGTTTTTAAATTCACACCAAACTTTAAATTTAAAATGCATAAAATTAAAAATTCACACCAAACTTAATTAAAAATTCATATTATAAATTCACACCAAACTTAAATTTAAAATGCATAAAATTAAAAAAATTCACACCAAACTTATATTAAATTTTGTTTTTATACATACAAACTTATATTAAAAATATTAATTTTTTTTCAAATATTTACAATTTTAAATATATATTAATTTTAAAAACATGGTAAAAATAAAATTAAAAATCTTTTTTGCTTTTATCCCACTTTAATCAATCAAATATTATCAAAAATATGCGCCCCTCTTTTCGGTAAAGTAATTTCGGTTCCATGACCTAATTTAACTTATGACGAATTTTTGAAATATTTTGAGTTGATTGATTAAAGATATTTATACCTTAAGAATAAACGTTAAATTTTGCAGTGATGTAATAAATTTTTGTATGATATCAATAATTTCGGTCGCAAGACCTAATTTTATCGAATACCAATTTAATACTTTATAGCGAACAAATTAGCGTTTATTATCAAAAGGATAAAAAAATAATAAAAATAAAAACTGTACAGACTTACCTGTGAGATAGTATTCTTAGTGATATGCTCTAGCCCACTCATAAGATAGTCGGACTAATTGATTTTCCATGGCTACATAGGCGTAACCTCGAGCATTTAATGTTTTTTCTTCTAAACATATGAACGGTCCATCTCTGCATAAAGTAACAAATTCGGTATTTGAATAGGTTTGATTATTTGAACATTTACCCTCGTGTGACCATTTTTCGCATTTGTGACATTTTTCAAGGTGTCGTGCTCTTCTTTTCGCTGTGGATTTTGATTTTCCTTTACCAAATTGTAACTTATTATCTTCGCATCTGGATTCTTTTCTTACTTCGTCCAATTTACCTCTGATTAATGATACTATTTCACTTGGAAGTGTGTCATTATTACGTTTAGTGATCAAAGCGTTTAGCATTAGACCATGGTTTAGTTCACAGGAAGTCTTCATTTCGTAAAAACCTAAAAAAAATAAAAATTCAGAATGGGTGGAGAAGACTAGTTCTTTAGGGTCTGCTAGGGAAAGACCATTCGGGTTCCATTTTCGAGAACTACACGAAAACAGAAAATCTAACTCTAACAAAAATACATATTATCCTTTAAAGACTTAATTCTCCCCACACTTAGTTAGCTGTGGTATCGAAATTGTGATTAACTTCGTTGTCAACTTCCATCGGACCATGTATGTAATGTTTAACTCTGTGATCATTAACTTTAAATTCAATCCCATTTGAATTTATTAATTCTACTGTTCCGTATGGGAAAACTCTTTTGACTATGAATGGTCCAGACCATCTTGATTTCAATTTTCCAGGAAATAACTTGAATCGTGAATTGAAAAGAAGAACTCTGTCTCCTTCTTTAAATTCTTTTAAACTTCTGATTCTTTTATCATGCCATTTCTTTGTTCTTTCCTTATAGATTAACGAATTTTCATATGCTTCATGTCTTAATTCTTCTAATTCGTTTAATTGACTTAACCGTAGACGTCCAGCTTCATGTAAGTCAAGATTACATGTTTTCAAAGCCCAAAATGCTTTGTGTTCAATTTCTACTGGAAGATGACATGCTTTTTCGTAAACGAGTTTAAAAGGTGTGGTTCCAATTGGAGTTTTATAGGCTGTTCTAAAAGCCCAGAGTGCATCCTCCAATTTAATGGACCATTCATTCGGATTTGATCCTACGGTTTCTCTAGAATACATTTTAAAGCTCGGTTGGTATTTTCAACTTGTCCACTTGTTTGTGGATGATAAGCGGTGGAGATTTTATGAGTTACTCCATATCTTTTAAGAACTTTCTCAAGTTGATTATTACAGAAATGAGTACCCCGATCACTTATTAAAGCTTTCGGTGTTCCAAACCTTGCAAAAAGACGTTTTAAAAAATTGACTACAACTCGTGCATCGTTAGTTGGGAGAGCTTGTGCTTCCGCCCATTTAGATACATAATCAATGGCTACGAGAATATATAGATTATTATGAGATTTTGGAAATGGACCCATAAAGTCAATACCCCAAATGTCAAATACTTCACATACTTGAATGACATTTTGTGGCATTTCATCACGTTGACTTATTTTTCCAGCCCTTTGACAAGCATCACAGGATTTGCAAAGAAGGTGTGTGTCTTTGTAAATTGTAGGCCAATAGAATTCAGCATCATAAACTTTTCTTGCTGTGAGTTGAGGCCCATAATGCCCTCCTGTTGGTCCTGTGTGACAATGGTTTAAAATTTTACTAGCTTCATCTCCAAATACACATCGGCGTATTATTCCATCGGGACAACTTTTAAACAGGTGTGGATCTTCCCAGAAATAGTGTTTTATATCACTAAAGAATTTCTTTCATTTTTGGTACGATAATCCTTTTTCAAGGAATCCACATACTAAGTAGTTTGCATAGTCTGCAAACCATGGTATTTCATTATAATCTATCTTCAATAGATATTCATCAGAAAAGTTGTCTTGTATGGCCGATTCATTTAGAACTTCTAGTTCGGGATTTTCAAGACGAGAAAGATGATCAGCGGCGAGATTTTCTGCTCCTTTTTTATCTCGGATTTCAATATCAAACTCTTATAAGAGTAAGATCCAACGGATTAATCGTGGTTTAGCATCTTGTTTCAAAAATAGGTATCTAAGAGCAGAATGGTCGGTATAGACCACCGTTTTAGCTAGAACGAGATATGATCGAAATTTGTCAAAAGCAAAGACAATAGCAAGGAGTTCTTTTTTAGTAGTTGTATAGTTTGTTTGTGCTCCTTGTAACGTCTTACTAGCATAATATATAGGTTGAAATCGTTTTTCAATCCTTTGTCCTAAAACGGCTCCCATTGCAAAATCACTTGTATCGCACATAAGTTCAAACGGTAGATTCCAATTTGGTATTATCATGATCGGCGCATTAGTGAGTTTCTCTTTAAGAATATTAAAAGATTTGATGCATTCATCTGAAAAGATGAATGGAGCATCTTTTTCTAGGAGTTTATTCATATGAGTGGCAATTTTAGAAAAATCTTGTATGAAACGTCGGTAAAAACCGGCATGCCCTAGAAAACTCCTAACTCCTCTAACATTGGTGAGATGTAGAAGTTTAGCAATTACATCTACTTTAGCTCTATCCACTTCAGTTCCTTCCTTTGAAATTTTATGTCCAAGAACGATGCCTTCTTTAACCATGAAATGGCATTTCTCCCAATTAAGTACTAGATTTGATTGTTCACATCTAATAAGCATTCGTTCAAGATTAACTAAACATGATTCAAATGTATCACCGAAGACTGAAAAGTCATCCATGAAAACTTCCATGCATTCTTCTATCATGTCGTGAAAAATTGCCATCATGCACCTTTGAAAGGTTGCAGGGGCATTGCAAAGTTCAAATGGCATGCGTTTGTAAGCAAAAGTACCATAAGGGCACGTGAATGTGGTTTTCTCTTGGTCCTCGGGTGCTATTGGAATTTGAAAATATCCGGAAAAACCATCTAAAAAACAATAGTAACTATTTCCGGCTAATCTTTCCAACATTTGATCAATAAAAGGTAAGGGAAATGATCTTTTCTGGTGGCGTCATTTAATTTTCTATAATCAATACATACACGCCATCCTGTTACAGTCCTAGTAGGAATAAGCTCATTTTTCTCATTTGTGATGACAGTCATGCCACCCTTCTTAGGCACGCATTGAACTGGGCTTACCCATGAACTATCAGAGATTGGATAAATTAAACCTGCATCTAGCAATTTAATAATTTCTTTCTTAACTACATCTTGCATATTAGGATTTAGTCTTCGTTGGCGTTGCACATACGTTTTATGACCTTCTTCCATAAGGATTTTATGTGTGCAATACGAAGGACTTATTCCTTTAATATCATGAATCTTCCATGCAATGGCTGGTTTATGAGCTTTCAACACAGAAATGAGTTACGATTTCTCATTTTCAGTAAGAGAAGACGATATTATTACAGGTAATTCAAATTCACCATGTAAATAAGCGTATTCCAAATGGTTTGGAAGTGGCTTTAACTCTAATGTCGGAGGTTCTTCTATCGATGATTTATATCGATATCTGTCTTCTTCTTTTAGCATTTGAATTTCTTCTATTGTTGGTTCATATCCATTAGCCATTAGTATAGCTAACATTTTAGCTTCATCAATTGGTTCAGTACCTTCTCCTAAAGAACATTCTCCTGTTCCTTGTAATTCTGGAAATTCTTCTAATAATTCTGCATGTGAATCTATAGTTTGAATATAATAACAGGTATTATCTGCAGATTGCGGTTGTTGCATTGCTCTATCAACTGAAAAGGTAACACTCTCGTCCTCTATACTTAGGGTCAGTTTCTTACCGAACACGTCTATCATGGCTTTAGCCGTGTTTAAGAATGGTCTTCCTAATATGAGAGGAACTTGAGAATCTTCTTTCATGTCTAGAACAACAAAATCTACTGGAAATACTAAAGTACCAACTTTAACTAGCATGTTCTCCATTATCCCTCTAGGATATTTTATTGATCTATCGGCTAGTTGTATACTTATTCTTGTTGGTTTCAATTCTCCAAGGTCTAGTTTAGTGTATAGTGAATACGGCATTAAATTTATACTAGCACCTAAGTCTGCCAATGCTTCTATTGAACTAAGACTACCCAGAAAACATGGAGTTGTGAAACTTCCTGGATCAGATAGTTTTTTTGGTATCTTATTCAACAGCACTGCTGAACAATTAGCATTCATAGTAACGGCCGAGAGTTCTTCCATTTTCTTTCTATTCGTGATTAGATCTTTCAGAAATTTAGCATATCTAGGCATTTCTGAAATTACATCAATGAAAGGAAGATTTACATTTATTTGTTTAAACATATCCAAGAATTTGGATTGCTCGGCTTCAAGTCTCTCTTTTTTCATTTTACTCGGGTAAGGAAGTGATGGTTGGTATGGTTTAACATAAGGTTTAGCCTTAACTGTGTTATCTTCATTAACCTTTTCAACTATCGGTTCTTTTTCCTTATCTTGTTCAGGTTGTGGTTCTTGTGGAGTAGGAATAGCTTCATCAGAATTTTCAGGTATTTCAGGTGGTTTAAGTGTTGTACCACTTCTTGTGGTAATGGTTTTAGCTGTTTCATTCCGGGGGTTAGCATTTGTATCACTAGGTAAACTTCCCGGTTTTCTTTCACCTATTAACCTTGCTAGGTTACTTACTTCTTGTTCCAAATTTTGAATAGAAGCTTGTTGATTTCTAAATGCTTGAGCATTTTGTTCATTGGTTTGTTTTTGAGATGTGAAAAACTGTGTTTGAGTTTCAACTAGCTTCGTCATCATATCTTCTAAATTTGGCTTTTTATCATCGGTTTGTGGTGGTTTGTTTTGAAAATTAGGTCTTTGCTGGTTGTAAGTATTATTGGATACTTGTTGATTGCTAGGACCTTGTTGGTTGTTGTATGGAATATTTCGGTTATAGTTCTGGTTTTAATTGTAAATTGGTCTTGGCGGTTGATAATTATTCTGATAATTATTTCTAGGCCTTTGGTTTATGTATGAAATATTCTCTCTTTGTTCCATTGTTAGCTCAATACTGAGACAATCTTTTGTCAAATGTGGTCCTCCACACTGCTCACAACTAATTCGTATTGAGTGAATATCTTTAGTCATCTTTTCCATTCGTCTCTCGACAGCATCTATCTTTGCGGAAATGGAATCTAAGTCATGGCTAGAATCGACTCTAGCTGCTTTAGATGATCTAACGATATCTTTTTCTTGGTGCCACTCATGTGAGTGGGAAGCAGTGTTATCAATAATTTTGTAAGCATCAGTTTCGGTTTTCTTCATAATAGAACCACCAGCTGCTATATCAATGTCTTTCCTTGTAGTCATGTCGCATCCTTGGTAGAATATTTGTACTATTTGAAAGGTGTCTAAACCATGTTGCGGACATCCTCTTAATAACTTTCCAAATCTGGTCCACGCCTCATATAGAGTTTCATTTGGCTTCTGTGTGAACGTAACAATTTCTCCTTGAAGTCTTACGGCTTTAGATGCCGGAAAGAATTGTTTAAGAAATTTTTCAACTAAAACGTTTCATGTATCAATCGCCCCTTCAGGTAACGATTCCAACCAATCTTTGGCTTCTCCCTTTAAAGTCCAGGGAAATAACATGAGATATATATGTTCATCTTCAACTTCTCTTATTTTAAATAGTGTGCAGATCCTATTAAAGGTACGAAGATGTTCATTTGTATCTTCCTTCGGCGCACCACTAAATTGGCATTGATTAGTCACCATGTGTAGAATTTGTCCTTTGATTTCATAATCTGGCGCATTAATGTCTGGATGAGTAATTGCGTAACCTTGGCCAGTGCGTTATTCGGTCTTCCATACTTAAAGGTTTCAGATTCTCCATAATTTAATTTGTTGAATCTGAATCACTAGAGGATTCTGATTTAATGGTTCGTTCCTTAACAATCTCTGTTTGAATGATTGGTGGTTCCGGAGGAAAAATTAATGGTTCAGGATTTATGAATCGTCCCTGAATATTCTCCGGATTCTCAATTGTGAGGTCGGGTTCAAAAAATGGATTATCAGAAATTTGAATTGGAGTACTTGGTCGACTGGATGACGATTCTAAAGAAAAATCAACGGCGTCAATATTTGCTAGATGTCTTGATCGAGTTACAGGTGGTGAACGTACAAAAGGTGGTGAACGTCTTGCTCGGTGCATTCACTGAATATCCTATTAGTTTTTAAAAAGAAAGAAAAATTGTATAAGTTATCCAATTAATAGACTTTTCTGATTTTGCCCACGTTTCGAATAGCCAAAAGATGCAGCAGAGGGGCAGGATTTGTTTGGTCTCAATATAATTGAGTACTGTTTGGCTCCAATAACCCGGTCCACATACAAATCCAACTATTACTACGAACCAGAAAATTTTGATGTCTATCAATTTAACCACTTAAAATAAATTTTCGTAATTTTAAGAAATTTAGAGAAGAAATAGAATAAAAATCTATGTCCTAAAACTAGAATGTCGAGAAATAAGAAAGAAAAAGAGCGCGTCGAAAAAGGTCGAAAAAGAAAAGGGTTGAAAAAGAAAAGGCGTCAAAAAAGGAAAAAAAAAAATGACTATAAAACTTTAAAACACTCGACTAACCTAACCTTATTACTATCACTAACTTAAAATTAAAATTTCAAATTGAGATTACTAATTGGAGTGATAATTGATACATAGGTAAAAGGCGTCGAAAAATAAAAATAAGAAAGTAGCGCGTAGAAACTTAAAAAGGAACTAAAAACTAAGAATTAAAAGTTTCGTCTAAAAATATTAAAGCTTAAAAGTAAAACTATATCCCAAATGGCAATATCTTAAAAAGGTACTAAAACTTAAAAAGGCGTCGCAAAATTCTAAAGCACCTAGATCTTAGTCTAAAGAAAAAGCACTTAAGGGATTTTACGGCAAAGCCTAAAATTCTAAAAATAACTATGGCAAAAACTATAACTTAAAACTAAATATGGGCGAAAAATATAAAAAATTATGCTAAAACGAATAAAAAGGGACAAAATATAAAAATATACTAAAAGTTGTAAAAATTACAATTTTTTATAAAAATATTATTTTTATATTATTTATTTATTAAAACTATTAATTTTATAAACTAATTAAACTAAATATATAAAATAATAAATAAACTAAACTAAATAATAAATAATTAAAACCTATTTATGGTTTTAAATTTAATAATAATAATAATTATACGTAATTAATGCCTGATTAGGGCTTCCTGTGTGCCCGTGTCAGATGGCTCCGCGAGTTGCGGTGCCACGTACCAGCAAACCCCGCGAGTCGCGGGAAATGAAAATTCAGATGACAGGCTGTTTCGACAGGTTTCGGTTTTTTATTTATTTATATATATATATATATATATATTTTTTTCTGTTTTTAATTTAATTAATATATTTATATAATTTAATGAAAACTTATCTTTAAAAACTAAGATAGAAATAAAATACTTTATAATTTTATAAATAAAAAAAATAGATTTATATATATTTATTTTTTTCGGTTTTTTTATATGTTTTAAATAAACACAAAATATTTAAATAACACTTATATTTTTATAAAATAAAAATAAAGAAACTTTATAAAACTTAAATATTTAACAAACTCTTAAAAATATTTATATTTTTGTTTTTCTTTTTATATTTTCGAATATTTAAAACGTATTTTTACAAAAGCGTATTTTTATAAAAGTAAACTAAAAATAAAAATCTCTTTTTTTTTATATATAGCGTTGCGCTTCCGGCTTTTAAGCTAGATTTTAAGTTTCCCCGGCAGCGGTGCCAAAAATACTTGATGTTTAAAGCTAAGGGGTATAAAATACTATTAAATTTTACTAGAAAATACTATTAAATACGATACAATTTTACACAAGATATTTATTTATTTATAGAATGGATATACTTAAACCTTGCTACAACACTTATAGGCAGTGTACCTAATCGTACAGTAGTGTAGTTTTTAGTAAGTCCGGTTCGTTCCACAGGGAATCTTTTAGACAAAGCTTAACGCTATATTAGTTTTATTTTATAAAAATACAAATATATATATAAGTAATATTATTATTATAAAGGGGGGTTTTATCGTTTAATGACCGGTTTGTCGATTTTAAAAACTTTAGTCGCAGTTAAAACCTAATGTAAAATATTAAATAAATAAAAGACTTAATTTAAAGCGTAAAATAAATAACGATAATGAAATTGCAATAAATAAAAGTGCGATAAAATAAACTTGCGATAATTAAAAAATGCGATAATTAAAAGTGCAATTCAATACAAAAACAATAAATAAAAGTGCGATAATTAGAAGTGCAATTAAATATAAAATAAAGGAAATTAAATATGAAATAAAAGAATTATGCTTATTTAAACTTCCGTAATCATGATGTTTGACGTGTTGATTTTAGTTTTATGCCCATGGGTTAATTGTTCTTTGTCCTGGATTATTTAATATGTCCATACGGATTTGTCCATAATAGTCCATCAGTCATAAATATAAAGAGCGAAAGCCTTCGTCAAATTATTCTTATTCCTGAAGTCAAATATTCCAACTAATTGGGGATTCGAATTGTAACAAGGTTTTAATACTTTGTTTAATGAATACACCAGGTTATCGACTGCGTGTAAACTAAGGTTTTACTACTTTGTTAACAATTACACCAATTATCCTTGAATGTAATTCACCCCTGTTTCAACAAGTCTATTAACTATTAATCCAGTTCCGTGTCCGGTAAAATGAATAATTATTGGTATTTATAGATATCCCGCCCACCGTACCCAGTCAAGCGTATGTGGTTATATATAAATACATCGAATTATAAGTTTGTATATTAAATTAATAAGGTATTGTTTAGTTAATATAAAACCCATTAATAGCACATAGTCTAATTTTCACAAGTGTCGTTCTTTTATCCAAACCTCAATTATGGTACAAAGCCCAATTACCCAATTTTTATATTTTTAGCCCAACATCATGATTACTTCGGTATTAAATAAGCATAATAATAACTTAGCTACGAGACATTAATGAAAATAATATAAACATAACTTACAATGATTAAAAATAGCGTAGCGTTACACGGACAGAATTTCGACTTACACCCTTACAACATTCGCTAACATACCCTTATTATTAGGATTTAAAATTAAAATTAAAATTAAAATTAAAATATAAATATAAATATATATATATATATATATATATATATATATATATATATATATATATATATATATATATATATATATATATATATATATATCTTACGTATAAGTAAGAAGAAGAAAAAGATGATGTTAAAATGATCAAAATGCGTTTGCTTTTATAGGCATTTTAGTCCAGGTAAGCTCCGCGACTCGCGTAATTTTTTCACTACAAACTCCGCAACTCGCGGAGTTTGTAAAACCAGCTCACACAAGTTTGTCTTTTAATTTGCCGACGGTTTATAATATATTATATAATATATAAATAATTATAAGAATTATTTAAATATTATATTATATTTATGTGCATAGTTGACTTGTAATTTTTAGTCCGTTGCGTCGAGCGTTGAGAGTTGACTCTGGTCCCGGTTCCGGATTTTCGAACGTCCTTGCGTACAATTTAATATCTTGTACTTTGCGTTTTGAATCTTGTACTCTTGTAATTTCGAGATGTTTCTTATCAATAATTGGAACCTCTTTGATTGTATTTTGTACTTTTGAGCTTTTTGGTCGTTTGCGTCTTCAATTCGTCGAATCTGCCTTTTGTCTTCACCTTTTATTATTTAAACGAATATCACGTGTAAATAGAACAATTGCAACTAAAATCTTGTCTTTCTTGAGGAATAATGTTATGAAATATATGTTCGTTTTTAGCATTATCAGGGTGCAAACCTCATACTTTCGATGGAACTGGAAGACCGGTTGCTCTCACTCGATGGTTTGAGCAAACGGAAGTCGAACGGAAGTTGTTTTTAGCATAAGCGGTTGCCGGGACCAAGACAAGGTCAAATATTCCACCCACACTTTCGCCGGTATCGCTCTCACGTGGTGGAACACGTATGTACAATCAGTGGGTACCGATGAAGCCCACGCTCTCTCTTGGCCCAATTTGAAAGAAAAGATGATCATCGAATACTTCCTACGTGAAGAGACTCGCAAGCTCGAACAAGAGCTAAGAACTTTAAAAGCGGTCGGAAACGACCTCAAGGCTTACAATCAACAGTTCGCCGAGCTATCCTTAATGTGACCAAACCTCGTGAATCCCGAGTCACTAAGAGTTGAACTTTACATGGATGGCCTTCCTAAGAGCATCAAACATGGGGTAATGTCATCCAAACCCACTAACCTACAAGAAGCTTTGAAGATGGCCCGTCAATTGATAGAGACGGTAGATGAAATTGTAGTACCAGCACCTAAGGCCGAGGATAAGTCGGGTGGCAACAAAAGAAAATGGGAAGCCACTCCATCAAACAACTACAACAACTTACCAAAAAGCCTTTCACCTCCAAAGGCAAGAAAAGTTATGTCGGAAATAAACCTTTTTGCAACAAATGCCACAAACATCACTATGGTGAATGTGACAAGCCGTTTTGACACCGGTGCCAAAGAAGTGGTCATTTGGCCCACGATTGTAGAAATACCGCCCCCGTTGCTCAAAAGGGGCCCAATGCACCAAAACCGGGTGTTTGCTATGAATGTGGCCAACCGGGTCATTATAGGAATGCGTGCCCAAAGAAGAAAGCTAACCCCAATACACGCGGCCGAGCTTTCAACATCAATACCGAAGAAGCCCGAGATGATAATGAAATAGTCACGGGTACGTTTCTTCTCAACAATTCTTATGTCTCTTGCTTATTCGATTCGGGTGCCGATAAGAGTTTTGTATCCAAGACTTTGACTCACTCTTTTAGCACTCCACCACTCCCACTAGATACTACTTATAACATTGAAGTGGCCAACGAGAAACTATTGAGTGCCGACAAATTTTACCGGGGGTGTACGTTAAGCTTAATGGGTAAAGAGTTTGAAATTGACTTGATACCTATAGAGCTGGGGAGCTTCGATGTAATAATTTGTATGGATTGGTTAGACAAAACAAAATCTCACATCCTTTACGATCTTAAAGCGATTTAAATTCCTATCGAGAATGGTGAACCCTTGATTGTCTATGGCGATAAGAGTTGTACCGGACTCAATCTCGTCTCGTGCCTTAAAGTTGAAAAATACCTTCGTAAAGGTTGTTTCGCGATCCTAGCCCATGTTAAGAAAGTTGAGACCGATGAGAAGCTCATCGACGATGTGTCGATTGTTAGTGAATATTCCGATGTATTTCCCGACGAATTGCCGGGTCTTCAGCCTCATCGACTGGTTGAATTTCAAATCGATCTTATTCCGGGAGCCGCACCCGTAGCACGTTCACCGTATAGGCTTGCTCCATCCGAAATACAAGAATTGCAAAGTCAAATCCAAGAACTACTTGACCGTGGTTTCATCCAACCTAGCCATTCACCATGGGGCGCTCCGATTTTATTCATTAAGAAGAAAGATGGATCCCTACGAATGTGCATCAATTATCGTGAACTAAACAAATTGACGGTTAAGAACCGATATCCTCTTCCACGTATCGACGACCTCTTTGATCAACTATAAGGATCACGTGTATATTCAAAAATCGATCTCCGCTCGGGTTATCATCAATTAAGGGTTAAAGGGGAGGATGTCTCCAAAACTGCTTTCCGGACTCGCTATGGTAGTTACGAATTCCTTATCATGCCATTTGGTCTAACTAATGCACCGGCAGTGTTCATGGATCTTATGAACCGCGTGTGCAAACCGTATCTCGACAAGTTCGTTATTGTATTCATCGATGATATCTTGGTCTACTCTAAAAGCAAAGAAGAGCACGAACAACACCTTCGACTTGTACTCGAACTCTTGAGATAAGAACGACTCTATGACAAATTCTCCAAGTGTGAATTTTGGTTGAAGGAAGTTCAATTTCTCGGTCATGTCGTAAGTGACCAAGGCATTAAGGTCGATCCCGCAAAAATCGAAGCCATTAGCAAATGGGAAACCCCTACTACTCCTACTCACATTCGACAATTCTTGGGTCTCGCCGGATACTATCATAGATTCATCAAGGATTTATCTTTGGTTGCTCGTCCTCTAACCGCGTTAACTCACAAGGGAAAGAAATTCATTTGGTCAACCGAACAAGAATCCGCGTTTCAAATCTTGAAGACAAAGCTAACCACCACTCCTATCTTGTCACTTCCCGAGGGCAATGATGATTTTGTTGTATATTGCGATGCCTCGAAACATGGTTTTGGGTGTGTATTGATGCAACGAAAGAAAGTCATTGCTTATGCCTCTCGACAACTAAAAATTCATGAACGGAACTACACGACACATGATCTCGAACTCGGAGTCGTTGTCTTTGCACTCAAAATGTGGAGACACTACCTTTATGGAACCAAGAGTACTATCTTCACCGATCACAAAAGCCTTCAACACATCTTCGATCAAAAGCAACTAAACATGAAAAAACGACGGTGGATTGAAACCTTAAACGATTACGATTGTGAGCTTCGTTATCATCCCGGAAAGGCAAATGTAGTAGCCGATGCCTTAAGTCGAAAGGAAAGAGCGGTGCCTCTTCGTGTCCGAGCTTTAAACATTACCATCCACACCAATCTCAATAACCAAATTCGTGTAGCCCAAGATGAAGCTCTTAAGGATGAAAACATATCTCTTGAACGCTTGAACATCCTCACCTCACGATTCAAAGTTAAAGAGACCGGACTCTGATATTTCGCCGGAAGAATTTGGGTGCCTAGTTATGGGGACTTACGAAGCCTTATTTTAGACGAAGCCCATAAGTCAAGATATTCGATTCACCCCAGTGCCAATAAGATGTACCACGACCTCAAAGAACAATATTGGTGGCCGAACATTGAAAGGGACGTCGCTACTTATGTTGGAAGGTGCCTAACTTGCTCTAAAGTCAAAGCCGAACATCAAAGACCATCCGGATTACTTCAACAACCCGAAATCCCGCAATGGAAGTGGGAAAGGATAACGATGAATTTTATCACAAAACTACCAAGAACGGCAAGCGGTTATGATACTAATTGGGTTATTGTAGACCGTCTCACCAAATCCGCTCACTTCCTTGCCATGAAGGAAACCGACAAAATGGAGAAAATTTTACATTAAAGAGATCATAGCCCATCAGGTGTACCATTATCGATTATTTTCGATCGAGATGGCCGTTTTGTTTCTAGATTTTGGCGTACTTTACAAGAAGAGTTGGGAACACGATTAGACATGAGCACCGTATATCATCCACAAACCGATGGACAAAGCAAACACACGATTCAAACTTTGGAAGACATGTTACGAGCTAGCGTTGTCGATTTTGAAAAAGCTTGGGACAAGCATTTGCCACTAGCCGAGTTCTCTTACAATAATAGTTATCACGCGAGTATTAAAGCCGCACCTATTGAAGCGTTATATGGCCGTAAATGTCATTCTCCTCTTTGTTGGGCCGAAGTAGGCAACACACAAATCACCGGACCCGAACTCATTCATGAAACAACCGAGAAGATCGTTCAAATCCAAGATAGGCTTAGGACGGCCCGTAGTCGTCAAAAGAGCTATACCGACATTAGACGCAACGACCTCGAATTCCAAGTCGGTGACCGCGTAATGTTAAAAGTCGCACCTTGGAAAGGTGTAATTTGTTTCGAGAAACGTGGGAAGCTAAATCAGCGGTATATTGGTCCTTTCGAAATCTTGGAGCGTGTTGGAACCATCGTTTAGATCTTCCGTCTCAACTGAGCTTCGTTCATCCTACTTTCCATGTGTCAAACTTGAAAAAGTGTTTTGCCGAACCCAAACTCGTCATCCCTCTCGAGGAACTTACTATTGATGACAAACTCCACTTTGTGGAAGAACCGGTTGAAATTGTGGATCACTCCGTTAAAACGCTAAAACAAAGCCGAATTTCGATTGTCAAGGTCCGTTGGAACGCCAAAAGAGGACCTGAGTTTACTTGGGAAAGGAAAGTTCAAATGCAAAAGAAATATCCTCATTTATTCGTGGATTTGGAAACGCAAGATCCCGAGAAAGAAACTACGACTACTACGCCTACTTAAATTTCGGGACGAAATTTATTTTAATGAGTAGGTAATGTAACATCCAGCCTTTTTCCGTTTACCTTCCGTTATACTATTTTAAAGTCCGTTATATATTTATAACATCTTCCGTTAATACGCATTTTAAAATATCTCGTTTAGGTAATTCACGCACCCGCTTCTAAACTTGAAGGACTAAACTTGCCAAATGTCCAAAGATTTAACTAGGTCAAAGGGTCAACTTCACCTCCTCTACTCATTCATCACCTCCCACTTTCTAATACTTCCACCTTTTTCTCTCAACACCAAATTCAAAGAATCATCATCCATTTTCGATCTAGCAAGTGTTCATAAAAACAAATTACATATTTGGAATCCTTGCAACTTCCTCTTCGATTCCATACCAACTTCATTACATTTGGGTAACTTTATAAAAATACTAGATTTTGTGTTCTTGATGTATTCAACTTATAAAAGTATTAATTAGTGTCTATGGTTCAAGTCTAACATAAATATGTGATTTATATGCTCGATCTTGTTATTTTAAGTAACTAGCATGAATTTGAAATCTGGTGTGTTTGATCTTGTGATTTGTTTGCCTAAATGTTGTTAGATGTTAAAAGTGCATGTATTAAGTGTGTTACTAGCATCACTAGCTTCAATTTGATGTGTAGGTTAACTTAGAAAGACTCCATAAACATAATTGCTAAATTTATGATTTTGAGTTAGGGTTTGATAGAAGTAAAATGGATTTTTAATGCATTGAATGCTTTGCAATGTGGTTTGTAAGTGTTTAGTTGTATTGTATGCATAATTACCTACGAAACGGCGTATCACATTGTGCATTTAATTCCCGAATCATAAATGTGCATTTATTAATTTGAAGCATTAATGATGGGCATTAATTGATCATTCAATTTGGAAATTCGATTATTGCAAATGATAATTTTTATTGATAAAATGTATTTAGTTGTGTTCCTCGTCAAATTATCTTTCCAACGATATAAGATACGTGCCTTGAATGTTTACGGTTCGTTAAATGTGTTTGAATTAAATTTGGTTTGGGACCTAGACTTTTGAAACGAGCCAGGCACCAGCTCCAGTTGATTGTCGCGGCGCGGCCATCCCATGTCGCGGCGCGACATAAGCCGTGTTCAGCGGCTGTTCACCATGACACTTTTACGAAAAATGTTTGCTATGCTACGCACCTCCGATTCACATGTAACTTGTTCTAACATGCTTATATATGATTAAAAACCTCAGAAAAATAGTTCGGGACCCGACCCAAATGTGTTGACTTTTTCGTTGACTTTGACTTGACCAAAGTTGACTTTTGTCCAAACTTAACCAATACTTGTTTAAACTGTTCTAATCTTCTTGCATACTTGATTCTTACATGAAACTTGACAACTTGATTCACATGCTTTATAATCGAGTCGTAATGAGCCATAGGACTAATTGAACACTTTGACCAACCGTGTTTACCGATATTGATACGAACCTATTTGTTTAGGTCAAGACTAGCATTCGTTCTTGCACACGTTACTTTGTGAAGTATAATTTACTATTCATGCAACCAAGGTGAGATCATAGTCCCACCTTTTCAACAACTTTTACTTTTAAACTATGAGATGAGAAACATATACGTATCATACTTTTATGCTTTGAACACAAGTACGAAAACAAACATTCCACAGCGAGTTAGAACAAAAAGCCTCAATTCAATTATCATTAGTTACACTTGCAGGGTGTAAACATGAACTTATGTTATGTGATTACATTGAGCTTGACGAGCCCTCATTCGGACGGTTCGCTACCGTTAGCGGATGAAATATATTTTCGAGTATAGTGTATGTTCTAACACTACGTAACAGGGTACAAAACAGTTAAGTCTTGATAATTGGGTGCTCGCGAACATACTTTTGGAATACAAACGATTTGGATAATCAACTATATTAAATCTTGTGGTTCAAAAACAACGTTACTAATACACCTATGATTTCACCAACGTTTTTCGTTGACAGTTTTCTATATGTTTTCTCAGGTCCTTGAACGCTAGGTGATACATGCTTCCGCACATTATTTTTGATACTTGCTTGGATGTCGAGTATACATGCATACGTGGAGCGTCTTTTGACTTAACTTAATTTGTGTCGCATAGGTTTCAATTGTACTTAAAACGTTGTAACATGTTTGGTCGTTGAACTACTTTGTAAACTTTGAAACATCTTTATAATTGAAATGAATGCGACATATTTTTGGTCAAACGTTGTTTTAAAGACTTATGACCACGTAACAGGACCTAAGTAGACGGCGCCTTCAATGACGATTTTGTCAGGTCGCTACATCGGAAAGTATGGATATTGTTGTTGGTTCGAGAAGTATTGTTGTTGTTGTTGTGTGTGAACATTTGGAAACATACCCGCAAATGGATTAGCATTTACGAATCGAGAAAAATCGGCATTTTGTTGTGATTGTTCAAGTCACGTTTGCATCATATCTCGACCGACCACATTTGGATTTTGAACTTGGGGCGTTGTTTCGATTTTCCTTTGCTTAGGGTTATTTTGGAACTCATTTTTTTGTTTAAGAAATTGAAAGTGTGTATAAAATGATTGAAATGAAAGAAATGGAGGTTAAAGTGTGTGTATAAAATGATAATGTTGATATATATATATATATATATATATATATATATATATATATATATATATATATATATATATATTGTAGAAAAGAAAAAAGAAAACAAAAAATTTAATCTTTGACCATTGCTGTTGCATTTACTTTTTTTATTTAATATTATTTTTTTCAACGGTCTAATTTTTGAACGTTTGTTCGTCCATAATTATGATCAAAATAGAAGAAGCACGATAGTCTGGGCGAGAGGTGGGCGGGACCATGTGGTCCGTTGCCGTCGACGCCCTCCTGAACGGATGGTTGGGCGGCCCCTAGGATAGTATGATGGGAGCAATATCTATTTTGGTTAATTACCCTTTAAAAAATTTGCTACAGATGAAACCGGCAAGTGTCATCCCTAATTTTGGTAAATTTGTCAATGGATAATGGTAGATGTTAATGAATTAAAGTTACCTGTATGAGTAATGCTATCAAAAAATATAGATAATAAAAACTAAAAATTAACCAAGTTAAATAGAAAAGAGAGAGGTCAAGGGAGTAAAGTGCATGTGAGACATAACTACAAGTACCATCAGATAAAACATTCCAATATCTTTTGTTTTTATTTATATTTTTCTAATTTGCTTGATTTATCTTCTTCCAAATTGCCTGACGGCCCTCTCTCAGTAGAAGAACAACACCATTATTATTTCCAGACCAAGGTTTGTTACTCCATCTCTCTTCTTTAATTTTATTTATTTATTTAGTTATATTGTACACTTTGTAATTAACCATTTATTTAGTTGAATATAAAAGTGTGAAAAAAGTATAATAGTGTTTATATCTACCTTCTGATTATTTTATTATACCAGTGTTTATTATCTCATTTTTGGATGTTCATTTTCTTCCAAAATTATTAGAATTAGCAAATTACAGTTACTGTTTCTTTCAAGCCTATGCAGGTCAAGTATAATTTAGTGATTTACAGTTACTGTTTACATATTTTATATGCATTTAAGTCATCTTCAACAGAGGAAGAGGTTGTGGAGTGTTTTTTCTTACCTTAATTGTCACAAAATAGCTTATATTATGATTAATATTGGAAAAATGAGCTAGTCAGGCGAGTTGGATAATGGGTCAAAATGGGTTTAATTTACCCATAGAGACTTTTTGCTCATTTTTTAAATCTTTTTTGGAAGTAATTATTACTTACACTACATATAAGTAAGTACAAGAATAACCAACTGTTTCGAGTAAAACGATTGAGGATATTTTATGCATTAAAAATAGTTTGGTCGACTTTCAATCCGTCTGACCCGTTTCATTTTTAACCAAGTTATTTGGGTTTGAACTGTTTGGAGATGATACGGGGCAAACCTAAATCAACTCATTTATAAGTAACTCAATCAAAGTTGTCACCTTTTAGTTATAATGAAATCTTTATTGTGTTTATATACATTTCAGATATGTCATATGTTGCATTAGAAGTGTAGGATGATACTGGTTTCTAATAACTTCTTTTCTGAACCTTAAAGGTACAAACTTGTATAAATATGGCAAGCCTAATAATGACTCCCCAATTGGCCTCATTCTCTAAAACCAACAAAACAGTGTGTAAAAAAACTTCACATTCTACACATGGCGGGATCAAATGTGCACAGAGACCATTGGAGGAGATATACAGCATACGGGTCGAAAAGAACGTGTCAAAACAGCGATTGGATGAGCTCGGAGTGTCGAAATGGTCAACTTGGAAGACGGGAAAATGCAACGTTCCATGGGATTGGCATGTTGACCAATTGGTTTATATTGAAGAAGGTGAAGTTAGAGTTGTGCCTGAAGGAAGTGAAAGACACATGAGTTTTGTGGCGGGTGATTTGGTACGATATCCGAAATGGTTTGAAGCTGACCTCTGGTTTAATGGGTATTATCAAGAGCGATATAGTTTCCGTGCTTATGGTGATGATTAGGATTTGGTTGTTGTACTAGTGTTTGTTCTATGCTTATGGATATGATTAGGATTTGCTTTTGATATGTTGTTTATTATTGTTGACTAGTGTGTATGCTATATTAGTTGAAAATGTCCTAGCCTTTTTCTGCATAAGAGTTGGTTATTAATCTGGTATGTAATCGGATTAATGGGTTGGCTATTACGGAATAGTACCATCTTCTTTCTCATTTTGATACTCCGTAAAAAGGTGCAGAAGGAAAAGGAAACAACGGAGGGATTAGAATCATCAGACTTAAATGGGAGAGCGCCCGGTGGTGGAGAACTGAGATCCTTACGAGATGTCTCACATTCAAATCTCGTGGTGTCAGGGAAGAGTTTGAAAACAGTCACAAATTAATTCAATAGGTTGCGAACGTAAAAATAAAATACTCGGACTTCCGAATAACAGAAAAACCCATCACTAGTGTTGTAGTAGTCAAAGTTCCAAACCATAACAGAGGCTGTTATTTAGTTAATTAATCAGTCAGTCATATAAAGATGTATACTTTATAGATTAATTAATCAGTCATATAAAGATGTATACATTATAGATTATTGTGATGGGATTTGATCAAAGTTTTGAGATTTAACCTCTTTAATCGAGAGTTGGGTGTTTTACAAAATACTATTCAAATTCTACAGGTCAACACTATTATCAACTATAGGACCCCATGTTTTTTTAGAACGGCAAACGCACAACGCACCCTACATAATTTGACACGAATAATATCTTAAGCAGGACTCGAACCCATGGTCAGAGAGGCTCCTCGATGCCAAAGGCCCTTTGGTAACTATAGGACCCCATATATTTGTGAGATTTATGAGTTTTCGGAGATAAGCAACTACTATAAAATGAAGAGTACTTTGTTAAAAAAAAAAAAAAAAAAAAAAAAAAAAATTGGACCCTTTGATCCCATGCTAGAGTTGCACACACATATAGATATTAAGAAGTAAGATAGTATTAAGCGTAGTATGTGACAACCAATGGTCTAGTCCAAAAACTATGTATAGAAGTAGAACTTTTCCATCTTAAATATGATGGCATTAATAAATATGAATTTGGAGGTCATGTGCCACTACACCACCCCCACCCGAAGGGCCCCGAGCAAACGATCGAAGTCACACCCAGAACATCTCAGCTACTTGCAGTGGTGAGTGAAGCAAACTTCAGCTCGGTTTCATTTTCCAAACGCATCCAAATCGTTTCACGTTTCTTGTTGTTTTCCTTTTCTTTGACTTCATCTTCTTGGTATTTGACCAGGCACTCGTCAAACAGTGATTGATCGGCATCTGAAAACATTTTCCTCACGTTTAATGTTAGGCTTTGAACCGCTTGGTTCCAATGACCGCGTGTGTTTTTCTCCAAAGGTGGGAAGATTATGGGCAAGATGACTTTTCGGTTCTGAATGATTAGGTTCCTTATGTGATCGTTATTCCAAAAGAACAATGCGCGTTCCGCTACCTGCAACAGCCAGAACAACATAAGCACTAAGGGTTACAATTTTGACCCATATAGATGGGCTAAAAAAATCAATGTAAGATAGGCTTGAAGCGAAACAAGTTAATGAGGGCAAAAAGTATAAAGCATGAAGGGTATTTGATATGAAAACAACCTATAAAAAAGACTAGGGGTTTTCGATGGTTTAATTTAAGGGCAGCTCATGTTGGTAATTATAATCAACCTACGATGTAAATTTTGTATTGATCAATCTGTTAGTTGATTAAGGTTGCAAAAATTGGAACTCGGGGAGAACTCGGCCAGACAGTTTTTGGGAGTTCTCGGAGAACTCGAGGAGAAATCGGTTGTTGGCTAACGTTGACTTCTAAATATAAATATAAATTTTCGAATATATCTGTATAAATATTAGACTATTGAGATAATTTTTATGATACATAATATTATATATAGCTATAAATAAGCATTTTATATATTTTTTATGATACATAATATGATATATAGCTATAAAAATTATGTTGACCGAGAAATTCAATAAATTGGATATTGACCGAGAAGTTGACCGAGAAATCGGCCGTTGACCAAGAAGTCGGCCGTTGACCGAGAAGTAGACTAAGAACTCGACAGCCTGATGAATCCAAGTTCTCGCCGAGAACTCCCCGATTTTTTCCGATTTTTGCAACCTTGAATCCAGCATTTCCCAAAATGAATCACTACCATCACACAAGTTACAAGTCTCCTTAATCCACAGGAGGAAAGTTTTCACTTCATATTTTTTTCTTAACTTGCAGTTTTTAAGTACTCATTATTCAATATTTGGAGTGTGTGTGTAAGATAGCAAGAAAACACCTTTTAGACTTTTATCTATATAATGGTAAACTCTCTTGCTATATGAAAAGGGGCATGAAGGATATACACAAGGACAATTATGTGGTGACTAGGGATGGGTTTGGATATAGTAACAATTTAATCCTGTTAGACTGTGTATGAGTAAAAATAATCGCTCTCCCTGGTAACCTGAACAGGGAAAACATATCACTTTTTAATTACATGGTGTTCAGATGTGCATTTCAAAAGTAATTATTGCGAGCAGAAGAATTAAAACCAGAATCAGATTATCAGATAATTAGGCCATTTTACAGTTGATTTCAATTATCAATTTATCACTTTTATTACATCAACCCCCTTCCTCTACTCTACATCCGAATTTAAGAACCTAAATCGTCACAACATTAAAATCATGTCCTTTTCTGGCATACAATCAATGTTAAGTGTAGTGACTTCAGTCACTCAACACCAAGGTTGTAAAAGTCGCTAGTTCAGGACTAACCGGACATTGACCAACTATGACTTTATTTGATCGATTTGACCGAAGAAACGTGACTTTATACTAATAAATCCGACTTACCGACTAAATTGTACTATTGAAAACTTTTACCGAATAAATTGGCCAAGTCGGAGACTAGTCAAGGACTAGTCGAACTACTTCAAAATCGCAACTAGTCAAGGACTTTACACCCATGCTCAACACCCATCCAAAAACCTCAAGGCCATCAAAGCATTAGAGATGTGTGTGTATCAGGTATATAGGTGACAATTTCTACCCATTTACCTTTGATTAGGTCAATTTGTGTAATATCTCAGACGGGTCAAATAGGTCAAGTACATGTATACCTAGAATTACAATAGGCCGCATTGATAAAAGTATCAAACTTGTCAAAGTCATACAATGTGTATTTAAATCTAAAAATTATAGAACCTCTTAAACTTTCTTTAAAAAGTTTAGTTATTTCTATCATCATAATACAGCTTATTTGTAATCATATTTATCACATATTCACATTAACTGTAAATCATATTCTTAAGGAGGAACAAGTAACTTTTCTGGCAGGCCGACCCAACCTGACCAACCCGCCCAAAAAATACCCATTTTGACATAAATATATTCTTTGTACCATCCATTTTGCCACAAGTACAAAGAAGACCTGTTAACAAATCACCACAAAAAAACAAGTCCATCCATACATTTAAAGTACAAAACTTTTCAACTTCAAATAGCGTGATACCTGAAAATGCGAACTGTTGAGACAACGAGCAATCTGACGAAACAGAGGAACCATGCAACGTTGAAACTCGGCAACCTGAGTAGATTCAAGAACTTCCTCCAATTCACTAAGATAAAGCACTTCTTTTGAACTATTAGTTATTGGCCAATACTTCAATAATCCTCTAATAACTGTATCAGCCAACTTAAAATCTTTCTCAACAAACTGTGTTACACAATACGAAAGCTGCTGATGATACATCGACAAACATTTGGGCTTGTGAAGAGGAATCAAAGCCCGTGTAAGAAATAGTTTGTGCTCTTCTTTTAACGGCAATGCAAAACCATTAATAATGCTACCCAATATCTCAAGTAATTCAGCAATGCCATTATGCTTCTCTGTTTCAAATATGAATGTATAGAATATATGATTGATGGCTTTTCTAATAAACGGTCGATGCACCATGAACTTTCCATATATACGATGAAGGATCGTTTTTAGATATTCACGTTCCCTTTGATCTTGTGAATCGAATAGATCGAGCAATCTTAACACAAACGAATGGTCAATGTATCTTTTTGCAAGTTTAGTGTCGGTTTCGGGTGCAGCTACAAATCGTAAAAGAAATTCATACACGATTTGAAGATGTGGCCATGATGGTTCCATATTTGGTTCATCATCTTCGGGATCGAAAACATCGGGTAGTTTGTTGTAATCGTGATTACATGAAGGTAATGAACGAAAGATATTTGAAGATATCATTTTTGTAATTTCTTGCATTGTAACCTCATTAAACTTTGAAGGAACTGAGGTTATATAATCAACAAGCTCAAGTAAAGTTTGTCTTTTTATATCTTTTTCTTTCAGATTTTTCGACGGGTCACTAAAATCGAACACCACACAACACATATTCAACTTCTTAATGAAAAGATTGTGTTTTTCGGATGTGGGTACGTCACGAAAACTAGGCAATTGTTCATAGGCAGCTTGAGTTGACCCAGGCTGACTTGATTTCTTCACAATGTTTGACTTAACATTTGGAGTATAAGTTCCATTAACATTCTTATTCGAATTCGAACTCTTAACCAATGAAGAATTGCTCTTAGGAGTACTATCAACCCCTGAATTCACTGAATTAGAAGCCATTACATCATTTTGGGAAGATTTTGAAGATGGCTTTCTGGGAAGCTTATTCAGTATTTGTTTAATCATATCCACCTAAGCAAAACCCTAACTACCCAAATTACCACCTCCTATATATCCAAAAACAATCAATGTTTTTGTTTCAACATCAATTTAAATACACATATCACAAACCACATACATTACTATATAATCTTGAAAATAAAGACAGATAAGCCATTGATGGTTGAAATTCAAAAAGCCCTAATTAGAAAAATAAAAAGCTTGTACCTTTGGACCCACAAACATTAAAGTTTGTATCTTTCAGTTCAATCGGTTGAAAGATTGAAACTTTTGTGGATTAAAGACTAAAGCTTTTGTTGATGATTGTGAAGAATCATACATTAAGAGATAGATATATAGAAAATTGAAAGGAATTAAAGAATGAAAATTGAAACCCTAGAACAAGAGGAGAAGAGGGTTTATTTGTATCAAATTGTGGATTTGGGAAAAAGTAATCTAAATTGATTTTAGAGAGAGGGAATATTACTTGGTAAAAGTGGGGAGAAAATGGAAGAAAGATAACGGTTGGGTTAACGGAGAGAAAATAGTACTTCCTTCGAAATAAGACCACCCCTATGGCTCATTACCCGCTCATTACCCGTTCATTACCCGTCATTATCCGTAACTAACCATAGATACGGGCTCATTACCTGCTTTAGTTACCCGCATCCACCATCAATTTAACTGAAGTTTTAAGTTTATTTATAGGAATTGTGGGTCCAGTGGCTTTTTATTGTTGAACTTGATGTTTTATTATTTGTACGTTGTATATTAAGAGGAGTATTGTTTTAGCCATTATAGGGAGTGTTTAATTATGAGTTAGTTATAGGATATTGGTGTTGATGTGGCGCTGATGTGGAAGATTAAGAGGATGAATAGTTTAGTTACGATAGGGAGTGGCCTAAGTGTTATTGTAATTTTTTTTTTTGTAAATTTAACTATAACAAAAAAATTATTTTAGTCATTTATATTCAACTTCAGGATAACTATATTTGATTATTTAATTATTATTATTATTTAACTATATTTAATGATTTAATTATTATTTATCAGATAAACAAATGATTCAAAGTGTTAGATAAGTATGAATTTAGAAGTTTAATGATATTAAATAGTTAGAGTATTTTTTAAATTGAACAATTTGTTTAATGCTACGTTTAAGTCTTTCATATTTGAATTTTAAAATTATGTTAAATTAATTGTAAAACATAAAAATTTGTTTTTAATATCGATTTTTTTATATAATTTTTATATTATAATTATATCATTACCACACATTCCATTACTGTTCATTTGATTTTTTAATTACTTTATTTCACTCATTATAAGGAAGGAAAAGAGTTCCTGGTTATGTCATTCATGACAACAGTTAATTAGATATTTGAATCTTGACCCGGTTGATTCCTCATCTTCAGCTGAATCTGTAGGTTCATTCGATCTTCTAAAGGAGTTCGAAGGTGTAAATCTTGACCCGCTGGCTAATAACGAATCTAATCAGTCTAGCCATCATGGTCCTGTTGTTATTGAAAATGGTTCTGAGAGCATTTCACATGCTCCTGGTTTCACGAAGTTCAAAGGATATTATAACAAAGTCAATTCGGGTGGGCTGAATTGCCTAACCTCGTTAACAGTCGATGATTTCGGCAATATAAATTCTCAGGCTAATCATCCTCGGGTCGACTTTGATAATTGCTTTAATGTTGGTGATCTTCTTGGCTTCAAACATCATGGTTACAACTTAAACGGGGGTTGCGTTCGTGATTATCACAGTTTCTCATGAAGATCATATCCATAAATAGTTGCGGATCCAAAGCTTTTTCAAAACGAAAATGGATCAAAGATTTATGTGTTACGGAGAATGTACAATTTCTTGCTCTTCAAGAATCGAAGATGACTCGACTTCAATTGTTTCGACTTAAGTCTTTGTGGGGCAATAATCATTTTGATTATGCTTTATCTTTGGCTCGGGGTTTTTCGGGAGGTATCATTTCTATGTGGGATCCCCATTCGTTTGTTAAAGAAAATATGTGGTGTTTTAACCATTATGTCATCGTTAAAGGTTTATGGGTTCGTGAGAATATTGATGTATTTTTGATTAATGTTTATGCTCCTCAACGTCTCTCGGACAAAATAGATTTATGGAATTCAATTTCTAACTTCATGATCGCGAATAATGGCAATTATATTCTTTTTGGAGACTGGAATTCGGTCCGAGTAGCGGGTGATCGTTTTGGTACAGATTTTTCGGCACGGGATGCTCATGCGTTTAATGATTTCATTGAAAGATCTTCGCTCCACGAAGTCGTTCTTGGCGGCCTTCAATATACTTGGAGACTTAAAGATGGAAGTAAATTTAGCAAACTAGATCGCTTCTTCGTTTCTAATAATATTATGTCTTCAATTGAAGACCTCAAAGGTGAGGTTCTCCCGAGGGGTTTTTCGGATCATTCCCCTATCATGCTTTTTCAAAACAAGATTGATTTTGGTCCTACATATTTCAAAGTGTTTGATTCGTGGTTCGAAAGGGAAGATTTTGATTCTAAGGTTCGGGAGGAATGGAACATCATTAATTCGGGTTCAAATAGAGATATCATTGCTAATCTTAGAACGCTTAAACACGTTCTAAAGTGTTGGATTCATCAGTCGAAGACCTCCGAATTCATCAGGTTGCGTGATATTAAACAAAGTATTATTGATTTGGATTTGATCATCGATTCTGGTACAGCCACTACGTCAGAGATTGAATCACGCAATTCGTTGTTTAAAGAGCAGGAGGATTTAATGCGTTACAATTCTCTTGATGCTCTTCAGAAGTCGAGGGTTAAATGGGACATAGAAGGTGACGAGAACTCTAAGTTCTTTCATTGTTCTTTAAAACGTAAACGAAAACAACAACACATACACGGCCTTATGATTAATGGTATTTGGGTCACCGATCCGGCTACTATCAAGAAGAAGTTTCTCGATTATTTTAGTGCCAAGTTTGAACGGAAACAATCTACGGTCCACTTCGAGCCTGTTAACCCGTTACGTTCATTATCAGCCGAGGACAGTTTATTTTTGGAAGCTGATTTTGGAGAGGATGAAATTAAGAAAGCCGTGTGGGAATGCGGGAGTTCAAAGGCTCCTGGTCCTGACGGGTATTCGTTTCGATTCATAAAACATTTCTGGGAAATCCTTCAAGCTGATATTATAAGGGATGTTCGGAATTTTTTCACTTCGGGAGTTATGCCTATAGGCGCGAATTCCGCGTTTTTTTCTCTCATTCCGAAGGTTACCAATCCGGTTCTTGTAAGTGACTTTCGTCCCATTTCTCTTGTGAGTTTTTTTTACAAAATTATCACTAAATTGCTCACGATTAGACTTGCTTGTGTCATTGATAAGATTATCTCTCCGGAACAATCCGCTTTTATTGCGGGTCGTCAGATTTTAGATGGGCCTTTAATGCTTAGTGAAATCGTTTCATGGTACAAGAAAAAGAATCAGAAAGCTTTATTTTTTAAAGTTGATTTTGAGAAAGCTTATGACTCCGTGAATTGGGACTACTTATTTTGTATGCTAACCACTTTAGGTTTCGGTTCAAAGTGGGTTAGCTGGATCAAAGGTTGTTTAGTATCGGCTAGAACTTCAGTTTTAGTTAATGGAAACCCGACTCGAGAATTCTCTATTAACAGGGGTTTACGACAAGGAGATCCTCTAAGCCCGTTTTTATTCATCATAGTCATGGAAGGACTTCATATTGCTTTTCAACAAGCTATGGATATAGATTTCGTTCGTGGCATCAAAGTTGGTAATCCTTGCTTACGTTTATCTCATTTTTTTTATGCTGATGACGTTATCATTTTTTCAGATTGGAGTAGACAACAATTCGATAATATTTTGTGTTTACTTCATGCTTTTCATTTGGTCTCGGGGTTGAAAATCAATGTGTCTAAATCCCATATTTTTGGTATGGGAGTCAGTGATGCCGAGATTGATACCCTCGCTAACGATTCTGGATGCCAAAGGGGCCTTTTTCCTACTACATATTTGGGCGTTCCTATCGGGTCTAATATGAAACGTAAGTCAAGTTGGTTCACTTTAATTGACAAATTCCATTCCAAAATGGCTCATTGGAAAGCCAATTTACTATCATCCGGGGGTCGTCTCTCTTTGATCAAATCTGTTTTGGGAAGCCTTGGCATTTATTGGATGTCAGTTTTCAAATGTCCTGAATCTATTCTCAAAGTCCTCGAATCGATTAGATCTCAATTTTTCTGGGGTTGCAGCAATAATAATAATAATAAAAAAATGGCATGGGCTAAATGGAGCTTGATTCTTGCTTCATTCGAAAAAGGAGGTCTTAATGTTGGGAGCTTGAAGACTTTTAATCTTGCCATGTTATATAAATGGCGTTGGAGATATTTATTGAATCCGAATGACTTATGGGTTTCTCTTGTTAAGTCCATTCATGGAAATATTTTTGAAAACACTCTTGGCAATACTTTATGGTCGTCTATTGTTAATAATTGTTCCAAAATTATTAATGACAAGTTGCTTCCGGGAGATGTTTTTAAGATGCTAGTAGGTAATGGACGGAACATAAGTTTCTGGCATGATATTTGGACGGGTCATGATTCTTTTGCTAATCGTTTTAATCGTCTCTATCATTTGGAAGTTAATAAACACCACACGATCGCTGATAAATTGGTTACAGGGTCATGGGGTTGGACTTGGAATCGTCCAGATTTATCCGGTAGGAATGTCTCTTCTCTTCAGGCTATTCTAGAAGAACTCAGTAATGTTCGGTTGTCGGAGGACGAGGACAAATGGTCCTGTTCGATTTCAGCAGATTCTGTTTTCTCAGTGAAGGGTGCGAGGGTTCATATGGATCGAGTTATCTTACCTTCTTCCAATATTCCAACGATTTGGAACAAAATTATACCCAGGAAGGTAAATATTTTCTTGTGGCGCTTTATTCATGATTATCTCCCTCTTCGTTGGAATCTTTCCACAAGGGGATTAGATATCAATTCTATTATTTGTCCCGTGTGCAATAATGGTGTCGAAGATCGCTTGCATTTGTTCTTTGGGTGTTCTTTTGCTTTGGATGTTTGGCGTAAAATTAATTTATGGACCGATTGTAACATGCCTCATTTCAATTCTTGGGAAGACTTCAAAGGTTGGATCGACGATGAAAATTTGGCCCCCAATTCTAGAATCAGACTTGAGACTATTGTTACTACACTCTTATGGGTCTTGTGGCGTTTCCGGAACGGGATAGTTTTTAATGAACTTTTGTGTAATCGAGCTAACTTAGTTGATGTAATCTTTTTGTATTCTTTTAGATGGCTTAAATATAGAGGTCATAGAGTGTCTAATTGGCACTCATGGCGTCTATTCCCGTTGTAATTTCTCCTTTAGCGTCTTGCTAAGGAGCGTTTTTTATATATTCCTTTTTGGCCGTTAAAAAAAAAAAATTAGATATTTGAAATTAATTAATCTATGAAATGTTTAAACATAGTTTTTAGATTTGCGATTATCATTTTCTATATAAATATATAATAAGTATAATGAATATATTTTTTGATACATAGAAAGTATCATTATCTGTTAGTTATGAGTAATTGATTAGTGAATTCAATGTCTTTATTTTTACATATTTTCTCCACGAGTCTTATCACACTAAAAGAAAAAATGACAAATGGAAAAGTTATTCTCTTCGATCACTACAACTAAACTTTGGGGTTTTCAATATTTTTTAAATGACTTTTTCACGTTTAAGAGTGTGAATATAACTTAAAAGTGTATAAATATATGGCGCCACAAATTTTGATGTGTGAAAAAATGGGGAGTCAAAAATTTAAATATTATTAATCTTTTGACACTTTTAAATGTCATTGAGTTTTCATTTTTAACGCTTTTAGATGTCGAAGGTTTGTTATATTTATTGGTGTCAAAAATGTGTGTTACTACCGCTAAAAGTGTTAAAAATAAATGACTTTTTTTGTTGATGGGGAGATTAAATATTTTTACTATGATATTTGAGATCTTGTGGAATAATCTCTTAACAAACAAATGAAAAAACTGAGCGAATTTCTATCTTTTATGTTTTGCTTGTGTTCAAAATGAAGTTTAGCTTGAATGGTATGAGGTGTGATTCAACTTGGTGTACTACCAATTCATGTTCGATTCTCACCCCAAGCAGAGAGTTTCTAATCTTTGATAGTACTGCAAACATTAATGCGATTTGCCAACATCAATGCGATTTGGGATTGTCTCTGCCTCTCTGGGGGGTTTTCCCAACCTCCGATGGTACTGCCAATATCGTCGCGAATTAGGTTTTCACCTAACGTGTGTATGGGTGACAAATCAAAGCATTCAATGTCAATATCGCCGTTCAAAAAACTTATGAAGAAAATAAGTTAATTTTATAATAATGGTGAAAAATCCGATATTGTTGCAAATTGCAATGTACATTTGTGTTGACAGGATGATGTGCATGCGTACTCAGTATAAATTTTAAGCATAACCAACAAAAGATATTTTGTAGATAATAAAAATGTTCATGAGGCTAATGAGAAAGTTTGTGTCTGTATCACTTGACGTATGAACTAGGTAATCTATTGGATGCCAAATACGCTATTAGATTCACACACACACGAGAGAAAAAAAAAATTAAAGAAAGAGAAATTTATATGAGGATAGGGTATATATTTTTATTTTTATAAACAATCCTCAAATCAATTTTATCATATCATAATATCTATAACAAAAGGGTAGTGATATCTACACAACCAATTTTTACAAATACACAATCAAACATGTTTTACAGTATTGTACTGTACAACACTGTAAAGCATGTTTAGTTGTGTATTTGTAAAAATTGGTTGTGTAGATATCATCACCCATAACAAAAACATACAAATCTAAAGAATACACACCACAAAATATATCAAATCTTTATCAAAAACTCTAAACAAACAACTCTCACGTGGGGGCGGAACTTAGTGTATCACAATTTTTTTAACCAAAAAATAAATTTTTTTTAGTATTTATCTCTGCTGATAATGAAAACTTTATTAAATTTTACACTCATCTGTGCAAGTTCCGCCGCTGCTCACACGATGTGTTTTTACAGCAAGAAACACTGAGAATCAACTTCACAATATATCAAGATGATGAATTATGAAGAAACATAAACCATAATATGGATGAGAGAGATGATGAGCGTTGCGTGTGAAATAATATTCGGAAATGATATTATTAAACTCTTAGACATTATATAACCCTGCTTGTGACGTCACAAACAAACTATACACTTTTTAGCCAAAAAGAGTAATTTGCCTGTGACGTAGCAGATGTCAGTTTCTGACACAAAATAACTCTGACACCCCATTTCTGTGTCACCTGAATGTAGGTCCTATCAGTTTTTTATTTTTATTTTATATTAAATATGAATATGAATACAAGGTATATGTTATAAGATAAAATGCATGTAAAATATAAAAAAACATTACAAATTAATATTTCATAAAATTCAACCATTACATAAATTAATATAATTCAACAATACATAAATTCAACAATACTTAAGATCTAACCATTACATGAATTAAATTATAAAATAAACTAGTTCGTAGTGCGAAATGTGGACGGAAGGTTCCAAATATGCTCAACAAGATCATCGGTTAGTTGGTCGTTCACCGTCCTATCTCTTATCTCTCGGATGATAACGTCTTGATCCCGTCCTCTAATCGGTATACGCTCTGGACGATTCTCCATCGGTTCGGTAATGAAATCTTCCTCCCAATCACTTAACCCAAACCCGGCCCGAAACCCGCCGGGTCCCCATTTACTTACATGTTATCGGGTTTCGAGTTTCCCCACGGGTAAACGGGTATACCCGATTAGTCATTCTGTATCTATTTTTCAATAAGTTACCAAATCAAATATCAAAAAATAACTTAACTACTTCATGTTTAAAGTATTATAAAATATCAAATACAAAAAGTTGATTGAAAAATTTCTAAAATAGTCAAATACACAAAGTATATAAATATCACATCTCGAAAACTTGTTCTATATGATTATATTTAATAAAATTATACTCGTTTTCAAAACAAATAAGAGAAATCTTTCATACATTAACAATATAATATTAATACTAAAATTTTATATAAAAATTATTATTAAGATTCCTCGGGTTGGGTATACGGGTCGGGTATATGAAACGACCCGTCCAAATCGATATGGACAAATACATTAACATCTGGTCCCATTACGAGGTATTGACCTCTATATGATACGTTTTACAAACATTGCATTCATTTTAAAAGACGAGCTCATTTCAAAATATGACATTTCTATACAAATGATATACGATCCCATAACAGTCTTTTTTTTGAAATCAGCGACTTGAATGACTAATCTGCCATTTACTAAATAACAGTCTTTTTTTTTAAATCAGCGACTTGAATGCAACGTCTTTTGAAATATGCCATGAATGACTCTAAGTAATGTCTTTAAAATGAGCAATTGCATCGCGGAAGATTTCTTTAATACCTGAGAATAAACATGTTTAAAAATGTCAACCAAAAGGTTGGTGAGTTCATAGGTTTATCAAAAATAATAAAAATTCAATAATTTTGATAGACCACAAGTTTAAATATGCACTGGCACAAATGGGTCCGTATCCTATACCCACCTGTAAGTTACCTTACGATTTTTAAATACAGTACACCAATCTCGTGTACGAAACCATTTTTCATAATGCTTAGCAGAGGAGGAAATTATCCTTTTCTCCCCCGTAGGTTGCCTCGTTAATTTTAATAACCATACACATATCTTGTGTACAAAAACATATATGCCAAGAACACTCATCTGCAAAAATCATTCTCTCTATATATAACTTTGCCTGGTAACCGACCTTAACATATAAAGCGCATATAGAATATCCCCAAAATAAACAGAACCTCTCATCTGTAATACAGGATTAACACATCTGTATATATAAACCTCGAAGTACTAAAGCAGTTCAAATTCTCTGACTGGAGCGTGTCAAAACCCATAGATCTATCTTTACGATTCGCGTCAATTAGGGTGTCGTTCCCTAATTCTTAGGTTACCAAGCTAAATAAATAGGGGTGATATTCGGTATAACAATTTCATTCGAGGAATGTTTTACTTGTGTCTATCGCGTCAAACATTTATAAAAGTATTTCATGTATTCTCAGCCCAAAAATATATATTGCAAAAGCAAGTAAAAAGTGATCAAATGAACTCACGATACGATATTTTGTAGAAAAATGTGCATACGACGGAACTGAACAAATACAGGGTTGGCCTTGGATTCACGAACCTATATCAAGTATATATATATATATATATATATATATATATATATATATATATATATATATATATATATATATATATATATATATATATATATATATTAACACATATCACATAATTGAACAAGTTATATATTAATATTAGTAATATATATATTATTTCAATTGTTTTATATATATATATATATATATATATATATATATATATATATATATACTTTTACATATGTTTTATATAAGTATTTATTTGATAAAATAATATTAATAATGATAATGAATAAAGAGTTGTATTATTTTGTAATAATAATAATCATAATAATAATAATAATAATGATAATATTAATAATAATAATACTTATGTTAATAATAATAATAATTATTATTATTATAAAATGATACTAATACTAATTTTTTTATGAAAATAATAATAAATTTTATTATTTTCATAATAATAATAATAATAATAACCATAATAATAATAATAATAATAATAATAATAATAATAATAATAATACTTATATAAATGATAAAATTATATTTTTAATGATGGTAATAATATTAGAAATAACAATAATAATAATAATAATAATAATAATAATAATAATAATAATAATAATAATAATAATAATAACCATAATTGTAACTATAATCATAATAATAATAATAAATGATAATTAATACTTATATTAGTAATAATAATAATAATAATAATTATAATACTAATAATAATAACAATAATAATAATAATAATAATAATAATAATAATAATAATAATAATAATAATAATAATAATAATAATAATAATAATAATAATGTGAATACTACCTTATAGTAACAAGGTTTAAAAAAACAAATGCCACTGTCCGGGCTCGAATCCGAGACCTCTCGATTAAACCAACACACAACAACCAGTCCTCTTCTTCTGCTTTTCTGTTAAAATTCGTATCTTAATTTTATTTATCCTATGTATCTGTTTCTTCTTCTTCTTCAACAAATCAATTCGACCAGAGGATTTAACAACCAATTCAATTTTAGGTTCAGAATACTAAATTGAAAAAGAACGATCTATAAAGGGTGGTTTGGATTAATTAGAGAAGAGAAAAAAAAATATAAGCAGAAACAGAACACGATGAACACTTATGAACTCAAATTTGATTTTGAAATTTGGATGTTTTTAGACTCCAATTACTATATGAAATACGTGTTAAATCATTCACAGAAACTTTAGAAATCATCAATTGAACTTTAATTGTAACAAGTAACTCGAATTCGATCATAGAACAAATGTTGACTTTTTGATTTTTAAACTTTGACTCGCAAATTCGAACTCATTTTGAAGAATTGAAGGCTGAAACTTTACAGATAGTTTGAGTAAAAGATTCCTAACAACTCTGTATTTTTAGATTTTGAAAATTGTTTAGAATTTGAGCTTTTTGATAAAATGAAATAAGAATAGCGGTATTCGTTTTGGTTTCTTTAAATTTTTGTTTGATTTCTTTTCCCCTTCTTTTTGAATTGCAGTCAAGGTTTTATAGAGTGTAAATGAGATACAAACATCCACAAGATTCGATTCAATTTGTTTTGTAGCTTTGATTGGTACGACAGAAATGGGAGAAAGAACGAAGAAAAAAATATAAAGTGATAGTGATATTCAACTGAATTCGTTTTTATCTGCATTAATATATTTAGTATTATTAATTAATAAATATAAATATATTAATAATAATAAAAATACTAATAATAATAATAATAATAGAATTAATAATAATAATAATAATATCAAATAATACTAATAATAATAGGAATAATGATAAAAGTAATAAACATAATGATAATAATAATTTTAAATAAAAATGATAACTTTTAGTAATAATAATAATAATAATAATAATAATAATAATAATAATAATAATAATAATAATAATAATAATAATAATAATAATAATAATAATCATAATAATAACTAAAGTCATAATTTTAATTATTCTTATAATAATATTTATATTTCATATCTTTATTTTGCTAATCATAACCTTAAAATTATAATTATAACAACAACAACAACAACAACAACAACAATAATAATAATAATAATAATAATAATAATAATAATAATAATAATAATAATAATAATAATAATAATAATAATAATAATAATAATAATAATAATGTTGATATTAATATTAATAGTAATAATGAAAGTAATAATAATATTACTATAACAATTATATTTTAACTTGTAACTAAATTTAATATACTAACATTACATATTATTAGTTATGTAATATTTAATAATTATATAATACATACATATAATAACATATATTGAATATTTAATAATTATACATTTTTAATAAATATATAATTATATAATATATGTTTACATTAATTATATTAATAATGTTATATATATATATATATATATATATATATATATATATATATATATATATATATATATAAGTATTATATATTTATTCAAAATATTATGTTATTTCATAATAGAAATAAATATTATAAGTTTTAACATATAATATTTATACTTTTTATATACATTACAATATGCATAATATAATAATTATGTATCGAAATCATATATTTATATATATATATAGATTCATTTTAATAACAACTTTATTATCTTGTATATTATTTTACTTATTTAGTTTAATCAATTAAATCGTATATTATTATTTCAAATTATTATATATACATAATACATATATATATATATATATATATATATATATATATATATATATATATATATATATATATATATATATATATATATATTGTAACCAATTGTTCGTGAATCATCGATAATGGTCGAAGGGTAATTGAAACAGTTCAAAAATTTTGAGACTCAACATTACAGACTTTGCTTATCGTGTTAGAAATATTAACTCATATATAGATTTAAGATAACGTAGTGTCGGGATGATTATGAGACACTCCTTGGATAGATATACCTTGGTGTGAACACTAGATTCCCTACTAAGCGGTTTCCCGATTAGCATGTCACGAGGAACTAGGCTTTGAAGATTCTGATCGGATGGACTATACTCAACTCTCGACGCTTTATCCGGTTAAAGGATATAAGCGGCCCATCTTGGATGCAATGCATACCTTGGGCGCACGAATAAAGTAGCATAGCCATATACATATAATATCCAACCTTTCTTAACACCTTAGTGTATCATCCAAGTGAGTGGTTATGATTGTGTTTCGAATTATTTTCTGTCAATGGTTTGGTAAAATCTAAGGGTTTGTAGACAAATTAGAACCTCTGATAGTTCTCAATCATCCTTAAACATTTATAAGATTAGTTTGTATTGTAGTGCGTTAAACTCCCATTTATGATTTAAACCAGCCATTACTTAAATCTACCCAATAAATCCCTTAGTTATCCACCATGTACTAGACTTATAGTGGTTCCATAGCTTCTAACCTTGGCCATGCTCAAGTGGTCCTATAGTACATCAACACTGTACTCTACTGTAGCAACAGTATTTCCTCGAGTCTTATACTCTTGACCAATGTCTTGATCTGGTCATATGGTAATTCCCCATATACTTTATAGTATTTCCGATGGGTTCATACCTTGACCAATGTATAAACAAAGATAATTAATTATATTATAATTGTCGACTTTATAAAAGGTTTTAAACACGTTTATTGGTGGAAGGACGATAATAACGAGGTTTAATATCATAGACAGAAAGCGAGTACGAAACAATAATCATCCCTAACTAACATTAATAAATCATGGCAAACAATCAAGCAATTACTCACACATCATGGCAACAAGCATTTCTAATATTAATAAATCACAAACATCAAACAAGAATATTATAATAAATTAATAAAAGAAATGATAGATGTTACCGAATAATGTCGGCATAATAACACTTGCATTTCTTCATAATATCCATAGCGTTACAATTCTTGATAGCTTCTACTACTAACTACATACTATTCTCATATTGATCACTAGAGAGCGACAATAGAGAGATAATTATTTTCCTAATCTCTGTACTTTTCTCTCTCTAGAATCTAGAGAGAGAAAGTAGAGAGAGAGCTAATCTCCTATAGATCACTAGAGAGTGACTATAGAGAGATATTTGAGAAAGAAGTGAAGAATTGGTGTGTTGAAATGGTGGGATGAAGCCCCCATTTATAGGAAATGCTTGGTGGCAAAATTGTAATTAAATTGCTAAAAAACCCCTGGCAGGCCGTTTGGCAAGGCCTTTTTTGATGCCTGTTTGCCAAGGCAAGCCGTTTTTGGTGCCCGTTTGCTGGCAGGCCGTTTTTCATTATGGCAAGCTGTTTGGCAAGGGGTTTGCTGGATCGTATCTTGTCTTTCACCGTTTTCGCTCTAGAAACATCGTTTTAGCTCCGTTTTTGACAATTCTTGGGCCCACGCGTTCGTAATTGAATATCCTACAACATGAGAGTAAGTAATTAAACTTTTCCAAAAATTATAAAATAAGTTATTTAAACGCGAGTTAATCGTCTTAGCCGATTTTGCTCGTTTTTCATCCGTTTTTAGTGATTCTTGAAACATAGCCTTCATAATGACATAATCTACCAAATGAAGCAAATAAATGCTTATTTAGATGATAAAGTCAATTACTTTATCATAAATGGGGCTAATATCGGGGGTACAAACGTGACTATTTAGCCGATATCAGGGTCCTAATAAAACTAGATGTTAATTATGTACCACAGAAAAGGAGCCTAATATAATTTAGTACCACAAAAAAAGGGTCCTAAGATAACTATATGTTAATTAAGTACCACAAAAAAGGATCCTAATATAAGTAGATGTTAATTTTGTACCACAAAAAAGGGTCCTAAGATATGTATATGTTAGTACCAAAAAAGGGTCCTAACAAGTAATAGGAGTTTCGAATATCCTGTTCGGATATTCGGGTTGATTTTGGGTTTTGGGCCAGGTTATGGTAATTGGGCCTTTCTAGCCCAGTTTAGATAATTGGGCCTTTTGGATCTGCTTCAGCTATCTGGGCCTGTCACCACGTTTAAGCTTACTGGGCCTTTTGTGCCCGGTAATGCTATTTGGGCCTTAGGGCCTGATTCAGCCATTTGGGCCTTTCGGGCCTGTTTCAGCTATTTGGTCCTGGTTCGGATCCAGTTTTCTTTTGCTGCATTAATTTATTATTCATTACAATTACAATAAATTTTAAATTACAAAACAAATATTAATATTGTTTCAATCCAAATACTATTACAGATTACAGATTATAATATTGTTTCAACACCACAAATGCAAGAACATGTCTAGTAACATCAACATATTATAGATCATTGTCTTAAACACACAAACTCATAAAACAGTAATATTCATGTTCAAACATTATAATCAAACCGGCCAGCATTACAAAACACACAAACTCTTCAATCCGCCACCAATCTATCTTGATCACTCATCAAAATCTTCCACCTACAATTAAACCATCCATGTATAAGCGTAAAGGTGCACGTTATAAAAATGAATCATAATTTTAGTACAAATTTAACAAAGACATAACTCGATCAACACAGTAGGCCAAGCAATAGACGTACCAATGACGTCATGAATGTATCTCATATGCTCAAATGGCCTAAATAAAACTTCATTTCTTTCGAAGGTTGAAGCTCTACCTCACACCAACCAGCTCCAAGTTCTGTCTGCAAAACAACCGCAGTTGGATCCATGCTTACCAACTTTCCTCTTGCTACCCTGTTGTTTGTAATGCTTTTCACATACACTTTATCTCTCACCTAAAATTTAATTTCAAAAAAAAAAAAAAACATTTATGAACGCTAAAAGGGTAGAAAAACAGTAAAGTAAGCTATTAAATTGAAACATACCTTTAAATGTTTAACAACCGAACCATTATCCTGATGACCCGAACCTTCATTCTCAACACCAGAACCATTATTCTTCCGACCAACTGGGCTTTTAACCTTGAATTTTCGTCCTCAAGTTCTGCCTTATCAGACTTGAGTTAAGCATTCTCCTTACGAACGGCTAATCGACCAGGTACTATGCCCCACAAGTCTTTAGCACGAATGCCAAGTCTATACGTTTGGGCAGAACCAGAATTATTGCGCCCCATTACCTGGGAAAAAACATCGTCTGGTCCAGATGTATCAGTTTCACCGTCCACAAGTTTGTCCGTAAGTTCTTTCATTTGTTTCTGCATAAAAAAAACTTAATATTTAAACAGGCATATAAATATATGTCATGCAACATATTTCGGTATGACAGAAATGATTCTACTCTGGTATTCGATATATGCAATGCCCAATCAAAGTATAGCCCAATCACACCCAGATATTCGATATATATCCAATGCTTAACGTATTAATGCTAGACTAGAATTTTGGGATTTCGACATTAATACATAATGAAAAGCAAGTGGTCACTGTCAATTGAAGACTCTATTAATATTCACCTCAAATAAATTGGCTAGAAGATTATCAAGTGGTTTATGGTGATTAACATATAAATATACAACTAATTAACTTAAAAGATAAAATAACCAAACTGAAGCGCAGTAAAATATCACAAAGGTAAAAGTCACTAAAAGTCTACTTCAAATGCAATGAAAACCTCACAGCTGGTTTATGGTGATTAACATATAAATATACATCTACTGATATCATGTGTAGGATATATTTGATCCACTTTTGATTCTTTCATACATCATAATAGTGTTTGTAAAATTACTTACGAGTACAGTTGCAGCTTCACCATCAGCACTTCCATTTGTAAAACATTTCTTAAACATATCGACCCGAGTAGGTTCTTTTCCGAAACTCGTCTGAAATGAGTATAAATGAGGTAACTATTAACAATGTATATTTAAAAGCTATACTATATTAATAATTTCTCCATGATATTACCTTCAGTTCTTCACGGATTCTTGCAAAACTTTTTTTCCCGGTCACTTGCGCCAACTTCTTGTTAGCCATATTGGATTTATTTTTGTCGGTCATCGCCTACAAAAGAAAATATATTAAATATTCTAATATGAAAATAAAATAATATAAAAAAAGTTACACCAAGTGTAAGATTATTTCATACATTCACCCTTTCTCTACTCCAATATTCAAGAAGTCTTCTCCAATGTCTTTTGGTCAGTTCTTGAGGTGGTGAATTCAATTGAACCTCCATTGATAAAGACGGATCAAAGTAGACTTCCTTTATTCTCGCCCTCCAATTTTTCATTTTTCGACCATATGACTGGAGTATCCAAGAATCAGAAGTTTGTGGAATATCAAACTTTGTCTACAAATTATAAAAAAAAAACATATCACATGAGAAGAAAAAAAAGGCTTATTATCACACAGATTTTAAAATACGTACCCTTAAGAAGTTGAGCAGCTTTTTGTGTGTGTGTGTGTGTGTTTTAACTTGATTTCATGGTCTATAAATTGAATAATATTGGTAGCTCCGCGTTAAGTAACCAAGAAAATGGGTGAGTTTACTACTGTTTTTGCAAATCGGCTGTCCATGTTCATTAACAGAAATTGGAATTCGAACAGATGCCTTCTGTTTCCAGATTTTTCGCATAAGTGCCGGTCCTCGAACTTTGTCGCCTTTATCTACAAAATATGAGCACTTGATTTATAATTGATATACTAAACCATCAACAATATAAATCAAATAAACAAAACAAATTAGAAAAACAAAAAATAACCTGATTCATCTACTAGTTGGGTGGTTTGCTGGTCAACATTCATCCCAGTTTGAGTACTCGCATTTACTTCTTTACTCGCATAATAAAAAGGATACTGAAAGTTAGAATACATTATTTAACATAATAAAAATAATCAAGCAATATAAAACAAATAAACCTTCTAGTTGTTGGGTGGTTTCTGGTTGGTGGTCTTCAAAATCATCATAATATTCATTTCCATATACGTAACCATCGTAAATATCATTGTTGGCTTCATACTCAGGGCCGGGCTATGTATCCGTTTCTTCATCTCTAAGACTTCTAGCTTCTTCGTGTCTAACTTTTTTGTGTCTAGACACCAACTTTCCCTCTAAATTTTGATCTTTAGGATTGTCTGTGTTAAGTGATGTAATCAATACATGTATTATATATTGTGAATGAATTATCAGTACATGAAGAGAGGCCATATATAGCCAAATACCCTAGCTAAGTATAATGGGCTAAGCTTAACAAGCATAATACATGGGCCGAAGATTGCCTATACCCAACAGAAACATACAACAAAAAACAAGCCCGATACAGCAAAAATAACTAATACACCCCAGATCAAGGTTTAATGTGAAATCTATCACCAAACATATCTAAATTCTATACATCAGCAACCCTGCTAATACCTTCATAAATAATACATGATATGTGTACAGAGTAATGAAATAGTTAATATGAACTAACCATGACTGACTCTTATTCCATCTGGAGCTTTACTTTTTTAACCCTCGACCTCGTATCACTTGTTTGGCCCTTGGATTTTGCGTACAACCCTTTAGAGACATCAGGAGTAACAGAAACTCTTTTATGTGTTAAACTCGCTTTTCTCATTGTATTGGGAGCAAGGAACTGTTTACTTTTGCTTTTCTTGGTGGTTTGAGTCACAGTAGCCTCAACCTGTTTACCGGATCTAAGCTGGCAAGAGTTCTTGTTTTCTTCCATTGACATAATCTAAAAGAATGTAATGAACAATACGTACTTAGCAATTATATGAATAACATCTAATCATTTAACATAAAATACTTGTATATTTATGAACCTTTTAGCAACATAAAAATAAAAATTAATAAAGCAAGCATAATATGCATTTTGGATGGTCAATACTCCACACATAATACGGAGTTACATCTTTTCATCGTCTTATGCTAAAAAAGATTTAAGATTAGTTGGAAGTTAATTCAAGTTTATGGCTGTTTTTATTTAAAATGCTTGTTATTGGAAATTAATTCTAAAGAATAGTTGACTATTTTAAATGCACAATTAATCAAAGCATGGCCGAATTTGTTAAAGACAACATTCTCATTAGAAAGCTTCTTATATGAAGAACATCTATTCATTTAACGCAACAGAGTTATAAACAATTTTATATATGGATTAGTTAGCAACAATGTTATAAACAATCTAAAAGAATCGTTAATAACATACAAGATAGATACATGTACTGTGTTCTTTGGTGAAAAAAGAGATAGCTTGAGTTCTTTGGTAAAAAAAGAGATAAGTGTTGTTCAGAAACCTTTTAGCTACCCTAATTTGATTTGGCGCCTTGAATTTGGGAGGTGATAGCATTTGATCCATCCACACCAAATTAATCCAAACTTCCTATTTTACCCTTAAACTATTATTTAGTCAATATACTATTTATAAGGGTAAAATAGGTAATTTATATTGTTTTGGTGTGGATGGATCAAAACTAGTGTGGCAGGATCAACCCCGAATTTTTTGAATTTACCAAAATTTTTGAATGAAAACATTTGGATCAGCTTAAAAATTTGGCTCCGAAATCCGTGATATTGGCGGTAATGTTTGAGAGGGTAAATTTTGGTGAAAATTAATTGAGGATAACTTCTCTATCTAGTTACATATTTACATATACTCCGTATAATTTAAATAAATAATACGTATCTATCTATTTATTAAATTTAATTTATTTATTTAATATTAAATCTCTAAAATGATGATGTTATAAATAAACATTTTCTAAGCATAAAAATAATTTAAAATAAAAAATAAAAATTTTAAAACATCTTTGATGATGTCATTATTTTATATTAAATTTAATTAAAAAATAATACAAATCTTTTATAAAAGGAAATACTAATCTTCAAAAGAACACCAACATATTTACAAATTTTAAAGCATATTGTACAACCTTTTACGGAGTATATACTAATTGTATTTTAATTTTATAAAAAAAATTCATAAAGCATTTATTATTACTAATAATTATTATTAAAAATATAAATTATCAACTTTGAGGAAACTTTATTATTATTATTATTTATTTATTTTTATTATAGTAATTATAATTATAATTATAATTATTATATTATTAATATTCAAATATGGATTCTCTTTACTAGATTAATTACGTTATATATGTATGCGAAAGTACATGTCTCTATATATTTTTAAAAACAACGACAAGTTTCTTAGTCGAAAGGGTCATTAAAATAAATGATTTTAGCATTTACATTAAGTTAATACCTAAAACATGTTATTAAATTGTTTTATTTAAACAAACCCGTGATTTCACGGGTCATTTCACTAGTGTATATATATATATATATATATATATATATATATATATATATATATATATATATATATATATATATATATATATATATATATATATATATATATATATATATATATATATATAACTATAAAATAATATAAGTATATTATATATAACTATAAAATAATATAAGTATATTAATTACATACCCTAGTCATTAAACCATAAACCTTAAACCCCAAACACTAAACCATAAACCCAATCCCTAGCCAAAAGTTCAAACAAGCTAGAACCATACAAATTAATGGCGAAAACTGCGAGAACCATTGAATTTCAAGGATTTTGACACCACGTGATCGACTTGATTCAGTTCGCATGTAAATGTCAATGGATAGTAATTAAGATTTAACAAAAAAAATATTTTAAATATATATAATTTCTCGTATGTACGTGCAGGTATGTTGTGAGCATTTGAACATTTATACCCTAAACCTTACCCTAAAGTACCTGCCTAAGCCCTATATTGTGATTGTAGTGACCCGAACTTTTCCATGTTTATTTATATTAAATGAAATTTATATTTACATGATTAAGTGTTTCCAACAAGTTAAGCAATCAAACTTGTTAAGACTTGATTAATTGAAATAGGTTTCATATAGACAATTGACCACCCAAGTTGACCGGTGATTCACGAACGTTAAAACTTGTAAAAACTATATGATGACATATATATGATTATATATATAGTAAACATGATATTATGATAAGTAAGTATCTCATTATGTATTTTAACAATGAGTTATATACATAAAATTGTGTTTATTGAATTAAGAAACTCGAAACGATATATATAACGATTATCGTTATAACAACGTCTTACTAATTACATATGAATCATATTAAGATATTGTTACACTATGTTTAATCATGATAAATTATAAGTAAACATGTCATTATGTATATTAACAATGAACTACATATGTAAAAACAAGACTACTAACTTAAGGATTTCGAAACGAGACATATATGTAACGATTATCGTTGTAACGACATTTAAATGTATATATATCATATTAATATATATTAATATATCATAATATCATGATAATATAATAATTTAACATCTCATTAGATATAATAAACATTGGGTTAACAACATTTAACAAGATCGTTAACTTAAAGGTTTCAAATCAACATTTACATGTAACGACTAACGATGACTTAACGACTCAGTTAAAATGTATATACATGTATTGTTTTAATATGTATTCATACACTTTTGAAAGACTTTAAGACACTTATCAAAATACTTCTACTTAACAAAAATTCTTACAATTACATCCTCGTTCAGTTTCATCAACAATTCTACTCGTATGCACCCGTATTCGTACTCGTACAATACACAGCTTTTAGATGTATGTACTATTGGTATATACACTCCAATGATCAGCTCTTAGCAGCCCATATGAGTCACCTAACACATGTGGGAACCATTATTTGGCAACTAGCATGAAATATCTCATAAAATTACAAAAACATGAGTAATCATTCATGACTTATTTACATGAAAACAAAATTACACATCCTTTATATCTAATCCATATACCAACGACCAAAAATACCTATAAACACTTTCATTCTTCAATTTTCTTCATCTAAATGATCTCTCTCAAGTTCTATCTTCAAGTTCTAAGTGTTCTTCATAAATTCTATATGTTCTAGTTTCATAAAATCAAGAATACTTCCAAGTTTGCTAGCTTACTTCCAATCTTGTAAAGTGATCATCCAACTTCAAGAAATCTTTCTTATTTATAGTAAGATATCTTTCTAATACAAGGTAATACTCATATTCAAACTTTGATTCAATTTCTGTAACTATAACAATCTTATTTCGAGTGGAAATCTTAGTTGAACTTGTTTTCGTGTCATGATTCTGCTTCAAGAACTTTCAAGCCATCCAAGGATCCTTTGAAGCTAGATATATTTTTCTAATTTTAAGTAGGTTTATCCAAAAAACCTGAGGTAGTAATGATATTCATAACATCATTCGATTCATATATATATATAACTACCTTATTCGAAGGTTTAAACTTAAAATCACTAGAACATAGTCTAGTTAATTCTAAACTTGTTCGCAAACAAAAGTTAATCCTTCTAAATTGACTTTTAAAATCAACTAAACACATGTTCTATATCTATATGATATGCTAACTTAATGATTTAAAACCGAAAAACACGAAAAACACCGTAAAACAGGATATACGCCGTTGTAGTAACACCGCTGGCTGTTTTGGGTTAGTTAATTAAAAACTATGATAAATTTTGATTTAAAAGTTTTACTTCTGGGAAAATTATTTTTCTTATGAACATGAAACTATATCCAAAAATCATGGTTAAACTCAAAGTGGAAGTATGTTTTCCAAAATGGTCATCTAGACGTCGTTCTTTCGACTGAAATGACTACCTTTACAAAAATGACTTGTAACCTCTAATTTTGACTATAAACTTATAATTTTTCTGTATAGATTCATAAACTTAAGTTCAATATGAAACCGTAGCAATTGGATTCACTCAAAACGGATTTAAAACGAAGAAGTTATGGGTAAAACAAGATTGGTTATTTTTGCTTGTTGTAGCTACGTGAAAATTGGTAACAAATCTATATTAATCATATCCTAGCTAACTTATATTGTATTATACATATATTCTAATATATTATGTAATCTTGGAATACCATAGACACGTATGCAAATGTTTTGACATATCATATCGACACATCTATATATATTATTTGGAACAACCATAGACACTCTATATGCAGTAATGTTGGAGTTAGCTATACAGGGTTGAGGTTGATTCCAAAAATATATATAGTTTGAGTTGTGATCTAGCCTGAGATGTGTATACACTGGGTCGTGGATTGATTCAAGATAATATATATCAATTTATTTCTGTACATCTAATTATGGACAACTAGTTGTAGGTTACTAACAAGGACAGCTGACTTAATCAACTTAAAACAGTAAAACGTATTAAAAATGTTGTAAATATATTTTGAACATACTTTGATATATATGTACATATTTGTTATAGGTTCGTGAATCGACCAGTGGCCAAGTCTTACTTTCCGACGAAGTAAAAATCTGCGAAGGTGAGTTATAGTCCCACTTTTAAAATCTAATATTTTGGGATGAGAATACATGCAGTTTTATAAATGTTTTACGAAATATTATGGGTGAATGATCGAAGCCGAATATGCCCCTTTTGCTTGGTAGCCTAAGAATTAGTAAACCGATCTACTAATTGACGCGAATCCTAAAGATAGATCTATTGGGCCTAACGAACCCCATCCAAAGTACCGGATGCTTTAGTACTTCGAATTCGTTTTTATCATGTCCGAAGGATTTCCCGGAATGATAGGGGATATTCTTATATGCATATTGTTAATGTCGGTTACCAGGTGTTCACCATATGAATGATTTTTATCTCTATGTATGGGATGTATATTGAAATATGAAATCTTGTGGTCTATTATTATGATTTGATAATATATAGGTTAAACCTATAACTCACCAACATTTTTGTTGACGTTTTAAGCATGTTTATTCTCAGGTGATTATTAAGAGCTTCTGCTGTTGCATACTAAAATAAGGACAAGATTTGGAGTCCATGCTTGTATGATATTATGTAAAAACTGCATTCAAGAAACTTATTTTTGATGTAATATATTCTTATTGTAAACCATTATGTAATGGTCGTGTGTAAACGGTATATTTTTGATTATCATTATTTGATAATCTACGTAATGCTTTTAAACCTTTATAGATAAAATAAAGGTTATGGTTGTTTTAAAAAATGAATGCAGTCTTTGAAAAACGTCTCATATAGAGGTCAAAACCTCGTGATGAAATCAATTAATATGGAACGTTTATAATCAATATGAACGGGACATTTCAGTTGGTATCCGAGCGTTGGTCTTAGAGAACCAAAAAATTGCATTAGTGTCTCTTATCGAGTTTGTTAGGATGCATTAGTGAGTCTGGACTTCGACCGTGTTTTTCTTCAAAAACGATTGCTTAACATTTTTTGTTGGAAACTATATATTATTAACATGTAAATATTATGTGATATATTAATCTCTTAATGTGTTTGATATTGTGTGACAGATGTCTACCTCTAGTACAAATCCCATTGATTCACCTAATAATAATGAAGAGTCAAATATATTTTGGGAAGATTCACAAATTCCCGAAGAGGAACCGGAAGAGGAGGAACCAGAAGAGGAGGAACCGGAAGAAGAGGAACCAGAAGAGGAGGAACTAGAAGAAGAAGAGGTTCCGGAGGAAGAAATATTGATACCTATAGTAAATCGATTAAATAAAAGAAAATCCTCAACTAACGAACCAAAGATAATAATGGTCAATGGTGTTTCCGCCGAGGAAGCAAAATATTGGGAAGATTACCAATTTTCCAATGAATCGGATCCCAATGAGGATTCCGATGATGTTATAGAAATTACCTCGACCTAATTTAATAAAGCGAAAGAAAATAATAAGGGAAAAGGTATAAAAATAGAGAAACCCAATTCCAACCCCGATGAACTTTATATGTATCGACAACATCCGTATTTCCTAAAATGTAACAATGACCCGGGAACCTCTAAACCACCAGGTTTTTCTAAACCATTGTGGAAAACGACGGCTCGTATTAGAGGAACACCATATATTCCGAGAAAATTAGGAAAACGAACCAAGTCCGAAGAAGAAGAAACCAGTGATTCAGATTAGAGGGTTGTAATCATGTTGTATATTATATGTATTGTAGTGTGCTTGTACTTTTATGTTCTATGTAAAAAAAAAATTGCTTGTATTGTTTATTAATTATCTTTTAGGAATCTAATCCTTGTCTATTTTACAGTATAAAAACAAAATGGACGTTAAGGGTAGACAACCGAATATTTTAGAAGACCTACCAGAGGATATGATTGAGGAAATCTTGTCTAGAGTCGGTCAGAAATCATCAGCACATTTAGTTATGGTGAAATTAACTTGTCAAACATTTGAAAGAATTTCCAGAAATGCCTTAGTTTATAAAAGGCTTTCCTTTGATAGGTGGGGTATATCACATTGGGGAGACCGTAAGTTACGCCGTGTTTTCTTTAAAGCATTAAATGCGGGGAACCCAAATACAATTTTACGCTACAGGTTAAGAACCTATTTTGACTCAACATATCCCAACATAGGATTTCGTGAATTAGAAAGAGCTTCTAACATGCAACATAAAGAAGCATGTTATGCTTACGGGTTAGTGATGTTCGCTTCTTACCAAAGTGAGAAAAAGAACATTGGATTGCAACTTTTAAATAAAACCTTCCCACTAGTGATGGATTCAGTAGTTGGGGTGAGAAACAAGGTTTTTAGATTATTACGGGGCTGTTGGACATTACGAAACCCTCGTCCTTTTGACGACATTACAACATACTGCCTAGCCAATGGTCATAACGGTTATTTTCCACAAGACCAAGGATGGGAAGTCGTCTTAGTAAAACCAGAATGCATGACTTGTTTCTGGACTTATGAATTACGTGTCTTTATTTCCTTTGCTGAACAACTTGCGTATTAACTAGGTTTATCTTCAAAACTGTCCTGTATCAAAGTGTACTATATTTCATGTTATATGTAATATAGCGAAGTTGTAAGTTTAAAGAATATTTGTATGTGATATATTATTATGATCAGTTTTTCATATGGAATTGTAGTAGTTGAATTGTATATTAGCTACTAAGTATGAACTTAACGGGTAGGTAGTACCCGAATTTAAACTTATAAAACGCTAATATGAAGACAAAGCTTTTATAAATGAGTTCATATTATGCTACGAAATACTATTGACTACTCTTAATATTCTGTATGATTAACTCGATTCAATTGGCTATTTTGAAGGAAATGGCACCGACTACTCGACAAACTATGAATATGAGCGAAGAGGAATTTCGTACCTTTCTTGCTGCAAACATAGCCTCAGTACAGGCTGCGCTACATACCAACAATAACTCTGAATCTAGCAATGCAGCTAACGGCGCAAGAAATCGTGTAGGATGCTCCTATAAAGAATTTACTGCCTGCAAACCTTTGGAATTTGATGGAATCGAAGGACCAATTGGATTGAAACGGTGGACCGAGAAAGTCGAATCGGTGTTTGCCATAAGTAAGTGTACTGAAGAGGACAAAGTTAAGTACGCTACGCATACCTTCACAGGTACTGCGTTAACGTGGTGGAACACCTATCTTGAATAGGTAGGACAAAATGTTGCTTACGCACTACCGTGGTCGGCATTCAAGCAATTGATGAACGAGCAGTATCGTCCTAGAAACGAAGTCAATAAACTCAAGGAAAAACTTAGAGAGTTACGAACACAAGGGTTCGACGTTACCACATATGAACAACGATTCACAGAGTTGTGCCTATTGTGTCCGGGAGCATTCGAAGATGAAGAAGAGAAGATCGACGCATTTGTAAAAGGGTTACCAGTAAGGATTCAAGAAGATGTGAGTTCACACGAGCCCGCTTCTATATAGAAGGCAAGTCGAATGACTCATAAACTCATAAATCAGATTGAGGGAAGAATTAAAGAGCAGGCGGCCGAAGAAGCCAACATGAAACAACTCAAGAGGAAGTGGGAGGAAAACGGTGACAAGAGTCACCAGTACAACAACAACAACAATTACAACCACAATCGCAACAACTATCCCAACAACCGCAACAACAATCGCAACAATAACCGCAATCCTAACAATAACTACAACAAACATCCCAACAACAACAACAACAACAACTACAACAACCGTTTCAACAATAATAACAATCCCAACAACAACCTCAATAACAACAACGGCAACAAAAACCAAAAACAGCCATGTCATAGGTGTGAAGAAAATCATCAGGGATTTTGCACGATATTTTGCAACAGCTGTAAAAGAAATGGTCATAGCGCGATAAAGTGTGAGGTCTATGGACCAAATTTTAACAGAACCAAAGGAACAAATAATATCGGAACAAGTAATGCCGAAACAAATAGTGTTGGAGCAAGTAATACCAACCCTGTTTATTATAAATGTGGAAAACCGGGCCACATTATTAGAAATTGCCCGAATCAAGGGAATACTATTGGGCAGGGCCGTGGAAGAGTTTTCAATATTAATGCGGCAGAAGCACAGGAAGACCCGGAGCTTGTTACGGGTACGTTTCTTATTGACGATAAATCTGCTTATGTTTTATTTGATTCGGGTGCGGATAGAAGCTATATGAGTAGAGAATTTTGTGCTAAATTAAGTTGCCCATTGACGCCTTTGGATAATAAATTTTTACTCGAATTAGCAAATGGTAAATTAATTTCAGTAGATAATATATGTCGGGATAGAGAAATTAAACTGGGTGATGAAACGTTTAAGATTGATTTAATACCAGTCGAGTTAGGGAGTTTTGATGTAATAATTGGCATGGACTGGTTGAAGAAGGTGAGAGCAGAGGTCGTTTGTTACAAAAACGCGATTCGCATTATGCGTGAAAAAGGAAAACCTTTAATGGTGTACGGAGAAAAGAACAACGCGAAATTAAATCTTATTAGTAGTTTGAAGGCGCAAAAACTAATAAGAAAAGGTTGTTACGTCATTCTAGCACACATCGAGGAAGTTAAACGTGAAGAAAAGAACATCAGTGATGTTCCCATCGCAAAAGAATTTCCCGATGTATTTCCGAAAGAATTACCGGGATTACCCCCACATCGATCCGCTGAATTTCAAATAAACCTTGTACCAGGAGCTGTACCAATAGCTCGTGCTCCATACAGACTCACACCCAGCGAAATGAAAGAATTACAAAGTTAGTTACAGGAACTTTTAGAGCGTGGTTTCATTCGACCAAGCACATCACCATGGGGAGCTCCTGTTTTGTTTGTCAAGAAGAAAGATGGTACATTCAGGTTGTGTATCGACTACCGAGAGTTGAACAAACTTACCATCAAGAACCGCTACCCACTACCGAGAATCGACGACTTATTTGATCAACTACAAGGCTCGTCTATTTATTCAAAGATCGATTTACGTTCTGGATATCATCAAATGCGGGTGAAGGAGGATGATATTCCAAAGACTGCTTTTAGGACACGTTACGGTCATTACGAGTTTATGGTTATGCCGTTTGGATTGACTAACGCACCAGCTGAAATGTCCCGTTCTTATTGATTAAAAACGTTCCATATTAATTGATTTCGTTGCGAGGTTTTGACCTCTATATGAGACATTTTTCAAAGACTGCATTCATTTTTAAAACAAACCATAACCTTTATTTCATAGATAAAGGTTTTAAAAAGCTTTACGTAGATTATCAAATAATGATAATCTAAAATATCCTGTTTACATACGACCATTACATAATGGTTTACAATACAAATATGTTACAACAAAATAAGTTTCTTGAATGCAGTTTTTACACAATATCATACAAGCATGGACTCCAAATCTCGTCCTTATTTAAGTATGCGACAGCGGAAGCTCTTAATAATCACCTGAGAATAAACATGCTTAAAACGTCAACAAAAATGTTGGTGAGTTATAGGTTTAACCTATATATATCAAATCATAATAATAGACCACAAGATTTCATATTTCAATACACATCCCATACATAGAGATAAAAATCATTCATATGGTGAACACCTGGTAACCGACATTAACAAGATGCATATATAAGAATATCCCCATCATTCCGGGACACCCTTCGGATATGATATAAATTTCGAAGTACTAAAGCATCCGGTACTTTGGATGGGGTTTGCTAGGCCCAATAGATCTATCTTTAGGATTCGTGTCAATTAGGGTGTCTGTTCCCTAATTCTTAGATTACCAGACTTAATAAAAGGGGGCATATTCGATTTTGATAATTCAACCATAGAATGTAGTTTCACGTACTTGTGTCTATTTTGTAAATCATTTATAAAACCTGCATGTATTCTCATCCCAAAAATATTAGATTTTAAAAGTGGGACTATAACTCACTTTCACAGATTTTTACTTCGTCGGGAAGTAAGACTTGGCCACTGGTTGATTCACGAACCTATAACAATATATACATGTATATCAAAGTATGTTCAAAATATATTTACAACACTTTTAATATATTTTGATGTTTTAAGTTTATTAAGTCAGCTGTCCTCGTTAATAACCTACAACTAGTTGTCCACAGTTAGATGTACAGAAATAAATCGATAAATATTATCTTGAATCAATTCACGACCCAGTGTATACGTATCTCAGTATTGATCACAACTCAAACTATATATATTTTGGAATCAACCTCAACCCTGTATAGCTAACTCCAACATTCACATATAGAGTGTCTATGGTTGTTCCGAAATATATATAGATGTGTCGACATGATAGGTCGAAACATTGTATACGTGTCTATGGTATCTCAAGATTACATAATATACAATACAAGTTGATTAAGTTATGGTTGGAATAGATTTGTTACCAATTTTCACGTAGCTAAAATGAGAAAAATTATCCAATCTTGTTTTACCCATAACTTCTTCATTTTAAATCCGTTTTGAGTGAATCAAATTGCTATGGTTTCATATTGAACTCTATTTTATGAATCTAAACAGAAAAAGTATAGGTTTATAGTCGGAAAAATAAGTTACAAGTCGTTTTTGTAAAGGTAGTCATTTCAGTCGAAAGAACGACGTCTAGATAACCATTTTAGAAAACATACTTCCACTTTGGGTTTAACCATAATTTTTGGATATAGTTTCATGTTCATAATAAAAATCATTTTCTCAGAATAACAACTTTTAAATCAAAGTTTATCATAGTTTTTAATTAACTAATCCAAAACAGCCCGCGGTGTTACTACGACGGCGTAAATCCGGTTTTACGGTGTTTTTCGTGTTTCCAGGTTTTAAATCATTAAGTTAGCATATCATATAGATATAGAACATGTGTTTAGTTGATTTTAAAATTCAAGTTAGAAGGATTAACTTTTGTTTGCGAACAAGTTTAGAATTAACTAAACTATGTTCTAGTGATTACAAGTTTAAACCTTCGAATAAGATAGCTTTATATGTATGAATTGAATGATGTTATGAACATCATTACTACCTTAAGTTCCTTGGATAAACCTACTGGAAAAGAGAAAAATGGATCTAGCTTCAACGGATCCTTGGATTGCTCGAAGTTCTTGAAGCAGAATCATGACACGAAAACAAGTTCAAGTAAGATCATCACTTGAAATAAGATTGTTATAGTTATAGAAATTGAACCAAAGTTTGAATATGATTATTACCTTGTATTAGAATGATAACCTACTGTAAGAAACAAAGATTTCTTGAGGTTGGATGATCACCTTACAAGATTGGAAGTGAGCTAGCAAACTTGAAAGTATTCTTGATTTTATGTAACTAGAACTTGTAAAATATATGAAGAACACTTAGAACTTGAAGATGGAACTTGAGAGAGATCAATTAGATGAAGAAAATTGAAGAATGAAAGTGTTTGTAGGTGTTTTTGGTCGTTGGTGTATGGATTAGATATAAAGGATATGTAATTTTGTTTTCATGTAAATAAGTCATGAATGATTACTCATATTTTTGTAATTTTATGAGATATTTCATGCTAGTTGCCAAATGATGGTTCCCACATGTGTTAGGTGACTCACATGGGCTGCTAAGAGCTGATCATTGGAGTGTATATACCAATAGTCCATACATCTAAAAGCTGTGTATTGTACGAGTACGAATACGGGTGCATACGAGTAGAATTGTTGATGAAACTGAACGAGGATGTAATTGTAAGCATTTTTGTTAAGTAGAAGTATTTTGATAAGTGTCTTGAAGTCTTTCAAAAGTGTATGAATACATATTAAAACACTACATGTATATACATTTTAACTGAGTCGTTAAGTCATCGTTAGTCGTTACATGTAAATGTTGTTTTGAAACCTTTAGGTTAACGATCTTGTTGAATGTTGTTAACCCATTGTTTATTATAACAAATGAGATGTTAAATTGTTATATTATCATGATATTATGATATATAATATATCTTAGTATGATGTATATACAGTTAAATGTCGTTACAACGATAATCGTTACATATATGTCTCGTTTCGAAATCATTAAGTTAGTAGTCTTATTTTTACATATGTATTTCATTGTTAATACACTTAATAATTTATTTACTTATCATTTAACATAATTAACCAAGTGTATCAATATCTTAATATGATTCATATGTATCTAGTAAGACGTTGTTATAACGATAATCGTTATATATATCGTTTTCGAGTTTCTTAAATTAATAGTCTCATTTTTATGTATATAACTCATTGTTAAAATACCTAATGAGATACATACTTATAATAAAAACATGTTAACTATATATATAACCATATATATGTCATTGTATAGTTTTTATAAGTTTTAACGTTCGTGAATCACCGGTCAACTTGGGTGGTCAATTGTCTATATGAAACATATTTCAATTAATCAAGTCTTAACAAGTTTGATTGCTTAACATGTTTGATTGCTTAACCGTTGTTGAATTTGGATGATCTTCTCGGTAGTTTCTTGTATAATCTCCGGACCCGTAATCTGTCTATCCCCCACTTCACTCCAACAAATCGGAGACCTGCACTTTCTACCATAAAGTGCTTCAAATGGCGCCATCTCAATGCTTGAATGGTAGCTGTTGTTGTAGGAAAATTCTGCTAACGGTAGATGTCGATCCCAACTGTTTCCGAAATCAATAACACATGCTCGTAGCATGTCTTCAAGCGTTTGTATCGTCCTTTCGCTCTGCCCATCAGTTTGTGGATGATAGGCAGTACTCATGTCTAGACGAGTTCCTAATGCTTGCTGTAATGTCTGCCAGAATCTTGAAATAAATCTACCATCCCTATCAGAGATAATAGAGATTGGTATTCCATGTCTGGAGACGACTTCCTTCAAATACAGTCGTGCTAACTTCTCCATCTTGTCATCTTCTCTTATTGGCAGGAAGTGTGCTGATTTGGTGAGATGATCAACTATTACCCAAATAGTATCAAAACCACTTGCAGTCCTTGGCAATTTAGTGATGAAATCCATGGTAATGTTTTCCCATTTCCATTCTGGGATTTCGGGTTGTTGAAGTAGACCTGATGGTTTCTGATGCTCAGCTTTGACCTTAGAACACGTCAAACATTCTCCTACGTATTTAGCAACATCGGCTTTCATACCCGGCCACCAAAAATGTTTCTTGAGATCCTTATACATCTTCCCCGTTCCAGGATGTATTGAGTATCTGGTTTTATGAGCTTCTCTAAGTACCATTTCTCTCATATCTCCAAATTTTGGTACCCAAATCCTTTCAGCCCTATACCGGGTTCCGTCTTCCCGAATATTAAGATGTTTCTCCGATCCTTTGGGTATTTCATCCTTTAAATTTCCCTCTTTTAAAACTCCTTGTTGCGCCTCCTTTATTTGAGTAGTAAGGTTATTATGAATCATTATATTCATAGATTTTACTCGAATGGGTTCTCTGTCCTTCCTGCTCAAGGCATCGGCTACCACATTTGCCTTCCCCAGGTGGTAACGAATCTCAAAGTCGTAATCATTCAACAATTCAATCCACCTACGCTGCCTCATATTCAGTTGTTTCTGATTAAATATGTGTTGAAGACTTTTGTGGTCGGTATATATAATACTTTTGACCCCATATAAGTAGTGCCTCCAAGTCTTTAATGCAAAAACAACCGCGCCTAATTCCAAATCATGCGTCGTATAATTTTGTTCGTGAATCTTCAATTGTCTAGACGCATAAGCAATCACCTTCGTTCGTTGCATTAATACACAACCGAGACCTTGCTTTGATGCGTCACAATAAATCACAAAATCATCATTCCCTTCAGGCAATGACAATATAGGTGCCGTAGTTAGCTTTTTCTTCAATAACTGAAACGCTTTCTCTTGTTCATCCTTCCATTCAAATTTCTTCCCTTTATGCGTTAATGCAGTCAAGGGTTTTGCTATTCTGGAAAAGTCTTGGATGAACCTTCTGTAGTAACCAGCTAGTCCTAAAAACTGGCGTATGTGTTTCGGAGTTTTTGGGGTTTCCCACTTTTCAACAGTTTCTATCTTTGCCGGATCCACCTTAATACCTTCTTTGTTCACTATGTGACCGAGGAATTGAACTTCTTCCAACCAAAATGCACACTTTGAAAACTTAGCGTACAATTCTTCCTTCCTCAATACTTCTAACACCTTTCTCAAATGTTCACCGTGTTCTTGGTCATTCTTTGAGTAAATAAGTATGTCATCAATGAAAACAATGACAAACTTGTCAAGGTATGGTCCACACACTCGGTTCATAAGGTCCATGAACACAGCTGGTGCATTAGTTAAACCAAACGGCATGACCATAAACTCGTAATGACCGTAACGTGTTCTGAAAGCAGTCTTTGGAATATCATCTTCTTTCACCCGCATTTGATGATACCCGGAACGTAAGTCAATCTTTGAATAAACAGACGAGCCTTGTAGTTGATCAAATAAGTCGTCGATTCTCGGAAGTGGGTAGCGGTTCTTGATGGTAAGTTTGTTCAACTCTCGGTAGTCGATACACAACCTGAATGTACCATCTTTCTTCTTGACAAACAAAACAGGAGCTCCCCACGGTGATGTGCTTGGTCGAATGAAACCACGCTCTAAAAGTTCTTGTAATTGGCTTTGTAGTTCTTTCATCTCGCTGGGTGCGAGTCTGTAAGGAGCACGAGCTATTGGTGCGGCTCCTGGTACAAGATCTATTTGAAATTCAACGGATTGATGTGGGGGTAATCCCGGTAATTCTTTCGAAAATACATCGGGAAATTCTTTTGCAATGGGAACATCATTGATGCTCTTTTCTTCAGTTTGTACTTTCTCGACGTGTGCTAGAACAGCATAGCAACCTTTTCTTATTAGTTTTTGTGCCTTCAAATTACTAATAAGATGTAGCTTCGTGTTGCCCTTTTCTCCGTACACCATTAAGGGTTTTCCTTTTTCTCGTATAATGCGAATTGCATTTTTGTAACAAACGATCTCTGCTTTCACTTCTTTCAACCAGTCCATACCGATTATCACATCAAAACTCCCTAACTCTACTGGTATCAAATCAATCTTAAATGTTTCGCTAACCAGTTTAATTTCTCGATTCCGACATATATTATCTGCTGAAATTAATTTACCATTTGCTAATTCGAGTAAAAATTTACTATCCAAAGGCGTCAATGGACAACTTAATTTAGCACAAAAATCTCTACTCATATAGCTTCTATCCGCACCCGAATCAAATAAAACGTAAGCAGATTTATTATCAATAAGAAACGTACCCGTAACAAGCTCCGGGTCTTCTTGTGCCTCTGCCGCATTAATATTGAAAACTCTTCCGCGGCCTTGTCCATTCGTGTTCTCCTGGTTTGGGCAATTTCTAATAATGTGGCCCGGTTTTCCACATTTATAACAAACTACATTGGCATAACTTGCTCCGACACTACTTGCTCCGCCATTACTCGTTCCGACACCATTTGTTCCTTTCGTTCTATTAACCCCTGGTCCGTAGACCTCACACTTCGCCGCGCTATGACCATTTCTTTTACACTTGTTGCAAAATTTGGTGCAGAACCCCGAGTGATTCTTTTCACACCTTTGGCATAGCTGCTTCTGATTGTTGTTGTTGTTGCGATTATTATTGTTGTTGGGATGATTGTTGTAGTTGCTGTTGTTGTTGTTGTTGTTGTTGTTGGGCCGTTTGTTGTAGTTGCGATTGATGTTGCGATTGTTGGGATAATTGTTGCGATTATTGTTGTAATTGCTGTTGTTGTTGTATTGGTGATTCTTATTACCGTTTTCCTCCCACTTTCTTTTGACTTGCTTCACATTGGCCTCTTCAGCAGTCTGTTCTTTAATTCTTTCTTCAATCCGGTTCACTAGTTTGTGAGCCATTCTACATGCCTGTTGTATGGAGGCGGGCTCGTGTGAACTTATATCTTCTTGGATTCTTTCCGGTAATCCTTTCACAAACGCGTCGATCTTCTCTTCCTCATCTTCGAATGCTCCCGGACACAATAGGCACAATTCTGTGAATCGTCTTTCGTACGTGGTAATATCAAATCCTTGGGTTCGTAACCCTCTAAGTTATGTCTTGAGCTTATTGACCTCGGTTCTGGGACGGTACTTCTCGTTCATCAAGTGCTTGAATGCTGACCACGGTAGTACGTACGCATCGTCTTGTCCCACTTGCTCTAGATAGGTATTCCACCATGTTAACGCAGAACCCGTGAAGGTATGCGTAGCGTACTTCACTTTGTCCTCTTCAGTACACTTACTTATGGAAAACACCGATTCGACCTTCTCGGTCCACCGTTTCAATCCGATCGGTCCTTCGGTTCCATCAAATTCCAAAGGTTTGCAGGCAGTGAATTCTTTGTAGGTGCATCCTACACGATTTCCTGTACTGCTAGATCCAAGGTTATTGTTGGTATGTAGCGCAGCCTGTACTGCGGCTATGTTTGAAGCTAGAAAAGTACGGAATTCCTCTTCATTCATATTCACAGTGTGTCGAGTAGTCGGTGCCATTTCCTTCAAAATAGTCAAATGGAACAAGTTAATCATACAGAATATTAAGAGTAGTTAATAGTATTTCGTAGCATAATATGAACTCATTTATAAAAGCTTTTTCTTCATATTAGCGTTTTATAAGTTTAAATTCGGGTAGTACCTACCCGTTAAGTTCATACTTAGTAGCTAATATACAATTCAACTACTACAATTCTATATGAAAAACTGATTATAATAATATTTCGCGTTCAAACTTTTATACAATATTTTACAAACTTACAATACCGCTTATTTTACATAAAGCATGAAATATAGCACACAATAACTTTGATACAAGATAGTTGTGAAGATAATTCTAGCTAGTACACAAGTCGTTCAGCAAAGGCAATAAAGACACGTAATTCATACGTCCAGAAACAAGTCATGCATTCTGGTTTTACTAGGACTACTTCCCATCCTTGGTCTTGTGGAACATAACCGTTATGGCCATTGATAAGACAGCGTGTTGTAACGTCGTCAAAGGGACGAGGGTTACGTAATGTCCAACAGTCCCGTAACAATCTAAAAACCTCATTTCTTACCCCAATTACCGACTCCGTCACTTGTGGAAACGTTTTGTTTAATAGTTGTAGCCCGATGTTCTTGTTCTCACTTTGGTGAGAAGCGAACATTAATAATCCGTAAGCATAACATGCTTCTTTATGTTGCATGTTAGCCGCTTTTTCTAAATCACGAAGTCCAATATTCGGATATATTGAGTCAAAATAATTTCTTAACCCGTTGCGTAAAATAGCATTTGGGTTCCCCGCAATATATGCGTCAAAGTAAACACATCGTAACTTATGGGTTTCCCAATGTGATATCCCCCATCTTTCAAACGAAAGTCTCTTATAAACCAAGACATTCTTGGAACGTTCTTCGAATTTCTTACAAACTGATCTCGCCTTAAATAGTTGTGCCGAGGAATTCCGACCGACTCTAGACAAGATTTCATCAATCATGTCTCCGGATAGGTCTCTTAAAATATTGGGTTGTCTATCCATTTTGTGTTTTTAAACTGTAAAATAGACAAGAGTTAGATTCATAAAAAAATACTTATTAATACAAGCAATTTTTACATATATCATAAAGCATAAGCACACTATATTACATATATTACACCACACGAATACAACTATCTTATTCCGACTCGCTCGTTTCTTCTTCTTCGGTTTTGGTTCGTTTTGCCAGGTTTCTAGGGATATATGATGTTCCCCTAATACGAGCCGTAATTTTCCACATTGGTTTATAAAAACCTGGTGGTTTAGAGGTTCCCGGGTCATTGTTACAACTTAAGGACTTCGGGGGTTGACGATACATATAAAGTTCATCGGGGTTGGAATTAGATTTCTCTATTTTTATGCCCTTTCCCTTATTATTTTCTTTTGCCTTTTTAAATTCAGTTGGGGTAATTTCTATAACATCATCAGAATTCTCGTCGGAATCCGATTCATCGGAGAATTGGTAATCCTCACAATATTTTGATTCCTTGGCGGAAACACCATTGACCATAATTAACCTTGGTCGGTTGGTTGAGGATTTTCTTTTACTTAGCCGTTTTATTATTTCCCCCACCGATTCTATTTCTTCATCCGGTTCCGATTCTTCTTCCGGTTCCGATTCTTCTTCCGGTTCCGACTCTTCTTCCGGTTCCTCTTCGGGAACTTGTGAATCAGTCCACGAATTATTCCAATTTACATTTGACTCTTTATTATTATTAGGTGAGTCAATGGGACTTGTTCTAGAGGTAGACATCTATCACATAATATCAAACGCGTTAAGAGATTAATATATCACATAATATTCACATGTTAAAAATATATAGTTTCCAACAAAATTTGTTAAGCAATCATTTTTTTCAAGTAAACACGGTCGAAGTCCAGACTCACTAATGCATCCTAACAAACTCGATAAGACACACTAATGCAAAATTCTGGTTCTCTAAGACCAACGCTCTGATACCAACTGAAATGTCCCGTTCTTATTGATTAAAAACGTTCCATATTAATTGATTTCGTTGCGAGGTTTTGACCTCTATATGAGACATTTTTCAAAGACTGCATTCATTTTTAAAACAAACCATAACCTTTATTTCATAGATAAAGGTTTTAAAAAGCTTTACGTAGATTATCAAATAATGATAATCTAAAATATCCTGTTTACATACGACCATTACATAATGGTTTACAATACAAATATGTTACAACAAAATAAGTTTCTTGAATGCAGTTTTTACACAATATCATACAAGCATGGACTCCAAATCTCGTCCTTATTTAAGTATGCGACAGCGGAAGCTCTTAATAATCACCTGAGAATAAACATGCTTAAAACGTCAACAAAAATGTTGGTGAGTTATAGGTTTAACCTATATATATCAAATCATAATAATAGACCACAAGATTTCATATTTCAATACACATCCCATACATAGAGATAAAAATTATTCATATGGTGAACACCTGGTAACCGACATTAACAAGATGCATATATAAGAATATCCCCATCATTCCGGGACACCCTTCGGATATGATATAAATTTCGAAGTACTAAAGCATCCGGTACTTTGGATGGGGTTTGCTAGGCCCAATAGATCTATCTTTAGGATTCGTGTCAATTAGGGTGTCTGTTCCCTAATTCTTAGATTACCAGACTTAATAAAAGGGGGCATATTCGATTTCGATAATTCAACCATAGAATGTAGTTTCACGTACTTGTGTCTATTTTGTAAATCATTTATAAAACCTGCATGTATTCTCATCCCAAAAATATTAGATTTTAAAAGTGGGACTATAACTCACTTTCACAGATTTTTACTTCGTCGGGAAGTAAGACTTGGCCACTGGTTGATTCACGAACCTATAACAATATATACATGTATATCAAAGTATGTTCAAAATATATTTACAACACTTTTAATATATTTTGATGTTTTAAGTTTATTAAGTCAGCTGTCCTCGTTAATAACCTACAACTAGTTGTCCACAGTTAGATGTACAGAAATAAATCGATAAATATTATCTTGAATCAATCCACGACCCAGTGTATACGTATCTCAGTATTGATCACAACTCAAACTATATATATTTTGGAATCAACCTCAACCCTGTATAGCTAACTCCAACATTCACATATAGAGTGTCTATGGTTGTTCCGAAATATATATAGATGTGTCGACATGATAGGTCAAAACATTGTATACGTGTATATGGTATCTCAAGATTACATAATATACAATACAAGTTGATTAAGTTATGGTTGGAATAGATTTGTTACCAATTTTCACGTAGCTAAAATGAGAAAAATTATCCAATCTTGTTTTACCTATAACTTCTTCATTTTAAATCCGTTTTGAGTGAATCAAATTGCTATGGTTTCATATTGAACTCTATTTTATGAATCTAAACAGAAAAAGTATAGGTTTATAGTCGGAAAAATAAGTTACAAGTCGTTTTTGTAAAGGTAGTCATTTCAGTCGAAAGAACGACGTCTAGATGACCATTTTAGAAAACATACTTCCACTTTGGGTTTAACTATAATTTTTGGATATAGTTTCATGTTCATAATAAAAATCATTTTCTCAGAATAACAACTTTTAAATCAAAGTTTATCATAGTTTTTAATTAACTAATCCAAAACAGCCCGCGGTGTTACTACGACGGCGTAAATCCGGTTTTACGGTGTTTTTCGTGTTTCCAGGTTTTAAATCATTAAGTTAGCATATCATATAGATATAGAACATGTGTTTAGTTGATTTTAAAATTCAAGTTAGAAGGATTAACTTTTGTTTGCGAACAAGTTTAGAATTAACTAAACTATGTTCTAGTGATTACAAGTTTAAACCTTCGAATAAGATAGCTTTATATGTATGAATTGAATGATGTTATGAACATCATTACTACCTTAAGTTCCTTGGATAAACCTACTGGAAAAGAGAAAAATGGATCTAGCTTCAACGGATCCTTGGATGGCTCGAAGTTCTTGAAGCAGAATCATGACACGAAAATAAGTTCAAGTAAGATCATCACTTGAAATAAGATTGTTATAGTTATAGAAATTGAACCAAAGTTTGAATATGATTATTACCTTGTATTAGAATGATAACCTACTGTAAGAAACAAAGATTTCTTGAGGTTGGATGATCACCTTACAAGATTGGAAGTGAGCTAGCAAACTTGAAAGTATTCTTGATTTTATGTAACTAGAACTTGTAAAATATATGAAGAACACTTAGAACTTGAAGATAGAACTTGAGAGAGATAAATTAGATGAATAAAATTGAAGAATGAAAGTGTTTGTAGGTGTTTTTGGTCGTTGGTGTATGGATTAGATATAAAGGATATGTAATTTTGTTTTCATGTAAATAAGTCATGAATGATTACTCATATTTTTGTAATTTTATGAGATATTTCATGCTAGTTGCCAAATGATGGTTCCCACATGTGTTAGGCGACTCACATGGGCTGCTAAGAGCTGATCATTGGAGTGTATATACCAATAGTACATACATCTAAAAGCTATGTATTGTACGAGTACGAATACGGGTGCATACGAGTAGAATTGTTGATGAAACTGAACGAGGATGTAATTGTAAGCATTTTTGTTAAGTAGAAGTATTTTGATAAGTGTCTTGAAGTCTTTCAAAAGTGTATGAATACATATTAAAACACTACATGTATATACATTTTAACTGAGTCGTTAAGTCATCGTTAGTCGTTACATGTAAATGTTGTTTTGAAACCTTTAGGTTAACGATCTTGTTGAATGTTGTTAACCCATTGTTTATTATAACAAATGAGATGTTAAATTGTTATATTATCATGATATTATGATATATAATATATCTTAGTATGATGTATATACAGTTAAATGTCGTTACAACGATAATCGTTACATATATGTCTCGTTTCGAAATCATTAAGTTAGTAGTCTTATTTTTACATATGTATTTCATTGTTAATACACTTAATAATATATTTACTTATCATTTAACATAATTAACCAAGTGTATCAATATCTTAATATGATTCATATGTATCTAGTAAGACGTTGTTATAACGATAATCGTTATATATATCGTTTTCGAGTTTCTTAAATTAATAGTCTCATTTTTATGTATATAACTCATTGTTAAAATACCTAATGAGATACATACTTATAATAAAAACATGTTAACTATATATATAACCATATATATGTCATTGTATAGTTTTTACAAGTTTTAACGTTCGTGAATCACCGGTCAACTTGGGTGGTCAATTGTCTATATGAAACATATTTCAATTAATCAAGTCTTAACAAGTTTGATTGCTTAACATGTTGGAAACATTTAATCATGTAAATATCAATCTCAATTAATATATATAAACATGGAAAAGTTCGGGTCACTACACCAGCTGTGTTCATGGACCTCATGAACCGAGTGTGTGGGCCATATCTTGACAAGTTTGTCATTATTTTCATCGATGACATACTTATTTACTCGAAGAATGATTAAGAGCACGAAGAACATTTGAGAAAAGTGCTAGAGTTGCTGAGAAAAGAAAACCTGTACGTTAAGTTTTCAAAGTGTGCATTTTGGTTGGAAGAATTTCAATTCCTCGATCATATAGTGAACAAAGAAGGTATTCAGGCGGATCCAGCAAAGATTGAAACCATTGAAAAGTGGAAAACCCCGAAAACTCCGAAACACATACGCCAGTTTTTAGGACTAGCTGGTTACTACAGAAGGTTCATCCAAGACTTTTCCAGAATAGCAAAACCCTTGGCTGCATTAACGCATAAAGGGAAGAAATTTGAATGGAAAGATGAACAAGAGAAAGCGTTTCAATTGTTAAAGAAAAAGTTAACTACGGCACCTATATTGTCATTACCTGAAGGGAATGATGATTTTGTGATATATTGTGATGTCTCAAAGCAAGGTCTCGGTTGTGTATTAATGCAACGAACGAAAGTAATTGCTTATGCATCTAGACAATTGAAGATTCACGAACAGAATTATACGACGCATGATTTGGAATTAGGCGCGGTTGTTTTTGCGTTAAAGACTTGGAGACACTACTTATATGGGGTCAAAAGTATTATATATACCGACCACAAAAGTCTTCAACACATATTTAATCAGAAACAACTGAATATGAGGCAGCGTAGGTGGATTGAATTGTTGGATGATTACAACTTTGAGATTCGTTACCACCCGGGGAAGGCAAATGTGGTAGCCGACGCCTTGAGCAGAAAGGACAGAGAACCCATTCGTGTAAAATCTATGAATATAATGATTCACACTAACCTTACTACTCAAATAAAGGAGGCGCAACAAGGAGTTTTAAAAGAGGGAAACTTAAAGGATGAAATACCCATAGGATCGGAGAAACATCTTAATATTCGGGAAGACGGAACCCGGTATAGGGCTGAAAGAATTTGGGTACCAAAATTTGGAGATATGAGAGAAATGGTACCTAGAGAAGCTCATAAAACCAGATACTCAATACATCCTGGAACGGGGAAGATGTACAAGGATCTCAAGAAACATTTTTGGTGGCCAGGTATGAAAGTCGATGTTGCTAAATACGTAGGAGAATGTTTAACGTGTTCTAAGGTCAAAGCTGAGCATCAGAAACCATCAGGTCTACTTCAACAACCCGAAATCCCGGAATGGAAATGGGAAAACATTACCATGGATTTCATCACTAAATTGCCAAGGACTGCAAGTGGTTTTGATACTATTTGGGTAATAGTTTATCGTCTCACCAAATCAGCATACTTCCTGCCAATAAGAGAATATGACAAGATGGAGAAGTTAGCACGACTGTATTTGAAGGAAGTCGTCTCCAGACATGGAATACCAATCTCTATTATCTCTGATAGGGATGGCAGATTTATTTCAAGATTCTGACAGACATTACAGCAAGCATTAGGAACTCGTCTAGACATGAGTACTACTTATCATCCACAAACTGATGGGCAGAGCAAAAGGACGATACAAACGCTTGAAGACATGCTACGAGCATGTGGTATTGATTTCGGAAACAGTTGGGATCGACACCTTCCGTTAGCAGAATTTTCCTACAACAATAGCTACCATTCAATCATTGAGATGGCGCCGTTTGAAGCACTCTATGGTAGAAAGTGCAGGTCTCCGATTTGTTGGAGTGAAGTGGGGGATAGACAGATTACTGGTCTGGAGATAATACAAGAAACTACCGAGAAGATCATCCAAATTTAACAACGGTTGAAAACCGCCCAAAGTAGACAAAAGAGCTACGCATACATTAAAAGAAAAGATATAGAATTTGAAATTGGAGAGATGGTCATGCTTAAAGTTGCACCTTGGAAAGGCATTGTTCGATTTGGTAAACGAGGGAAATTAAATCCAAGGTATATTGGACCATTCAAGATTATTGATCGTGTCGGACCAGTAGCTTACCGACTTGAGTTACCTCAACAACTCACTGCTGTACATAACACTTTCCACGTCTCGAACTTGAAGAAATGTTTTGGTAAAGAAGATCTCATTATTCCGTTAGACGAAATCCAAATCAACGAAAAACTTCAATTCATCGAAGAACCCGTTGAAATAATGGATCGTGAGGTTAAAAGACTTAAACAAAACAAGATACCAATTGTTAAGGTTCAATAGAATGCTCGTAGAGGACCCGAGTTCACCTGGGAATGAGAAGATCAGATGAATAAGAAATACCCGCACTTATTTCTAGAAGATACGTCAACACCTCCAACTACTTAAAATTTCGGGACGAAATTTATTTAACGGGTAGGTACTGTAGTGACCCGAACTTTTCCATGTTTATTTATATTAAATGAAATTGATATTTACATGATTAATTGTTTCCAACATGTTAAGCAATCAAACCTATTAAGACTTGATTAATTGAAATAGGTTTCATATAGACAATTGACCACCCAAGTTGACCGGTGATTCACGAACGTTAAAACTTGTAAAAACTATAAGATGACATATATATGATTATATATATAGTTAACATGATATTATGATAAGTAAGTATCTCATTAGGTATTTTAACAATGAGTTATATACATAAAATTGTGTTTATTGAATTAAGAAACTCGAAACGATATATATAACGATTATCGTTATAACAACGTCTTACTAATTACATATGAATCATATTAAGATATTGTTACACTATGTTTAATCATGATAAATGATAAGTAAACATGTCATTATGTATATTAACAATGAACTACATATGTAAAAACAAGACTACTAACTTAAGGATTTCGAAACGAGACATATATGTAACGATTATCGTTGTAACGACATTTAAATGTATATATATCATATTAAGATATATTAATATATCATAATATCAAGATAATATAATAATTTAACATCTTATTAGATATAATAAACATTGGGTTAACAACATTTAACAAGATCGTTAACTTAAAGGTTTCAAATCAACATTTACATGTAACGACTAACGATGACTTAACGACTCAGTTAAAATGTATATACATGTAGTGTTTTAATATGTATTCATACACTTTTTAAAGACTTCAAGACACTTATCAAAATACTTCTACTTAACAAAAATGCTTACAATTACATCCTCGTTCAGTTTCATCAACAATTCTACTCGTATGCACCCGTATTCTACTCGTACAATACACAGCTTTTAGATGTATGTATTATTGGTATATACACTCCAATGATCAGCTCTTAGCAGCCCATTTGAGTCACCTAACACATGTGGGAACCATAATTTGGCAACTAACATGAAATATCTCATAAAATTACAAAAATATGAGTAATCATTCATGACTTATTTACATGAAAACAAAATTACACATTCTTTATATCTAATCCATATACCAATGACCAAAAACACCTAAAAACACTTTCATTCTTCAATTTTCTTTATCTAAGTGATCTCTCTCAAGTTCTATCTTCAAGTTCTAAGTGTTCTTCATAAATTCTATATGTTCTAGTTTCATAAAATCAAGAATACTTCCAAGTTTGCTAGCTTACTTCCAATCTTGTAAAGTGATCATCTAACTTCAAGAAATCTTTCTTATTTATAGTAATATATCTTTCTAATACAAGGTAATACTCATATTCAAACTTTGATTCAATTTCTATAACTATAACAATCTTATTTCGAGTGGAAATCTTACTTGAACTTGTTTTCGTGTCATGATTCTGCTTCAAGAACTTTCAAGCCATCCAAGGATCCTTTGAAGCTAGATCTATTTTTTTCATTTCCAGTAGGTTTATCCAAAAAACCTGAGGTAGTAATGATATTCATAACATCATTCGATTCATATATATAAAACTACCTTATTCGAAGGTTTAAACTTGAAATCACTAGAACATAGTCTAGTTAATTCTAAACTTGTTCGCAAACAAAAGTTAATCCTTCTAAATTGACTTTTAAAATCAACTAAACACATGTTCTATATCTATATGATATGCTAACTTAATGATTTAAAACCGAAAAACACGAAAAACACCGTAAAACAGGATATACGCCGTTGTAGTAACACCGCTGGCTGTTTTGGGTTAGTTAATTAAAAACTATGATAAATTTTGATTTAAAAGTTTTACTTCTGGGAAAATGATTTTTCTTATGAACATGAAACTATATCCAAAAATCATGGTTAAACTCAAAGTGGAAGTATGTTTTCCAAAATGGTCATCTAGACATCGTTCTTTCGACTGAAATGACTACCTTTACAAAAACTACTTGTAACCTCTAATTTTGACTATAAACTTATACTTTTTCTGTATAGATTCATAAAATTAAGTTCAATATGAAACCGTAGCAATTGGATTCACTCAAAACGGATTTAAAACGAAGAAGTTATGGGTAAAACAAGATTGGTTATTTTTGCTTGTTGTAGCTACGTGAAAATTGGTAACAAATCTATATTAATCATATCCTAGCTAACTTATATTGTATTATACATGTATTCTAATATATTATGTAATATTGGGATACCATAGACATGTATGCAAATGTTTTGACATATTATATCGACCCATCTATATATATTATTTGGAACAACTATAGACACTCTATATGCAGTAATGTTGGAGTTATCTATACAGGGTTGAGGTTGATTCCAAAAATATATATAGTTTGAGTTGTGATCTAGCCTGAGACGTGTATACACTGGGTCGTGAATTGATTCAAGATAATATATATCAATTTATTTCTGTACATCTAATTATGGACAACTAGTTGTAGGTTACTAACAAGGACAGCAGACTTAATAAACTTAAAACAGTAAAACGTATTAAAAATGTTGTAAATATATTTTGAACATACTTTGATATATATGTACATATTTGTTATAGGTTCGTGAATCTACCAGTGGCGAAGTCTTACTTTCCGACGAAGTAAAAATCTGTGAAAGTGAGTTATAGTCCCACTTTTAAAATCTAATATTTTAGGATGAGAATACATACAATTTTATAAATGTTTTACGAAATAGACACAAGTAAATGAAACTACATTATATGGGTGAATGATCGAAGTCGAATATGCCCCTTTTGCTTGGTAGCCTAAGAATTAGTAAACCGATCTACTAATTGACGCGAATCCTAAAGATAGATCTATTGGGCCTAACGAACCCCATCCAAAGTACCGGATGCTTTAGTACTTCGAATTCATTTTTATCATGTCCGAAGGAATTCCTGGAATGATAGGGGATATTCTTATATGCATCTTGTTAATGTCGGTTACCAGGTGTTCACCATATGAATGATTTTTATCTCTATGTATTTGATGTATATTGAAATATGAAATCTTGTGGTCTATTATTATAATTTGATAATATATATGTTAAACCTATAACTCACCAACATTTTTGTTGACGTTTTAAGCATGTTTATTCTCATGTGATTATTAAGAGTTTCTGCTGCTGTATACTAAAATAAGGACAAGATTTGGAGTCCATGCTTGTATGATATTATATAAAAACTGCATTCAAGAAACTTATTTTTGATGTAATATATTCTTATTGTAAATCATTATGTAATGGTCATGTGTAAACGGTATATTTTAGATTATCATTATTTGATAATCTACGTAATGCTTTTAAACCTTTGTAGATAAAATAAAGGTTATGGTTGTTTTAAAAAATGAATGCAGTCTTTGAAAAACGTCTCATATAGATGTCAAAACCTCGTGACGAAATCAATTAATATGGAATGTTTATAATCAATATGAACGGGACATTTCAGTTGGTATCCGAGCGTTGGTCTTAGAGAACTAGAAAATTACATTAGTGTATCTTACCGAGTTTGTTAGGATCCATTAGTGAGTCTGGACTTCGACCGTGTTTTTCTTCAAAAACGATTGCTTAACATTTTTTGTTGGAAACTATATATTATTAACATGTAAATATTATGTGATATATTAATCTCTTAACGTGTTTGATATTGTGTGATAGATGTCTACCTCTAGTACAAATCCCACTGATTCACCTAATAATAATGAAGAGTCGAATATATTTTGGGAAGATTCACAAATTCCCGAAGAGGAACCGGAAGAGGAGGAACCGGAAGAAGAGGAACCAGAAGAAGATGAATCGGAAGAGGAGGAACCAGAAGAAGAAGAGGTTTCGGAGGAAGAAATATTGATACCTATAGTAAATCGATTAAATAAAAGAAAATCCTCAACCAACGAACCAAAGATAATAATGGTCAATGGTGTTTCCGCCGAGGAAGCAAAATATTGGGAAGATTACCAATTTTCTGATGAATCGGATCCCAATGAGGATTCCGATGATGTTATAGAAATTACCTCGACCCAATTTAATAAAGCAAAAGAAAATAATAAGGGAAAAGGTATAAAAATAGAGAAACCCGATTCCAACCCCGATGAACTTTATATGTATCGACAACATCCGTATTTCCTAAAATATAACAATGACCCGGGAACCTCTAAACCACCAGGTTTTTCTAAACCATTGTGGAAAACGACGGCTCGTATTAGAGGAACACCATATATTCCTAGAAAATTAGGAAAACGAACCAAGTCCGAAGAAGAAGAAACCAGTGATTCAGATTAGAGGGTTGTAATCATGTTGTATATTATATGTATTGTAGTGTGCTTGTACTTTTATGTTCTATGTAAAAAAAAATTGCTTGTATTGTTTGTTAATTATCTTTTACGAATCTAATCCTTGTCTATTTTACAGTATAAAAACAAAATGGACGTTAAGGGTAGACAACCGAATATTTTAGAAGACCTACCAGAGGATATGATTGAGGAAATCTTGTCTAGAGTCGGTCAGAATTCATCAGCACATTTAGTTATGGTGAAATTAACTTGTCAAATATTTGAAAGACTTTCCAGAAATGCCTTAGTTTATAAAAGGCTTTCCTTTGATAGGTGGGGTATATCACATTGGGGAGACCGTAAGTTACGCCGTATTTTCTTTAAAGAATTAAATGCGGGGAACCCAAATACAATTTTACGCTACGGGTTAAGAACCTGTTTTGACTCAACATATCCCAACATAGGATTTTGTGAATTAGAAAGAGCTTCTAACATGCAACATAAAGAAGCATGTTATGCTTACGGGTTAGTGATGTTCGCTTCTTACCAAAGTGAGAAAAAGAACATTGGATTGCAAATTTTAAATAAAACCTTCCCACAAGTGACGGATTCAGTAGTTGGGGTGAGAAACAAGGTTTTTAGATTATTACGGGGCTGTTGGACATTACGAAACCCTCGTCCTTTTGACGACATTACAACATGCTGCCTAGCCAATGGTCATAACGGTTATTTTCCACAAGACCAAGGATGGGAAGTCGTCTTAGTAAAACCAGAATGCATGACTTGTTTCTGGACTTATGAATTACGTGTCTTTATTTCCTTTGCTGAACAACTTGCGTATTAACTAGTTTTATCTTCAAAACTGTCCTGTATCAAAGTGTACTATATTTCATGTTAAATAAGTAGTTCTAAACAACTCAACTTATTAAATAACCAAAGTTGACCAAAACATGTCAACAAAAACCCATAAGTTTAATTAACCAAAAGAATGCAAAGTTTTAAATGTTTATCAAAATCTGCACAATGAATGCAGACCCTCTAACACAGCTGAAGCTCAACAAATCAAGTACCTGTGAAAATATGCGAGTAAACTGTCAACAAAAATGTTGAGTAAATTATAGGTTTAAATAAACAAATAAACTTTAGACCACAAGATTTAAAAATATTAGAAAACATTAAACCATTATTCCATTAATCCATGAGTCACCTGGTAACCACTTAACCAATTCCACCCTTACCAAACAAAATATATACACTGAACAGGTGTATCTTCAACTAATTACGAAGTACTAATACATTTCGATTATAAATTGCTAGCGCGACTAGCTCAAAATGGGGTTGTCAAACCCGATAGATCTATCCATAGGATTCGCGTTCACCAGTAGAAACCAGTGATTACAGTTACCAGACTAGGGAATATTTTCGTTCAACTCATAATGAATAATTTAAATTTAACTGCCATTTGTGACTAAACGTAAATAAAATGCATGTAATCACATCCCAAAAATACTTTAAAATAGTATAAAAACGGGACTATAACTCACCTTAACGTAAACGAAGTAGTAACACAGAAACGTGAACTGCACGAAGTAAAGTGATCAAGAATGAACACAACACCGACCTATAAATAAAGCAGGTCGATATAAATAACTAACTTAGGCCAAGTCTTAGTATGATAGCTGTAGTACTTGTTGCAAGTAGACATAGAACAACACTCAGTATGCTTCGGTTTGATCAGAACAACGTAAGGACACGTACTTTCTATTTTTGGCAGGTGAAAGGATCCGAAACTAATCATCCGGACGTTGTCCATATTGATTACAAACGAATTACAATAGTTGATAACATTGCGAGGTACTTGCCCTCTATATGATACATCTTACAAATGTTGCATTTATTCTTAAAAGGCAATCTATAGTTACATCCATAATTGACATATTCGCCTGACATTTCACAATATTCAAATGACCTAAACCGCCATTTACTTAATAATAGTCTCTATGAACTTCAATGACTCGAATGCAACGCCTTATGATATAAGTCCTTAATGGCCTCAAGTAGTATCCTTAGTACGAGATAATGCACAGCGGAAGACTTAATTCATACCTGAGAATAACATGCTTTAAAATGTCAACATAAAGTTGGTGAGATATAGGTTTAATGTCGACAACGATATAAATATAGACCACAAGATTTCATATATAAACATTTTAATAAAAATATTCTAAGTGGTTGAGCACTTGGTAACCATACTTAACAATTAATCACGTCGCATATTCCCTTTAATATGAAATCTTACTACACTGTACCAAGTGTAGTCACGAAACGAAGTACTGTGCAACCGTTGAATACTGGTCGTCCAGTCCGGTTGGGGTTGTCAGGCCCGATAGATCTATCAACAGGATTCGCGTTTACAATACCGCTGTAAATATTAGTTACCAAGCTACAGGGAAGTATGCCAGTGGTACAACTCAACGTAGAATATATTTTTCAGTTACTTGTGTCCATAACGTAAAACATAAAATACATGTATTCTCATCCCGAAATATTTAGAGTTTAAAAGTGGGACTATATACTCACCTAATGTATTTTGTAGTAAAAATACATATAACATCATTGATCAAATATAAGGTTGGCCTCGGATTCACGAACGTATCAATATTGAGATTCAATATTGCAGGAAAGGTATATAAACGCCACGGAGATGATAAACACTAATTTGATTCATGAGAAAAACCCCCGAACATTACCCATAACCTCCATAGCTATAACCCATAGTCTCCTTAATTCTATCCCACTCATGAAACTAGTTTTGAAAATATTTGGCAGAATCTCGTCTTAGTATAATAATAATACTCCTCATTATAGAATTAGTATTAATCTTAATACTAATAATAATATTAATAATAATAATATTTCTAATCATAATAATAATAATCTTAATAATAATAATAATAATAATAATAATAATAATAATAATAATAATAATAATAATAATAATAATAATAATAATAATAAAATAAGTAAGTGTTTACGGAGTATTATGTTATTAAGAAAACAGATAGGAAAAAAAAAAATAATGGTGTAACTCGATTTGCAGAACCCTCGTTTTATAAACTGGATCGGGTCCCACCCTCCTCCGTGACTCGCGGTATATGAAGAGAAAAACTAAGCGACTCGCGGGACCCAACTTCCAGCTCAACAACTATTTTGTCACACTTTGCCGACGGTTGTTAAATTAATAATATATATAATTAATTTATTAATTAAATATTATATTTTATTTACACTCGTGGTAAAAATATAATTTTACAAAAATTACTTTTACGTTGTCACTAGACTAATGTCCCGGTTCCGGTTTTTCAAACAAAGTTTCGTATGCTAAGAAAACTGACTCTTTACGTTTCGTGACTCGTACCTTTATCAAAAATTAGACTTAAATTTATGGAAAACCAACCCACTCAAAACGTAACTTAATCTTTTGAGTGTTGTGGTCATTTACTTTTATAAATCGAAAGCTTATTATTTTTCAAAGTATTTTTAAATCCAAAACGTTTTATATTTAGTTAAATATTATATTTAATTGCTTGTAAAATACATAAATATATATTTTATGAACACGTTTTATTTAAATATTTATTTTTATTAAAATCACGGATCATTAACATTTTCCGTTTGACAAAAGGTTTCTAGAAAAATTCTGACTTTTAGAATAACGTTGAAACCTTTAATGACTAGTTAATAATTTGACAAAAACAGTTTCAGATATTTATAAAATTTTATTATCTTTTACTCTTGTCAATAAATATAATAATCTTATATCAAAACCTAATATTACATATCTAATACCTTGTTAATGTTATCAAGTAATAAATATATATCGTATATGCACATAGATGTTCGTGAATCGTCAGACTTGGTCAAAGGGTAACTGATTATCCAAATAGAGATTTCAAACTTTCTAGACTCAATATTAAGGTTTTTGCTTATCGTGTCGGAACCATATAGAGATTAGAGTTTAAATTTGGTCGGAAATTTCCGGGTCATCACAGTACCTACCCGTTAAAGAAATTTCGTCCTCGAAATTTGGTAGAGGTTGTCATAAATAACAATAGGAATGTTTTCATGACGAATATGAGGTAATAATTAAATTTTATCATTATTGAAAGATTTAGATAAAACGATTCGGTTATGTGAGACGCACGAGCGAAGCTATCACAAAAGAGTGAAATGAGTAAATATAGAATTGTTGTAACCGATGACGTGATTATGATCGATTTCCGGGATTTAAGGGTTTTAAAGAAAATCTTATGTAATAAGATTTAGTTTTGCGGCGATCAGGATCTTCTTTGATTTAACGCGGCAATCTGTTTTGATTTCTTTGTCGAATATTTCACTATAAATTTACCTCCTTCCCTTTCTTTCTTCCCACATCTTCTATTCTTTCTCTTTAGTTCCTACTTTAAGACATTCGCTAATATGCTCCATCCCATTCTAATCCTTGTTATATTTCTAACTTTCATATCTTTCATTCTTCTTTTTCATCTATCACCAGAAGAATCTATTCTCTTTTATCCTTTCCTTGGAATTATAATGTTTTTAATTCTCCCGTGCCTTTACGTTGCAATACGTATTGATATGCACGGTTTGTAGTTTCGGGGTTGTTGTTAGGTTTTATACCTTCCCTTATATTTCGATGTTCCTACTCCCGTCCCTTAAAATCATTGTCATCCACAGTTAATGCTCTCTCTTATTTGCTGTGGTTTATGTTCCTATTTCTATTCTGAGGTTTTGTCCCTTCGTTTCTTCTTCCCGTCCTCGAGCCAAGCGAACAATGGTCCGAAATTCGTAGGTAGGAAATTTGGAATGAACCTAGCTATTGGTTTTAGAATGAAATTGTAATGACACGATCTTGATTCGTTAAATTACTCGAATATTCCGGAAAAATAGAACTATCAAGGTGATACGTTCTAATATGTTTGGAGACTTGATAGAATGTAAGAGCCGTGTAACATGGCACATGATGACGGTACTGTGAATCATCACATTCCATTAGAAACTTAACATGACTTACTGTAATATAATAAAGTTGATCAAGTTTCATTATATTATACTAATTCATGCTTCAGTTCCCAACACTACTTCAAATCATTTATATTTTAATCTCGGAGGTTTCAGAATTTAGAAATTAACACAGTTTCTTTTATATTGTAACGCAGATGTTACGGAGAGATAAATGATCGCAGATAGGAATAGTTGTAAAAATATCTCCAGAAATATGAAAAATATGTATAACGAATGATATGAAGATATCTTATAATATCTAAGATGAGATGATGATGAAAAATATCATCCGGGCAAGGTTTTGAATAAAGAGTAGGGTTCTTACTGACGGTTTCAGCAGGTACGGAATCGTTTGTATTCTTTGAGAGCAGGTTCAGTCCCTGTGATTTATCCACAGCCTCTTTCATACTTTGCTTCATCCGTTTTCTAGTTCCAAACTTTTTTTTTTTTTTTTTTTTTCAGCTTTACCACCTTACTATTCTTTGTCATCAAACTTTTGACCGTTAAAGTCGTTTACAGTTTTTGCTGCTTCGTTAGCATTTCAAGAACTATTTCATAGTCCCGGGTGTTTTTCAGAAACTTCACGTTCAGATTATGAAATTCTTAGGGATAGACATTATAGATATGATGGAAGAAGTTCCGCGAGATTTTCAAAATAATGATTGTTGATTTCGCCAAAAGGATAACGATCTGCTGGTGCACCTGTTGATGTTGTCGAGGGATATAAAAGGTTTTCCGGTAATGACGGCAAAAGGACAAGGTATAAATATCATGATTATAATAGAAATAATCTCACTGAAAAGTCGAAGTGGAGCTGTGACAAAATTAGCTTCTTGAAAAGGAATTGTAGGGTTGTTCTTGCTAATAAATGGCAAAGGATTCAATACGTTATGTGTTAAATTATGAATTTGGGTTCGAGAGTTCTTCAGGTGTATAACTGTATGTATAAATCTTCATTCCGTAGGCGAGGTGCGGCGGGTTCAACTTCTCGGTCGAGGTGTTTTCAGGAATCATGAAAGGATTTGAATGCGAATTGTAATCGTCAAGTTACGAATGAGGTTTAAGATAAAATCAAGTGGCAAGCTTGAAGAATTGTTTAGCTTCATATGTTACAATCAACATTTTAATTCATTTTAATTGTCCAGAGTTAGCCGGAACAGTTAGCGTGGAATCCTTAATAGATTTTTAATTAGTTAAATCGTGTGTTTCTAACAATTTTTTATTTATTTTGTCCAATGTTTTCTTCTTTATGCCACTTGTTAGATTCTGGTAAGTCAAAATCCGAATATGAAATTTGATTGAAAATGGTTATTCTGGGGTGAGCGGATACGAATATCGGTGGTTGTAAGTAAGATAATAGATAACCGTTGAATCAGATTCAAGAATGTACAATATAACTTATTAATGTGAATTCTAAATATTCCTCGGGTACTACCCACCCGTTAAAATATTTTCATCATTAATAGTTTGTACGAAGGAATTTTTAATTACTATCTTTATGAAAATATACTTGCATATATATTTTCTTCAGAGATAATCATAGATTTAATGAGTCAATAAGATATTAAACTCATTTGATTTATCGTTAATTCTAGATTACATAATCTCTAAGACTTTAGAAATTACATAATCGTCATACGATACGTAAAGCGAAGATAATCGATGTAGAACGATATATAGAACGAAGATCATACTCGAAGTACAGATATTGAGTCGTGTGATGTTGATATTCGAGATACAGATTGTGATGTTGAGATTTAAGGCCCGGTTGTGTTTGGGGTGATAAAGGTACTGTCGGCGTTGACGATGGTAGTACGGATTATGCTGCTGATGCTGCTGTTGGTATTTGTAACCTTCGCACCATATTCTCCAAAACCACTACCCGAGCACGGAGTTCGTTGACTTCTTCTATTATACCGGGATGATTGACGGTTGGAACGAGCGAATGAACAAGATTTGAAATATGGGATAGTATGTAATCATGACGAGATACTCTAGAAATGAGCGAGAAAATGGTGTTTCGAATAGGTTCGCCGGTAAGTGCTTCAGGTTCATCGTTAAGAGGACAATTTGGTGGATGGAATGGATCACCTTCTTCTTGCCTCCAGAAATTTAGTATATTACGAACCCATCCCCAATTCATCCAGAATAGATGATGGGAAATTGGTTGATCCATTCCGGTAACGCTGTTCTCGGAGCTCGAATGGAAATCCATATCGGCGAAGCTATCGAAGTCGGAGGAATTTGAGCTGGATGAAGAATCCATCTTGTATGGTCGGAGAAATGAATTTTTTTGTTTGGAATAGATTATAGGAGTTGGGTTTGGTACTCTTCAATACATAATTTACATATGTATATATAATATAAAAATCCCATGAATTACGGAGAATCTTTGAAATACGTCAGGCAATGTCTATAGTAACAGATACGCTAGGATATGAATTTTGTCTATACATTATCGATGCACTAAATGCAGTAAGACGTGTCTAGACTTAAGAATGATAAGCAGGCAGTTCCCTAAGGATGATAAGCAGATGATTTCCGACTAGGATTGATAAGCAAAACTTTTGACAGGCAGACACGGTCAAAGTCCAGACTCACTTAATGTATCCTAACAACTACTAGTTAGACACACTAATGCAAGGCCTGGTTCGCTAAGACCAACGCTCTGATACCAACTGAAAGGATCCGAAACTAATCATCCGGACGTTATCCATATTGATTACAAACGAATTACAATAGTTGATAACATTGCGAGGTACTTGCCCTCTATATGATACATCTTACAAATGTTGCATTTATTCTTAAAAGGCAATCTATAGTTACATCCATAATTGACATATTCGCCTGACATTTCACAATATTCAAATGACCTAAACCGCCATTTACTTAATAATAGTCTCTATGAACTTCAATGACTCGAATGCAACGCCTTATGATATAAGTCCTTAATGGCCTCAAGTAGTATCCTTAGTACGAGATAATGCACAGCGGAAGACTTAATTCATACCTGAGAATAACATGCTTTAAAATGTCAACATAAAGTTGGTGAGATATAGGTTTAATGTCGACAGCGATATAAATATAGACCACAAGATTTCATATATAAACATTTTAATAAAAATATTCTAAGTGGTTGAGCACTTGGTAACCATACTTAACAATTAATCACGTCGCATATTCCCTTTAATATGAAATCTTACTACACTGTACCAAGTGTAGTCACGAAACGAAGTACTGTGCAACCGTTGAATACTGGTCGTCCAGTCCGGTTGGGGTTGTCAGGCCCGATAGATCTATCAACAGGATTCGCGTTTACAATACCGCTGTAAATATTAGTTACCAAGCTACAGGGAAGTATGCCAGTGGTACAACTCAACGTAGAATATATTTTTCAGTTACTTGTGTCCATAACGTAAAACATAAAATACATGTATTCTCATCCCGAAATATTTAGAGTTTAAAAGTGGGACTATATACTCACCTAATGTATTTTGTAGTAAAAATACATATAACATCATTGATCAAATATAAGGTTGGCCTCGGATTCACGAACGTATCAATATTGAGATTCAATATTGCAGGAAAGGTATATAAACGCCACGGAGATGATAAACACTAATTTGATTCATGAGAAAAACCCCCGAACATTACCCATAACCTCCATAGCTATAACCCATAGTCTCCTTAATTCTATCCCACTCATGAAACTAGTTTTGAAAATATTTGGCAGAATCTCGTCTTAGTATAATAATAATACTCCTCATTATAGAATTAGTATTAATCTTAATACTAATAATAATATTAATAATAATAATATTTCTAATCATAATAATAATAATCTTAATAATAATAATAATAATAATAATAATAATAATAATAATAATAATAATAATAATAATAATAATAATAAAATAAGTAAGTGTTTACGGAGTATTATGTTATTAAGAAAACAGATAGGAAAAAAAAAATAATGGTGTAACTCGATTTGCAGAACCCTCGTTTTATAAACTGGATCGGGTCCCACCCTCCTCCGTGACTCGCGGTATATGAAGAGAAAAACTAAGCGACTCGCGGGACCCAACTTCCAGCTCAACAACTATTTTGTCACACTTTGCCGACGGTTGTTAAATTAATAATATATATAATTAATTTATTAATTAAATATTATATTTTATTTACACTCGTGGTAAAAATATAATTTTACAAAAATTACTTTTACGTTGTCACTAGACTAATGTCCCGGTTCCGGTTTTTCAAACAAAGTTTCGTATGCTAAGAAAACTGACTCTTTACGTTTCGTGACTCGTACCTTTATCAAAAATTAGACTTAAATTTATGGAAAACCAACCCACTCAAAACGTAACTTAATCTTTTGAGTGTTGTGGTCATTTACTTTTATAAATCGAAAGCTTATTATTTTTCAAAGTATTTTTAAATCCAAAACGTTTTATATTTAGTTAAATATTATATTTAATTGCTTGTAAAATACATAAATATATATTTTATGAACACGTTTTATTTAAATATTTATTTTTATTAAAATCACGGATCATTAACATTTTCCGTTTGACAAAAGGTTTCTAGAAAAATTCTGACTTTTAGAATAACGTTGAAACCTTTAATGACTAGTTAATAATTTGACAAAAACAGTTTCAGATATTTATAAAATTTTATTATCTTTTACTCTTGTCAATAAATATAATAATCTTATATCAAAACCTAATATTACATATCTAATACCTTGTTAATGTTATCAAGTAATAAATATATATCGTATATGCACATAGATGTTCGTGAATCGTCAGACTTGGTCAAAGGGTAACTGATTATCCAAATAGAGATTTCAAACTTTCTAGACTCAATATTAAGGTTTTTGCTTATCGTGTCGGAACCATATAGAGATTAGAGTTTAAATTTGGTCGGAAATTTCCGGGTCATCACAGCAGGTTTCCATTTCTGGAAAAATTCTATTTTTTTTGGAAAGTTTCTATTCTAAGAAAGTTTTTATTTTAGGAAAGTTTCCATATTTAGAAAGTTTCTATTTTTAGAAAGTTTATAAGTTAGGAAAGTTTCCTTAATTAGAAAGTCAACAAAAGTCAACTAAAAGTCAAAGTCAACCGAAAGTCAACTCAAAAGTCAACCTTGTCAAACATAGTCAACATTGAATTTTAAACTGTATATTATATTAATGATATAAGTTATAATGTTATTTAAAGTCATATATGTATAATCATGACATATCATAAGTTTAATTAAATTAAATTGAATTAATAAGTTAACATAAGTTTAAATGATATAATTAATAAAACATTATTTATTTAATTAATTAATTAAATATTAATCATAACATAAGTATTATTAATTAATAATGAATTTTTAATCATAAGTATTATTAATTAATAATGAATTATTAATCATATCATAAGTATTTAATTATATTTATTAAACCATAAGTATTTAATGATTAAATTATAATTAAATAATAACTAAGCCTTATAATAATTAAATAATTAATTAATATTTATTATAAGTCTTACTAAAATAATCCCATAACATAAGTTTAATACTTATCATAAGTATTTTTCATTAATAATAAATGTATTATTAATCATAAGTTTAATTAAATGTTTAATTAAATCATAATGTAGTTAATAAATGATATAATAAATATGTATATCATAAGTCTTAAATTAAAATAATCACTTTTATATCATAAGTAATGTAATAATAATGAAAGTCATTATTTATATCATAAGTTCCATTTTATAACCATAAGTTTTAATTAAAAGTTCATCGGGTCATAACTTGAGCCCCGGGTGTCGGTTTTCGGCGAGTCTTATATTTATCTTCGCCTAACCAAACCACCCGACACACTAGTGTACCTAAGAACACCCCAAAATCAGTCCCCAAGCCATGACCAACAGCCATACATCAACTTGGAACTTTAATCCGTTCAAAATCTTGTTTTAGTCATTCCAGGTGATCCGTGGCTCGGATTTCGATGACCCGAACATGAATGTTCATCACATCATCAATCCTAACATACTAGTACACCCTAGTGACTCCAATAGTGGTCACAAAGTCGAACCAAAATTGAACACATTTGTTTTTATTTTTTAATTCCATGAAAACACCATTTTATGCATAACTTAAGTTCCGGGAATCGAAATAACATGAATCCGGAGTCTAAAATCAATGTCTTAATGAGAGGAACACATCTAAACACTTTAATTTATCAAAAACATCAGTTAAGTATACTGAAATGATCAATTAGTCCGCTGTCCTAAATCAAACAAACCAAAAACATGCAATAACGAGTAATTCTATGCATACAATCATTAATCCAACAATACACAAACACTATACTATCATAATAATCATCATAAACAGAAAAATTAATTAAAAATCAAAAATCTAGGGTTAGAATTTATACACTGATCAATAATCAAGAGATATGAACGTGCAGAGATTGAAGAGAGGATTCCGTTTATGCAAGCAATTCAATGATCCAAGTAGTATTTTTGATTGATGATGATGATGTTGTTGGGGTGAGAGGCGACGACCACAAAGGGAGGAAGAGGAGAGGGATGAGAGAAAAATAGAAATTTAGGTTTGATGAAAATGAAATGAAAATGTAAAAGTGAGTAAGCTTCTCCATCGAATCTGTTTCCTTAATCGACAAAAAGTGAGCTGACTTTGTGAGTCGATCAACAATCACCCAAATGGTATCGTAACCACCCACAACTCTCGGTAACTTCGTGATAAAGTCCATCGTAATACCTTCCCACTTCCACTCGGGAATCTCAGGTTGCACCAGAAGTCCAGACGGTTTCTGATGTTCAGCTTTAACCTTAGCACATGTCAAACACTTAGCCACATAAGTAGTCACATCAGTTTTCAAATTAGGCCATCAGCATAGCTCCTTAAGATCATGATACATCTTTCCTGAACCAGGATGAATAGAGTACCTAGACTTATGAGCCTCATCTAACACAAGTTGTCGCAAATCACCAAATTTCGGAACCCAAAGGCGTCCCGCAAAATACCGAGTGCCATCTGCTCGTACCTCAAATTTCTTACTCATGCCTCTGACCTTCTCGTTCACGAATTTTTCCTCCTTCAAGGCTTCTTGTTGTGCCTCAAGAATCTGCCTAGCGAGGTTAGTTCAAATTGTCATATTCAAGGCTTTAAATCTACGAGGTTCAACCCTCTCTTTTCGACTTAACGCATCGGCCACAACATTGGCCTTCCCCAAATGATATAAAAGTTCACAATCATAATCATTCGACGTCTCAACCCATCTTCGTTGCCTCATGTTTAGCTGTTTTTGATCAAGAATATGTTGAAGAATTTTATGATCAGTGTACACTGTACTTTTGACCCCATACAGATAATGTCTCCAAATCTTAAGTGCAAACACAACAGCTCCCAATTTTAAATCATGGGTTGTATAATTCTGTTCATGGATCTTCAACTGGAGTGACGCGTAAGCGATGACTTTCTTTCGTTGCATCAAAACACAACCAAAGCCCTGACGTGATGCATCACAATAGACAACAAAATCGTCATTTCCCTCAGGTAGTGACAATATCGGAGCGAAAGTTAATTTCTTCTTCAGAGTTTGAAAAGCAGTTTCTTGTTCATCCTTCCACTCATACTTCTTCCCTTGTGTGTTAAAGGAGTCAGAGGTTTCTCTATACGAGAGAAATCTTGAATGAGCCTTCTATAATAACCTGCTAATCCTAGAACTTGACGAATCTGAGTAGGAGTCTTCGAAATTTCCCACTTCTCAATTGCCTCAATCTTGGCAGGATCAACTTGCATTCCATGTTTACTAACACCATGTCCAAGGAGATGAACTTCTTTTAACCAGAAAGCATACTTAGAGAACTTAGCGTATAGCTCTTCTTTCCTCGATAAATCAAGCACCAACTTCAAATTTTCTTCGTGTTCTTCATCACTCTTGGAATAAATAAGAATGTCATTGATGAAAAAAATGACGAATTTGTCCAGATAGGGTTTACACACACGGTTCATGAGGTCTGAACACAGCAGGTGCGTTAGTCAATCCGAACGGCATAACAAGAAATTCATAATGACCATAACGGGTGCGAAATGCGGTTTTCGGAACATCAGATTCTTTTACCTGCAGTTGATGATAACCGGAATTTAGATCGATCTTAGAACTCTGTGATGGCCCCGTTAAGTACCCTTAACGGCTCCGTCACTTGGTCCCACAGCTTGATCGAACTCCATATGAATTTATTAAACCACATTGCATTCTTTAACCAAAAAGTTTTCCAAAAAGGAAATTTACTCAAAATAAGTAGTTCTAAACAACTCAACTTATTAAATAACCAAAGTTGACCAAAACATGTCAACAAAAACCCACAAGTTTAATTAACCAAAAGAATGCAAAGTTTTAAATGTTTATTAAAATTTGCCCAATGAATGCAGACCCTCTAACACAGCGGAAGCTCAACAAATCAAGTACCTGTAAAAACATGCGAGTAAACTGTCAACAAAAATGTTGAGTGAATTATAGGTTTAAATAAACGAATAAACATTAGACCACAAGATTTAAAAATGTTAGAAAACATTAAACCATTATTCCATTAATCCATGAGTCAACTGGTAACCACTTAACCAATTCCACCCTTACCAAACAAAATATATACACTGAACAAGTGTATCTTCAAATAATTACGAAGTACCAATACATTCCGATTATAAATTGCTAGCGCGACTAGCTCGAAATGGGGTTGTCAAACCCGATAGATCTATCTATAGTATTTGTGTTCACCAGTATAAACCAGTGATTACAGTTACCAGACTAGGGAATATTTTGGATCAACTCATAATGAATAATTTAAATTTAACTGCCACTTGTGTCTAAACGTAAATAAAATGCATGTAATCATTTAATGACCCATCAAAGTACACTTGACGACCATTGTTATCTTGGTCCCACAGCTTGATCATAACTCTATATGAATTTGATAAATAACCTTGCATTCTTTATTTAAAAATGATTTCCTATAAAGGAAACCTACCAAAATATGTAAGTTTAGAAAAACCATACATAAATTCTTTAACCAAAAGTTGACTCAAACTAAGTCAACAAACACCCACAATTTAATGTATCAAAAATAGAATGCAAGTTAATGTTTAACAAAAGCTGCCATCATAAATATGCAAACTCTCTAAGCACAGCGGAAGCAATCAATCATGAACCTGAGAATAAAACATGCGAGTAACTGTCAACAAAAATGTTGAGTGAATTATTAATCATTGCAAACAATATTTAATTTAAACCATAAAGATTTATGTTTGAAAACATAAAGACTCATTTTGGACCACAAAAATTATATGCTCGAAAACATATAAAACATTATTCCATCAACCCGTGAGCCACCTGGTAACCACTTAACCAATTCCACCCTTGCCAAACAATAATATACACTGAACAGGTGTATCTTCAAATAATTACAAAGTACTAATACATTCCGTCTGTAAATGCTAGCGCGACTAGCACGAAATGGGGTTGTCAAACCCGATAGATCTATCCATAGGATTCGCGTTCACCAGTAGAAACAAGTGATTACAATTACCAGATTAGGAAATATTTTTGTTCGACTCACAATGAATAATTTAAACCAACTTTCACTTGTGTCCAATATGAAAAATAAAATGCATGTATTCTCATCCCAAAAGATATAAAATAGAAAAATGGGACTATAACTCACCTTAAAGCAAATGAAGTAACCACATAAAAAGCGAACAGAAAACGACGTAAAGTGATCAAGAATGATCACAACGTCGACCTATAAATAAAGCAGGTCGATATAAATAACTAACTTAGGTCAAGTCTTAGTATGATAGCTATAGTACTTGTTACAAGTAAACATAGAACAACACTCAACATGCTTCGGTTTGATCAGAACAGCGTAAGGACACATACTTTCTATTTTTAAAAAGTTTATATTTTTAGCAGGTTTCCATTTTTGAAAAGTTTCTATTTTAGGAAAGTTTCTATTTTAGGAAAGTTTCTATTTTAGGAAAGTTTCTATTTTAAGAAAGTTTCTATTTTTCAAAAGTTTCCATATTTAGAAAGTTGCTATTTTTGGAAAGTTAAGAACTTAGGAAAGTTTCCTTAATTAGAAAGTCAACAAAAGTCAACTAAAAATCAAAGTCAACCGAAAGTCAACTTAAAAGTCAACCTTAGTCAAACATAGTCAATATTAATTTTAAAGTATAAGTTATATTAATAATATAAGTTATAATGTTAATTAAAGTCAAATATGTATAATTATGTCATAACATAAGTTTAATTAAATTAAATTGAATTATTAAAGTTAACATAAGTTTAAATGATATAATTAATATAACATAAGTATTTAATTAATTAATTAAATATTAATCTTAATATAAGTATTATTAATTAGTAATAAATTTTAATCATATCATAAGTATTATTAATTAATAATGAATTATTAATCATATCATAAGTTTCTTATTATAATCATTAAATCATAAGTATTTAATAATTAAATTATAATTAAATAATAACTAAGCCTTATAGTAATTAAATAATTAATTAATCTTTATTATAAGTCTTATTATAATAATCTCATAAAATAAGTTTAATACTTACCATAAGTATTTCTCATTAATAATAAAAGTATTATAAATCATAAGTTTAATTAAATGATTAATTAAATCATAAGATAATTAGTAAATGATATAATAAATATGTATCATAAGTCTTAAATTAAAATAATTACTTTTATATCATAAGTAATTTATTAATAATGAAAATCATTATTTATGTCATAAGTCTTATTTTATAACCATAAGTTTTAATTAAAAGTTCATCGGGTCATAACTTGAGCCCCGGAATCGGTTTTCGGCGAGTCTTATATATATCTCCGCCTAACCAAACCACCCGACACATTAGTGTACTCAAGAAGATCCCAAGAACAGCTACCAATTCATGACCATCATCCATATATCATCTTGGAGCTTTAATCCGTTCAAAAACATGTTTTAGTCATATCGGGTGATCCGTGGCTCGGATTTCGATGACCCGAACATTAATGTTCATCCAATCATTAATCCTAACATACTAGTACACCCTAGGGACTCCAAAAATGGTCATAAAGTCGGACCAAACCCGAAACAATTCGGTTTTATATTTTGATTTCATAAAAACACCATTTTAATCATATCTTAAGCTCCGGGAATCGAAATAACATGAATCCGGAGTCTAAAATCAATGTTTTGATGAGAGGAACTCATCTAAATACTTTAGTTTATCAAAAACATCAGTTAAAGGTACTGAAATGGTCGATTAGTCTGCTTTCCACAATCAATCAAACCGAAAACATGTAATAACGAGTGATTCTAAGCATACAATCATTAATCCAACAATACACAAGCACCATACTATCATATTAATCATTAAAAACAGAAAAATTAAGTAAAAATCAAAAATCTAGGGTTAGGGTTTATACCCTAATCAAGAATCAAGAGATATGAACGCGTAGAGAACGATGCGATGAATCCGGAAATGATGAAAGACCTAAATTCCAAGCTTGATTTTGATTGAAGATGATTATGATGGTGAGGTGATAGGTGACAGCCAAAATAAAAAGAAGAAGAGGGAGAGAAAGTAAGACTTGCTAGGTTTAGAATTAGGAATTTGAAAAATGTTAAAATGAAGTATAAAAGGCAAAATGAAAAATGAAGGGGGGGTGAGGGGTTTGGCCTTTGGTCGGCCGAATTTTTGCATGGGGGTGGGCCTCATTGGCCCACTTTGATCATATGGATAATTTCTTGTGGCCTGAATACCTGAACGAAGCCCAAAACGCGAAAACACCGTTACGCGATTAAATATTCTGAAAAATTTCGTACGCGCGATAAATAAAATATATAAATACTATATATATATGCATATGATATAAAAATATCATATTTAAAATACTTTGGATTTAAAAATCCCAAAAGTCTGACCGTTGGTTTGAAAACCGAAAAGATTCGCCGGATAGAAATCCACGATACGTAGAAACGTACAATTTAAAATATGATTACAAATATTCACATAACACATAATAATTAATATATTATTATGAAAATAATAATATAGATCATAGAAATGACGTGGCATGAATAAAAATTAACGGACGTTAAATAACAAACGGTAAAAGATAACGGAAAAAGTAGGGTCGTGACAGTACCTTCCCGTTACGAAAATTTCGTCCCGAAATTTAAGCAGGTGCAGGGGTTGACTCGGCATATGGGAACAAATGCGGGTACTTCTGCCTCATCTGCTCTTAACGTTCCCAAGTGAACTCGAGTCCGTGTCTGACATTCCATCTAACTCGGATGATAGGAATTCTGCTTTGCTTGAGAGTCTTAACCTCTCGATCCATAATTTTAACAGGTTCCTCAATAAAATGGAGTTGTTTATCAACATGAAGCTCCAGAGGAATGGTTTCATCGGCCTTGGCCAAACACTTCTTCAAATTCGATACATGAAAAATGTCAGGAACAGCACTAAGTTCTTGTGGCAATTTCAAACGATAAGCCACGGGTCCAACTCTCTCGGTAATCTCAAATGGTCCAACAAAATGAGGATTCAACTTTCCTCTCTTACCAAATCATACCACACCTTTCCAAGGTGATACCTTTAACATGACACGGTCACCAACTTAAAATTCTATATCTTTCCTTCTCTTATCGGCATAACTCTTTTGCTGACTTTTAGCGGTTCTCAATCTTTCTTTTATCTGTAAGATTTTCTCGGTAGTCTCATGAATAATTTCTGGGCCTGTGAGTTGAGCATCCCCAACCTCATTCCAACAGACAGGAGACCTACACCTTCTACCATATAGAGCTTTAAATGGTGTGGCTTTAATACTTGCATGATAGCTGTTATTATAAGAAAATCCAGCCAGCGGCAAATATCTATCCCACCCATTACCAAAATCAATAACGCACGCTCGTAACATGCCTCCTAACATTTGAATGGTCCTTTCACTCTGACTATCCGACTGCGGATGATAAGCGGTGCTCATATCCAACTTTGTTCCTAAAGCTTCTTGTAGGATTGCCAAAACCTCGATGTAAATCGACTGTCTCGGTCTGAAATAATAGATACAGGAACACCATGTCTTGAAACAATTTCCTTCAAATACAAACGAGTAAGCTTCTCTATTGAATCTGTTTCCATAATAGGCAAGAAATGAGCTGACATTGTGAGTCGGTCAACAATCACCCAAATGGTATCATAACCACCCACAACTCTCAGTAACTTCGTAATAAAATCCATCGTAATACCTTCCCACTTCCACTAGGGAATCTCAGGTTGCACCAGAAGTCCGGACGGTTTCTAATGTTCAGCTTTAACCTTAGCTCATGTCAAACACTTAGCCACATAAGTAGCCACATCAGTTTTCAAATTAGGCCACCAGTACAACTCCTTAAGATCATGATACCTCTTTCCTGAACTAGGATGAATAGAGTACCTAGACTTATGAGCTTCATCTAACACCAGTTGTCACAAATCACCAAATTTCGGAACCCAAAGACGTTTCGCAAAATACTGAGTACCATCGGTTCATACCTCAAACTATTTACTCAAGCCTCTGACCTTCCCGTTACGAAATTTTCCTCCTTCAAGGCTTCTTGTTGTGCCTCAAGAATCTGCCTAGCGAGGGTAGTTCGAATTGTCATATTCAAGGCCCTAAACTGACGAGGTTCAGCCCTCTCTTTACGACTTAACGCATCGGCCACAACATTGGCCTTTCCCAGATCATATAAAAGTTCACAATCATAATCATTCAACGTCTCAACCCACCTACGCTGCCTCATATTCAACTGTTTCTGATCAAGGATATATTGAAGACTCTTGTGGTCAGTGTACACTGTACTTTTGACCCCATATAGATAATGTCTCCAAATATTAAGCACAAACACAACAGCTCCCAACTCCAAATCATGGGTTGTATAATTCTGCTCGTGAATCTTCAGCTGACATGACGCGTACGCAATAACTTTCTTTCGCTGCATCAAAACACGGCTAAAGCCTTGACGCGATGCATCACAATAGAAAACAAAATCATCATTACCCTCAGGTAGTGACAATATCAGAGCGTTAGTCAACTTCTTCTTCAGAGTTTGAAAAGCAGTCTCTTATTCATCCTTCCACTCATACTTTTTCCCCTTTGTGCGTTAAAGCAGTCAGAGGTTTCGCTATACGAGAGAAATCTTGAATGAACCTTCTTTAGTAGCCTGCCAACCCTAAAAACTGACGAATCCGAGTAGGAGTCTTCGGAATTTCCCACTTCTCAATTGCCTCAATCTTGGCAGGATCAACCTGTATTCCTTGTTTACTAACAACATGTCCAAGGAATTAAACTTCTCTTAACCAGAAAGCACACTTAGAGAACTTAGCGTACAATTCTTCTGTCCTCAAAAAATCAAGCACCAACTTCAAATGTTCTTCGTGCTCTCTGTCCTCAAAAAATCAAGCACCAACTTCAAATGTTCTTCGTGCTCTTCATCACTCTTGGAATAAATAAGGATGTCGTCGATGAAAACAATAACAAATTTGTCCAGATAAGGTCTAAACACACGGTTCATGAGGTTCATGAACACAGCAGGTGTGTTAGTCAATCCGAACGGCATAACAAGAAATTCGTAGTGACCATAACGGGTACGGAAAGCGGTTTTCGGGAATATCAGTCTCTTTAACACGTAATTGGTGATAATCAGAACGGAGAGCAATTTTAGAATAAACAGACGAACCTTGAGGCTGATCGAACAGATCATCAATTATTGGAAGAGGGTAACGGTTCTTAACTGTAAGCTTGTTCAACTCACGATAATTAATACACAATGGAGGGAACCATCCTTCTTTTTAACAAACAGAACAGGAGCTCCCCAAGGGGACAAACTAGGACGAATGAGATATAGTCGCAACCAACGAATGAAGAAATATACAGAGTATCCAGATTAATGGTATAGGTGTTTAAGGTAATTCCTTCAAAGGGGATAATAAGGATCATAGACTTCTAATTTAAATTCATTACATTTCTGAAGGGAGAACGTACAAAAGGTGTGATCTTTCAACGAGAGTGAACTTCCTCGCACAATGAGCGAGCCAATCTAGGACTCAACCTTATTCTAAAATTTACGTGCGGATGAAAGGAACGTGAACCTTGGGCCATAAAGAATAGTGGGATGAATCTTCAAAAATGATTTCTTGTACCTCAAAGCATTGAATCATAGGATTGATGTTTACGAGGGTGTTGCGGTATGCCGCGAATATCGAGAGTAGAAACTTCTCAACAATTTTATAAAACCTCCATCTAAAGTGGCGTAAGAGTTTCTATCAATGAACTTAATGGTAAGTTTCATCCTTAAACGGAGGATGAGAAGAACTGTGATCCAAACACTCTGTAGAGTAACACAAAAATTTGATAAAATCAATCAAAGGAGTTTTGAAAAAATTTTAAACGTTTGATGTGACAACATAAACGGAACGAAGTTCTTAGTATATTTAGAAGTATGTGCAACGTGTACCATTTTATATAAAACAATTTGACTTAGTCAAACAGCTCAATAAATGAGTGGTTTTAAAATAATTTTGAAGGCATGATTTAGTATATGCTTGCCAAAATAGGTAAGGGTAAATTTATTCATTTGAATCCATACATGCATATATGATTTAATAAATTGTATACATGACAAAATATTTCATTACTTCTATTTGCTCATAAATCTCGTGAGAACCGCCCAATTAAACAGATGTGTAAAACTCCCGATGATAAACAGAGTATCTGTATTTCAGAGGTTACAAGTTGAAGTAAGATTATGGAAGATCGAGTAAAGGACTTGAATCGTCGTGCGACATTTTACCAACAAATGTTACAAGGTCATGAAAACCAATGAGTTAAATGTTGTTTTGACTATTATCAGGACATAAGTCCTTGGGCAAAAACTGTTCCCGAGCGAAGCTATTGCTAACAAGCGAGTTATGAAGGATAGAGCATGAGATAGATAATCTGGTTAAAATGAGCTTCTCGTATATCAACAAATAAGATAATTAATATTTTCCCTACCCATGTAATACATCGGAATTTCTGAATGAGCAGTGTAAAAATTATCTTTGACTCGCTTTCTATTCCTCATGTCACAATATTGGGACTTCTTTATGAATTAATGTAATATAATCACGTTGGCCTGACGCCATTATATTTCACTAATTCATAGTTCCATTCCAATAGCACTACATAAGGTCAGGACACGTGATCAACCTCGAATTTCCACAAAATTTCTCTAAAACGATTTCTTAAACAATGTGCTAAGGATAGCACAAGAGATAAAAACATCAAAAGTAATGAATAAGATTAACGATGACATAAAAATGTCTTTGGAGTACCAAAAATCTTTAAATGTCAAGAATGACGTTCCGATTTGCAACCCAAAGCACAAAGGCACAATGCCACAAAAGCACGTAATATAACAAGAATGTTATATACCTAAACATAATAGTTGACATTGAAATGCCGAGCCTTTAGAAGTCAAGAATGACATCTCACGTAATATAACTCAAACATTATATACAGAACCATAACAGGTGACATAGAAATGTCAAGAATTTCAGAAGTCAAGAACGACATCCCTCGGTTTCACTAACTGAGGTGTTCTTATAAAAGATAAACTCTCATAAGAGTTGGAAAATACGTTTAATTGGAATGGGAGTTCCTCCCGGAATCAAAAGATAGAAGAGATGTATGTATGATAACTATATACATACCAATACTATACAAATAATCACATATAATAGTATGCTATAGGTCGGGCTGTAGACTAGACTCACTAATGCACCCTATTGACTCAGGTAACGATATCAATGCAGCCTAATTCCCTATAACCAGAGCTCTGATACCAACTTTAACGACCCGTCAAAGTACACTTGACGACCCTCATTATCTTAGTCCCACAGCTTGATCATAACTCTATATGAATTTAATAAATAACCTTGCATTCTTTATTTAAAACTGCTTTCTTATAAAGGAAACCTACTGATGTGCGAGCGGTGGTGTACAAAATACTATTATTTTTTACTACGAAATACGATACAAATTACACAAGTTTTATTATTTATTTACAGATGAGATATACCTAAACCTTGCTACAACACTATAGGCAGTGTACCTAATCGTAGAGTAGTATAGTTTTTAGTAAGTCCGGTTCGTTCCTCAGGGAGACGGCTTATTTTACACTATATTTTTATATAACTATATTTGTACAAAATATAAATATATATATATATATATATATATATATATATATATATATATTACAATTATTATTATTATAAAAGGGGGGGTTTTATCGTTTAATGACTGGTTTATCGATTTTATATTTTAAGCGAAGCGTAAAGTAAATTACGATATTTAACTAACGATAAAATAAATAATAATAATTAAAATAACAATAAATAAAAGTACGAGGAAATATAAAATAAAATATATTATGCTTATTTAAACTTCCCTACTCATGATGTTTGACGTTTTGTTTTTAATTTATTACCCTGGGTTAATTGTTCTTTGTCCTGGATTATTTGATATATCCATATGGTTTTGTCCATAATAGTCCATCAGTCATAATTATAAAGTGCGAGGGTCTTCGCCAAATTAACCTTATACCCGAAGTCAAATATTCCAACTAATTGGGGACTTAAACTGTAATAAGGTTTTAATACATTGTTAATGATTACACCAGGTTATCAACTGCGTGTAACCCAAGGTTTTAATACTTTATTAACAATTACACCAATTTCCATTGAATGTAATCCACCCCTGTTTTAATAAGTCCATTGACTATTAATCCATCCCCGTGTCCGATCAAATGAATAATTATTAGTATTTATACATATCCCGCCCACCGTATCCAGTCAAGCGTATGTGGTTATATATAGATACGTCAAATTATAAATCTCTATATTAAATTAACAAGATATCATTTAGTTAATCAAATATAAAGCCCATTAATAGCCCATAGTCCAATTTTCACAAGTGTCGGTCTTTTGTCCAAACCCCAATTATGGTCCAAAGCCCAATAACCTCGTCTTAATATTTAGCCCAACATCACGATTACTTAGGCTCAAATAAGCATAATAATAACTTAAGTACGATACATAATTAAAAAGGGAGAATTTAGCTTACAGTGATTATTAATCGCGTAGTGTTACAGGGACAGAGTTCCGACTTTAAAACCCGTAAAATAACCGTTACATTACCCAAACTAACTAATATAAAACTAAACTAATATTTATATTATATATTTATATATATATATATATGTATATATATATATATATATATATATATATATATATATATATATATATATATATATATATATATATATATTATACAGAGGGAGAGAATGAATTATTGGTGTAGTTTTTTCGTCGAGCAGAAGCCTGGTATTTATAGGCATATTTTCTGATTCTGATGCCCATGCGAGTGCATGGGGTTTTAGTGTAAATCTCATGCACTCGCATGGGCTCATGTACTCGCATAGGTTTTATGCATATTTCCCATGCGATCGCATGGCCGTTAAATCCAGCTCACATATTTTTTGTTTTCTTGCTTGTCGACATATTATTATATATATAATTTATATTAATTATATATATATATATTATATTATATTCTTGTGCATAGTTGACTTGTAATTTTCACTCCGTTGTCTCGTACATTTACGGCTGGTTTATGTCTCGGTTTCAGTTTCTCGAACGTCTTTTCGTATGCTTTAATATCTTGTACTTTACGTTCCGCAACTTGTACTCTTGTCAATATTTAGATGTTGATCATCAATAAATTGAACCACTTGGAGTTTAACTTGTACGTTTGAGCATTTTGGACGTTTGCGTCTTCAAATCTTCGTTTTCTTCTTTTGTCTTCGCACTTATTTATTTAAACAATTATTACATAAAAATAGAATAATTGCAACTAAAAACTTTACATATTGGAAGGATATTGCGCCTAAATATATGTTTATTTGGAGCACTATCAAATATCCTCGCACTTGAGCGTTGCTTGCCCTCAAGCAATACATAACTTGAAATAAAATCACACTTCACTCGAATCACTTTTTTATTCTCACACTTTATACATCAGTGATTTTGATACAGTGGTATAAACAATGATAGTAACATTATGGTTTACAGTCCCACATGACTATGAAAATTTAGATCCTTTAAGGAAATTGGATCTTTATGAAAACATTTGATCTTTTAAAAATTCATTCTAGATTTTACCCTAGACAAGTTTTCCGGAATAACCCTTCACCGGTGTTTGCATAATGTTTTTGTGCGTTTTGTGGGTTTCGGATTTTAAAATTTTAGCTCAAGACTTTACGGTTTTGTGTCACCTACTTGGTAACCTTGTATTAGGAAAGCATACGTCCAGTTTACTTGCTCCGTATATTACCTTTCGGTAAACTACCGTCCGGTTGTAAAGGAAAGCGTTGAACAAGCAACCGTTAATGCAATATCTAATGACATCCAGATATTCATGGTCCACAACGTGTCGGATGCAATTACTATCCTTTGTAGGAGAAATAGTAAAGATCACCCTATAATTTTTCAGTCTGGTACAAGGTCCTGTATTTGACCATGTTATACAACCACCGTTCTTACGGTTGACACCCGATTTGGTTCAGGTGACCTAATGAATTTCGTTGAATTCCTAGAATTTTACGTTCAATGGTAATGAACGCATTGAAAATAGGTTTTTCAGAAAACAAATCGGTTTTAATTTTGATCAAAATATTTTCTCGTTCAAGCTCGAGTTTAGATATCATTAAATTCCATGAGTTTGTAATTCTCAATCTTTAAGGTCAATCTTAAGGATTGAGTAATATCAGGCTTAAAAGCTGATTTTTAATCTTTAAGGAGATTATCCTTTCTGGGGTCTGATTCATTAGTCTTATCAAGCTAATTTGCATGGCGCCCTCCCCATTTTACGAGATAAATCCTTCTCATGGTTAGGATAAATCTGACCACATGGCGACCCTGTTTGATGCTGAGGTCCGTGGATTTCCAGCTGATTTTCGAGAAAACTTTTCAAGATTTTTCGTAGACTCTACAACTGGTCTGGATGACAACTTCCTGATCTAAATAAAGAAGCGCATTTCTTTTTCAGAAGACTTTATTTCCTTTTAATGATGGAATTGATTCATCGTGTAGATCCATCTTTTCTTTCAAATGTATTACAATAAACCGGGTAAAACAGTTAATTTAGTCCAAAATAAAAGCACCTGCAATAACTTTACAGAAACATGTGATAGATAGTTTTTAATTGAATAACTTGGTACATTCTCCCCACACTTAGCTTTTATTTATTTCTTTCTTTGCCTTTTTATTCTCTTCTATTCTATTTTAAATGAATTCAAGCATTTTGGGTTGTTTCTCAATTTATGTCCTTTTCCAGGTAACAATAATTTCGGTATTAACATCTAGTTTTACCGTTCATAAATATGTATAAACATGATTTTAAATTCATTTATTTGAAAATTTTCAAATTTTCACAAAATTTGGCAATTAAACCAAGTGTAAACCCGAGAGAATTTATAACCCTTCCCCACACTTGAGATCATGCAATGCCCTCATTTGCATGAAATCAGACTATAATTATAAATTCACGAGGGTGATAAGTGTAGAAAAGTGATTAAAAATACCCAGTTTGTAATTACAAAGCTCGTCGAATGATAGATGGCGCGCCTCATCATTCATTCCTTTTGTTGTTTTATCACACATGTTTTTCTTCAAAAACGGTTGCTTTTCTGAACTGCTTGCTAATCTTTGAAAATGCGTATTTTACCCTAACTTATCATGCATGTTTATTAACGAGTTATGCACTAACCCGAACCCCAAATTTAACGTTAAGTGGGATTAGACTTCCCTACACTTAGCTGACGACATGTGAAGTCGGTAGAATAAGTTTCACGAATTAGAATAGTGAGCTAGTTATTTACATCTCGGGTGGTGTATAATATATGAATGGGTTTAAAGTTTAGACGCACCCGATCGTCACTACTTACTTCTTTTTTAAGTGTAGCTTTTAGTAAATGGATATGTCTCTTTTCTGGTTTTTGGTAAAATGGATCGATATACACCGACATACATATTTCTTTAGGGTGGAGAATTCCTAACATTTCGTTCCGTTCATTCTCGGGATCAAAGTTTTCACCTCTATTACCCAATTGGGTGGAATCCGAGGTGTCAATATCTATTACAACTCGTAGTTCATCTTTTGTAGATGACTCGTCTATTGAGAATATTGGGTTGGAAGGTTGTGGAATGGTGAATTTCGGGATCGAAGCAAATTCTTCTTCTTTAACGGTCCTTATCGGTCCCTCCACTTTGGTCTCGGGGGTAAAATTTTCAACATTATTGTTTTCCCAAGAGTACCAATTTATCACACTTACTTCTTCTTCATCTATTGATGGATCGACGATTTCGTCGGTAGAGGTCAATATGTCGATATGTTGTGAAATTGGTAAAACTGAATAAAAAGTATCATCGGGATAATTGGTGATTTCAGAGCTCTCGAATTCAACAAAATTCGATGATATGGGATTTTCTTGCACAATACTCCTCAGATTAACAGGTGTGTAAACTGATAGAGTTTCATCTTGCCTATTTGCGAACTCTCTCATTTGTTCATTTTGAGCGTCAAATTCTTCGAGTTTGATTTTCATATAATCTAAAAAAATTTCAGACACATAATTTTCTTCGTCTTCTAGTTGTTGAGTTTGGATATAATCTTGGGAATAATCCCAATTTGAATTGTATTCCTCATAATCATTCCATTCAGGTTCCATGGGTGCATAATTTTCCATAGGAACATAATAATAACATTTCCATGTTGAATGATAATCTCCACAGATTTCACAACCAATTATTGTTTCGTCATTCGTGATCCAAGATTGACCGAATGAATTTTCATCAACACTCATTTGAGAGTATTGATTTAATTGATTTCGCATGTCAGAAAGAGTTTCCAACATATTCTCGAAATTTTCCATAATACACTTTTTACCAAATTTTAGCTACAATGTGGTGCATTTACTAATTATCCTATTAGTTATAAAAATAAAAATTATATAAGTTATCAAATTAATAGACTTTTCTGCTTTTGCCCACGTTTCGAATAGCCAATAAATGCAGCAGGTAGCCAGGACCCTTTAAATCGGAAGCCCACAACTCGCCACTAACAAATTCAACTATTACTACGAACCAGAAAATTGACGTCTATTAATTTAATCGCTTAAAAGAATTTTTTCGTCGAAATTTAAAGATTAAAAATTCTATGTCCTAAAACTAGTGCGTAGAAACGAAAAAGAAAAAGAGCATCGAAAAAATAAGAAGTCAAAAAACAAACGTCGAAAAACAAAAAGTCAAAAAATAATAATAAGAAAGTAAAGCGTCGAAACTTTAAAAGTCTAAAAACTAAAAATTAAAAATTGCGTCTAAAGGTATTAACGCTTAAAAGGAATTCTATATCCAAAACGGCAATAACTTAATAAGTACTAAAATCTATAAACTTAAAACGGCGTCGCAAAATTCTAAAGCGCCTAAATCTTAATCTAAAGAAAAAGCACTTAAGGGATTTTACGGTAAAGTCTTAAAATCTAGAAATATAAAATAACTACGGCAAAAACTAAGTTTAAAACTAATTACGAACGACAAATATACAAAATAAACGATAAAAATAAAAATTATAACTAAAATGATAAAAATACAAATTTTATAAAAAAATATTATTTTTATATTATATTTTATAAAAGTATTAAACTATAAATATAAAAACTTAATTAAAATTTTATTAAAACTAATACAAATTATTATTAAATTAAAACCCTAATAAATAATAAATAATAATAATAATAAACCCTACTCCGTAATTAATGTCTGAGGTTTCAGTTCTGTCAGAGCAGCTCATGCGACCGCATGAGTTTTCAATGCTTTATCCATGTGATCACATGGAAACGCATACCAGGATTTGTGTTGGGCTTCGACAGGCTTCGGCCCAATTTTTATTTAATTATTATTATTATTATTATTATTATTATTTTTTCTGATTTTAATTTATATAAAATATTTATATAAAATAAAAAAAACTTATATTTTAAAAACTAAAATAGAAATATAAATACTTTATAATTTTATATATTTTAAACAAACTCTTAAAAATATATATATTTTTTTCTTTTTAATTTTTTATATTTTTTTATTTTTTATTTTTATATTTTTACAAATAAAAATATAGCGTTTCACAGAGTCCCCGGCAGCGGCGCCAAAAACTTGGTGTGCGAGCGGTGGTGTACAAAATACTATTATTTTTTACTACGAAATACGATACAAATTACACAAGTTTTATTATTTATTTAAAGATGAGATATACCTAAACCTTGCTACAACACTATAGGCAGTGTACCTAATCGTAGAGTAGTATAGTTTTTAGCAAGTCCGGTTCGTTCCTCAGGGAGACGGCTTATTTTACACTATATTTTTATATAACTATATTTGTACAAAATATATATATATATATATATATATATATATATATATATATATATATTACAATTATTATTATTATAAAAGGGGGGGGGGGTTTTATCGTTTAATGACTGGTTTATCGATTTTATATTTTAAGTGAAGCGTAAAGTAAATTACGATATTTAACTAACGATAAAATAAATAATAATAATTAAAATGACAATAAATAAAAGTACGAGGAAATATAAAATAAAATATATTATGCTTATTTAAACTTCCCTACTCATGATGTTTGACGTTTTGATTTTAATTTATTACCCTGGGTTAATTGTTCTTTATCCTGGATTATTTGATATGCCCATCTGGTTTTGTCCATAATAGTCCATCGGTCATAATTATAAAGTGCGAGGGTCTTCGCCAAATTAACCTTATACCCGAAGTCAAATATTCCAACTAATTGGGGACTTAAACTGTAATAAGGTTTTACTACATTGTTAATGATTACACCAGGTTATCGACTGCGTGTAAACCAAGGTTTGAATACTTTATTAACAATTACACCAATTTCCCTTGAATGTAATCCACCCCTGTTTTAATGAGTCCATTGACTATTAATCTATCCCCGTGTCCGGTCAAATGAATAATTATTAGTATTTATACATATCCCACACCGTATCCAGTCAAGCGTATGTGGTTATTTATAGATACATCAAATTATAAATCTCTATATTAAATTAACAAGATATCATTTACTTAATCAAATATAAAGCCCATTAATAGCCCATAGTCCAATTTTCACAAGTGTCGGTCTTTTGTCCAAACCCCAATTATGGTCTAAAGCCCAATAACCCCGTCTTAATATTTAGCCCAACATCACGATTACTTCGGCTCAAATAAGCATAATAATAACTTAAGTACGATACATAATTAAAAAGGGAGAATTTAGCTTACAGTGATTATTAATCGCGTAGTGTTACAGGGACAGAGTTCCGACTTTAAAACCCGTAAAATAACCGTTACATTACCCAAACTAACTAATATAAAACTAAACTAATATTTATATTATATATATATATATATTATACAGAGGGAGAGAATGAATTATTGGTGTAGTTTTTTCGTCGAGCAGAAGCCTGGTATTTAAAGGCATATTTTCTGATTCTGATGCCCATGCGAGTGCATGGGATTTTAGTGCAAATCTCATGCACTCGCATGGGTTTTATGCCTATTTCCCATGCGATCGCATGGCCGTCAGATCTAGCTCACATATTTTTTGTTTTCTTGCTTGTCGACATATTATCATATATATATATATATATATATATATATATATATATATATATATATATGTATATATATATATATATATATATATGTATATATATATATATATATATATATATATATATATATATATATATATATAATATATTAATTATATATGTATTATATTATATTCTTGTGCATAGTTGACTTGTAATTTTTGCTCCGTTGTCTCGTACATTTACGGCTGGTTTATGTCTCGGTTCTGGTTTCTCGAACGTCTTTTCGTATGCTTTAATATCTTGTACTTTATGTTCCGCAACTTGTATTCTTGTCAATATTTAGATGTTGATCATCAATAAATTGAACCACTTGGAGTTTAACTTGTTCGTTTGAGCATTTTGGACGTTTGCGTCTTTAAATCTTCGTTTTCTTCTTTTGTCTTCGCACTTATTTATTTAAACGATTATTACATAAAAATAGAATAATTGCAACTAAAAACTTTACATATTGGAAGGATATTGCGCCTAAATATATGTTCATTTGGAGCACTATCACCTACCAAAATATGTAAGTTTAGAAAAACCATACATAAATTCTTTAACCAAAAGTTGACCAAAACTAAGTCAACAAACACCCACAATTTAATGTATCAAAAATAGAATGCAAGTTAATGTTTAACAAAAGCTGCCATCATAAATATGCAGACTCTCTAAGCACAGCAGAAGTAATCAATCATGAACCTGAGAATAAAATGATGGAATTTAACATTTTAGCTAGCAACATGTTTATGTAGTTTACTCAATCATTAAACCAATTTTAAGATAGTAAAAGCAAGCGGAAGCTTTTAGAGAACAATTACATTTGTTAAGCCATTTAGTAAAATTCCATATTAATATCAAGTCATGGATAAATGCTTACATATATATACATATAACAAGAAGGAAGAAAGTATTACCTCCTCAAGTTAATTGAGGGTGAGTTTAAAGAACAAAAAGATGATAAGGTTGGTGAAACAATGCACCAATACAACCTTGATTTAGTTAGGCTTTAGAACCTTAATGAGCTAGTTAACCAAGCTTGAAACCCACTTGTTTCCTTTACTATAAATTCGGACAGCAGCTGCCCAAAATATGATGACGAACGAAGTCTCAAAACAATGAAACCTCAAGTTGTTATACCCCAAACTTATCACCAACACCTTGAAGTTTAGTTAGGATTTTATTACACTATAAAATGAGCTTTCTATTAAACTCAAAACTCCCTCTTTTTCCCTTAAATATCTCGGCAGCTTCAGCAGAAAAAGAAGGAGAGTTTTTAGTATATTACTTGAACTTTGAATGCTTGTACACTTTATTTGGTCAAGCATCAAAACCCAAGGACTTGTGGCATATATTGGAAGTAACATCAAGCATGGGGTGGTCATCTTGGGCCTCCCAAAACCGTCCCCCATGAGGGATTAATAAAAAAATGTAACTTCCAATTTTTTATAAAACTTGTTACAAATAATGCCATGCATTTGTTACTTACATTTTATAAATCCTTTTATAAAATGTATCACAACATAACTATTTAATCTTATAAATAATTAAATCCTTATCATATAAATTATCCAAATAATTTATCTCAAGTAATAATATTTTAGAAAACCGATTTTCTAAAGTCCAAGTATCACGTATTTATTCAACGACCCAATCGTTAAGATTAAATACATATAAGGTGTTGGTAAGCTTGTTATTGGGTATGACCCGACTTGGATCATAATACATTAGCCACATTACTTTAATATGTCTCTCGGGCATACGAAATACCTTCAATCTCTCACTTGCATGAGAAACATAAGAAATTAATGCAAGTGATGGATACCACCTAACGACCGTCCATCACCCCCAATAATTTATGACTTTGTGCCATTCAATAACATCATCCCTTACGAGTTCCCATCTCAAATATGAATAGGTGAATCTTTCATTTATCCTTTCATCATAGATGTCATGTTAAATCCAAGAGATACAGAGTGATCACTCTCTTCTAGATTTAACTTTATCAGGCCTTAGACATCTAACTCTCAACGAATAAGAGGGACAAATTCCATCTTGACTACATACATCCTAGATATATACCTTGCATTATACCTGAGCTCCTCCTTGTGAACTGCCATATTTCAGAATAGCGAAAGAAAGAATCAAGGCATAATACTTGGTGAATATCCAAACCCAATATGTATCTCAGGTCAGAGGATACAATGATATTCACCTTTACTCAAGATTACATGTGATCAACCACAAAGGCTCCATTTAGTAAATCTTGAGGGCGGGTCTTCCAATATTTGTATCCCACAAATATCTATGAACCTTGGTTACAACCTTGCTCCACATTCATCCCGTGAATGTATATCAATCCAAGTTCATAATAGTCTAAACCTCACACTTGTTCCCACAAATGTGATCGACTACGGAATTTAGAATAATTTCTTATTCATGGATAAAATATGCAAAATAGGAACTTGACTCAAAATAAATTAATACCATAATTATATTAATGAGTTTGAACAATTTCGTTCCATTACAATACTTAAAACAGATCATGACCAATCACTAGAATATCGAAGCCCTAATGCACATACATGTGCAGTATGTTTTGCTCCATGTAAGAGCTTCGAGAAAGGATCCGCTATATTAAGATCTGTATGAACTTTGCGAATACATATCTTTCCCTTTTCAACTTCATCCCTTATGTAGTTGAATCTCCGCTCAATGTGACGGGTGTTTTGGTGAGCACGAGGTTCCTTGATTTGAGCAATCGCACCCTCGTTGTCACAAAAGATCTCAAGAGGGTCCTGAATGGAAGGGACTACTCCTAAGTTGTCGATGAATTTCTTCATCCATGCAGCTTCCTGAGCTGCCAATGATGCGGCGATGTACTCCGACTCTGTAGTGGATAAAGCAACAACATCCTGTTTTGAACTCTTCCAAGAGACCGTACCTCCATTTAACGTGAAGACATAACCAGATTGTGATCGAGAATCATCTCGATCAGTTTGGAAACTCACGTCCACGTAACCTTTTACAGCGATTTCCTCCTCACCAGACCCATATATTAGAAACATATCCTTAGTCCTCCTAAGGTATTTCAATATACTTTTGACAACAATCCAATGACTGTTTCCTGGGTTATTCTGGTATCAACTTGTCAGGCTAAGAGAGCATGACACATCCGGTCTAGTGCATATCATTGCATACATGATTGACCCAATAGCATATGCGTACGGGACTTTCTTCATTCTCTCTTGTTCATCTTTCGTGGTAGGACACTGGGATGAATTGAGGAGCATTCCTCTTTGAATAGGTACCAAACCTTTCTTAGAGTTGTCCATCTTGAACCTTTTCAAGATCTTTTCGATGTATGCACTTTGATTCAAACCTATCAATTTCTTGGATCTATCCATGTAGATCCCAATCCCTAAAACGTATTGTGCTTCTCCAAGATCCTTAATGGAGAAGCATTTACTTAGCCAAGTTTTAACACCTTGCATTGCCTGAATATCATTTCCAAATAGCAATATATCATCCACATATAGTACAAGGAACATGATAGTGCTCCCACTAGCTTTCTTGTATACACAAGCTTCATCACCATTTTTAATGAAGCCAAATTTCTTGGCCTCCTCATTAAAATGACGACTCCATATTCTAGATGCTTGTTTCAATCCGTAGATTGACTTCTTTAACTTGCATACATTTTTTGGATATTTCGGATCAACAATACCTTCAGGCTGAACCATATAGGCATCTTCCTCAAGATGTCCGTTTAGGAAAGCGGTCTTGACATCCATTTGCCATATTTCATAATCATAATGAGCAGCAATGGCAAGTAATATCCTAATAGACTTTAGCATTGCCACAGGCGAAAAAGTTTCATCATAGTCAACCCCTTGAGTTTGAGTGAAACCTTTTGCTACAAGTCTAGCTTTATATGTATCCAAGTTTCCATGTATGTCAGTTTTCATCTTGAAAAGCCATTTACAATCAACTAGTCTAGAGCCAGCAGGTTGTGTAACAAGTTCCCAAACTTGGTTGTCATACATGGATTGCATCTCAGCGTTCATGGCTTCCTGCCATTTATCTTTATCAATTCTTGATAAAGCATCTTGGTAGTTTGTTGGTTCATCCAAATCAACCATATAGCAACCATCCACGAGAAACCCATATCTCTCAGGAGGATTACTAATCCTACCAGACCTGCGAACGTCTTGTATACTTTGATCATCCATTTGATCATTCTCAACATTTTCATGTTGAGTGCTAGTGTCAACCAATTGTGTATCATCTGCTTGATCTTGAACCTCTTCAAGATCTATCTTCCTTTCACTATTTCCTTCCATTAGGAACTTAGTTTCAAGGAATTCAGCCTTCCGAGCAACAAATACATTCTGCTCGGAAGGATCATAAAAATAGTATCCCATATCATCCTTGGGATATCCTATGAAGATACACTTCGTGGATCGAGCATTCAACTTATTAGGGACGTAACGCTTAGGGTAAGCTTCACATCCCCATACCTTTAAGTATGAAAGAGATGGAGGTTTTCCAAACCACATCTCATGAGGTGTTCGTTCCACTTTCTTGGTTGGGGCCATATTTAGAATACGAGCCACGGAGCATAGACAATAACCCCAAAATGATAGAGGCAACGAGCTTAGCCATCATAGATCGAACCATATCCATTAGGGTTCGGTTCCTCCTTTCGGATACTCCATTAAGTTGTGGTGTTCCAGGAGGAGTAAGTTGCGAGATAATCCCACAACTTCTAAGATGATCTTGGAAGGCATCGCTTAGGTATTCACCTCCTCTATCGGTACGAAGTACCTTAATTGTCTTATTGAGTTGATTTTATACTTCGTTTTGATATTCTTTGAATGCTTCAAAAGTTTCGTCCTTGTGTCTTAACAAGTAGACATATCCGAAAAGACTAAAGTCATCAATGAAAGTGACGAAGTATCTTTCACCTTTCCTAGTCATGGGCTTAAAGGGTCCACATACATCCGAATGTATTAATCCCAATAAGTCTTTAGCCCTTTCATAGGTCCCTTTGAAAGGTGCTTTAGTCATTTTGCCTTGTAAACAAGATTCACATACATCAAACGAGTCTAGTTCATTTGATTTCAAAAGTCCATTCTTTTGAAGTGTATGCATTCGATTCTTGTTTATGTGACCAAGGCGACAATGCCATAAGTAGGAATCACTCAAATCCCTTTTATGTTTCTTGGTGTTTGCATGGTATATTGAGCTATTGTGTGATGCCTCGTACAAAACCATCGTGTACGAATCATCAACAACAGGATCATTACAAGGTTAAGTACTATATGCGTTTTCAAAAAGAGTTTGCATTCATTAATAAAGTGATGTCTAAACCAACATCGAATGTTTTACAATCCAAAAGCATGCTTCACTAAGTAGAAGCAAATAATAAGTGTATGTGACCACAACGGTCGTTACAAATCATAGTTCAAAAGTACTAATGTTTGAATGCAAAATAAAGTAGTTCATGCGATAACAACTCTAAGCAGCGGGTGTCTACAGCACGACTAGTACACAGCGGAAGCTAACCTCAAGTACCTGAGAAAAACATGCTTAAAACGTCAACACAAAGGTTGGTGAGCTATAGTTTAAGTATAAAAGTAAGTAAGGTAGGCCACGAGATTTCAGTGCTACAAAGAGCGTTTCAAAACAGTATGATAAAGTATATGTTAACCGTGGGCACTTGGTAACTAACTTAACGTTTATACCCCCTGAAAGTACACTTGGAAAGTGCGTATGTATACGAAGTATTAAACACTCGTTAAATGCTAGCGCTACTAGCCCTAGTGGGGATGTCAAACCCTATGGATCCATATCTAAGATTCGCGTTCACGGTTCAAAAACCAATGATTAAACGTTACTAAGCTAAAGGGAATGTTTATGCCGTTGTATAACCCACACATATATAAGTTTACGTACTCGTGCCTAGTATGTAAAAAAAGAAAATGCGCATGTATTCTCAGTTCCCAAAATAGTTAAAGTAAAAAGGGAATGCTATAACTCACAATGATAATGTAGTCGTAAAGTCGGTTCGGAAAGGTGTGCAAGTAATCGGTCCGAAGGTCCTCAACCTAAGGCAAATAGTACTAAGTCAGTAAATTTTCTTAATAGGTTTAAAAGTATGTATTTAAGGTCATAAAGGTCATCATCATTCATCATCAAACAAAAGGCGTAAAGTAGGTTTCGTTTATGAAAGTAGTTTAAAACAAAGACTGACTTCAGTTGGTCACCACAGCCTCTACCCTTACTGAATTAAGGTGATACCAGTGGCCATGGCTCCGTATATGAGTCCTTTAAGTGTGGTAAAATTTACAGAAGTAAACTCATCTTCGTTTGACTGTGGCGATGGTCTAAGTGCGAGTAGGTCAGAAATTTCTGCACAACGTTAAAAGGACATAGTGATGATCGGAGGGCCATAAATCCTAAACCGTAACTTGGATTAAGACGAGTCCTATATGAAAAGTTATATACTCAAAAAGATCTATTTGAAAATCATAATCACAACAGCCCAGGTCTACTGGTCTGTTACAGAAACAAGAAAACAGTAGGTCAGAGACAGAAAGCAGTAAAATAATGGGTTCCGGTGAGTTTGATGCTTGATGCTTATCACGGTTCTCATCCTTGATGCGTATAGCTTCAAGTGTACAACTCGTTGATGTGTTTGCATCATATTAACCAAGATTTGACCATCATAACCCAAGTGAAAGTCTAAGACATGAAGTACAACTCACTTAAGTGTTGCAAGTGTTTTGATGAACCAAAGTTACATCAAAGTCTTAGATCTAACACATACATGAACTTTAAGACTAATAACAAGTTACAACTTGAAAGTAAACTAACTAATCAAGATCTTAAGGTGTAGAACATAGTTCTTAGTTAGATCTTGAAGATCCAAGACTCAAAAGTCTAGATCAAGCATAAGTATACAAAGTTATATTTAAAGAAAACTTATTTGTGTGTTCTTGAACTTTCTGTAGTGACCCGAACTTTTCCATGTTTATATATATTAATTGAGATTGATATTTACATGATTAAATGTTTCCAACATGTTAAGCAATCAAACTTGTTAAGACTTGATTAATTGAAATATGTTTCATAACGACAATTGACCACCCAAGTTGACCGGTGATTCACGAACGTTAAAACTTGTAAAAACTATATGATGACATATATATGGATATATATATAGTTAACATGATACTATGATAAGTAAAAATATCATTAAGTATATTAACAATGAACTACATACGTAAAAATAAGACTACTAACTTAATGATTTTTAAACGAGACATATATGTAACGATTATCGTTGTAAAGACATTTAATGTATATATATCATATTAAGAGATATTCATACATGATAATATCATGATAATATAATAATTTAAAATCTCATTTGATATTATAAACATTGGGTTAACAACATTTAACAAGATCGTTAACCTAAAGGTTTCAAAATAACACTTACATGTAACGACTAACGATGACTTAACGACTCAGTTAAAATGTATATACATGTAGTGTTTTAATATGTATTTATACACTTTTTAAAGACTTCAATACACTTATCAAAATACTTCTACTTAACAAAAATGCTTACAATTACATCCTCGTTCAGTTTCATCAACAATTCTACTCGTATGCACCCGTATTCGTACTCGTACAATACATAGCTTTTAGATGTATGTACTATTGGTATATACACTCCAATGATCAGCTCTTAGCAGCCCATGTGAGTCACCTAACACATGTGGGAACCATCATTTGGCAACTAGCATGAAATATCTCATAAAATTACAAAAATATGAGTAATCATTCATGACTTATTTACATGAAAACAAAATTACATATCCTTTATATCTAATCCATACACCAACGACCAAAAACACCTACAAACACTTTCATTCTTCAATTTTCTTTATCTAATTGATCTCTCTCAAGTTCTATCTTCAAGTTCTAAGTGTTCTTCATAAATTCTACAAGTTCTAGTTACATAAAATCAAGAATACTTTCAAGTTTGCTAGCTCACTTCCAATCTTGTAAGGTGATCATCCAACCTCAAGAAATCTTTGTTTATTACAGTAGGTTATCATTCTAATACAAGGTAATAATCATATTCAAACTTTGGTTCAATTTCTATAACTATAACAATCTTATTTCAAGTGATGATCTTACTTGAACTTGTTTTCGTGTCATGATTCTGCTTCAAGAACTTCGAGCCATCCAAGGATCCGTTGAAGCTAGATCCATTTTTCTCTTTTCCAGTAGGTTTATCCAAGGAACTTAAGGTAGTAATGATGTTCATAACATCATTCGATTCATACATATAAAGCTATCTTATTCGAAGGTTTAAACTTGTAATCACTAGAACATAGTTTAGTTAATTCTAAACTTGTTCGCAAACAAAAGTTAATCCTTCTAACTTGACTTTTAAAATCAACTAAACACATGTTCTATATCTATATGATATGCTAACTTAATGATTTAAAACCTGGAAACACGAAAAACACCGTAAAACCGGATTTACGCCGTCGTAGTAACACTGCGGGCTGTTTTGGGTTAGTTAATTAAAAACTATGATAAACTTTGATTTAAAAGTTGTTATTCTGAGAAAATGATTTTTATTATGAACATGAAACTATATCCAAAAATTATGGTTAAACTCAAAGTGGAAGTATGTTTTCTAAAATGGTCATCTAGACGTCGTTCTTTCGACTGAAATGACTACCTTTACAAAAACGACTTGTAACTTATTTTTCTGACTATAAACCTATACTTTTTCTGTTTAGATTCATAAAATAGAGTTCAATATGAAACCATAGCAATTTGATTCACTCAAAACGGATTTAAAATGAAGAAGTTATGGGTAAAACAAGATTGGATAATTTTTCTCATTTTAGCTACGTGAAAATTGGTAACAAATCTATTCCAACCATAACTTAATCAACTTGTATTGTATATTATGTAATCTTGAGATACCATAGACACGTATACAATGTTTTGACCTATCATGTCGACACATCTATATATATTTCGGAACAACCATAGACACTCTATATGTGAATGTTGGAGTTAGCTATACAGGGTTGAGGTTGATTCCAAAATATATATAGTTTGAGTTGTGATCAATACTGAGATACGTATACACTGGGTCGTGGATTGATTCAAGATAATATTTATCGATTTATTTCTGTACATCTAACTGTGGACAACTAGTTGTAGGTTACTAACGAGGACAGCTGACTTAATAAACCTAAAACATCAAAATATATTAAAAGTGTTGTAAATATATTTTGAACATACTTTGATATATATGTATATATTGTTATAGGTTCGTGAATCAACCAGTGGCCAAGTCTTACTTCCCGACGAAGTAAAAATCTGTGAATGTGAGTTATAGTCCCACTTTTAAAATCTAATATTTTTGGGATGAGAATACATGCAGGTTTTATAAATGATTTACAAAATAGACACAAGTACGTGAAACTACATTCTATGGTTGAATTATCGAAATCGAATATGCCCCTTTTTATTAAGTCTGGTAATCTAAGAATTAGGGAACAGACACCCTAATTGACGCGAATCCTAAAGATAGATCTATTGGGCCTAACAAACCCCATCCAAAGTACCGGATGCTTTAGTACTTCGAAATTTATATCATATCCGAAGGGTGTCCCGGAATGATGGGGATATTCTTATATATGCATCTTGTTAATGTCGGTTACCAGGTGTTCACCATATGAATGATTTTTATCTCTATGTATGGGATGTGTATTGAAATATGAAATCTTGTGGTCTATTATTATGATTTGATATATATAGGTTAAACCTATAACTCACCAACATTTTTTGTTGACGTTTTAAGCATGATTATTCTCAGGTGATTATTAAGAGCTTCCGCTGTCGCATACTTAAATAAGGATGAGATTTGGAGTCCATGCTTGTATGATATTGTGTAAAAACTGCATTCAAGAAACTTATTTTGTTGTAACATATTTGTATTGTAAACCATTATGTAATGGTCGTGTGTAAACAGGATATTTTAGATTATCATTATTTGATAATCTACATAAAGCTTTTTAAACCTTTATTGATGCAATAAAGGTTATGGTTTGTTTTTAAAATGAATGCAGTCTTTGAAAAACGTCTCATATAGAGGTCAAAGCCTCGCAACGAAATCAATTAATATGGAACGTTTTTAATCAATAAGAACGGGACATTTCACTTTCAAAGTTAACTTTTAGTTCAAGATTAATGAGATCAAGACTAACTTGTAGTTCTTGACCATTTAAACTAATTACATGAAATTAAAGTGCAAGAATGAAGAAGTAAACTAAGTAAAATAAGTAATTTGTTCATGGTTGTTCATACTTTAAAGATTTAAACCAAAGTTTGATCTTTAGAAAGTAAACTTTAAAGTTTACTTCATGAACTTCAAGTATGAGTTACAACGCATGAACTTTAAATCTTTTGACATAATGTATGTAGAACATAACTAGAAAGTTAGTTCTTGTATGTTCTTGGAAATACAAGATTAATATGAAGAATCAAACTAGAAAGTTTATTCTTGTAACATGAAAGTAAGTAACAACAATTAACAAGACAAGTAGTTAAACAAAATCAAGAACAAGTAACAATCAACAAATGATGATGATGGATGATTTAGGATTCGGTTTTGTTAAATAAAAAGAGAAGAAAAGAAGTCCAAGTTGCTTACAAGTTTAGAGAGAATATGTGAGAAATGTTTGAGAGAAAAATGCAAGTAATTGTGTGTGTGTTTTTTAGAGAGTAAACAAGGAATGAAGTAATGCAAAAATGAAAACAAAACACTCCTTGTAGCCATCCCAAACCCACGGTCAGCTGCACACAAGGGAGGGGAGGTTTAGTTCAATGGTTCCTTGAATGTTAAAGCTTAAAAGTGTGGATAAATGAGGTGCATGCATGGGGATAACAAGTAATTAGATTCCAAATGAACCAAACTAACTATTTACATCTAAAATGATACTTACATGTAGTAACAATGGGCTAGTTAATCCATTTAGGTGTAGGGTGGGTTTATAATCCCATATTCAAGAGTCCATTACACTAATCAAAGCCCAAGTCAATAATTAACAAATAAAGTCCAACAAAAGCCCAAGTAATTAACCAACAACCTTAGTTAATTAAAATGATTAAGAAAACTAATCATGAATGTAAATAATATGTGAAAATATTATTCGTGTAAGTTTCGTGTGTCACAAAGACGTTTCGGGCAATTAAAGTCAAGTTCGGGCAATCATGGCAACATGTAAATGTAATAACATACATTCGTTTTATCACACGTAATAATAATAATAATTATTAATAAATAAATGTTAGAAATTCCAGGGTCGTTACATTACCCACCTGTTAAAGAAAATTTCGTCCCGAAATTTAAGTTGAGGTAGATGGAGGAGTCGGGAAAAGGTGAGGATACTTCCGCATCATTTGATCCTCTCGCTCCCAAGTAAACTCAGGTCCTCTTTTGGCATTCCATCACACTCAAACGATCGGAATCTTGTTGCATTTCAAAGTTTTGATCTCACGATCCATAATCTCAACAGGTTCTTCCACGAAGTGAAGTTTGTCATTAATAGTAAGTTCTTCAAGTGGTATGATAAGTTCAGGTGCAGCAAGACACTTCTTCAAGTTTGACACATGGAAGGTAGGATGAACTGAGCTCAATTGTGCTGGTAGATCCAAACGGTAGGCAACGGGTCCAACACGTTCCAAAATTTCAAAAGGACCAATGTATCGTGGGTTTAAATTTCCACGTTTTCCAAAATGGATCACACCTTTCCAAGGTGCAACCTTTAACATTACACGATCACCAACGTTGAATTCAAAGTCTTTACGTTTAAGATCAGCATAACTCTTTTGACGATCGCGTGCAGTCTTAAGTCTCGCTTGAATCTGAGCAATCTTCTCCGTGGTTTCGTGGACTACCTCGGGTCCGGTGATTTGCTTTTCGCCTACTTCGGCCCAACAAATAGGAGATCGGCACTTGCGACCATACAACGCTTCAAAAGGTGCATCATTAATGCTCGAGTGATAACTGTTGTTGTACGAGAATTCGGCTAGTGGCAAATGCCTTTCCCAGGCCTTTCCGAAGTCAATAACACAACCACGCAACATGTCCTCCAAGGTCTGAATTGTTCATTCACTTTGCCCGTCAGTCTGAGGGTGATAAGCAGTACTCATGTCAAGACGAGTTCCCATGGCTTCTTGTAAAGAACGCCAAAATCTAGAGGCAAAACGGGGATCGCGATCGAAGATGATCGATAAAGGTACACCATGACGAGATACAACCTCTTTGATGTATAGATGAGCAAGTCTTTCCATTGTATCCGTTTCCTTCATCGCTAGAAAGTGTGCAGATTTGGTAAGGCGGTCAACAATAACCCAAATAGTATCATATCCGCTCACCGTCTTTGGTAGCTTGGTAATGAAATCCATTGTGATCCTTTCCCACTTCCATTGTGGGATCTCCAGCTGTTGAAGTAACCCAGAAGGTCTCTGATGCTCGGCTTTATCCTTCGAGCAAGTCAAACACTTACCAACATAAGTCACAACGTCCTTCTTAAGATTCGGCCAACAATACTGTTCTTTAAGATCGTGGTACATCTTGCCTGCTCCAGGGTGAATCGAATATCTCGATTTGTATGCTTCATCAAGTATGAGGTTCCGTAGATCTCCATAGAGAGGTACCCAAATTCTTCCGGCATAACATCGGAGTCCAGATTCCCTAACCTCGAATCGAGAGACAAGTATGTTCAAATGTTCGTGAGATATGTTCTCCTCCTTGAGAGCCTCATCTTGGGCTACTCTGATCTGGTTGTTGAGGTTCGAATGGATGGTGATGTTCAGAGCCCTAACACGAAGAGGTGCCGTCCTCTCCTTTCGGCTTAAAGCGTCAGCTACAACATTGGCCTTGCTGTAGTGACCCGAACTTTTCCATGTTTATTTATATTAATGGAGATTGATATTTACATTATTAAATGTTTCCAACATGTTAAGCAATCAAACTTGTTAAGACTTGATTAATTGAAATAGGTTTCATATAGACAATTGACCACCCAAGTTGACCGGTGATTCACGAACGTTAAAACTTGTAAAAACTATATGATGACATATATATGGTTATATATATAGTTAACATGATATTATGATAAGTAAACATATCATTAAGTATATTAACAATGAACTACATATGTAAAAACAAGACTACTAACTTAATGATTTTGAAACGAGACATATATGTAACGATTATCGTTGTAACGAGATTTAATGTATATATATCATATTAAGAGATATTCGTACATCATAATATCATGATAATATAATAATTTAAAATCTATTTTGATATTATAAACATTGGGTTAACAACATTTAACAAGATCGTTAACCTAAAGGTTTCAAAACAACATTTACATGTAACGACTAACGATGACTTAACGACTCAGTTAAAATGTATATACATGTAGTGTTTTAATATGTATTTATACACTTTTGAAAGACTTCAATACACTTATCAAAATACTTCTACTTAACAAAAATGCTTGCAATTACATCCTCGTTCAGTTTCATCAACAATTCTACTCGTATGCACCCGTATTCGTACTCGTACAATACACAGCTTTTAGATGTATGTACTATTGGTATATACACTCCAATGATCAGCTCTTAGCAGCCCATGTGAGTCACCTAACACATGTGGGAACCATCATTTGGCAACTAGCATGAAATATCTCATAAAATTACAAAAATATGAGTAATCATTCATGACTTATTTACATGAAAACGAAATTACATATCCTTTATATCTAATCCATACACCAACGACCAAAAACACCTACAAACACTTTCATTTTTCAATTTTCTTCATCTAATTGATCTCTCTCAAGTTCTATCTTCAAGTTCTAAGTGTTCTTCATAAATTCCAAAAGTTCTAGTTTCATAAAATCAAGAATACTTTCAAGTTTGCTAGCTCACTTCCAATCTTGTAAGGTGATCATACAACCTCAAGAAATATTTGTTTCTTATAGTAGGTTATCATTCTAATACAAGGTAATAATCATATTCAAACTTTGGTTCAATTTCTATAACTATAACAATCTTATTTCAAGTGATGATCTTACTTGAACTTGTTTTCGTGTCATGATTTTGCTTCAAGAACTTCGAGCCATCCAAGGATCCATTGAAGCTAGATCCATTTTTCTCTTTTCCAGTAGGTTTATCCAAGGAACTTAAGGTAGTAATGATGTTCATAACATCATTCGATTCATACATATAAAGCTATCTTATTCGAAGGTTTAAACTTGTAATCACTAGAACATAGTTTAGTTAATTCTAAACTTGTTCGCAAACAAAAGTTAATCCTTCTAACTTGACTTTTAAAATCAACTAAACACATGTTCTATATCTATATGATATGCTAACTTAATGATTTAAAACCTGGAAACACGAAAAACACCGTAAAACCGGATTTACGCCGTCGTAGTAACACCGCGGGCTGTTTTGGGTTAGTTAATTAAAAACTATGATAAAATTTGATTTAAAAGTTGTTATTATGAGAAAATGTTTTTTATTATGAACATGAAACTATATCCAAAAATTATGGTTAAACTCAAAGTGGAAGTATGTTTTCTAAAATGGTCATCTAGACGTCGTTCTTTCGACTGAAATGACTACCTTTACAAAAACGACTTGTAACTTATTTTTCCGACTATAAACCTATACTTTTCTGTTTAGATTCATAAAATAGAGTTCAAAATGAAACCATAGCAATTTGATTCACTCAAAACGGATTTAAAATGAAGAAGTTATGTGTAAAACAAGATTGGATAATTTTTCTCATTTTAGCTACGTGAAAATTGGTAACAAATCTATTCCAACCATAACTTAATCAAATTGTATTGTATATTATGTAATCTTGAGATACCATAGACACGTATACAATGTTTCGACCTATCATGTCGACACATCTATTTATATTTCGGAACAACCATAGACACTCTATATGTGAATGTTGGAGTTAGCTATACAGGGTTGAGGTTGATTCCAAAATATATATAGTTTGAGTTGTGATCAATACTGAGATACGTATACACTGGGTCGTGGATTGATTCAAGATAATATTTATTTATTTCTGTACATCTAACTGTGGACAACTAGTTGTAGGTTACTAACGAGGACAGCTGACTTAATAAACTTAAAACATCAAAATATATTAAAAGTGTTGTAAATATATTTTGAACATACTTTGATATATATGTATATATTGTTATAGGTTCGTGAATCAACCAGTGGCCAAGTCTTACTTCCCGACGAAGTAAAAATCTGTGAAAGTGAGTTATAGTCCCACTTTTAAAATCTAATATTTTTCGGATGAGAATACATGCAGGTTTTATAAATGATTTACAAAATAGACACAAGTACGTGAAACTACATTCTATGGTTGAATTATCGAAATCGAATATGCCCCTTTTTATTAAGTCTGGTAATCTAAGAATTAGGGAACAGACACCCTAATTGACGCGAATCCTAAAGATAGATCTATTGGGCCTAACAAACCCCATCCAAAGTACCGGATGCTTTAGTACTTCGAAATTTATATCATATCCGAAGGGTGTCCCGGAATGATGGGGATATTCTTATATATGCATCTTGTTATTGTCAGTTACCAGGTGTTCACCATATGAATGATTTTTATCTCTATGTATGGGATGTGTATTGAAATATGAAATCTTGTGGTCTATTATTATGATTTGATATATATAGGTTAAACCTATAACTCACCAACATTTTTGTTGACGTTTTAAGCATGTTTATTCTCAGGTGATTATTAAGAGCTTCCGCTGTCGCATACTTAAATAAGGACGAGATTTGGAGTCCATGCTTGTATGATATTGTGTAAAAACTGCATTCAAGAAACTTATTTTGTTGTAACATATTTGTATTGTAAACCATTATGTAATGGTCGTGTGTAAACAGGATATTTTAGATTATCATTATTTGATAATCTACGTAAAGCTTTTTAAACCTTTATTGATGAAATAAAGGTTATGGTTTGTTTTAAAATGAATGCAGTCTTTGAAAAACGTCTCATATAGAGGTCAAAACCTCGCAACGAAATCAATTAATATGGAACGTTTTTAATCAATAAGAACGGGACATTTCAGTTGGTATCCGAGCGTTGGTCTTAGAGAACCAGAATTTTGCATTAGTGTGTCTTATCGAGTTTGTTAGGATGCATTAGTGAGTCTGGACTTCGACCGTGTTTACTTGAAAAATGATTGCTTAACAAATTTTGTTGGAAACTATATATTTTTAACATGTGAATATTATGTGATATATTAATCTCTTAACGCGTTTGATATTATGTGATAGATGTCTACCTCTAGAACAAGTCCCATTGACTCACCTAATAATAATGAAGAGTCAAATGTAAATTGGAATGATTCGTGGACTGATTCACAAGTTCCCGAAGAGGAACCGGAAGAAGAGTCGGAACCGGAAGAAGAATCGGAACCGGAAGAAGAATCGGAACCGGATGAAGAAATAGAATCGGTGGGGGAAATAATAAAACGGTTAAGTAAAAGAAAATCCTCAACCAACCGACCAAGGTTAATTATGGTCAATGGTGTTTCCGCCAAGGAAGCAAAATATTGGGAGGATTACCAATTCTCCGATGAATCGGATTCCGACGAGAATTCCGACGATGTTATAGAAATTACCCCAACTGAATTTAAAAAGGCAAAAGAAAATAATAAGGGAAAGGGCATAAAAATAGAGAAATCTAATTCCAACCTCGATGAACTTTATATGTATCGTCAACCCCCGAAGTCCTTAAGTTGTAACAATGACCCAGGAACCTCTAAACCACCAGGTTTTTCTAAACCGTTGTGGAAAATAACAGCTAGTATTAAGGGAACATCATATATCCCTAGAAACTTGGCAAAACGAACCAAAACCGAAGAAGAAGAAACAAGCGAGTCGGAATAAGATAGTTGTATTCGTGTGGTGTAATATATGTAATATAGTGTGCTTATGCTTTATGATATATGTAAAAATTTCTTGTATTAATAAGTATTTTTTTTATGAATCTAACTCTTGTCTATTTTACAGTATAAAAACACAAAATGGATAGACAAACCAATATTTTAAGAGACCTACCCGGAGACATGATTGATGAAATCTTGTCTAGAGTCGGTCAGAATTCTTCGACACAACTATTTAAGGCGAGATAGGTTTGTAAGACATTCGAAGAACGTTCCAAGAATGCCTTGGTTTATAAAAGGCTTTCGTTCGAAAGATGGGGGATATCACATTGGGAAATCCATAAGTTACGATGTGTTTACTTTGACGCATATATTGCGGGGAACCCAAATGCTATTTTACGCAATGGGTTAAGAAATTATTTTGACTCAATATATCCGAATACTGGTCTTCGTGATTTAGAAAAAGCGGATAACATGCAACATAAAGAAGCATGTTATGCTTATGGATTAGTAATGTTCGCTTCTCACCAAAGTGAGAACAAGAACATCGGGCTACAACTATTAAACAAAACGTTCCCACAAGTGACGGAGTCGGTAATTGGGGTAAGAAATGAGGTTTTTAGATTGTTACGGGACTGTTGGACATTACGTAACCCTCATCCCTTTGACGACGTTACAACACGCTGTCTTATCAACGGCCATAACGGTTATGTTCCACAAGACCAAGGATGGGAAGTAGTCCTAGTAAAACCAGAATGCATGACTTGTTTCTGGACGTATGAATTATGTGTCTTTATTGCCTTTGCTGAACGACTTGTGTACTAGCTAGAATTATCTTCACAACTATCTTGTATCAAAGTTATTGTGTGCTATATTTCATGCTTTATGTAAAATAAGCGGTATTGTAAGTTTGTAAAATATTGTATAAAAGTTTGAACGCGAAATATTATTATAATCAGTTTTTCATATAGAATTGTAGTAGTTGAATTGTATATTAGCTACTAAGTATGAACTTAACGGGTAGGTACTACCCGAATTTAAACTTATAAAACGCTAATATGAAGAAAAAGCTTTTATAAATGAGTTCATATTATGCTACGAAATACTATTAACTACTCTTAATATTCTGTATGATTAACTTGTTCCATTTGATAATTTTGAAGGAAATGGCACCGACTACTCGACACACCGTGAATATGAATGAAGAGGAATTCCGTACTTTTCTAGCTTCAAACATAGTCGCAGTACAGGCTGCGCTACATACTAACAATAACCTTGGATCTAGCAGTACAGGAAATCGTGTAGGATGCACCTACAAAGAATTCACTGCCTGCAAACCTTTGGAATTTGATGGAACCGAAGGACCGATCGGATTGAAACGGTGGACCGAGAAGGTCGAATCGGTGTTTGCCATAAGTAAGTGTACTGAAGAGGACAAAGTGAAGTATGCTACGCATACCTTCACAGGTTCTGCGTTAACATGGTGGAATACCTATCTAGAGCAAGTGGGACAAGACGATGCGTACGCACTACCGTGGTCAGCATTCAAGCACTTGATGAACGAGAAATACCATCCCAGAACCGAGGTCAATAAGCTCAAGACAGAACTTAGAGGGTTACGAACCCAAGGATTTGATATTACCACGTACGAAAGACGATTCACAGAATTGTGCCTATTGTGTCCGGGAGCATTCGAAGATGAGGAAGAGAAGATCGACGCGTTTGTGAAAGGATTACCGGAAAGAATCCAAGAAGATATAAGTTCACACGAGCCCGCCTCCATACAACAGGCATGTAGAATGGCTCACAAACTAGTGAACCAGATTGAAGAAAGAATTAAAGAACAGACTCCTGAAGAGGCCAATGTGAAGCAAGTCAAAAGAAAGTGGGAGGAAAACGGTGATAAGAATCACCAATACAACAACAACAGCAATTACAACAATAATCGCAACAATTATCCCAACAATCGCAACATCAATCGCAACTACAACAAACGGCCCAACAACAACAACAACAACAACAACAACTACAACAATCATCCCAATAACAATAATAACCGCAATAACAACAACAATCAGAAGCAGCTATGCCAAAGGTGTGAAAAGTATCACTCGGGGTTCTGCACCAAATTTTGCAACAAGTGTAAAAGAAATGGTCATAGCGCGGCAAAGTGTGAGGTCTACGGACCAGGGGTTAATAGAACAAAAGGAACAAATGGTGTCGGAACGAGTAATGGCGGAGCAAGTAGTGTCGGAGCAAGTTATGCCAATGTAGTTTGTTATAAATGTGGAAAACCGGGCCACATTATTAGAAATTGCCCGAACCAGGAGAACACAAATGGACAAGGCCGCGGAAGAGTTTTCAATATTAATGCGGCAGAGGCACAGGAAGACCCGGAGCTTGTTACGGGTACGTTTCTTATTGACAATAAATCTGCTTACGTTTTATTTGATTCGGGTGCGGATAGAAGCTATATGAGTAGAGATTTTTGTGCTAAATTAAGTTGTCCATTGACGCCTTTGGATAGTAAATTTTTACTCGAATTAGCAAATGGTAAATTAATTTCAGCAGATAATATATGTCGAAATCGAGAAATTAAACTGGTTAGCGAAACATTTAAGATTGATTTGATACCAGTAGAGTTAGGGAGTTTTGATGTGATAATCGGTATGGACTGGTTGAAAGAAGTGAAAGCAGAGATCGTTTGTTACAAAAATGCAATTCGCATTATACGAGAAAAAGGAAACCCTTAATGGTGTACGGAGAAAAGGGCAACACGAAGCTACATCCTATTAGTAATTTGAAGGCACAAAAACTAATAAGAAAAGGTTGCTATGCTGTTCTAGCACACGTCAAGAAAGTACAAACTGAAGAAAAGAGCATCAATGATGTTCCCATTGCAAAAGAATTTCCCGATGTATTTCCGAAAGAATTACCGGGATTACCCCCACATCGATCCGTTGAATTTCAAATAGATCTTGTACCAGGAGCTGCACCAATAGCTCGTGCTCCTTACAAACTCGCACCCAGCGAGATGAAAGAACTGCAAAGCCAATTACAAGAACTTTTAGAGCGTGGTTTCATTCGACCAAGCACATCACCGTGGGGAGCTCCTGTTTTGTTTGTCAAGAAGAAAGATGGTACATTCAGGTTGTGTATCGACTACCGAGAGTTGAACAAACTTACCATCAAGAACCGGTACCCACTACCGAGAATCGACGACTTATTTGATCAACTACAAGTATTTGATCAACTACAAGGCTCGTCTGTTTATTCAAAGATTGACTTACGTTCCGGGTATCATCAAATGCGAGTGAAAGAAGATGATATTCCAAAGACTGCTTTCAGAACACGTTACGGTCATTACGAGTTTATGGTCATGCCGTTTGGTTTAACTAATGCACCAGCTGTGTTCATGGACCTTATGAACCGAGTGTGTGGACCATACCTTGACAAGTTTGTCATTGTTTTCATTGATGACATACTTATTTACTCAAAGAATGACCAAGAACACGGTGAACATTTGAGAAAGGTGTTAGAAGTATTGAGGAAGGAAGATTTGTACGCTAAGTTTTCAAAGTGTGCATTTTGGTTGGAAGAAGTTCAATTCCTCGGTCACATAGTGAACAAAGAAGGTATTAAGGTGGATCCGGCAAAGATAGAAACTGTTGAAAAGTGGGAAACCCCGAAAACTCCGAAACACATACGCCAGTTTTTAGGACTAGCTGGTTACTACAGAAGGTTCATCCAAGACTTTTCCAGAATAGCAAAACCCTTGACTGCATTAACGCATAAAGATAAGAAATTTGAATGGAAGGATGAACAAGAGAAAGCGTTTCAGTTATTGAAGAAAAAGCTAACTACGGCACCTATATTGTCATTTCCTAAAGGGAATGATGATTTTATGATTTATTGTGACGCATCAAAGCAAGGTCTCGGTTGTGTATTAATGCAACGAACGAAGGTGATTGCTTATGCATCTAGACAATTGAAGATTCACGAGCAAAATTATACGACGCATGATTTGGAATTAGGCGCGGTTGTTTTTGCATTAAAGACTTGGAGGCACTACTTATATGGGGTCAAAAGTATTATATATACTGACCACAAAAGTCTTCAACACATATTTAATCAGAAACAACTGAATATGAGGCAGCGTAGGTGGATTGAATTATTGAATGATTATGACTTTGAGATTCGTTACCACCCGGGGAAGGCAAATGTGGTAGCTGATGCCTTGAGCAGGAAGGACAGAGAACCCATTCGAGTAAAATCTATGAATATAATGATTCATAATAACCTTACTACTCAAATAAAGGAGGCACAACAAGGAGTTTTAAAAAAGGGAAATTTAAAGGATGAAATACCCAAAGGATCGGAGAAGCATCTTAATATTCGGGAAGACGGAACCCGGTATAGGGCTGAAAGGATTTGGGTACCAAAATTTGGAGATATGAGAGAAATGGTACTTAGAGAAGCTCATAAAACCAGATACTCAATACATCCTGGAATGGGGAAGATGTACAAGGATCTCAAGAAACATTTTTGGTGGCCGGGTATGAAAGCCGATGTTGCTAAATACGTAGGAGAATGTTTGACGTGTTCTAAGGTCAAAGCTGAGCATCAGAAACCATCAGGTCTACTTCAACAACCCGAAATCCCGGAATGGAAATGGGAAAACATTACCATGGATTTCATCACTAAATTGCCAAGGACTGCAAGTGGTTTTGATACTATTTGGGTAATAGTTGATCGTCTCACCAAATCAGCACACTTCCTACCAATAAGAGAAGATGACAAGATGGAGAAGTTAGCACGACTGTATTTGAAGGAAGTCGTCTCCAGACATGGAATACCAATCTCTATTATCTCTGATAGGGATGGCAGATTTATTTCAAGATTCTGGCAGATGTTACAACAAGCATTAGGAACTCGTCTAGACATGAGTACTGCCTATCATCCACAAACTGATGGGCAGAGCGAAAGGACGATACAAACGCATGAAGACATGCTACGAGCATGTGTTATTGATTTCGGAAACAGTTGGGATCGACATCTACCGTTAGCAGAATTTTCCTACAACAACAGCTACCATTCAAGCATTGAGATGGCGCCGTTTGAAGCACTTTATGGTAGAAAGTGCAGGTCTCCGATTTGTTGGAGTGAAGTGGGGGATAGACAGATTACGGGTCCGGAGATTATACAAGAAACTACCGAGAAGATCATCCAAATTCAACAACGGTTGAAAACCGCCCAAAGTCGACAAAAGAGCTACGCTGACATTAAAAGAAAAGATATAGAATTTAAAATTGGAGAGATGGTCATGCTTAAAGTTGCACCTTGGAAAGGCGTTGTTCGATTTGGTAAACGAGGGAAATTAAATCCAAGGTTTATTGGACCATTCAAGATTATTGATCGTGTCGGACCAGTAGCTTACCGACTTGAGTTACCTCAACAAATCGCGGCTGTACATAACACTTTCCACGTCTCGAATTTGAAGAAATGTTTTGCTAAAGAAGATCTCACTATTCCGTTAGATGAAATCCAAATCAACGAAAAACTTCAATTCATCGAAGAACCCGTCGAAATAATGGATCGTGAGGTTAAAAGACTTAAGCAAAACAAGATACCAATTGTTAAGGTTCGATGGAATGCTCGTAGAGGACCCGAGTTCACCTGGGAGCGTGAAGATCAGATGAAGAAGAAATACCCGCATCTATTTCCAGAAGATTCGTCAACACCTTCAACAGCTTAAAATTTCGGGACGAAATTTATTTAACGGGTAGGTACTGTAGTGACCCGAACTTTTCCATGTTTATTTATATTAATTGAGATTTATATTTACATAATTAAATGTTTCCAACATGTTAAGCAATCAAACTTGTTAAGACTTGATTAATTGAAATAGGTTTCATATAGACAATTGACCACCCAAGTTGACCGGTGATTCACGAACGTTAAAACTTGTAAAAACTATATGATGACATATATATGGTTATATATATAGTTAACATGATATTATGATAAGTAAACATATCATTAAGTATATTAACAATGAACTACATATGTAAAAACAAGACTACTAACTTAATGATTTTGAAACGAGACGTATATGTAACGATTATCGTTGTAACGAGATTTAATGTATATATATCATATTAAGAGATATTCGTACATCATAATATCATGATAATATAATAATTTAAAATCTCTTTTGATATTATAAACATTGGGTTAACAACATTTAACAAGATCGTTAACCTAAAGGTTTCAAAACAACATTTACATGTAACGACTAACGATGACTTAACGACTCAGTTAAAATGTATATACATGTAGTGTTTTAATATGTATTTATACACTTTTGAAAGACTTCAATACACTTATCAAAATACTTCTACTTAACAAAAATGCTTACAATTACATCCTCGTTCAGTTTCATCAACAATTCTACTCGTATGCACCCGTATTCGTACTCGTACAATACACAGCTTTTAGATGTATGTACTATTGGTATATACACTCCAATGATCAGCTCTTAGCAGCCCATGTGAGTCACCTAACACATGTGGGAACCATCATTTGGCAACTAGCATGAAATATCTCATAAAATTACAAAAATATGAGTAATCATTCATGACTTATTTACATGAAAACAAAATTACATATCCTTTATATCTAATCCATACACCAACGACCAAAAACAGCTACAAACACTTTCATTCTTCAATTTTCTTCATCTAATTGATCTCTCTCAAGTTCTATCTTCAAGTTCTAAGTGTTCTTCATAAATTCCAAATGTTCTAGTTTCATAAAATCAAGAATACTTTCAAGTTTGCTAGCTCACTTCCAATCTTGTAAGGTGATCATCCAACCTCAAGAAATATTTGTTTCTTACAGTAGGTTATCATTCTAATACAAGGTAATAATCATATTCAAACTTTGGTTCAATTTCTATAACTATAACAATCTTATTTCAAGTGATGATCTTACTTGAACTTGTTTTCGTGTCATGATTTTGCTTCAAGAACTTCGAGCCATCCAAGGATCCATTGAAGCTAGATCCATTTTTCTATTTTCCAGTAGGTTTATCCAATGAACTTAAGGTAGTAATGATGTTCATAACATCATTCGATTCATACATATAAAGCTATCTTATTCGAAGGTTTAAACTTGTAATCACTAGAACATAGTTTAGTTAATTCTAAACTTGTTCGCAAACAAAAGTTAATCCTTCTAACTTGACTTTTAAAATCAACTAAACACATATTCTATATCTATATGATATGCTAACTTAATGATTTAAAATCTGGAAACACGAAAAACACCGTAAAACCGGAATTACGCCGTCGTAGTAACACCGCGGGCTGTTTTGGGTTAGTTAATTAAAAACTATGATAAACTTTGATTTAAAAGTTGTTATTATGAGAAAATGATTTTTATTATGAACATGAAACTATATCCAAAAATTATGGTTAAACTCAAAGTGGAAGTATGTTTTCTAAAATGGTCATCTAGACATCGTTCTTTCGACTGAAATGACTACCTTTACAAAAACGACTTGTAACTTATTTTTCCGACTATAAACCTATACTTTTCTGTTTAGATTCATAAAATAGAGTTCAAAATGAAACCATAGCAATTTGATTCACTCAAAACGGATTTAAAATGAAGAAGTTATGGGTAAAACAAGATTGGATAATTTTTCTCATTTTAGCTACGTGAAAATTGGTAACAAATCTATTCCAACCATAACTTAATCAACTTGTATTGTATATTATGTAATCTTGAGATACCATAGACACGTATACAATGTTTCGACCTATCATGTCGACACATCTATATATATTTCGGAACAACCATAGACACTCTATATGTGAATGTTGGAGTTAGCTATACAGGGTTGAGGTTGATTCCAAAATATATATAGTTTGAGTTGTGATCAATACTGAGATACGTATACACTGGGTCGTGGATTGATTCAAGATAATATTTATCGATTTATTTCTGTACATCTAACTGTGGACAACTAGTTGTAGGTTACTAACGAGGACAGCTGACTTAATAAACTTAAAACATCAAAATATATTAAAAGTGTTGTAAATATATTTTGAACATACTTTGATATATATGTATATATTGTTATAGGTTCGTGAATCAACCAGTGGCCAAGTCTTACTTCCCGACGAAGTAAAAATCTGTGAAAGTGAGTTATAGTCCCACTTTTAAAATCTAATATTTTTGGGATGAGAATACATGCAGGTTTTATAAATGATTTACAAAATAGACACAAGTACGTGAAACTACATTCTATGGTTGAATTATCGAAATCGAATATGCCCCTTTTTATTAAGTCTGGTAATCTAAGAATTAGGGAACAGACACCCTAATTGACGCGAATCCTAAAGATAGATCTATTGGGCCTAACAAACCCCATCCAAAGTACCGGATGCTTTAGTACTTCAAAATTTATATCATATCCGAAGGGTGTCCCGGAATGATGGGGATATTCTTATATATGCATCTTGTTTTTGTCGGTTACCAGGTGTTCACCATATGAATGATTTATATCTCTATGTATGGGATGTGTATTGAAATATGAAATCTTGTGGTCTATTATTATGATTTGATATATATAGGTTAAACCTATAACTCACCAACATTTTTGTTGACGTTTTAAGCATGTTTATTCTCAGGTGATTATTAAGAGCTTCCGCTGTCGCATACTTAAATAAGGACGAGATTTGGAGTCCATGCTTGTATGATATTGTGTAAAAAATGCATTCAAGAAACTTATTTTGTTGTAACATATTTTTATTGTAAACCATTATGTAATGGTCGTGTGTAAACAGGATATTTTAGATTATCATTATTTGATAATCTACGTAAAGCTTTTTAAACCTTTATTGATGAAATAAAGGTTATGGTTTATTTTAAAATGAATGCAGTCTTTGAAAAACGTCTCATATAGAGGTCAAAACCTCGCAACGAAATCAATTAATATGGAACGTTTTTAATCAATAAGAACGGGACATTTCACTTGCCAGGATGATAACGAAGTTCACAATCATAGTCGTTTAGCGTCTCGATCCATCGACGCTGTCTCATATTCAGTTGCTTCTGATCGAATATGTGTTGGAGACTCTTGTGATCGGTGAAGATAGTGCTCTTAGTTCCATACAAATAATGTCTCCACAATTTGAGTGCAAAGACAACGGCTCCAAGTTCAAGATCATGCGTAGTGTAAATTCGCTCGTGAATCTTCAGTTGACGGGAAGCATAGGCAATAACCTTTGATCGCTGCATCAGTACACAACCAAAACCACTCTTCGATGCATCACAATAAACAACGAAATCGTCATTACCTTCGGGAAGTGATAGGATAGGTGCGGTGGTCAACTTCTTCTTCAAAGTTTGGAATGCTGATTCGTGTGCGGGTTCCCAAATGAACTTCTTGCCCTTGTATGTCAGTGCGGTCAAAGGACGCGCAATCAGAGAAAATCCTTCAATGAACCTTCGGTAATAACCGGTGAGACCTAGGAATTGGCGAATATGCGTCGGAGTAGTGGGGGTCTCCCACTTGCTGATGGCTTCAATCTTGGTGGGATCAACTTTGATACCCTGGTCGTTCACAACATGACCCAGAAACTGTACTTCCTTCAACCAAAATTCGTACTTGGAGAATTTGGCGTAAACTTGCTCTTGTCTTAAGAGTTCAAGCACTAATCAGAGGTGTTGCTCATGCTCTTCTTCGCTCTTAGAGTAGATGAGGATATCATCTATGAAGACGATGACAAACTTGTCCAAGTAAGGCTTGCAGACACGATTCATGAGGTCCATGAACATGGCAGGTGTGTTTGTCAAACCGAATGGCATCACGAGAAACTCATAATGACCATAACGGGTCCTGAATGCAGTTTTCATCACGTCACTTTCCTTCACCCTCAACTGGTGATAACCGGATCGCAAATCGATCTTTGAGTAAACGCTCGATCCTTGTAGTTGATCAAAAAGATCGTCAATTCGTGGAAGAGGATACTGATTCTTGATAGTCAATTTGTTGAGTTCACGGTAGTCGATACACATACGGAAGGATCCATCCTTCTTCTTCACAAATAGAACAGGTGCGCCCCAAGGCGAGAAACTTGGTTGGAAAAATCCTCGATCAAGTAGCTCTTGTAGTTGACTCTGTAATTCTTGCATCTCGAAAGGTACGAGTCTATAAGGTGCGCGAGCTACAGGTGCAGCTCCTGGCACTAAATCAATCTGAAACTCTACGGCTCTCTGCGGCGGCAATCCAGGCAATTCCTCTGGGAAGACATCGGAAAATTCGTTCATGATTCGAACGTCGTTCACGCTCTTCACCTCAGTTTCTACCGCTTTCACATGTGCTAGGACAGCAAAACGTCCCTTCTTCATAATCTTTTGCGCTTTCACGCAACTAATGAGGTTTAACTTCGAGGTACATCTCTCTCCATAGATGATCAGTGGTTCACCATCTCCTTGTGGTATGCGAAGTGCTTTATCTCCACAAATAATATCGGCCCTTATCTTGATCGACCAATCCATACCGACGATCACGTCAAAACTTCCCAGTTTAATAGGTATCAAGTCAATTTTGAAATCTGAACCAGCTATGTTGATAATAGCTCCACGACTAATATGGTAAACCTTTTCAAGTTTTCCATTGGCGACCTCGACAAGCATACTTTCTTTTAACGGGACTAATGACCAATTAATCTTATCGCAAAAATGTCTACATACATAACTTCTATCCGCACCAGTATCAAACAAGACAAAAGCTAAAAGATTGTTGATTTTGAATATACCTGTCACCAAGTCGGGGTTATCGCGTGCATCCCTTGCATTAACATTAAAAGCTCTACCACGGGGTGGCCCGCCATCTTTTGGCTTGTTGGGGCATGCATTTCTGAAATGGCCCGTCTGTCCACATTCGTAGCACTTCTTTGGCCCATTGGTGTTTGGCTTCCCATTCAAAGTGGTGACCTTGCACTCTTTCTCGATATGCCCAGCCCGTTGGCACTTCTGGCAGACAACATTGCAATACCCAGTGTGGTGTTTGTAACACCTCTTGCATTGTGGTAAGGTTCCCTTGTAGTTAGGGTTGGAGTTGGTGTTGTTGTTGGGTTTAGGGTTTCCACCGTTGTTGTGCCTCTTGGCGGGGGTTTGATCGTAGTTTCTCCCCCTGTTGTTGTTGTTGTTGTTGTTGTTGTGGTTGTTGTGGTTGTTGTCCCATTTCCTCTTTTCGCTACTACCAGCCTCAAACTTAGCCTTCTCCGGCTCATCAATAAGAATCTGATTCATGAGGGTTTGCGCCATGCGCATTGCTTCGGGAACATTCGGTAGTTTGGACGATGTGACATTTCCTTTGATGGACTTAGGGAGTCCCCAGAAGTATCTCTCCATTCATTTGAATTCCGGGGTGACCATTGTCGGACACATAAGAGCTAGTTCCAAAAATCTCCTGTTGTAACCATCAAGGTTGTTCCCAACGGCCTTTAACTGCATAAATTCGATTTCCATCTTCTGGATTTCGGTTCTCGGACAATACTCATCAATCATAGCTGCCTTGAATTCCTCCCATGGCGTAGCATATGCCTCATCAATGCCTTTCACTTGAGCTAACGTGTTCCACCACGTTAGTGCACCGTCAGATAGCGTGCACGAAGCAAACTTGGTCTTATTATCCTCCGAACAGTTGCTAACTCGGAATACTGATTCAAGTTTCTCGAACCATCTAGTGAGACCAACCGGTCCCTCGGTTCCACTGAAGTTATGTGGTTTGCAACTCTGGAATTCCTTGTAAGTACACCCATTTCGAATGGGTGGAATAACTGCTGGTGGTGGTGGTGGAGCTTGGAGGTTTCTTTCAGCTAGGGCTGCGACTACGCGTTCTTGGATCATCTCTTCAATTTGAGCAGCAGTAGGCGTGGATCGACCGTTAGCCATGATGTTCTAAACAAAATTTTTGACTCAAGTCAAAATCCAGTATGCAAGTAGTAATAATACAGTATATAGTAACCAACATGGAATCAAAACATCACATGTTATTAAATAACGCATCTAGGTACAAATACCACAGAATCATCGTACAGTAATGTAAATAGAATGTCGTGCAAGAATTAAATAACGCAAAGTTCCATTAATAATAATAAGTTCCATACATCTGAATAAGTCCGTACAATACATAAATAATACAAGAAGCTACACCTAGATTACATCATGAAATCTAATACAAAAGTCCTACGGTGAAGGTGGGTGAAGGATGTCTAAAACCTGAGCCAACTGCTCCTCGAGCTCAGTAACCCGAGTTCAGAGAGTTCCCACCTCCCTTGTCAATTCCTCGACAGTGGGAGATGGTGGGGCAGGTGGTGCAGGTGAGTTCGGTGGAGCGGATGGTGCTGGTGGTGCAGCCCTCACGAAACGAGGTTCAAATGTCCCGGCTCCAAAAATAGTCAGCACGTAACGAGGTGCCTTACGTATGAGTGGGTCGGTAGGGTACGGCACAAGCCGCTTACGGGCAGTAACCCTCCGACGCCGACCAAAAGCGTCAGTAAAAGCACAACCTCCATTCACCCCTGGAATAACGGTGCCATCAGGACGGTACCGCTTCTTCGGCGGGGTGGAGGGTGCCTGTATAGGTACGTCAGCAGGGTCCTCATCATCACTGGAGTCATCCGAAGAGGTGTCGTCTGATGGAGCATTAGTGGAAGACCCATCGTCTGAATCATGTGGTGGCGACACGGGTGGCTCAACTGGTAGTCCGAAGGCGGCCAACATCTGTCTGCGTCTGCCTGGCGGAATCGGCACTAAACGTCCGTCGGGAGTGCGTCGGCAAGGCGTGCGCATATGGTTACGAAATAGCCCTTCCCCGAACTCCGCGGGAATCTCAATCCCACCGATGCGGGGCTGTGACCCCGAGGGTCCGAGAGCAGACGGAGCTGGAATCTCCGTAGGTCCTACGTGTCCATCGGAAGCAGCCACTGGGGCAGGTGTACTACTACTGGCTCCGGAAGTAGAAGCGCCAGGATCACTAATGGGTAGCGGGACCGGTGTATCGGCAACGGTGGTAGGTGGAGTAGCTGAAGAGTCTAAAATGCCCAAAACGCTAGCAGGTGGTACATCCGACATCTGAACAAGGAAAATAAATTTTCCATGTTAGTAAGTCATAAAGCAATCACGTATTAGGCTAACAGTTTAAATCATGTATAACAATAAGTAGCATGGCAATAACAGCAAATCATACGAAGGTAGCATGCAATCGAAAGTAAGTAATAGCATGCAGTAGTGAAATCATGTGGTAGCATACGGCATATAGCAGTAACAGTAAGCAGCAGCATGCAGTAAGTTCAGCGGAAACAAGTAAACTAGCAAGTTGTAGATTAGTCCTATTAGCGAATCCTACTCGGGTCGGTCTTAGACTCACTAATGCAACCCTATTCCCTACAACCAATGCTCTGATACCAAATGTGATGCCCCGTACAAAACCATCGTGTACGAATCATCAACAACAGGATCATTACAAGGTTAAGTACTATATGCGTTTTCAAAAAGAGTTTGCATTCATTAATAAAGTGATGTCTAAACCAACATCGAATGTTTTACAATCCAAAAGCATGCTTCACTAAGTAGAAGCAAATAATAAGTGTATGTGACCACAACGGTTGTTACAAGTCATAGTTCAAAAGTACTAATGTTTGAATGCAAAATAAAGTAGTTCATGCGATAACAACTCTAAGCAGCGGGTGTCTACAACACGACTAGTACACAGCGGAAGCTAACCTCAAGCACCTGAGAAAAACATGCTTAAAACGTCAACACAAAGGTTGGTGAGCTATAGTTTAAGTATAACAGTAAGTAAGGTAGGCCACGAGATTTCAGTGCTACAAAGAGCATTTCAAAACAGTATGATAAAGTATATGTTAACCGTGGGCACTTGGTAACTAACTTAACGTTTATACCCCCTAAAAGTACACTTGGAAAATGCGTATGTATACGAAGTATTAAACACTCGTTAAATGCTAGCGCTACTAGCCCGAGTGGGGATGTCAAACCCTATGGATCCATATCTAAGATTCGCGTTCACGGTTCAAAAACCAATGATTAAACGTTACCGAGCTAAAGGGAATGTTTATGCCGTTGTATAACCCACACATATATAAGTTTACATAATCGTGCCTAGTATGTAAAAAAATAAAATGTGCATGTATTCTCAGTTCCCAAAATAGTTAAAGTAAAAAGGGAATGCTATAACTCACAATGATAATGTAGTCGTAAAGTCGGTTCGGAAAGGTGTGCAAGTAATCGGTCCGAAGGTCCTCAACCTAAGGCAAATAGTACTAAGTCAGTAAATTGTCTTAATAGGTTTAAAAGTATGTATTTAAGGTCATAAAGGTCATCATCATTCATCATCAAACAAAAGGCGTAAAGTAGGTTTCGTTTATGAAAGTAGTTTAAAACAAAGACTGAATTCAGTCAGTCACCACGGCCTCTACCCTTACTGAATTAAGGTGAGACCAGTGGCCATGGCTCCGTATATGAGTCCTTTAAGTGTGGTAAAATTTACAGAAGCAAACTCGTCTTCGTTTGACCGTGGCGATGGTCTAAGTGCGAGTAGGTCAGAAATTTCTGCACAACGTTAAAAGGACATAGTGACGATCGGAGGGCCATAAATCCTAAACCGTAACTCGGATTAAGACGAGTCCTATATGAAAAGTTATCTACTCGAAAAGATCTATTTGAAAATCATAATCACAACAGCCCAGTTCTACTGGTATGTTACAGAAACCAGAAAACAGTAGGTCGGAGACAGGAAGCAGTAAAATAATGGGTTCCGGTGAGTTTGATGCTTGATGCTTATCACGGTTCTCATCCTTGATGCGTATAGCTTCAAGTGTACAACTCGTTGATGTGTTTGCATCATCTTAACCAAGATTTGACCATCATAACCCAAGTGCAAGTCTAAGACATGAAGTACAACTCACTTAAGTGTTGCAAGTGTTTTGATGAACCAAAGTTACATCAAAGTCTTAGATCTAACACATACATGAACTTTAAGACTAATAACAAGTTACAACTTGAAAGTAAACTAACTAATCAAGATCTTAAGGTGTAGAACATGGTTCTTAGTTAGATCTTGAAGATCCAAGACTCTAAAGTCTAGATCAAGCATAAGTATACAAAGTTATATTTAAAGAAAACTTATTTGTGTGTTCTTGAACTTTCAAAGTTAACTTTTAGTTCAAGATTAATGAGATCAAGACTAACTTGTAGTTCTTGACCATTTAAACTAATTACATGAAATTAAAGTGCAAGAATGAAGAAGTAAACTAAGTAAAATAAGTAATTTGTTCATGGTTGTTCATACTTTAAAGATTCAAACCAAAGTTTGATCTTTAGAAAGTAAACTTTAAAGTTTACTTCATGAAATTCAAGTATGAGTTACAACACATGAACTTTAAATCTTTTAACATAATGTATGTAGAACATAACTAGAAAGTTAGTTCTTGTATGTTCTTGGAAATACAAGATTAATATGAAGAATCAAACTAGAAAGTTTATTCTTGTAACATGAAAGTAAGTAACAACAATTAACAAGACAAGTAGTTAAACAAAATCAAGAACAAGTAACAATCAACAAATGATGATGATGGATGATTTAGGATTCGGTTTTGTTAAAGAAAAAGAGAAGAAAAGAAGTCCAAGTTGCTTACAAGTTTAGAGAGAATATGTGAGAAATGTTTGAGAGAAAAATGCAAGTAATTGTGTGTGTGTTTTTTAGAGAGTAAACAAGGAATGAAGTAATGCAAAAATGAAAACAAAACACTCCTTGTAGCCATCCTAAACCCACGGTCAGCTGCACACAAGGGAGGGGAGGTTTAGTTCAATGGTTCCTTGAATGTTAAAGCTTAAAAGTGTGGATAAATGAGGTGCATGCATGGGGATTACAAGTAATTAGATTCTAAATGAACCAAACTAACTAGTTACATCTAAAATGATACTTACATGTAGTAACAATGGGCTAGTTAATCCATTTAGGTGTAGGGTGGGTTTATAAGCCCATATTCAAGAGTCCATTACACTAATCAAAGCCCAAGTTCAATAATTAACAAATAAAGTCCAACAAAAGCCCAAGTAATTAACCAACAACCTTAGTTAATTAAAATGATTAAGAAAACTAATCATGAATGTAAATAATATGTGAAAATATTATTCGTGTAAGTTTCATGTGTCACAAAGACGTTTCGGGCAATTAAAGTCAAGTTCAGGCAATCATGGCAACATGTAAATGTAATAACATACATTCGTTTTATCACACGTATTAATAATAATAATTATTAATAAATAAACGTTAGAAATTCCAGGGTCGTTACATATTGTATGATGTGTCATCATGAACCAATTCATAAATACCATTCACAGGCGAAGCCTTGAAATAGAACACATTATCAAAAGAAACATGGATATCATCATTAATGAAATTAAGATTAAAACCACATTGTTTCAAACGGGATACAGAAATAATGTTTCGAGATAAATCGGGTGCATACAAAACATTTTTCAAAATAAGCTCCAAACCACTTGGTAGCTTCAAAACAAAGTCTCCTTGAGCTTTCACTTGCACCCTTGATCCATTTCCCATGAAGAGACTTGTTGTTCCCGCATCTTGATCACTTCTTTTGAACCCCTGCAAAGAATTGCAAATATGAGTTCCACATCCTGTGTCTAATACCCATGTATTAGAAGAAGTAATACTAAGCTCAATGTATACCATATATACATTACCTGAGATTTGCCCTGCATCCCTATTTTCTCTCAACTCCTTGAGGTAGACCGGGCAGTTGCGTTTCCAGTAACCCATTTCACCGCAACCAAAGCACGGATCTTCCTTGGGATTAGCTTTACCGGCAACCTTTTGCTTCTTGTTATTGTTGGTTGGGGTAACCATCTTCCCCTTTCCTTTGCCCTTGCCCTTGGTAGGCGGGTCCTTTCCTCTTAGCCCCTTTTGGCTTAGAAGTGTTATTGGTTTTGGACCCACCTTCATTGATCATAAACATGGGTGAATCCCTTTTACCCATGCTCGCTTCGGCCGTCTTAAGCATGGCATGTAATTCTCCAATGCTCTTATCCCATCCATTCATGTTGTAATTCATTACAAATGTGTCAAACCTCTTTGACAAGGAATTAAGGATAAGGTCTGTGGCTAATTCATTAGACACGTTGCAGTTTAGACGGTTCTCTCGATCAATTAGGCTCTTCATCTTAAGGACATAAGATGAAATGGATTGGGAGTCGTCCATTCGACATGCATGAAGCGCTCGAACCGTTTCGAAGCGCTCGACATGAGCCTGTTGAAGGAACATCTCCTTCAACTGTGTGATCATGTCATATGCACTATGATGCTCGAAATCCTTTTGGAGTTCTGGAATCATAGTCCCAAGCATGAGGCAAGAAACTTGCAACGAATCGGTGCAATATTTCTCCCAATAAGCCATGCCTTCCGTATCATCCTCATCCGGTTGATTGGGAATGGGGTCTTCCAACACATACGCCCTATCCTCTAGTTTGAGGACAATTCTTAGATTGCGAAACCAATCCATGAAGTTCGTATGGTTGAGTTTTTCCTTTTCGAGGATTGACCTCAACGATAGGTTGTTAAAGTTTATTGGTGCATTGGGAATGTTGTTGTTATTGGCGGCCATCTATAAAATATAACAAAGTTGTTTAAGTATCAATTTTAATTTAACAATCAATACCCTTTAAATCCAATTGATATTTATTAAATTTTAGAATCTAACGGTAAACCAAATTTCGGTTAGGTGACCTTTATCCCGTCATTTGATTTAGCTAGGTAGTCATTATATGACAATTGCAATCCTTTTGCAACTTCTAAGTTATGGGATCATGCAATCCTTTTGCATGGCATATTTATCTCATCAACGCCTATTTGTTCCTCATGCTTTGGTGACCCTAAGTTCATGATTCCCAAGTCAAGTTGTCCTACTTGTGTAAACGTGTAAATTCAACATACAAGTGGTTAGGTGACCTTTATCCCACAAGTGTGCAAAATTCACCTTAATCGTATTAGTTTGCTCATAACGGTTAGGTGACCTTTATCCCATTATGAGTTCCCTAATATTTTCAAGTGTCACACAAAAGGATGGCGTTTAACTTGTTTGCCTTGTTACTAAGGGATTTTAAGTTTTCATTATTTATAGTTTAAGAAAACTTTTATGCCATACACCAACATGCATCTAGTGTATGGTACTTATGAAAATTATTTTCATGTCTTGTAATTAAGCCAATTACTTGATATAAACCATTTTATATATGTAATCCTTTTTCATGTTCTTAATAACCGTTTATTAATGTCCTTTTGCCACTTTTAATTTAACCAATTAAATTGTTGTTTTGTTTGGTGTGAATAACTTGTAGCATACAAACATACAATCCACAATCATACAATAAACAACCAAGCATGCAAAACAATATGTTCATAATCAAGCCATTTTGGTAGACATTTGTTTAGCCGAAAACAAATGCCACCGGTTAAGGGGTTATAACACAAAGTAGGAGATTTTAAATCTCCCACTTAATCTTGCATCCAAATGCTTCTTCTTGTGTTCTTCAAGTCTTCATCATCTTCATCATTTTACAAAATATATCCTAATACATTTTGTCTAAAAAATGAAATACAACCTAATCTATTTTACATACCAAATATAAAATAAATTACATAACCAAAATAATATTATTACAAACCAATTGAATAAATATTATTACAAACCAATTGAATGAATAACAAATCAACCAAACATGCATGCAATTAAACATAAGGTTAAGGCTTGATTGTGAACTTTAACATACAACAAAATATGAAAAATGGAAGCACCCAAAACCCATTTTGGGTCTCCAAATTTTCGGCCAAAAGTTCATACCCACCCAAACCCGACAATTTTTGCATTCCATTTTCATGCATGTACTTGAAATGCAAATATAGTGGGTTTAAAGACAATATAAGAAGCATAATCCATAGACCTCGGCTCTAGATACCATTGATGGAATTTAACATTTTAGCTAGCAACATGTTTATGTAGTTTACTCAATCATTAAACCAATTTTAAGATAGTAAAAGCAAGCGGAAGCATTTAGAGAACAATTACATTTGTTAAGCCATTTAGTTAAATTCCATATTGATATCAAGTCATGGATAAATGCTTACATATATATACATATAACAAGAAGGAAGAAAGTATTACCTCCTCAAGTTAATTGAGGGTGAGTTTAAAGAACAAGAAGATGATAAGGTTGATGAAACAATGCACCAATACACTCTTGATTTAGTTAGGCTTTAGAACCTTAATGAGCTAGTTAACCAAGCTTGAAACCCACTTGTTTCCTTTACTATAAATTCGGACAGCTGCTGCCCAAAAGATGATGACGAATAAAGTCTCAAAACAATGAAACCTCAAGTTGTTATACCCCAAAATTATCACCAACACCTTGAAGTTTAGTTAGGATTTTATTACACTATAAAATGAGCTTTCTATTAAACTCAAAACTCCCTCTTTTTCCCTCAAATATCTCGACAGCTTCAGCAGAAAAAGAAGGAGAGTTTTTAGTATATTACTTGAACTTTGAATGCATGTACACTTTATTTAGTCAAGCATCAAAACCTAAAGACTTGTGGCATATATTGGAAGTAACATCAAGCACGGGGTGGTCATCTTGGGCCTCCCAAAACCATCCCCCATGAGGGATTAATAAAAAATGTAACTTCTAATTTTTTATAAAACTTGTTACAAATAATGCCATGCATTTGTTACTTACATTTTATAAATCCTTTTATAAAATGTATCACAACATAACTATTTAATCTTATAAATAATTAAATCCTTATCATATAAATTATCCAAATAATTTATCTCAAGTAATAATATTTTAGAAAACCGATTTTCTAAAGTCCAAGTGTCACGTATTTATTCAACGACCCAATCGTTAAGATTAAATACATATAAGGTGTTGGTAAGTTTGTTATTGGGTATGACCCAACTTGGATTTTAACACATTAGCCACATTACTTTAATATGTCTCTCGGGCATATGAAATACCTTCATAAAACATGCGAGTAACTGTCAACAAAAATGTTGAGTGAATTATAGGTTTAATCATTGCAAACAATATTTAATTTAAACCACAAAGATTTTTGTTTGAAAACATAAAGACTCATTTTGGACCACAAAAATTATATGCTCGAAAACATATAAAACATTATTCCATTAACCCGCGAGCCACCTGGTAACCACTTAACCAATTCCACCCTTGCCAAACAATAATATACACTGAACAGGTGTATCTTCAAATAATTACGAAGTACTAATACATTCCGTCTGTAAATGATAGCGCGACTAGCACGAAATGGGGTTGTCAAACCAGATAGATCTATCCATAGGATTCGCGTTCACTAGTAGAAACCAGTGATTACAATTACCAGATTAGGGAATATTTTTGTTTGACTCACAATGAATAATTTAAACTAACTTCCACTTATGTCCAATATGAAAAATAAAATGCATGTATTCTCATCCCAAAAGATATAAAATAGAAAAATAGGACTATAACTCACCTTAAAGCAAATGAAGTAACCACACAAAAAACGAACAGCAAATGAAGTAAAGTGATCAAGAATGATCACAACGCCGACCTATAAATAAAGCAGGTCGATATAAATAACTAACTTAGGTCAAGTCTTAGTATGATAGCGATAGTACTTGTTACAAGTAAACATAGAACAACACTCAACATGCTCCGGTTTGATCAGAACAGCGTAAGGACACATACTTTCTATTTTTAAAAAGTTTCTATTTTTAGCAGGTTTCCATTTTTGGAAAGTTTCTATTTTAGGAAAGTTTCTATTTTAGGAAAGTTTCTATTTTAGGAAGGTTTCTATTTTTGGAAAGTTTCCATATTTAGAAAGTTGCTATTTTTAGAAAGTTTAGAACTTAGGAAAGTTTCCTTAATTAGAAAGTCAACAAAAGTAAACAAAAAGTCAAAGTCAACCGAAAGTCAAGTCAAAAGTCAACCTTGGTCAAACATAGTCAACATTAATTTTAAAGTATAAGTTATATTAATAATATAAGTTATAATGTTAATTAAAGTCAAATATGTATAATTATGTCATAACATAAGTTTAATTATATTAAATTAAATTATTAAAGTTAACATAAGTTTAAATGATATAATTAATATAACATAAGTATTTAATTAATTAATTAAATATTAATCTTAATATAAGTATTATTAATTAATAATAAATTTTAATTATATCATAAGTATTATTAATTAATAATGAATTATTAATCATATCATAAGTTTCTAATTATAATCATTAAATCATAAGTATTTAATAATTAAATTATAATTAAATAATAACTAAGCCTTATAATAATTAAATAATCCTTATTATAAGTCTTATTATAATAATCTCATAACATAAGTTTAATACTTACCATAAGTATTTCTCATTAATAATAAAAGTATTATAAATCATAAGTTTAATTAAATGTTTAATTAAATCATAATGTAGTTAATAAATGATATGGATAATTGCTTGTGGCCTGAATACCCGAACGAAGCCCAAAACGCGAAAACACCGTTACGCGATTAAATATTCGGAATAATTTCGTACGCGCGACAAATAAAATATATAAATACTTTATATATTCATATGAAATAAAAAATATCATATTTAAAATAATTTGGATTTAAAAACCCCAAAATTCTGACCGTTGGTTTGAAAACCGAAATGATTCGCCGGATAGAAATCCACGATACGTAGAAACGTACAATTTAAAATATGAATACAAATATTCACATAACACATAATAATTAATATATTATTACTAAAATAATAATATAGATCATAGAAATGACATGGCACGAATAACAATTAACGGACGTTAAATAACAAACGGTAAAAGATAACGGACAAAGTAGGGTCGTGACAAATCACATCCCAAAAATACATTAAAATAGTATTAAAACAGGACTATAACTCACCTTAACATAAACGAAGTAGTAACACAGAAACGTGAACTGCACGAAGTAAAGTGATCAAGAATGATCACAACGCCGACCTATAAATAAAGTAGGTCGATATAAATAACTAACTTAGGCTAAGTCTTAGTATGATAGTTATAGTACTTGTTGCAAGTAGACATAGAACAACACTCAGTATGCTTTGGTTTGATCAGAACAGCTTAAGGATACGTACTTTCTATTTTTAAAAAGTTTCTATTTTTGGCAGGTTTCCATTTCTGGAAAAATTCTATTTTTGAAAAGTTTCTATTTTAGAAAGTTTCTATTTTAGGAAAGTTTCTATTTTTAGGAAAGTTTCTATTTTAGGAAAGTTTTCATATTTAGAAAGTTTCTATTTTTAGAAAGTTTATAAGTTAGGAAAGTTTCCTTAATTCGAAAGTCAACAAAAGTCAACTGAAAGTCAAAGTCAATCGAAAGTCAACTCAAAAGTCAAACTTGGTCAAACATAGTCAACATTGAATTTTAAAGTGTATATTATATTAATAATATAAGTCATAATGTTATTTAAAGTCATATATGTATAATCATGACATATCATAAGTTTAATTAAATTAAATTGAATTAATAAGTTAACATAAGTTTAAATGTTATAACTAATATAACATAAGTATTTAATTAATTAATTAAATATTAATCATAACATAAGTATTATTAATTAATAATGAATTTTTAATCATAAGTATTATTAATTAATAATGAATTATTAATCATATCATAAGTATTTAATTATATTTATTAAACCATAAGTATTTAATGATTGAATTATAATTAAATAATAACTAAGCCTTATAATAATTAAATAATTAATTAATATTTATTATAAGTCTTACTAAAATAATCCCATAACATAAGTTTAATACTTATCATAAGTATTTTTCATTAATAATAAAAGTATTATTAATCATAAGTTTAATTAAATGTTTAATTAAATCATAATGTAGTTAATAAATGATATAATAAATATATATATCATAAGTCTTAAATTAAAATAATTACTTTTATATCATAAGTAATTTAATAATAATAAAAGTCATTATTTATATCATAAGTTCCATTTTATAACCATAAGTTTTAATTAAAAGTTCATCGGGTCATAACTTGAGCCCCGGGTGTCAGTTTTCGGCGAGTCTTATTTATATATTCGCCTAACCAAACCACCCGACACACTAGTGTACTCAAGAACACCCCAAAATCAGTCCCCAAGCCATGACCAACAGCCATAAATCAACTTGGAACTTTAATCCGTTCAAAATCTTGTTTTAGTCATTCCGGGTGATCTGTAGCTCGGATTTCGATGACCCGAACATGAATGTTCATCCCATCATCAATACTAACACACTAGTACACCCTAGAGACTCCAATAGTGGTCACAAAGTCGAACCAAAACTAAACACAATTATTTTTATATTTTAATTCCATGAAAACACCATTTTATGCATAACTTAAGTTCCGGGAATCGAAATAACATGAATCCGGAGTCTAAAATCAATGTCTTGATGAGAGGAACACATATAACACTTTAATTTATCAAAAAATCAGTTAAGTGTACTGAAATGATCAATTAGTCTGCTGTCCCAAATCAAACAAACCGAAAACATGCAATAACGAGTAATTCTATGCATACAATCATTAATCCAACAATACATAAGCACTATACTATCATAATAATCATCAAAAATAGAAAAATTAATTAAAAATCAAAAAGCTAGGGTTGGGGTTTATACCCCTGATCAATAATCAAGAGATATGAACGTGTAGAGATTGAAGAGAAGATTCCATTTTTGCAAGCAATTCAATGATCCAAGTAGTATTTTTGATTGATGATGATGATGTTGTTGGGGTGAGAAGCGATGGCCACAAAGGGAGGAAGAGGAGAGGGATGAGAGAAAAATAGAAAATTAGGTTTGATGAAAATGAAATGAAAATGTAAAAGTGAGGAGCAAGTGAGCCAACACTCCCTCCCCTTGGGAGTGTTCAGTTGATGTTTTGATAAATTGCTTTTAGCCCGAACGCCCGATCAAAACCCGAAACGCGAAAACGCTACTACGCGATTAATTCTTCGGAGAGATAACATATACGCGACAAATAAAATATATAGACACTATATATAATCATATGACATCAAAATATCATATTTAAAATAATTTGGATTTAAATATCCCGAAAGTTTAACCGTTGGTTTGAAAACCAAAATAATTCGCCGGATAGAAATCCACGACATGTAGAAACGTACAATTTAAAATATGAATACAAATATTTACATAGCACATAATAATTAATATATTATTACTAATATAATAATATAGGTCATAGAAATGACGTGGCACGAATAACAATTAACGGACGTTAAATAATACACGGTAAAAGATAAAGGAAAAAGTAGGGTCATGACATATATATACCCCAAACCCGGCCTATACCTAAACCCTAAACCCTGAACCCTAAACCCTCATATACGTACCCCAAAACCTACACGCACCCTAATCCCTAATTAGCATGAATGTACAATATTAATTAAACCATGCATATATACCCTAAACATTACATTAAACCATAAACAAAACCCTAAACCCTAAATCATTAGTGTTGTATATTATAGCTAGCTTTAAGCTTGTCCAAGTCGATGTTATGATTATACGTCACTCTAATTAAGTTAATACTGTACGAAATTGAAGACATAAGTTAATTGCAATCATCAAAAACTTGACAAATTTATTGAATCAGGTTAATTTCTTTCTCCTGCTTATTGAACACACGAATATATATATATATATATATATATATATATATATATATATATATATATATATATATATATATATATATATATATATATATATATATATATATATATATATATATATATATATATATATATTCCAATTAGTTTTAGTGTTTAAAAAATGAGGTTAAAAAAGTAACTAGTGAAATGTTCCGTGGAATCATGGGTTTGTTTAAACAAAATAGTTTAATGATATGTTTTAGGTATTAAGTGAACGTAAATGCTAAAGTCATTTAGTTTAATGACCCGTGGAACCACAAAGTCCGACTAAGAAACTCGTCAGCTGAACATTTCATCAAACAACTAAAATACATATTAAACAATCTACATCCAATCATAAGATCATAATATTGGTTGTAATTTTATTTTAAAAGTATAAATTAAAATATAAATTTAGAATTTTTTTTCCTTCTGTCTAGCTTTTATACCTTCTCGTACTCAATTCAAAATAATTAATTGAAATAATTCAAAATTATTTAATTTTAATAATTAAATTAATTATTAATAAGATTTAATAATAATAATTAGTTAATAAGATTTAATTTTAATTCGAAATTATTTACATTAATGACATCACCCACCATGCTTAAATTGTTTTCTTTTGTTTTTTGATTTTTTAACAAAGAAATTAGCCTAATAGTGACATCATCATTATTATTAATAAGATTTAATAATAATAATTAATCAATAAGATTTAATTTTAATTCAAAATTATTTAGATTAATGACATCACCCACCATGCTTAGATTTTTTTCTTTTGTTTTTTAATTTATTTTTAACAAAAAATTAGCCTAATAATGATGTCATCATTATAGGATTTTATTAGAAACTGTAGATAGATAGATTAAGTACGTTTTTGTAACACCAAAACATGGTTTTGAAATTAAACAACAACATATGCACAACCGTTTGATTTCTTTTACTATTTTATAAATCATTTTGATTTTCTTTATTCACCTTAAGTGGGTAATTAAATATGAGATTTCAAAAATTAATAAGGATAGTATATGATAAAAACCTATCTCAGCTCGTAATATTGTCAAATATTGAATTACTAGTGAAATGACTTGTGAAATCATGGGTTTGTTTAAACGAAACAATTTAATGACATGTTTTAGGTATTAAGTGAATGTAAATGCTAAACTCATTTATTGTAATGACCCATTTGACTAAGAAACTTGTCATTGTTTTTACAAATATATAGAGATATGTATTTTCGCATACATATGTAACGTAATTAATTTCATAAAAATAATCCATATTTGAATATTAATAATATAATAATAATAATTATAATTATTATATTAAAAATAAATAATATTAATAAAATTCTCTCAAATATATAGAGACATGTATTATCGTAAAAGGCAGTTAATGGATGATAAAAAATTTTGAGTTAATGGATGCATGATAACAAATTTTGAGCTAATTTCGTAATAGATTGCTCAAATCACTAAAATTGTCTATTTTATTTTAATCATAATTTAATATTATTATGTTATATTTGAACGTGGATATCAATGACTTTGATCTAATGGTCCTCATCCAAAGTTACTTTTAATCTAAGGGTTAATTATTTGCCATGTAATATTTTAGTTAATATGATTTGCTGATAAAATTAGAAGTATATATATAATGTATATTTTATTTATACTCAAATCATCATTAAGTACACACGTGGAACTTTGACGTCGGTTGAGTATACCAAAAATCAACTTTAAAAGGACGTAGGCAGACAGCAAGTTGCCTTTTGTGTCTTGTTATTTCCCCCCATCATCTTCTACAAACCTAAGTACAATTTTCATCTCTTTTACAATATCTTTTAAACAAAATAAAAAAATATATGGATGTTAGGCATCTCCAAAAAAAAAACAAAAAATGGATGTTAGGGTTAGAATTCATCCGTTCAATTGTTCATGGTGAAGTTGGTTTGCAAAGCATTTGAGAAGCTTTCCGAGCATGCTTAGGTTTATAAAAGACTTTCCTTTGATAGGTGGTGTATCTCACCTTGGGGAAACCATAAGTTGGCCCATATTTTCATTTTTTCTATGTATTTTGGAAACCCTAATGCGATTTTTCGCTATGGTTTGAGGGCTTATTTTGATTCTAAATACCCCGATATAGGGCTTCATTTATTAGAAAAAGCTTCGAATATGCAACTTAAAGAGGCATGTTATGTTTATAGTTTGGTCATGTTTGCCTCTCACCAAATAGAGAAAAAGGACATCGGATTACAAATTCTTAATCAAACATTTCCACCGGTGCTGGATTTGGTGGTTGAGGTGAGAACCAAGGTTTTTGATTTGTTACGACGCTGTTGGGTATTATTTAGCCACCATCCTTTTGATGACGTCGCAACGTGCTGCACTATTAAGGGCCACAATGGTTATTTTCCACTTGACCTTGGGTGGAAAATTATATTAACTAAACCGGAATGCATGTCTTATTTTTGGTCCTATGAGTTGCGTGTTTTTGCTGAACGATTTGGGTTTAACTAGATTTGTTAGTATTTTATGTTTTTCTATATTTTAGATTTTGTATAAATTTTACTCATCAGTTAATGTAAATATTAGTAATTATGTCTATTACTGTATCATATATCAGTTTATTTCCATTTGCGATGTTATATGTTAATTACGGAGTACTAGTACGTTTGTGATGTTACTGTATTTTTATAATCTATGTTAAGTAATACTGTAATATACAATACTGAGTGGAAACTAAAATAATCATGACTTTAGATTATTACCTACATAATAGGTCAGAATTACCTGCATAATAGGCCATGATAGCATGTGACTTACTATTATCTATAAAGTAAATTACAAGTTACAACACATACAAAACATTTCTTTATTTGTTGGATTTAGTCACTAAATAACCATTCTCATTATTATCTTGAAATTTATAAAAAAAAACTATTCTCATTAATTTTTTTAAATGCACATTATTAATCTTATCAACTCACCACAAAAAAAAAAATTCTCTTTTTTTTACACTTGTATTATTTTTTAACGCCTTAAAATGTAAATAATTTGACATGTTTTTGACACCTATAGGTGTTACTAAGTTTTTGACACTTAAATTGCCAAAAGAAAACTTGTTGACACTTTAAAAGTGTCAAAAAGTTAATACAACTTCATATTTTTTTGACACCATATTTTTTGACACTTCAATTTTTTTGACATCATATTTTCCACGTTTTTAGACATTAAAAATGAACATATATGATATTATTCACCTTAAGTTGGTAAATATGAGATTTCAAAAATTAATATTAATACTAGTATATGATATAAAAAACCTATTTCGTAATATTGGCAAATATTTTATACTTAGATAAAATAAAATCAGCGCATTAAATGCACGTCGAATCAGTATCACCAAAAATCCCCTTTAAAGGTTAAGATGGCAGACAAAAGGTTGAATATTTTCTCAAATACAGTCTTCTCTCAAGTACACCAAACACAAAAACTTAAAAATCCTTTTTATTTTTTAAAGAATACAAAAATGAAAGAAGTTACTCAAGCGAACATACTCGAAACTCTTCCACAAGATATGCTTGTGGAAATTTTATCTCGAGTTGGTCAGGATTCATCCAAGCAGTTGTTCATACTCAAGTTGGTTTGCAAGAGCTTTTTGAATCTTTTCGATGATCCTTTGGCTTGTAAAAGGATATCCTTAGATAGGTGGGATCTCTTACCTTGGAGAAAACCTAAGATGGATCATGTTATCGGACATTGTTATTTTTTTGGAAACCCTAATGCGATTTTTCGCAGGGGTTTGATAAATTATTTTGATAAATCTTACACCAAGTTAGGGTTTCATCTTTTAGAAGAAGCTGCGAACAGCTAAATTATAGAGGCGGTTTATGTTTATGGTTTGATCATGTTTGCCTCTCACCAAATAGAAGCAAAGCATGTCGGATTACAAGTTTTGAATAAAACATTCCCACCAGTGCTGGACTTGGTGGTTGCGGTGAGAACCAAGGTTTTTCATTTGTTGCATGAATTATGGTTATATAACCGCCGTCCTTTTGATGACTTGGCGACGCGTTGCCCTATCTCCGGCCATAAGGGTTATTTTCCACACATCCGAGGGAGTGGGTTTGAAATGAGGATACCAGAATGCATGTCGTGTTTTTGGGCCTATGATTTGGGTGTTTTTGCATACCGATTTGGGTATGTTACCCGGTGAATGTAAATATTAGTAGAAAAAGAACTAGATTTATGTTGGTATTTTTTAGATTTTGAATAAATGTTACCCAGTTAATTAATGTAAATGTTAGTAGTAATTGCTATTATCATATATATGATTAGTTGATTATATTGCTTCCATTTTTCCTTTGTATTATGTGGATTGTGATGTTATTTATATTGCTATATCTAACATGACTATTGTCTATGTTAACAAAAGAAAAATAAAGGCTAATTAAGTGCTTTTTGACAGTTATTTCAAACTAATTAAGTGACTTCGAATCTTACAAGAGTCATATAAGAGGAAAAGAGCATCTAATAAAACTAATATTGTAACACAAAAGAGAACACCCAAAGAGGTGATTTTTTCTTGTTAGCGGTTCTATGTTGGTCTGAACTTTGCTGTTGACTTGCTGTTGCTTAAAACTGTGACAGCCCGGAAATTTCCAACCAAATTTAAACTTTATCTTTATATTATTCCGACACGATAAGCAAAGTTTGTTAAGTTAAATCTCAAGAATTTTAAACTGTGTTCATACATTCATTATAACCTCGACCAAATTCTGACGATTCACGAACCGTTATATATAAATAGATATGTATATATATATATTATAACTTGAGAATATTAATAAAGTATTAAACGTATATTACTTTACACGAATGTATTTATTTCAATATGTTTATTGATGCAATTAGAAGATACTATCAAATGATTGATTTATCAGATACATTGTGATATGATTACGGGTCCACTGTGATTTAAGAAATCTATTCTTTTTGACAACATTCGGAAAATGGTAAAGTGATTTATAAGTAAGAACGTGGAGTGTAAATAACTTAGATGTTGGATATCAACAAGTTAAGTAACTCGACATTTTTCATTAAGATGATTTCATGCGTTTATTTAACCTTTGAACTTTATCCCATGCTTCACCAACAGACTGTAATTTAAAAACTTGAAACCTATTATGAATATATATGATTCTACTTTTCTAAAACGTTTTATGATATAACAATTTCCATTATTTTAACCTTTAAACAAAATGATTCTTAAATATATTTAGTTTTGGAAAACAAAATTATCATATTTATTTGATTTAGTTTCAAACGTACAAAAACGTTTTCAGTTTAAAAAGAACTTTATTATTAAAACGTATATAACTTTTATAAATATCTAGAACCACTTTTGACAACTCATTACTTAACCAGTATGATAAAGATAACGATATTTATATTTTATTTTATTAAATATATATAACGATTTAAATTAATATTATATATATTTATACGCGTATTATACGTACATAGTTTTATACTTTTACTATAATTAAACTTTATCTTTACTTTATTTTTACTTTACTTTAACTTTAATAATTCATACTTTAATAATTCACTTTAATAATTCATACTTTAATAATTCATACTTTAATAATTCACTTTAATAATTCATACTTTAATAATTCACTTTAATAATTCATACTTTAATAATTCACTTTAATAATTCATACTTTAATAATTCACTTTAATAATTCAAAAATCTATTATAAATAGAATTCAATAGGTTTCATTATTTCATATAAACTTGAAAATATTTTTTTTCTCTAAACTCTCTCAATCGATTTACATATATATATTTACTCCGTATTATTAGTATACATAAAATATTATGACTGAGTGCTGTCCGAGTGATTTCGAAATTGTTTTTTGAACGGGATAGAGCTAAGGAAATTATGGGTTATAGCTATGGAGGTTATGGGTATGGTTCGGGAGTATTGCTCGTGAGTCAAGCTAGTGTTTATCATCCCTGATGCGTCTACGTACTTTTCCTGCAATATTGAATCTCAATATTGATACGTGAGCCCTCATAACTTAACTTTTATATATTATTAGTGTATCCCTGACTAGTGCTCGAGTATATAGGATTATGCATGCTTATACGTTCGTTATTGTCGTTAGATAGGTTATGTCGAATCTTGAATTAAATACATATGCTATTAAGATAAGGTATATGATATGCATGTCATTGGAAAGCTAGCGAAAAATTGAGAACTTTCATTTAAATATCGAATGGTTTCGATGAACGGTTTAGAAGTTATAGTCAATTGAATTTTTGTAAAAATGATTATTATTATCGTCATTATTATCGTCGTTATAATCTAATTATAATTATTATTATTATTATTATTATTATTATTATTATTATTATTATTATTATTATTATTATTATTATTATTATTATCATTGTCGTTATTAATGAAAGATATTATTGTTATTTTTATTATTACTATTATCGTTATTATCGTTAAGATTATTATTATTATTATTATTATTATTATTATTATTATTATCATTCAAATAGTTATTAGTATTATCATTAATATTATTATTATTAGTATTATTATAATTAAAACTAATATTAGAAACATCTAATTATTATGATTACTATTATTATTATTAATATGAACGCGATATAAAAGACGACTAAAAGCTATTAAACGAAGTGATTAGAAAATAATGAGTATGAGTATCATGATGAAATTAAGATATTGTAAGATATTGATTTAAAGGAAAAATATCGTTTTCATTATTTTAGTATTATTATTATTAAAAGTATTATTAATATTAAAACTATCATTTTTACTAAAATTATTATTTTTAATAAAAATATCATTGTTAATATGAAACATCATTATTATTATCATTTTAGTACTATTATTAATAAAAATTATCATTTTATCATTTCTAGAAAATATAATTATTGTTATTTTTATTAGTAGAATAATAATAATTATTACAAAATAATACAACTTTTACTTATTATTATTATTATCAATATTATTTTATCAAATAAATATGTGATACAAAGATATTTTACTACGTATAATATAATTACATTAATAATACATATCATATTATTTTTATGATATTAAATGAACTTTATAAATTTTATTACTTAAGATATATAAAAGTATATTTTTATTATATAAATTTTAATATAAAATTTTATTTATTAATAAAAGAACTATATTATTTACTTTAATAAAATCTGTTAAAAATATTTAAATATATAAAACGACTATATTTAAACTACATAATAATCATGTATAAATTTTGGAAGACATTTTGGTCAATATGACTTTTGTTGACTTTTGCATATTTAGTCTCGAGCATTTGGATTGTGGTACACTACGACTTGACCTAAATTGTTAGACAGATATTGATCAAACATATAAATATATATAATTAATATATGTTCGTGATCCAAGGCTAACCTTGCACTTATTCAATGACGTCATATGTATTTTTACTACAAAATACAGTATAGTGAGTTTCATATGCTCCCTTTTTAAATATTTTTGCAATATATATTTTTGGGATGAGAATACATGCACTGATTTTATAAATGTTTGACGAAATAGACACAAGTACTTAAAACTACATTCTATGGTTGGATTACTATACCGAATATTGCCCCTTCAAGTCTGGTAACCTAAGAATTAGGGAAATGGCCCCTAATTGACGCGAATCTTAAAGATAGATCTATGAGTCTAACAAACCCCATTCTGGAATTTGAAATGCTTTAGTACTTCGATTTAAATGGTGATTGCGATTGCCAATATTTATGGCATACTTGCGAGTATGCGGGGGATATTCTATATGCATTATGTTAATGTCGGTTACCAGGTGTTCATCATACGAATGATTTTTATACACTTGCGAGTGTAAGGTTGTTTATGAAAAAATGAAATCTTGTGGTCTATTAAAATTATGGAATTGATGGATTATGATAAACTAATGAACTCACCAACCTTTTGGTTGACACTTTAAAGCATGTTTATTCTCAGGTATGAAAGAAATCTTCCGCTGTGCATTAGCTCATTTTAAAGATATTACTTGGAGTCATTCATGGCATATTTCGAAAGACGTTGCATTCGAGTCATTGAGTTCATCAAGATTATTATTAAGTCAATTATAGTTAGATGTATTATGAAATGGTATGCATGCCACCAACTTTAGATGTAAAGAAAGTTTGTCTCAGTCAAATACCTCGCGATGTAATCAACTATTGTGAATCGTTTATACTGTATATGAACGGTTCCTTTCAGTTGGTATCAGAGCGGTGGTCTTAGTGAACCAGGTATACATTAGTGTGTCTAACTGATAGTCGTTAGGATGAATTAGTGAGACTGGACTTCGACCGTGTCTGCATGTCAAAAGTTTTGCTTATCATTTTTTGTCGGAAATTACCTGCTTATCATTCTTAGTCTAGACACATCATATTGCATTGATTGCATGAATAGTGTATAGAGAAAATTCATATCTTAGAGTATCTGCTAATTCATATCTTAGCGTATCTGTTACTGTAAACTTTGCCTGACATATTCCATAAATTCCTCCGTAATCAACGAAATCTTTTACTCTATATATATAGATATTCTGTGTAATTAGAATATCATCCAATAGTCGAAAATCATTTCATATCGAAAAAAATCCTTTATTCAATTGTACGAAATAAAATTCGTCATTAGTTCAAGTCCCTCGAATTCCGATATGAATCCCACTCAAGCTCCGAAAGCAGTGTGACTGGAATGGATCAACCAATCAGCCATCATCTATTTTGGATGAATTGGGGATGAGTTCGTAGCCTACTCAATCATTGGAGACAAGAAGAAGGCGATCCTTGAAAGGACCCGTTCATATACATTATAAACGATTCACAATAGTTGATTTCATCGCGAGGTATTTGACCTCTATATGATACATTTTACAAACATTGCATTCGTTTCTAAAAGACAAACTTTCTTAACAACGAAAGTTGACGGCATGCATACCATTTCATGATACATCCAACTATAATTGACTTAATAATAATCTTGATGAATTTCAACGACTCGAATGCAACGTCTTTCAAAATATGCCATGAATGACTCCAAGTAATATCTCTAAAATGAGCAAATAAGCGGAAGATTTATTTAACACCTGAGAATAAACATGCTTTAAAGTGTCAACCAAAAGGTTGGTGAGTTCATTAGTTTATCATAATCATTCATTTCCATTATTTTAATAGACCACAAGAATTTCATTTCCAGTTCTCATAAATATACGTCCCATGCATAGAGACAAAAAATCATTCATATGGTGAACACCTGGTAACCGACATTAACAAGATGCATATAAGAATATCCCCTATCATTCCGGGAAATCCTTCGGACATGATAAAAACGAATTCGAAGTACTAAAGCATCCGGTACTTTGGATGGGGTTCGTTAGGCTCAATACATCTATCTTTAGGATTCGCGTCAATTAGTAGATCGGTTTACTAATTCTTAGGCTACCAAGCAAAAAGGGGCATATTCAGCTTCGATCATTCAACCATATAATGTAGTTTCGATTACTTGTGTCTATTTCGTAAAACATTTATAAAAGCTCATGTATTCTCAGTCCCAAAAATATATATTGCAAAAGCATTTAAAAAGAGAGTAATGAAACTCACCATACTGTATTTTGTAGTAAAAATACATGTAACGTCATTGAGCAAGTGCAAGTTTGGCCTCGGATTCACGAACCTAAATTAATTATATATATTTATGTGTTGGTCAATATTTGTCTAACAAATTAGGTCAAATCATAGTGTATCACAATCCTAAGGCTCGAGAATAATATGTAAAGGTCAACAAAAGTCAATTTGACTCAAAATAATTTCCAAAATCTATACATGATTAATATATAGTTTAAATATAGTCGTTTTATATTTTTAAATATTTTTAAAAGATTTATTAGAGTAAATAATATAATTCATTTATTAATAAATAAAATTTTATATTAAAATTTATATAATAAAATATACTTTTATATATATTAAGTAATAAAATTTATAGAGTTCATTTAATATCAGAAAGATAATATGATAGGTATTATTAAAGTAATTTTATTACACGTAGTAAAATATGTTTGTATCACATATTTATTTGATAAAATAATATCTATAATAATAGTAAGTAAAAGTTATATTATTTTGTAATAATAATTATTATTATTCTATTAATAAAAATATCAATATTTATAATTACTAAAAATGACATTATGATAAAATGATAATTCTAATTATGATAACTTTAATATTTATGATACTTTTTAATATTAACTTTAAAATAATAATTCTATTTAAAATGATAATAATAATGATATTTTATAATAACAATGACATTTCTATTAAAATGATAATTTTTGTTAAAATGATAGTTTTTAATACTAACGATACTTTTAATAATAATAGTAATGATAAAAATAATAAGAACGATAATTTTATCTAAATAAATATCTTATAATATTTTGATTTCATCATGATACTCATACTCATTATTTCCTAATCATTTCGTTTAATAGCTTTTAATCGTCTTTTATATCGTGTTCATAATAATGATAATAATAGTAATCAAAATAATTAGGTGTTACTAATATTAGTTTTAATTACAATAATTCTAATAATGATAATTACTATGATATTATTAACGATAATACTAATAACTATTTTAATGATAATAATTAATAATTAATAATAATAATAATAACAATAACAATAACAATAACCATTTTTAAATAATGATATATATATATATTAATAATGATAATAATAATAATAATAATAATAATAATAATTAGATAATAATAATAATAATACTAATTATAACTTTAACGATAATAACGATAGTAATAATAATAAAAATAAAATTTTTTAATGATAATTCCTTTTATTGATAATGATAATAGTAAAAATAATATAAAACTAGAACGACGATAATAACGACGATAATAATAATCATTTTTAATAATAATATAAAAATTCAATTGACTATAACTTCAAATCCGTTCATCGAAACCATTCGATATCTAGATGAAAAGTTCTTAATTTTTCGCTAGCTTTCCAACGACATGCATATCTTATACCTTATCTCAACCGTATACGTAACTAATTCATGATTCAACATATCCTATCTAATGGCAATATCAAAAGTACAAGCATGCATAATCATATATTCTCGAGCACTAGTCAGGGATACACTATTAATATATAAAAATTAAATTATGAGTACTCACGTATCAATATTGAGATTCAATATTGCAGGAAAAGTACGTAGACGCAACGGAGATGATAAACACTAGTTTGACTTACGAGCAATACTCCTGAACCATACCCATAACCTCCATAGCTATAACCCATAATTTCCTTAGCTCTATCCCGCTCGAAAAACAATTTCGAAATCACTCGGACAGCACTCCGTCGTAATATTTTATGTATACTAATAATATCTTGAAATAATACGGAGTAAATATATATATGTAAATCGATTGAGAGAGTTTAGAGAAAATATTTTCAAGTTTCTATGAAATAATGAAACCTATTGAATTCTATTTATAATAGATTTTTGAATTATTAAAGTGAATTATTAAAGTATGAATTATTAAAGTGAATTATTAAAGTATTAATTATTAAAGTGAATTATTAAAGTGAATTATCAAAGTATAATTATTAAAGTGAATTATTAAAGTTAAAGTAAAGTAAAAATAAAGTAAAGGTAAAGTTTAAGTATAGTAAAAGTATAAAACTATGTACGTATAATACGCGTATAAATATATATAATATTAATTTAAATCGTTATATATACTTAATAAAATAAAATATAAATATTATTATCTTTATCATACTGGTTAAGTAATGAGTTGTCAAAAGTGGTTCTAGATATTTATAAAAGTTATATACGTTTTAATAATAAAGTTCTTTTAACTGAAAACGTTTTTGTACGTTTGAAACTAAATCAAATAAATATGATAATTTTGTTTTCCAAAACTAAATATATTTAAGAATTATTTTGTTTAAAGGTTAAAATAATGGAAATCGTTATATCATAAAATGTTTTAGAAAAGTAGAATCATATATATTCATAATAGGTTTCAAGTTTTTAAATTACAGTCTGTTGGTGAAGCATGGGATAAAGTCCAAAGGTTAAATAAACGTATGAAATCATCTTAATGAAAAATGTCGAGTTACTTAACTTGTCGATATTCAACATCTAAGTTATTTACACTCCACGTTCTTACTTATAAATCACTTTACCATTTTCCGAATGTTGTCAAAAAGAATAGATTTCTTAAATCACAGTGGACCTCATAACATAGACCCGTAATCATATCACAATGTATCTAATAAATCAGTCATTTGATATTATCTTCTAATTCCATTGATAACTATTAGAATATATTTTGAAACAAATACGTTTATGTAAAGTATTATACGCCTAATACTTTGTTAATGTTTTCAAGTTATAATATATACACATATACATATATAATTATGTTCGTTCAATTTAATGGTTCGTGAATCGTTGGAACTTGGTCGAGGTTTAAATGAATGTATGGACACAGTTTAAAATTCTTGAGATTCAACTTAACAAACTTTGCTTATCGTGTCAGAATAATATAAAGATAAAGTTTAAATTTGGTTGGAAATTTCCGGGTTGTCACAGTACCTACCCGTTAAAGAAATTTCATCCCGAAATTTGAATGGGATGGTCATGGCTGACAATAAGTATGTTTTCATGACGTACACGAGTTGAAAATTAGAGTTTTATTATCATCAAGTAATATAGATAAAGCAATTTGATTTTTGTGAAGAGTATGAGTGAAGTTATCATAAAAGAATGAAATGAGTAAATGCACGTTCTTTTTAACCAATGACATAATCACGGTTGATTTCCGGAAATCAAGGAATTTAGAGAAAATCTTCGTAATAAGATTTGGTTCTTTGATAATTAAGGAAGTTAGGATCCGCTTGATTAAATGCGATAATATGTTTTGATTGCTCTGTCGGATATTTTACTATATATCCACCCCCTTCGTTTCCTTATTTCCACAACTCACACCTTTTATTTTTCTCCCTCAATTCATACTTTATAGCATTCACTAATATGCTCCATCCAGTTCTGATTCTTGATATACTCCTAACTTTCATATCTGTCATTCTTCTTTTTCATCTGCCGCAGGAAGAATCTATTTACTTCTACTATACTCTTGGTTTTATAGTGTTTTTAGTTCTCCCGTGTCTTTATATTGCTATATGCATCGATATATATGGTTTGTAATTTCTGGGTTGTTGTTGGGTTTTATATCTTCCCTTATATTTCGATGTCCTTGCTTCTGTCTTCTATAATCATTGTCATCTCCAATTAATGCTCTCTTTTATTTTCTGCGATTTATATCCCAATTTCTGTTTCGGAGTTTTGTCCTTTCGTTTCTTCTTCTTGCGAGTAAGTACTGCTTATAATGGTCCATAATTCGCAGATAAAAATTTCGGAATAAACATTGTTAATGTTCTAAGAAGGAAATCGTAATGGCACGATCTTGATTTGTCAAATTATCAGAATACCTCGGAAAAGATCGAATCATCAAGAAAATATTTTCTTGATATTTTTAGAGATTAAGTAGAATACATGAGTCGTATAACATGGCACATGATGATGTTATGATGTGTGAAACATCATGTTCCATTTAAAAACTCAGCATGACTTACTGTAATATAATCACGTTGATCAAGTGTCATTATATTATACTAACTCATGCTTCAGCTCTCAACACTACTTCAAAAGTATTCCTATTTTAAACTCGAATGTTTCAGAATTTAGAAACAAAAATAGTTTCTTTTATGATGTAATACAGATAGCGTGAAGAGGTAAAAGATTTTAGATAAGAATAATTATGAAAATATCTTCAGAAATATAGAGGATATTTATAATGAAAGATACGATGATATCTTAGAATTTCTAATATCAGAGGATGATGAAGAATATTGTCCGCAGGGGTTTAGAGTCAGGAGCAAGGTATTCGTTAATGACTTCAGCAGGTACTGAATCATTTGGATTCTTTGAAGTCAGGTTCAGTCTTTGTGATTTGTCTACTGCCTCCTTCATACTTTGCTCAATCCGGTTTCCAGTTCCAAGACTTCTCTTTTTCTTCGCTTTGCCAGCACACTTATTTATTATCATCAAACTTTTACTGTTAAAGTCGTTTATAGTTTTTGCTGCTTCATCAACATTTTTCCATTTTCGGAGAACCAATTCGTAGTTCGGAGTGTTTTTCAGAAACTTCACATTCAAATTAAGTCAAGAAGATAGACGTTATATATACATATATAACTGTTGGTGTAGACATACTGTGAGATTTCAAAATACTGATTGCTAATTCCCGATGATTCGTATGGCAATTCTCGTTACAAGATGCGAATGATTAAATGACGGGGTTTCGGTAAATATAATGATTCTTCGGAAGGTCAAAGATCAGTGAAGTTGTGGATAAGTTTATTGCTAATGTGGTGGAACATGAAAGGTTCTCTGATAACAAAAGGGTAATCATATATATCAAGATTATGATAAGACTACTTCGAATGAAAAACCGAAGTTGTCTTGCTGGAGCTGTGATAGAATTTACTACTTTGAAAAGGAATTGCAAAGTTATTTTTGCTAATAAATGCCAAAGGATCTGACACAGATATGTGTTGAATTATGACTTTGGTTTCGAGAGCTTTTTAAGTACATAACTGTGGTGGTTGGATCATCATCTCGATTGCTCATTATTTGAAATGTCTTCAGAAATTTTTCGAAGGGCTTAAACACAGATTGTAATCCTTAATATACATTTGATGTTCTAACACAGTTTTGAAGTCAAAGTATAGCTCTGAAAGATGTAGGAATCTAAAAGTGATGGTACCGGTTATATCTCGAATTGAATTCTGAGGTTTCAAAATCAGAATATGTAATTGAGTTTGAATGAGTATGGTTGTTTTGATTTCTATGAAAGAATGTATATTATTGTGAAAGTAGGAAGTATAGTTGATAATTTGCTTAATCAGATTCGAAGAATGTAACATATTAATTGTGAATTTATATATCTATCGGGTATTACCTACCCGTTAAAAAAAAATTCACAATTAATATCTTGTACAAAAGAATTTTTATTACAGTCTTTATGAAAATATATATGTATATATTCTCTTCAGATGTAACATAGATTTTAATGAGTTAATACTAAATTAAACACATTCGATATACGGTTGGAACTAGAATTGAATAATCCCTTAAAGGCTTTAGAGATTACATAAGTATTTCTTCAATAATATTGAAATTATGAATCAATACTTCGTTATTTGTTGAGGCGTGATGTTGGTTTTCGTTAAATTCTTGTTAACTTCGCAAAGTACGAATGATGTTATCTGAAAAGTTTCGGGTACATCGATGATGAAAGTGTAAAATCAAATATATACTTGATTTATTATGAATTGGAATTTGTTGAATTGAGAAAAAGATTGTAGTTAACGATGGTTAAGTTGCAGCGAAGGACGTACATTATTGCATATTTGTAATATGAATTAACCGAGTAGTTAAGATTCACACACAATAGCTTAGCACGGAAAGATTTATTTTTATTTCAAAATATATATATATATATATATATATATATATATATATATATATATATATATATATATATAAAATATACATATAATTTCTTCAAAGAGAATGAGTTAATTCTTCATAACTCGTTGATAAAATATACGCGTTATTGATTCGTAATGATGCCCACAGTGATTCTTGAACTGACGGAGTTTGTGATGTTATAGGTGTTGCTGATTCTGATGCTGACTGCACTGACGATGCTGGTGACGCTGACGGTACTGTTGATGTAGTGACCCGAACTTTTCCATGTTTATATATATTAATTGAGATTGATATTTACATGATTAAATTTTTCTAACATGTTAAGCAATCAAACTTGTTAAGACTTGATTAATTGAAATATGTTTCATATAGACAATTGACCACCCAAGTTGACCGGTGATTCACGAACGTTAAAACTTGTAAAAACTATATGATGACATATATATGGATATATATATAGTTAACATGATACTATGATAAGTAAACATATCATTAAGTATATTAACAATGAACTACATATGTAAAAACAAGACTACTAACTTAATGATTTTTAAACGAGACATATATGTAACGATTATAGTTGTAAAGACATTTAATGTATATATATCATATTAAGAGATATTCATACATGATAATATCATGATAATATAATAATTTAAAATCTCATTTGATATTATAAACATTGGGTTAACAACATTTAACAAGATCGTTAACCTAAAGGTTTCAAAAAAACACTTACATGTAACGATGACTTAACGACTCAGTTAAAATGTATATACATGTAGTGTTTTAATATGTATTTATACACTTTTTAAAGACTTCAATACACTTATCAAAGTACTTCTACTTATTAAAAATGCTTACAATTACATCCTCGTTCAGTTTCATCAACAATTCTACTCGTATGCACCCGTATTCGTACTCGTACAATACACAGCTTTTAGATGTATGTACTATTGGTATATACACTCCAATGATCAGCTCTTAGCAGCCCATGTGAGTCACCTAACACATGTGGGAACCATCATTTGGCAACTAGCATGAAATATCTCATAAAATTACAAAAATATGAGTAATCATTCATGACTTATTTAAATGAAAACAAAATTACATATCCTTTATATCTAATCCATACACCAATGACCAAAAACACCTACAAACACTTTCATTCTTCAATTTTCTCCATCTAATTGATCTCTCTCAAGTTCTATCTTCAAGTTCTATGTGTTCTTCATAAATTCTACAAGTTCTAGTTACATAAAATCAAGAATACTTTCAAGTTTGCTAGCTCACTTCCAATCTTGTAAGGTGATCATACAACCTCAAGAAATCTTTGTTTCTTACAGTAGGTTATCATTCTAATACAAGGTAATAATCATATTCAAACTTTGGTTCAATTTCTATAATTATAACAATCTTATTTCAAGTGATGATCTTACTTGAACTTGTTTTCGTGTCATGATTCTGCTTCAAGAACTTCGAGCCATCCAAGGATCCGTTGAAGCTAGATCCATTTTTCTATTTTCCAGTAGGTTTATCCAAGGAATTTAAGGTAGTAATGATGTTCATAACATCATTCGATTCATACATATAAAGCTATCTTATTCGAAGGTTTAAACTTGTAATCACTAGAACATAGTTTAGTTAATTCTAAACTTGTTCGCAAACAAAAGTTAATCCTTCTAACTTGACTTTTAAAATCAACTAAACACATGTTCTATATCTATATGATATGCTAACTTAATGATTTAAAACCTGAAAACATGAAAAACACCGTAAAACCGGATTTACGCCGTCATAGTAACACCGCGGGCTGTTTTGGGTTAGTTAATTAAAAACTATGATAAACTTTGATTTAAAAGTTGTTATTCTGAGAAAATGATTTTTATTATGAACATGAAACTATATCCAAAAATTATGGTTAAACTCAAAGTGGAAGTATGTTTTCTAAAATGGTCATCTAGACGTCGTTCTTTCGACTGAAATGACTACCTTTACAAAAATGACTTGTAACTTATTTTTCCGACTATAAACCTATACTTTTTCTGTTTAGATTCATAAAATAGAGTTCAATATGAAACCATAGCAATTTGATTCACTCAAAACGGATTTAAAATGAAGAAGTTATGGGTAAAACAAGATTGGATAATTTTTCTCATTTTAGCTACGTGAAAATTGGTAACAAATCTATTCCAACCATAACTTAATCAACTTGTATTGTATATTATGTAATCTTGAGATACCATAGACACGTATACAATGTTTCGACCTATCATGTCGACACATCTATATATATTTCGGAACAACCATAGACACTCTATATGTGAATGTTGGAGTTAGCTATACAGGGTTGAGGTTGATTCCAAAATATATATAGTTTAAGTTGTGATCAATAATGAGATACGTATACACTGGGTCGTGGATTGATTCAAGATAATATTTATCGATTTATTTCTGTACATCTAACTGTGGACAACTAGTTGTAGGTTACTAACGAGGACAGCTGACTTAATAAACTTAAAACATCAAAATATATTAAAAGCGTTGTAAATATATTTTGAACATACTTTGATATATTGTTATAGGTTCGTGAATCAACCAGTGGCCAAGTCTTACTTCCCGACGAAGTAAAAATCTGTGAAAGTGAGTTATAGTCCCACTTTTAAAATCTAATATTTTTGGGATGAGAATACATGCAGGTTTTATAAATGATTTACAAAATAGACACAAGTACGTGAAACTACATTCTATGGTTGAATTATCAAAATCGAATATGCCCCTTTTATAAAGTATGGTAATCTAAGAATTAGGGAACAGACACCCTAATTGACACGAATCCTAAAGATAGATCTATTGAGCCTAACAAACCCCATCCAAAGTACCAGATGCTTTAGTACTTCGAAATTTATATCATATCCGAAGGGTGTCCCAGAATGATGGGGATATTCTTATATATGCATCTTGTTAATGTTGGTTACCAGGTGTTCACCATATGAATGACTTTTATCTCTATGTATGGGATGTGTATTGAAATATGAAATCTTGTGGTCTATTTTTATGATTTGATATATATATAGGTTAAACATATAACTCACCAACATTTTTTGTTGACGTTTTAAGCATGTTTATTCTCAGGTGATTATTAAGAGCTTCCGCTGTCGCATACTTAAATAAGGACGAGATTTGGAGTCCATGCTTGTATGATATTGTGTAAAAACTGCATTCAAGAAACTTATTTTGTTGTAACATATTTGTATTGTAAACCATTATGTAATGGTCGTGTGTAAACAGGATATTTTAGATTATCATTATTTGATAATCTACGTAAAGCTTTTTAAACCTTTATTGATGAAATAAAGGTTATGGTTTGTTTTTAAAATGAATGCAGTCTTTGAAAAACGTCTCATATAGAGGTCAAAACCTCGCAACGAAATCAATTAATATGGAACGTTTTTAATCAATAAGAACGGGACATTTCAGTTGGTATCCGAGCGTTGGTCTTAGAGAACCAGAATTTTGCATTAGTGTGTCTTATCGAGTTTGTTAGGATGCATTAGTGAGTCTGGACTTCGACCGTATTTACTTGAAAAATGATTGCTTAACAAATTTTGATGGAAACTATATATTTTTAACATGTGAATATTATGTGATATATTAATCTCTTAACGCATTTGATATTATGTGATAGATGCCTACCTCTAGAACAAGTCCCATTGACTCACCTAATAATAATGAAAAGTCAAATGTAAATTGGAATGATTCGTGGACTGATTCACAAGTTCCCGAAGAGGAACCGGAAGAAGAGTCGGAACCGGAAGAAGAATCGGAACCGGAAGAAGAATCGGAATCGGATGAAGAAATAGAATCAGTGGGGGAAATAATAAAATGGTTAAGTAAAAGAAAATCCTCAACCAACCGACCAAGGTTAATTATGGTCAATGGTGTTTCCGCCAAGGAAGCAAAATATTGGGAGGATTACCAATTCTCCGATGAATCGGATTCCGACGAGAATTCCGATGATGTTATAGAAATTACCCCAACTGAATTTAAAAAGGCAAAAGAAAATAATAAGGGAAAGGGCATAAAAATAGAGAAATCTAATTCCAACCCCGATGAACTTTATATGTATCGTCAACCCCCGAAGTCCTTAAGTTGTAACAATGACTCGGGAACCTCTAAACCACCAGGTTTTTCTAAACCAATGTGGAAAACGACGGCTGGTATTAGGGGAACATCATATATCCCTAGAAACTTGGCAAAATGAACCAAAACTGAAGAAGAAGAAACAAGCGAGTCGGAAGTTATTTTCTTCTAGTCTTTCTCCCCAATTCATACTTTAAAGCATTCGTTAATATACTTCATCCAGTATTAATTCTTGATATACACTTAACTTTCATATCTGTCATTCTTCTTTTTCATCTACCACCGGAGGAAGTTATTTTCTTCTACCATTACCTTGGGGTTATTGTGTTTTTTATTCTCCCGTGTCTTTATATTGCTATACACATTGATATACACAGTTTGTAATTTCGGGATTGTTATCGGGCTTTATATTCTCCATTATATTTCGGAGCTTCATGCTTTCGTTTTCTCTTCCCGACCTTAAGTCAAGCGGATAATGGTCCAGAATTCATAGATATGAATTTTTGGATGAATATAGTTAATGTTCCAAGAAGAAAATTTTAATGGCACGATCTTGATTTGGCAAATTACCAGAATATCCGAAAATATAGAGCTATCAAGATGATACGTTCTTAATATGTTTGGAAATTGGGTAGAATGTAAGAGTCGTGTAAACAGTACATGATGACGGTATGTTCTGTGAATCATCACGTTCCATTAGAAACTCAGCATGACTTACTGTAATATAATTACGTTGATCAAGTGTCATTATATTATACTAACTCATGCTTCAATTCCCAACACTACTTCAAAAAACATTCCTATTTTAAATTCAAATTTTTTTTTTTTTTAGAATTTAGAAACTAACAAAGTTTCTTTTTATGTTGTAACGCAGATTTTGCGAAGAGATAAAAGATTTCGGATAAGAATAGTTTTGAAAATATCTTCAGGAATATCGAAGATATTATAATAAAAGATACGATAATATGGATGATGAAGAAGATTTGTCTGTGAAGGTTTAGAATAAGAAGTAAGTTGTTTGCTAATGATTTCAGTAGACACTGAATCATTTGGATCCTTTGAAGGCAGGTTTAGTCTTTGTGATTTGTCCACAGCCTCCTTCATGGTCTGCTCAATCCGTTTTCCAGTTTCAAACCTTCTCTTTTTCTCAGCTTTACCACCATACTATTCTTTATCATCAAACTTTTGACTGTTAAAGTCGTTTACAGTTTTTGCTGCTTCATCAGCATTTTTCCAATTTCGGAGAACTAGTTCATAGTTTGGGATGTTTTTCCGAAAATTCACATTCGAAGTATGTAAGTCTAGGAGATAGACGTTATATGTATAACTTTTGACTTAAAATTGTCGCGAAATTCAAAATACTGATTGCTAATTCCCAGTAGTTGGTGTGAAAATTATTGTTACAGGATGTAGGTGAGTACATGATGGGGTTTTAATTAATAAGTATAGTGGCTTTTCGGAGAGGCTTAAGTCGAAGGTTAATGAAGTTGTTGATAAGTTTACTGCTAATGTGGCGAGATATGAAAGGTTCCCCAATAACAATGATGAAGGGGTAATTGTTATAATAAGGTTTATTCGTATAAACAAATGAAGGTGATTTGCTGGAGCTGTGACAAAACTGTCTATTTTGGAAAGAGATTGAAAAATTATATTTGGTAATAAATATCAAAGGATCTGACACGAATACGTGTTAAACTATAACTTTGGTTTCGAGAGCTTTTCAGATGCATGACAGTGGGTAATATGTGGTTGGATCATCATCTCGGATGTCTTTAGGAATTTTGAAGTGTTTGAACACATATTGTAATTATTAATATACATATGATGTTCTAAGATTTTGAATGATACAAATATTTTTTTGTGAGTTCCATGAATAGAAATGAGGTTCTAGGACAGTTTTGAAGTCAAAGTATAGTTTTGAAAGATGTAGGAATCTAAGAGTGATGATTTCGGTTATATCTTGAATCGAATTCTGAGATTTCAAAATCAGAATATGTAATTAGATTTTGAATGAGTATGGTTGTTTTGATTTCTATAAAAGAATGTATATTGTTGTGAAAGTAGGGAGTATAATGGATGATTTGCTGAATCAGATTCGAAGAATGTAACATATTAATTGTGAATTTATATATCTCTCGGGTATTACCTACCCGTTAAAAAAAATTTCACAATTAATATTTTGTACAAAAGAATTTTATTACAGTCTTTATGGAAATATATATGTGTATATTTCTTCAGATGTAATATTGATTTAATGAGTTAATATTAAATTAAACTCATTTGATTTATGGTTAAGGCTAGGATAGATAATTTCTAAACTTTAGAAATTACATAATCGCCGTAGAATGTTTCCCCAATGAAGTTATGAATCAATACTTCATCGTTGTGGTATTCCTTGGTATCTACATGGCGTATGACGTCGATGCTCGTGGGACAGATTGTGAAGTTGAGGTTTGCGATGCGGTTGTTGTTAGTGGTGGTAATGGTACTGTTGATGTTGTTGATGGTGGTACTGGTTATGCTGCTGGTGCTGCTGCTGGTGTTTGTAACCTTTGCACCATATTCTCCAAAGCCACTACCCGAGCGCGAAGCTCGTTGACTTCTTCTATTACACCGGGGTGATTGACGGTTCGGACGAGCGGATAAATAAGATCTAGAATTTGGTGTAGTATATAATTATGACGAGATACTCTGGAAATGAGAGAGAAAATGGTGTTTCGGACAGGTTCGCCGGTAAGTGCTTCAGGTTCATTGCCAAGAGGGCAATGTGGTGGATGAAAGGGATCACCTTCTTCTTGTCTCCAATGGTTAAGTAGATTACGAACCCATCCCCAATTCATCCAGAATAGATGATGGCTAATTGGTTGATCCATTCCGGTCACACTGCTTTCGGAGCTCATGTGGAAATTCATATCGGCATAGCTGTCGGAATCCGAGGAACTCGAACTGGTTGAGGGATCCATCTTGTATGATCAGGGAAAGAATTTTTTTTGGTATGAAATAGATTGTAGAATTTAGATTTGGTATTCTTCAATACATAATTTACATATGTATATATAATACCAAAATCCCATAAATTACGGAGGAATCTTTGAAAGATGTCAGTCAAAGTTCACAGTAACAGATATGCTAAGATAAGAATTCGTCTATACACTATTATGCAATAAATGTAAGAAAACGCGTCTAGACTTAAGAATGATAAGCAGGTAATTTCCTAAGGATGGTAAGTAGATGATTTCCGACTAAAAATGATAAGCAAAACTTTTGACATGCAGACACGGTCGAAGTCCAGACTCACTAATGCATCTTAACAACTATCAGTTAGACACACTAATGCAAGACCTGGTTCGCTAAGACCACCGCTCTGATACCAACTGAAAGGACCCGTTCATATACATTATAAACGATTCATAATAGTTGATTACATCGCGAGGTATTTGACCTCTATATGATACGTTTTACAAACATTGCATTCGTTTTTAAAAGACAAACTTTCTTTACATCAAAAATTGACGGCAGGCATACCATTTCATATTATATCCAACTATAATTGACTTAATATTAATCTTGATGAACTCAACGACTCGAATGCAACGTCTTTCAAAGTATGTCTTGAATGACTGCAAGTAATATCCTTAAAATGAGCTAATGCACAGCGGAAGATTTCTTTAATACCTGAGAATAAACATGCTTTAAAGTGTCAACCAAAAGGTTGGTGAGTTCATTAGTTTATCATAATCCATCATTTCCGTAATAGTAATAGACCACAAGATTTCAGTTTCTATAAATATCCGTACACTCGCAAGTGTATAAAAGTATTCTATAAGTTGTAGGCACCCGGTAACAAGCCTTAACGTTCATGTTTTACCCTCTGAAGTACACCAGATCAGGTGTGTTTAAAATAACCTCGAAGTACTAAAGCATCCCATAGTCAGGATGGGGTTTGTCAGACCCAATAGATCTATCTTTAGGATTCGCGCCTACCGTACATAGACAAGTAGTTTAATGTTACCAAGCTAAGGGTATATTTCTGGTTTAAACCCACATAGAATTAGTTTTAGTACTTGTGCCTATTTCGTAAAACATTTATAAAACAGCGCATGTATTCTCAGCCCAAAAATATATATAAAAAGGGAGCAAATGAAACTCACAATACTGTATTTCGTAGCAATTATGTATATGACGGCACTGAACAAGTGCAGGGTTTGTCTCGGATTCACGAACCTATATTAAGTATATATATTTATATGTTGGTCAATATCTGTCTAACAATTTAGGTCAAGTCGTAGTGTATCACAATCCTAATGCTCGAGACCGACATGCAAAAGTCAACAAAAGTCAACTTGACCCAAAATGACTTCCAAAATCTATACATGTTTATTATATAACTTATATATAGTAGTTTTATATATTTAAATATATTTATCAGATCTTATTATACAAAATAATACAAGTCATTTATTAATAAATAAAAATTTATATTAAAATTCATATATGATAAAAATATACTTTTATATATCTCAAGTAATAAAATTTATAAAATTCACTTACTATCATAAAAATATAGTGGTATGTATTATTAATGTAATTACATTACGTGTGGTAAAAATATCTTTGTACACATATTTATTTGATAAAATAATATTGATAATAATGATAATGATAAAAATAATAAAATGATAGTTTCAATAAAAATATTAATTTTTAGTAATAAAGATAATTTTAGCAATAACATCAACTGATAACAGTTATAATAATCGTTTTAATAATAATATTAAAATTAATGATAATTCAGTTGACCATATCTTTTAATCCGTTCATCGAAACCACACGATTTCTAAATGAAAAGTTATTAATTTTTTCTTCAGCTTTTCAACGACATACATATCATATAACTTATCTCAGTAGCATATGTATCAAATTCGTGATTTATCATAAACTATTTAACGACGAAACTAAGCATAAAAACATGCATAATCATATATACTCGAGCACTAGTCAGGGATACACTATTAATATATAAAAGATAAGATATGAATGCTCACGTATCAATATTGTGATTCAATATTGCAGGAAAGTATGTAGACGCAACGAAAATGATAAACGTTAGGTTGACCTCACGAGCAATACCCTCGATCAATACCCATAACCTTCATAGCTATAACCCATAATTTCCTTAGCTCTATCCCATTTGAAAACTTATTTTGAAATCGTCTGAATATAACTCCGTCGTAGTATTTTATGTATACTAATAATATCTTGAAATAATACTAAGTAAATATATATATATATATATATATATATATATATATATATATATATATATATATATATATATATGTAATTCGATTGAGAGAGTTTAGAGAAATATATTTTCAAGTTTCTATGAAATAATGAAACCTATTGAATTTTATTTATAATAGATTTTTGAATTATTAAAGTGAATTATTAAAGTATGAATTATTAAAGTGAATTATTAAAGTATGAATTATTAAAGTGAATTATTAAAGTATGAATTATTAAAGTGAATTATTAAAGTATGAATTATTAAAGTGAATTATTAAAGTATGAATTATTAAAGTTAAAGTAAAGTAAAGATAAAGTTAAAGTATAGTAAAAGTATAAAACTATGTACGTATAATACGCGTATAAAAAAATATATATAATATTAATTTAAATCATTTTATATATTTAATAAAATAAAATATAAATATCGTTATCTTTATCATACTGGTTAAGTATTGAGTTGTCAAAAAGAATAGATTTCTTAAATCACAGTGGACCTTATAACATAGGCCCGTAATCATATCATAATGTATCTGATAATTCAATTATTTGATATTATCTCTTAATTCTGTCGATAAATATATCGAAACAAATATGTTCATGTAAAGTATCATATATCTAATACTTTGTTAATGTTTTCAGTTAATATTATATATTATATATACACATAATTGTTCGTGAATCGTCGAACACGGTCAAAGGGTAATTGATTACATGAATGTAGTTCCAAACTTTTTGAGATTCAACATTACAAATTCTGCTTATCGTGTCGGAAACATATAAAGGTTAAGTTTAAATTTGGTCGGAAATTTCTGGGTCGTCACAGTACCTACCCGTTAAAGAAATTTCGTCCCGAAATTTGATTGAGGTCGTCATGGCTAACTATAAAAATGTTTTCATGACGAATATGAGTTGATAAATAGAGTTTTATTATCATTGAGTAATATAGATAAAACAATTTGATTACGCGAAGAGTATAAGTGAAGCTATCGTAAGAGAGTGAAATGAGTAAACGTATATTCGTTTTAACCGATGACGTAGTTATGATTGATTTTCGGAATTCATGGGATTTAAAGAAAATCTTTGCAATAAGATTTGGTTCTTCGGCGATTAAGGAAATCAGGATCTTCTTTGATTAAATGCGATAATCTGTCTCGATTTCTCTGTCTGATATTTTACTATAATTCCACCCCCTTCGTTTCTTTATTTCCACAGCTCACACCTTCTAGTCTTTCTCCCCAATTCATACTTTAAAGCATTCGTTAATATGCTTCATCCAGTATTGATTCTTGATATACACTTAACTTTCATATCTGTCATTCTTCTTTTTCATCTACCACCGGAGGAAGTTATTTTCTTCTACCATTACCTTAGGGTTATTGTGTTTTTTATTCTCCCGTGTCTTTATATTGCTATACACATTGATATACACGGTTTGTAATTTCGGGATTGTTATCGGGCTTTATATTCTCCATTATATTTCTGAGCTTCATGCTTTCGTTTTCTCTTCCCGACCTTAAGTCAAGCGGATAATGGTCCAGAATTCATAGATATGAATTTTTGGATGAACATAGTTAATGTTCCAAGAAGAAAATTTTAATGGCACGATCTTGATTTGGCAAATTACCAGAATATCCGAAAATATAGAGCTATCAAGATGATACGTTCTTAATATGTTTGGAAATTGGGTAGAATGTAAGAGTCGTGTAAACAATACATGATGACGGTATGTTCTGTGAATCATCACGTTCCATTAGAAACTCAGCATGACTTACTGTAATATAATTACGTTGATCAAGTGTCATTATATTATACTAACTCATGCTTCAATTCCCAACACTACTTCAAAAAACATTCCTATTTTAAATTCAAATATTTTTTTTTTTTAGAATTTAGAAACTAACAAAGTTTCTTTTTATGTTGTAACGCAGATATTGCGAAGAGATAAAAGATTTCGGATAAGAATAGTTGTGAAAATATCTTCAGGAATATCGAAGATATTATAATAAAAGATACGATAATATGGATGATGAAGAAGATTTGTCTGTGAAGGTTTAGAATAAGAAGTAAGTTGTTTGCTAATGATTTCAGTAGACACTGAATCATTTGGATCCTTTGAAGGCAGGTTTAGTCTTTGTGATTTGTCCACAGCCTCCTTCATAGTCTGCTCAATCCGTTTTCCAGTTTCAAACCTTCTCTTTTTCTCAGCTTTACCACCATACTATTCTTTATCATCAAACTTTTGACTGTTAAAGTCGTTTACAGTTTTTGCTGCTTCATCAGCATTTTTCTAATTTCGGAGAACTAGTTCATAGTTTGGGATGTTTTTCAGAAAATTCACATTCGAAGTATGTAAGTCTAGGAGATAGACGTTATATGTATAACTTTTGACTTAAAATTGTCGCGAAATTCAAAATACTGATTGCTAATTCCCAGTAGTTGGTGTGACAATTATTGTTACAGGATGTAGGTGAGTAAATGATGGGGTTTTAATTAATAAGTATAGTGGCTTTTCGGAGAGGCTTAAGTCAAAGGTTAATGAAGTTGTTGATAAGTTTACTGCTAATGTGGCGAGATATGAAAGGTTCCCCAGTAACAATGATGAAGGGGTAATTGTTATAATAAGGTTTATTCGTATAAACAAATGAAGGTGATTTGCTGGAGCTGTGACAAAACTGTCTATTTTGGAAAGAGATTGAAAAATTATATTTGGTAATAAATATCAAAGGATCTGACACGGATACGTGTTAAACTATAACTTTGGTTTCGAGAGCTTTTCAGATGCATGACAGTGGGTAATATGTGGTTGGATCATCATCTCGCATGTCTTTAGGAATTTTGAAGTGTTTGAACACATATTGTAATTATTAATATACATATGATGTTCTAAGATTTTGAATGATACAAATATTTTTTTGTGAGTTCCATGAATAGAAATGAGGTTCTAGGACAGTTTTGAAGTCAAAGTATAGTTTTGAAAGATGTAGGAATCTAAGAGTGATGATTTCGGTTATATCTTGAATCGAATTCTGAGATTTCAAAATCAGAATATGTAATTAGATTTTGAATGAGTATGGTTGTTTTGATTTCTATAAAAGAATGTATATTGTTGTGAAAGTAGGGAGTATAATGGATGATTTGCTGAATCAGATTCGAAGAATGTAACATATTAATTGTGAATTTATATATCTCTCGGGTATTACCTACCCGTTAAAAAAAATTTCACAATTAATATTTTGTACAAAAGAATTTTATTACAGTCTTTATGGAAATATATATGTGTATATTTCTTCAGATGTAATATTGATTTAATGAGTTAATATTAAATTAAACTCATTTGATTTATGGTTAAGGCTAGGATAGATAATTTCTAAACTTTAGAAATTACATAATCGCCGTAGAATGTTTCCCCAATGAAGTTATGAATCAATACTTCATCGTTGTGGTATTCCTTGGTATCTACATGGCGTATGACGTCGATGCTCGTGGGACAGATTGTGAAGTTGAGGTTTGCGATGCGGTTGTTGTTGGTGGTGGTAATGGTACTGTTGATGTTGTTGATGGTGGTACTGGTTATGCTGCTGGTGCTGCTGCTGGTGTTTGTAACCTTTGCACCATATTCTCCAAAGCCACTACCCGAGGGCGAAGCTCGTTGACTTCTTCTATTACACCGGGGTGATTGACGGTTCGGACGAGCGGATAAATAAGATCTAGAATTTGGTGTAGTATACAATTATGACGAGATACTCTGGAAATGAGAGAGAAAATGGTGTTTCGGACAGGTTCGCCGGTAAGTGCTTCAGGTTCATTGCCAAGAGGGCAATGTGGTGGATGAAAGGGATCACCTTCTTCTTGTCTCCAATGGTTAAGTAGATTACGAACCCATCCCCAAATCATCCAGAATAGATGATGGCTAATTGGTTGATCCATTCCGGTCACACTGCTTTCGGAGCTCATGTGGAAATTCATATCGGCATAGCTGTCGGAATCCGAGGAACTCGAACTGGTTGAGGGATCCATCTTGTATGATCAGGGAAAGAATTTTTTTTGGTATGAAATAGATTGTAGAATTTAGATTTGGTATTCTTCAATACATAATTTACATATGTATATATAATACCAAAATCCCATAAATTACGGAGGAATCTTTGAAAGGTGTCAGTCAAAGTTCACAGTAACAGATATGCTAAGATAAGAATTCGTCTATACACTATTATGCAATAAATGTAAGAAAACGCGTCTAGACTTAAGAATGATAAGCAGGTAATTTCCTAAGGATGGTAAGTAGATGATTTCCGACTAAAAATGATAAGCAAAACTTTTGACATGCAGACACGGTCGAAGTCCAGACTCACTAATGCATCTTAATAACTATCAGTTAGACACACTAATGCAAGACCTGGTTCGCTAAGACCACCGCTCTGATACCAACTGAAAGGACCCGTTCATATACATTATAAACGATTCACAATAGTTGATTACATCGCGAGGTATTTGACCTCTATATGATACGTTTTACAAACATTGCATTCGTTTTTAAAAGACAAACTTTCTTTACATCAAAAATTGACGGCAGGCATACCATTTCATATTATATCCAACTATAATTGACTTAATATTAATCTTGATGAACTCAACGACTCGAATGCAACGCCTTTCAAAGTATGTCTTGAATGACTGCAAGTAATATCCTTAAAATGAGCTAATGCACAGCGGAAAATTTCTTTAATACCTGAGAATAAACATGCTTTAAAGTGTCAACCAAAAGGTTGGTGAGTTCATTAGTTTATCATAATCCATCATTTCCGTAATAGTAATAGACCACAAGATTTCAGTTTCTATAAATATCCGTACACTCGCAAGTGTATAAAAGTATTCTATAAGTTGTAGGCACCCGGTAACAAGCCTTAACGTTCATGTTTTACCCTCTGAAGTACACCAGATCAGGTGTGTTTAAAATAACCTCGAAGTACTAAAGCATCCCATAGTCAGGATGGGGTTTGTCAGACCCAATAGATCTATCTTTAGGATTCGCGCCTACCATACATAGACAAGTAGTTTAATGTTACCAAGCTAAGGGTATATTTCTGGTTTAAACCCACATAGAATTAGTTTTAGTACTTGTGCCTATTTCGTAAAACATTTATAAAACAGCGCATGTATTCTCAGCCCAAAAATATATATAAAAAGGGAGCAAATGAAACTCACAATACTGTATTTCGTAGCAATTATGTATATGACGGCACTGAACAAGTGCAGGGTTTGTCTCGGATTCACGAACCTATATTAAGTATATATATTTATATGTTGGTCAATATCTGTCTAACAATTTAGGTCAAGTCGTAGTGTATCACAATCCTAATGCTCGAGACCGACATGCAAAAGTCAACAAAAGTCAACTTGACCCAAAATGACTTCCAAAATCTATACATGTTTATTATATAACTTATATATAGTAGTTTTATATATTTAAATATATTTATCAGATCTTATTATACAAAATAATACAAGTCATTTATTAATAAATAGAAATTTATATTAAAATTCATATATGATAAAAATATACTTTTATATATCTCAAGTAATAAAATTTATAAAATTCACTTACTATCATAAAAATATAGTGGTATATATTATTAATGTAATTACATTACGTGTGGTAAAAATATCTTTGTACACATATTTATTTGATAAAATAATATTGATAATAATGATAATGATAAAAATAATAAAATGATAGTTTCAATAAAAATATTAATTTTTAGTAATAAAGATAATTTTAGCAATAACATCAACTGATAACAGTTATAATAATCGTTTTAATAATAATATTAAAATTAATGATAATTCAGTTGACCATATCTTTTAATCCGTTCATCGAAACCACACGATTTCTAAATGAAAAGTTATTAATTTTTTCTTCAGCTTTTCAACGACATACATATCATATAACTTATCTCAGTAGCATATGTATCAAATTCGTGATTTATCATAAACTATTTAACGACGAAACTAAGTATAAAAACATGCATAATCATATATACTCGAGCACTAGTCAGGGATACACTATTAATATATAAAAGATAAGATATGAATGCTCACGTATCAATATTGTGATTCAATATTGCAGGAAAGTATGTAGACGCAACGAAAATGATAAACGTTAGGTTGACCTCACGAGCAATACCCTCGATCAATACCCATAACCTTCATAGCTATAACCCATAATTTCCTTAGCTCTATCCCATTTGAAAACTTATTTTGAAATCGTCTGAATATAACTCCGTCGTAGTATTTTATGTATACTAATAATATCTTGAAATAATACTAAGTAAATATATATATATATATATATATATATATATATATATATATATATATATATATATATATATATATATATATATATATATATATGTAATTCGATTGAGAGAGTTTAGAGAAATATATTTTCAAGTTTCTATGAAATAATGAAACCTATTGAATTCTATTTATAATAGATTTTTGAATTATTAAAGTGAATTATTAAAGTATGAATTATTAAAGTGAATTATTAAAGTATGAATTATTAAAGTGAATTATTAAAGTATGAATTATTAAAGTGAATTATTAAAGTATGAATTATTAAAGTGAATTATTAAAGTATGAATTATTAAAGTTAAAGTAAAGTAAAGGTAAAGTTAAAGTATAGTAAAAGTATAAAACTATGTACGTATAATACGCGTATAAAAAAAATATATATAATATTAATTTAAATCATTTTATATATTTAATAAAATAAAATATAAATATCGTTATCTTTATCATACTGGTTAAGTATTGAGTTGTCAAAAAGAATAGATTTCTTAAATCACAGTGGACCTTATAACATAGGCCCGTAATCATATCATAATGTATCTGATAATTCAATTATTTGATATTATCTCTTAATTCTGTCGATAAATATATCGAAACAAATATGTTCATGTAAAGTATCATATATCTAATACTTTGTTAATGTTTTCAGTTAATATTATATATTATATATACACATAATTGTTCGTGAATCGTCGAACACGGTCAAAGGGTAATTGATTACATGAATGTAGTTCCAAACTTTTTGAGATTCAACATTACAAATTCTGCTTATCGTGTCGGAAACATATAAAGGTTAAGTTTAAATTTGGTCGGAAATTTCTGGGTCGTCACAGTACCTACCCGTTAAAGAAATTTCGTCCCGAAATTTGATTGAGGTCGTCATGGCTAACTATAAAAATGTTTTCATGACGAATATGAGTTGATAAATAGAGTTTTATTATCATTGAGTAATATAGATAAAACAATTTGATTACGCGAAGAGTATAAGTGAAGCTATCGCAAGAGAGTGAAATGAGTAAACGTATATTCGTTTTAACCGATGACGTAGTTATGATTGATTTTCGGAATTCATGGGATTTAAAGAAAATCTTTGCAATAAGATTTGGTTCTTCGGCGATTAAGGAAATCAGGATCTTCTTTGATTAAATGCGATAATCTGTCTCGATTTCTCTGTCTGATATTTTACTATAATTCCACCCCCTTCGTTTCTTTATTTCCACAGCTCACACCTTCTAGTCTTTCTCCCCAATTCATATTTTAAAGCATTCGTTAATATGCTTCATCCAGTATTGATTCTTGATATACACTTAACTTTCATATCTGTCATTCTTCTTTTTCATCTACCACCGGAGGAAGTTATTTTCTTCTACCATTACCTTAGGGTTATTGTGTTTTTTATTCTCCCGTGTCTTTATATTGCTATACACATTGATATACACGGTTTGTAATTTCGGGATTGTTATCGGGCTTTATATTCTCCATTATATTTCTGAGCTTCATGCTTTCGTTTTCTCTTCCCGACCTTAAGTCAAGCGGATAATGGTCCAGAATTCATAGATATGAATTTTTGGATGAACATAGTTAATGTTCCAAGAAGAAAATTTTAATGGCACGATCTTGATTTGGCAAATTACCAGAATATCCGAAAATATAGAGCTATCAAGATGATACGTTCTTAATATGTTTGGAAATTGGGTAGAATGTAAGAGTCGTGTAAACAGTACATGATGACGGTATGTTCTGTGAATCATCACGTTCCATTAGAAACTCAGCATGACTTACTGTAATATAATTACGTTGATCAAGTGTCATTATATTATACTAACTCATGCTTCAATTCCCAACACTACTTCAAAAAACATTCCTATTTTAAATTCAAATATTTTTTTTTTTAGAATTTAGAAACTAACAAAGTTTCTTTTTATGTTGTAACGCAGATATTGCGAAGAGATAAAAGATTTCGGATAAGAATAGTTGTGAAAATATCTTCAGGAATATCGAAGATATTATAATAAAAGATACGATAATATGGATGATGAAGAAGATTTGTCTGTGAAGGTTTAGAATAAGAAGTAAGTTGTTTGCTAATGATTTCAGTAGACACTGAATCATTTGGATCCTTTGAAGGCAGGTTTAGTCTTTGTGATTTGTCCACAGCCTCCTTCATAGTCTGCTCAATCCGTTTTCCAGTTTCAAACCTTCTCTTTTTCTCAGCTTTACCACCATACTATTCTTTATCATCAAACTTTTGACTGTTAAAGTTGTTTACAGTTTTTGCTGCTTCATCAGCATTTTTCCAATTTCGGAGAACTAGTTCATAGTTTGGGATGTTTTTCAGAAAATTCACATTCGAAGTATGTAAGTCTAGGAGATAGACGTTATATGTATAACTTTTGACTTAAAATTGTCGCGAAATTCAAAATACTGATTGCTAATTCCCAGTAGTTGGTGTGACAATTATTGTTACAGGATGTAGGTGAGTACATGATGGGGTTTTAATTAATAAGTATAGTGGCTTTTCGGAGAGGCTTAAGTCGAAAGTTAATGAAGTTGTTGATAAGTTTACTGCTAATGTGGCGAGATATGAAAGGTTCCCCAGTAACAATGATGAAGGGGTAATTGTTATAATAAGGTTTATTCGTATAAACAAATGAAGGTGATTTGCTGGAGCTGTGACAAAACTGTCTATTTTGGAAAGAGATTGAAAAATTATATTTGGTAATAAATATCAAAGGATCTGACACGGATACGTGTTAAACTATAACTTTGGTTTCGAGAGCTTTTCAGATGCATGACAGTGGGTAATATGTGGTTGGATCATCATCTCGCATGTCTTTAGGAATTTTGAAGTGTTTGAACACATATTGTAATTATTAATATACATATGATGTTCTAAGATTTTGAATGATACAAATATTTTTTTGTGAGTTCCATGAATAGAAATGAGGTTCTAGGACAGTTTTGAAGTCAAAGTATAGTTTTGAAAGATGTAGGAATCTAAGAGTGATGATTTCGGTTATATCTTGAATCGAATTCTGAGATTTCAAAATCAGAATATGTAATTAGATTTTGAATGAGTATGGTTGTTTTGATTTCTATAAAAGAATGTATATTGTTGTGAAAGTAGGGAGTATAATGGATGATTTGCTGAATCAGATTCGAAGAATGTAACATATTAATTGTGAATTTATATATCTCTCGGGTATTACCCACCCGTTAAAAAAAATTTCACAATTAATATTTTGTACAAAAGAATTTTATTACAGTCTTTATGGAAATATATATGTGTATATTTCTTCAGATGTAATATTGATTTAATGAGTTAATATTAAATTAAACTCATTTGATTTATGGTTAAGGCTAGGATAGATAATTTCTAAACTTTAGAAATTACATAATCGCCGTAGAATGTTTCCCCAATGAAGTTATGAATCAATACTTCATCGTTGTGGTATTCCTTGGTATCTACATGGCGTATGACGTCGATGCTCGTGGGACAGATTGTGAAGTTGAGGTTTGCGATGCGGTTGTTGTTGGTGGTGGTAATGGTACTGTTGATGTTGTTGATGGTGGTACTGGTTATGCTGCTGGTGCTGCTGCTGGTGTTTGTAACCTTTGCACCATATTCTCCAAAGCCACTACCCGAGGGCGAAGCTCGTAGACTTCTTCTATTACACCGGGGTGATTGACGGTTCGGACGAGCGGATAAATAAGATCTAGAATTTAGTGTAGTATACAATTATGACGAGATACTCTGGAAATGAGAGAGAAAATGGTGTTTCGGACAGGTTCGCCGGTAAGTGCTTCAGGTTCATTGCCAAGAGGGCAATGTGGTGGATGAAAGGGATCACCTTCTTCTTGTCTCCAATGGTTAAGTAGATTACGAACCCATCCCCAATTCATCCAGAATAGATGATGGCTAATTGGTTGATCCATTCCGGTCACACTGCTTTCGGAGCTCATGTGGAAATTCATATCGGCATAGCTGTCGGAATCCGAGGAACTCGAACTGGTTGAGGGATCCATCTTGTATGATCAGGGAAAGAATTTTTTTTGGTATGAAATAGATTGTAGAATTTAGATTTGGTATTCTTCAATACATAATTTACATATGTATATATAATACCAAAATCCCATAAATTACGGAGGAATCTTTGAAAGATGTCAGTCAAAGTTCACAGTAACAGATATGCTAAGATAAGAATTCGTCTATACACTATTATGCAATAAATGTAAGAAAACGCGTCTAGACTTAAGAATGATAAGCAGGTAATTTCCTAAGGATGGTAAGTAGATGATTTCCGACTAAAAATGATAAGCAAAACTTTTGACATGCAGACACGGTCGAAGTCCAGACTCACTAATGCATCTTAACAACTATCAGTTAGACACACTAATGCAAGACCTGGTTCGCTAAGACCACCGCTCTGATACCAACTGAAAGGACCCGTTCATATACATTATAAACGATTCACAATAGTTGATTACATCGCGAGGTATTTGACCTCTATATGATACGTTTTACAAACATTGCATTCGTTTTTAAAAGACAAACTTTCTTTACATCAAAAATTGATGGCAGGCATACCATTTCATATTATATCCAACTATAATTGACTTAATATTAATCTTGATGAACTCAACGACTCGAATGCAACGTCTTTCAAAGTATGTCTTGAATGACTACAAGTAATATCCTTAAAATGAGCTAATGCACAGCGGAAGATTTCTTTAATACCTGAGAATAAACATGCTTTAAAGTGTCAACCAAAAGGTTGGTGAGTTCATTAGTTTATCATAATCCATCATTTCCGTAATAGTAATAGACCACAAGATTTCAGTTTCTATAAATATCCGTACACTCGCAAGTGTATAAAAGTATTCTATAAGTTGTAGGCACCCGGTAACAAGCCTTAATGTTCATGTTTTACCCTCTGAAGTACACCAGATCAGGTGTGTTTAAAATAACCTCGAAGTACTAAAGCATCCCATAGTCAGGATGGGGTTTGTCAGACCCAATAGATCTATCTTTAGGATTCGCGCCTACCGTACATAGACAAGTAGTTTAATGTTACCAAGCTAAGGGTATATTTCTGGTTTAAACCCACATAGAATTAGTTTTAGTACTTGTGCCTATTTCGTAAAACATTTATAAAACAGCGCATGTATTCTCAGCCCAAAAATATATATAAAAAGGGAGCAAATGAAACTCACAATACTGTATTTCGTAGCAATTATGTATATGACGGCACTGAACAAGTGCATGGTTTGTCTCGGATTCACGAACCTATATTAAGTATATATATTTATATGTTGATCAATATCTGTCTAACAATTTAGGTCAAGTCGTAGTGTATCACAATCCTAATGCTCGAGACCGACATGCAAAAGTCAACAAAAGTCAACTTGACCCAAAATGACTTCCAAAATCTATACATGTTTATTATATAACTTATATATAGTAGTTTTATATATTTAAATATATTTATCAGATCTTATTATACAAAATAATACAAGTCATTTATTAATAAATAAAAATTTATATTAAAATTCATATATGATAAAAATATACTTTTATATATCTCAAGTAATAAAATTTATAAAATTCACTTACTATCATAAAAATATAGTGGTATGTATTATTAATGTAATTACATTACGTGTGGTAAAAATATCTTTGTACGCATATTTATTTGATAAAATAATATTGATAATAATGATAATGATAAAAATAATAAAATGATAGTTTCAATAAAAATATTAATTTTTAGTAATAAAGATAATTTTAGCAATAACATCAACTAATAACAGTTATAATAATCGTTTTAATAATAATATTAAAATTAATGATAATTCAGTTGACCATATCTTTTAATCCGTTCATCGAAACCACACGATTTCTAAATGAAAAGTTATTAATTTTTTCTTCAGCTTTTCAACGACATGCATATCATATAACTTATCTCAGTCGCATATGTATCAAATTCGTGATTTATCATAAACTATTTAACGACGAAACTAAGCATAAAAACATGCATAATCATATATACTCGAGCACTAGTCAGGGATACACTATTAATATATAAAAGATAAGATATGAATGCTCACGTATCAATATTGTGATTCAATATTACAGGAAAGTACGTAGACGCAACGAAAATGATAAACGTTAGGTTGACCTCACGAGCAATACCCTCGATCAATACCCATAACCTTCATAGCTATAACCCATAATTTTCTTAGCTCTATCCCATTTGAAAACTTATTTTGAAAAATCGTCTGAATATAACTCCGTCGTAGTATTTTATGTATACTAATAATATCTTGAAATAATACTAAGTAAATATATATATATATATATATATATATATATATATATATATATATATATATATATATATATATATATATATATATATATATATATATATATATATATATATGTAATTCGATTGAGAGAGTTTAGAGAAATATATTTTCAAGTTTCTATGAAATAATGAAACCTATTGAATTCTATTTATAATAGATTTTTGAATTATTAAAGTGAATTATTAAAGTATGAATTATTAAAGTGAATTATTAAAGTATGAATTATTAAAGTGAATTATTAAAGTATGAATTATTAAAGTGAATTATTAAAGTATGAATTATTAAAGTATGAATTATTAAAGTTAAAGTAAAGTAAAGGTAAAGTTAAAGTATAATAAAAGTATAAAACTATGTACGTATAATACGCGTATAAAAAAATATATAATATTAATTTAAATCATTTTATATATTTAATAAAATAAAATATAAATATCGTTATCTTTATCATACTGGTTAAGTATTGAGTTGTCAAAAAGAATAGATTTCTTAAATCACAGTGGACCTTATAACATAGGCCCGTAATCATATCATAATGTATCTGATAATTCAATTATTTGATATTATCTCTTAATTCTGTCGATAAATATATCGAAACAAATATGTTCATGTAAAGTATCATATATCTAATACTTTGTTAATGTTTTCAGTTAATATTATATATTATATATACATATCTATATACACATAATTGTTCGTGAATCGTCGAACACGGTCAAAGGGTAATTGATTACATGAATGTAGTTCCAAACTTTTTGAGATTCAACATTACAAATTCTGCTTATCATGTCGGAAACATATAAAGGTTAAGTTTAAATTTGGTCGGAAATTTCCGGGTCGTCACATCAATAAGCTCAAGACAGAACTTAGAGGGTTACGAACCCAAGGATTTGATATTACCACGTACGAAAGACGATTCACAGAATTGTGCCTATTGTGTCCGGGAGCATTCGAAGATGAGGAAGAGAAGATCGACGAGTTTGTGAAAGGATTACCGGAAAGAATCCAAGAAGATATAAGTTCACACGAGCCCGCCTCCATACAACAGGCATGTAGAATGGCTCACAAACTAGTGAACCAGATTGAAGAAAGAATTAAAGAACAGACTGCTGAAGAGGCTAATGTGAAGCAAGTCAAAAGAAAGTGGGAGGAAAACGGTGATAAGAATCACCAATACAACAACAACAGCAATTACAACAATAATCGCAACAATTATCCCAACAATCGCAACATCAATCGCAACTACAACAAACGACCCAAAAACAACAACAACAGCAACTACAACAATCATCCCAACAACAATAATAACCGCAACAACAACAACAACAATCAGAAGCAGCTATGCCAAAGGTGTGAAAAGTATCACTCGGGGTTCTGCACCAAATTTTGCAACAAGTGTAAAAGAAATGGTCATAGCGCGGCGAAGTGTGAGGTCTACGGACCAGGGGTTAATAGAACAAAAGGAACAAATGGTGTCGGAACGAGTAATGGCGGAGCAAGTAGTGTCGGAGCAAGTTATGCCAATGTAGTTTGCTATAAATATGGAAAACCGGGCCACATTATTAGAAATTGCCCGAACCAGGAGAACACGAATGGACAAGGCCGCGGAAGAGTTTTCAATATTAATGCGGCAGAGGCACAGGAAGACCCGGAGCTTGTTACGGGTACGTTTTTTATTGACAATAAATCGGCTTACGTTTTATTTGATTCGGGTGCGGATAGAAGCTATATTAGTAGATATTTTTGTGCTAAATTAAGTTGTCCATTGACGCCTTTGGATAGTAAATTTTTACTCGAATTAGCAAATGGTAAATTAATTTCAGCAGATAATATATGTCGGAATCGAGAAATTAAACTGGTTAGCGAAACATTTAAGATTGATTTGATACCAGTAGAGTTAGGGAGTTTTGATGTAATAATCGGTATGGACTGGTTGAAAGAAGTGAAAGCAGAGATCGTTTGTTACAAAAATGCAATTCGCATTATACGAGAAAAAGGAAAACCCTTAATGGTGTACGGAGAAAAGGGCAACACGAAGCTACATCTTATTAGTAATTTGAAGGCACAAAAACTAATAAGAAAAGGTTGCTATGCTATTCTAGAACACGTCGAGAAAGTACAAACTGAAGATAAGAGCATCAATGATGTTCCCATTGCAAAAGAATTTCCCGATGTATTTTCAAAAGAATTACCCTGATTACCCCCACATCAATCCGTTGAATTTCAAATAGATCTTGTACCAGGAGCTGCACCAATAGCTCGTGCTCCTTACAGACTCGCACCCAGCGAGATGAAAGAACTGCAAAGCCAATTACAAGAACTTTTAGAGCGTGGTTTCATTCGACCAAGCACATCACCGTGGGGAGCTCCTGTTTTGTTTGTCAAGAAGAAAGATGGTACATTCAAGTTGTGTATCGACTACCGAGAGTTGAACAAACTTACCATCAAGAACCGCTACCCACTACCGAGAATCGACGACTTATTTGATCAACTACAAGGCTCGTCTGTTTATTCAAAGATTGACTTACATTTCGGGTATCATCAAATGCGGGTGAAAGAAGATGATATTCCAAAGACTGCTTTCAGAACACGTTACGGTCATTACGAGTTTATGGTCATGCCGTTTGGTTTAACTAATGCACCAGCTGTGTTCATGGACCTTATGAACCGAGTGTGTGGACCATACCTTGACAAGTTTGTCATTGTTTTCATTGATGACATACTTATTTACTCAAAGAATGACCAAGAACACGGTGAACATTTGAGAAAGGTGTTAGAAGTATTGAGGAAGGAAGAATTGTACGCTAAGTTTTCAAAGTGTGCATTTTGGTTGGAAGAAGTTCAATTCCTCGGTCACATAGTGAACAAAGAAGGTATTAAGGTGGATCCGGCAAAGATAGAAACTGTTGAAAAGTGGGAAACCCCGAAAACTCCGAAACACATACGCCAGTTTTTAGGACTAGCTGGTTACTACAGAAGGTTCATCCAAGACTTTTCCAGAATAGCAAAACCCTTGACTGCATTAACGCATAAAGGGAAGAAATTTGAATGGAATGATGAACAAGAGAAAGCATTTCAGTTATTGAAGAAAAAGCTAACTACGGAACCTATATTGTCATTGCCTGAAGGGAATGATGATTTTGTGATTTATTGTGACGCATCAAAGCAAGGTCTCGGTTGTGTATTAATGCAATGAACGAAGGTGATTGCTTATGCGTCTAGACAATTAAAGATTCACGAACAAAATTATACGACGCATGATTTGGAATTAGGGGCGGTTGTTTTTGCATTAAAGACTTGGAGGCACTACTTATATGGGGTCAAAAGTATTATATATACCGACCACAAAAGTCTTCAACACATATTTAATCAGAAACAACTGAATATGAGGCAGCGTAGGTGGATTGAATTATTGAATGATTATGACTTTGAGATTCGTTACCACCCGGGGAAGGCAAATGTGGTAGCCGATGCCTTGAGCAGGAAGGACAGAGAACCCATTCGAGTAAAATCTATGAATATAATGATTCATAATAACCTTACTACTCAAATAAAGGAGGCGCAACAAGGAGTTTTAAAAGAGGGAAATTTAAAGGATGAAATACCCAAAAGATCGGAGAAGCATCTTAATATTCGGGAAGACGGAACCCGGTATAGGGCTGAAAGGATTTGGGTACCAAAATTTGGAGATATGAGAGAAATGGTACTTAGAGAAGCTCATAAAACCAGATACTCAATACATCCTGGAACGGGGAAGATGTACAAGGATCTCAAGAAACATTTTTGGTGGCCGGGTATGAAAGTCGATGTTGCTAAATACGTAGGAGAATGTTTGACGTGTTCTAAGGTCAAAGCTGAGCATCAAAAACCATCAGGTCTACTTCAACAACCCGAAATCCCGGAATGGAAATGGGAAAACATTACCATGGATTTCATCACTAAATTGCCAAGGACTGCAAGTGGTTTTGATACTATTTGGGTAATAGTTGATCGTCTCACCAAATCAGCACACTTCCTGCCAACAAGAGAAGATGACAAGATGGAGAAGTTAGCACGACTATATTTGAAGGAAGTCGTCTCCAGACATGGAATATCAATCTCTATTATCTCTGATAGGGATGGCAGATTTATTTCAAGATTCTGGCAGACATTACAGCAAGCATTAGGAACTCGTCTAGACATGAGTACTGCCTATCATCCACAAACTGATGGGCAGAGCGAAAGGACGATACAAACGCTTGAAGACATGCTACGAGCATGTGTTATTGATTTCGAAAACAGTTGGGATCGACATCTACCGTTAGCAGAATTTTCCTACAACAACAGCTACCATTCAAGCATTGAGATGGCGCCGTTTGAAGCACTTTATGGTAGAAAGTGCAGGTCTCCGATTTGTTGGAGTGAAGTGGGGGATAGACAGATTACAGGTCCGGAGATTATACAAGAAACTACCGAGAAGATCATCCAAATTCAACAACGGTTGAAAACCGCCCAAAGTCGACAAAAGAGCTACGCTGACATTAAAAGAAAAGATATAGAATTTGAAATTGGAGAGATGGTCATGCTTAAAGTTGCACCTTGGAAAGGCGTTGTTCGATTTGGTAAACAAGGGAAATTAAATCCAAGGTATATTGGACCATTCAAGATTATTGATCGTGTCGGACCAGTAGCTTACCGACTTGAGTTACCTCAACAACTCGCGGCTGTACATAACACTTTCCACGTCTCGAATTTGAAGAAATGTTTTGCTAAAGAAGATCTCACTATTCCGTTAGATGAAATCCAAATCAACGAAACACTTCAATTCATCGAAGAACCCGTCGAAATAATGGATTGTGAGGTTAAAAGACTTAAGAAAAACAAGATACCAATTGTTAAGGTTCGATGGAATGCTTATAGAGGACCCGAGTTCACCTGGGAGCGTGAAGATCAGATGAAGAAGAAATACCCGCATCTATTTCCAGAAGATTCGTCAACACCTTCAACAGCTTAAAGTTTCGGGACGAAATTTATTTAACGGGTAGGTACTGTAGTGACCCGAACTTTTCCATGTTTATATATAATAATTGAGATTGATATTTACATGATTAAATTTTTCTAACATGTTAAGCAATCAAACTTGTTAAGACTTGATTAATTGAAATATGTTTCATATAGACAATTGACCACCCAAGTTGACCGGTGATTCACGAACGTTAAAACTTGTAAAAACTATATGATGACATATATATGGATATATATATAGTTAACATGATACTATGATAAGTAAACATATCATTAAGTATATTAACAATGAACTACATATGTAAAAACAAGACTACTAACTTAATGATTTTTAAACGAGACATATATGTAACGATTATCGTTGTAAAGACATTTAATGTATATATATCATATTAAGAGATATTCATACATGATAATATCATGATAATATAATAATTTAAAATCTCATTTGATATTATAAACATGGGTTAACAACATTTAACAAGATCGTTAACCTAAAGGTTTCAAAATAACACTTACATGTAACGACTAACGATGACTTAACGACTCAGTTAAAATGTATATACATGTAGTGTTTTAATATGTATTTATACACTTTTGAAAGACTTCAATACACTTATCAAAATACTTCTACATAACAAAAATGCTTACAATTACATCCTCGTTCAGTTTCATCAACAATTCTACTCGTATGCACCCGTATTCGTACTCGTACAATACACAGCTTTTAGATGTATGTACTATTGGTATATACACTCCAATGATCAGCTCTTAGCAGCCCATGTGAGTCACCTAAAACATGTGGGAACCATCATTTGGAAACTAGCATGAAATATCTCATAAAATTACAAAAATATGAGTAATCATTCATGACTTATTTACATGAAAACAAAATTACATATCCTTTATATCTAATCCATACACCAACGACCAAAAATACCTACAAACACTTTCATTCTTCAATTTTCTTCATCTAATTGATCTCTCTCAAGTTCTATCTTCAAGTTCTAAGTGTTCTTCATAAATTCTACAAGTTCTAGTTACATAAAATCAAGAATATTTTCAAGTTTGCTAGCTCACTTCCAATCTTGTAAGGTGATCATCCAACCTCAAGATATCTTTGTTTCTTACAGTAGGTTATCATTCTAATACAAGGTAATAATCATATTCAAACTTTGGTTCAATTTCTATAACTATAACAATCTTATTTCAAGTGATGATCTTACTTGAACTTGTTTTCGTGTCATGATTCTGCTTCAAGAACTTCGAGCCATCCAAGGATCCGTTGAAGCTAGATCCATTTTTATCTTTTCCAGTAGGTTTATCCAAGGAACTTAAGGTAGTAATGATGTTCATAACATCATTCGATTCATACATATAAAGCTATCTTATTCGAAGGTTTAAACTTGTAATCACTAGAACATAGTTTAGTTAATTCTAAACTTGTTCGCAAACAAAAGTTAATCCTTCTAACTTGACTTTTAAAATCAACTAAACACATGTTCTATATCTATATGATATGCTAACTTAATGATTTAAAACCTGGAAACACGAAAAACACCGTAAAACCGGATTTACGCCGTCGTAGTAACACCGCGGGCTGTTTTGGGTTAGTTAATTAAAAACTATGATAAACTTTGATTTAAAAGTTGTTATTCTGAGAAAATGATTTTTATTATGAACATGAAACTATATCCAAAAATTATGGTTAAACTCAAAGTGGAAGTATGTTTTCTAAAATGGTCATCTAGACGTCGTTCTTTCGACTGAAATGACTACCTTTACAAAAATGACTTGTAACTTATTTTTTCGACTATAAACCTATACTTTTTCTGTTTAGATTCATAAAATAGATTTCAATATTAAATCATAGCAATTTGATTCACTCAAAACGGATTTAAAATGAAGAAGTTATGGGTAAAACAAGATTGGATAATTTTTCTCATTTTAGCTACGTGAAAATTGGTAACAAATCTATTCCAACCATAACTTAATCAACTTGTATTGTATATTATGTAATCTTGAGATACCATAGACACGTATACAATGTTTCGACCTATCATGTCAACACATCTATATATATTTCGGAACAACCATAGACACTCTATATGTGAATGTTGGAGTTAGCTATACAGGGTTGAGGTTGATTCCAAAATATATATAGTTTGAGTTGTGATCAATACTGAGATATGTATACACTGGATCGTGGATTGATTCAAGATAATATTTATCGATTTATTTCTGTACATCTAACTGTGGACAACTAGTTGTAGGTTACTAACGAGGACAGCTGACTTAATAAACCTAAAACATCAAAATATATTAAAAGTGTTGTAAATATATTTTGAACATACTTTGATATATATGTATATATTGTAATAGGTTCGTGAATCAACCAGTGGCCAAGTCTTACTTCCCGACGAAGTAAAAATCTGTGAAAGTGAGTTATAGTCCCACTTTTAAAATCTAATATTTTAGGGATGAGAATACATGCAGGTTTTATAAATGATTTACAAAATAGACACAAGTACGTGAAACTACATTCTATGGTTGAATTATCGAAATTGAATATGCCCCTTTTATAAAGTCTGGTAATCTAAGAATTAGGGAACAGACACCCTAATTGACGCGAATCCTAAAGATAGATCTATTGGGCCTAACAAACCCCATCCAAAGTACCGGATGCTTTAGTACTTCGAAATTTATATCATATCCGAAGGGTGTCCCGGAATGATGGGGATATTCTTATATATGCATCTTGTTAATGTCGGTTACCAGGTGTTCACCATATGAATGACTTTTATCTCTATGTATGGGATGTGTATTGAAATATGAAATCTTGTGGTCTATTATTATGATTTGATATATATAGGTTAAACCTATAACTCACCAACATTTTTTGTTGACGTTTTAAGCATGTTTATTCTCAGGTGATTATTAAGAGCTTCCGCTGTCGCATACTTAAATAAGGACGAGATTTGGAGTCCATGCTTGTATGATATTGTGTAAAAACTGCATTCAAGAAACTTATTTTGTTGTAACATATTTGTATTGTAAACCATTATGTAATAGTCGTGTGTAAACAGGATATTTTAGATTATCATTATTTGATAATCTACGTAAAGCTTTTTAAACCTTTATTGATGAAATAAAGGTTATGGTTTGTTTTTAAAATGAATGCAGTCTTTGAAAAACGTCTCATATAGAGGTCAAAACCTCGCAACGAAATCAATTAATATGGAATGTTTTTAATCAATAAGAACGGGACATTTCATCAATACACTTATCAAAATACTTCTACTTAACAAAAATACTTACAATTACATCCTCATTCAGTTTCATCAACAATTCTACTCATATGCACCCGTATTCATACTCGTACAATACACAGCTTTTAGATGTATGTACTATTGGTATATACACTCCAATGATCAGCTCTTAGTAGCCCATGTGAGTCACCTAACACATGTGGGAACCATCATTTGACAACTAGCATGAAATATCTCATAAAATTACAAAAATATGAGTAATCATTCATGACTTATTTACATGAAAACAAAATTACATATCCTTTATATCTAATCCATACACCAACGACCAAAAACACCTACAAACACTTTCATTCTTCAATTTTATTCATCTAATTGATCTCTCTCAAGTTCTATCTTCAAGTTTTAAGTGTTCTTCATAAATTCTACAAGTTCTAGTTACATAAAATCAAGAATACTTTCAAGTTTGCTAGCTCACTTCCAATCTTGTAAGGTGATCATCCAACCTCAAGAAATCTTTGTTTCTTATAGTAGGTTATCATTCTAATACAAGGTAATAATCATATTCAAACTTTGGTTCAATTTCTATAACTATAACAATCTTATTTCAAGTGATGATCTTACTTGAACTTGTTTTCGTGTCATGATTCTGCTTCAAGAACTTCGAGCCATCCAAGGATCCGTTGAAGCTAGATCCATTTTTCTCTTTTCCAGTAGGTTTATCCAAGGAACTTAAGGTAGTAATGATGTTCATAACATCATTCGATTCATACATATAAAGCTATCTTATTCGAAGGTTTAAACTTGTAATCACTAGAACATAGTTTAGTTAATTCTAAACTTGTTCGCAAACAAAAGTTAATCCTTCTAACTTGACTTTTAAAATCAACTAAACACATTTTCTATATCTATATGATATGCTAACTTAATGATTTAAAACCTGGAAACACGAAAAACACCGTAAAACCGGATTTACGCCTTCGTAGTAACACCGCGGGCTGTTTTGGGTTAGTTAATTAAAAACTATGATAAACTTTGATTTAAAAGTTGTTATTCTGAGAAAATGATTTTTATTATGAACATGAAACTATATCCAAAAATTATGGTTAAACTCAAAGTGGAAGTATGTTTTCTAAAATGGTCATCTAGACGTCGTTCTTTCGACTGAAATGACTACCTTTACAAAAATGACTTGTAACTTATTTTTCTGACTATAAACCTATAATTTTTCTATTTACATTCATAAAATAGAGTTCAATATGAAACCATAGCAATTTGATTCACTCAAAACGGATTTAAAATGAAGAAGTTATGGGTAAAACAAGATTGGATAATTTTTCTCATTTTAGCTACGTGAAAATTGGTAAAAAATCTATTCCAACCATAACTTAATCAACTTGTATTGTATATTATGTAATCTTGAGATACCATAGACACGTATACAATGTTTCGACCTATCATGTCGACACATCTATATATATTTCGGAACAACCATAGACACTCTATATGTGAATGTTGGAGTTAGCTATACAGGGTTGAAGTTGATTCCAAAATATATATAGTTTGAGTTGTGATCAATACTGAGATACGTATACACTGGGTCGTGGATTGATTCAAGATAATATTTATCGATTTATTTCTGTATATCTAACTGTGGACAACTAGTTGTAGGTTACTAACGAGGACAGCTGACTTAATAAACTTAAAACATCAAAATATATTAAAAGTGTTGTAAATATATTTTGAACATACTTTGATATATATGTATATATTGTTATAGGTTCGTGAATCAACCAGTGGCCAAGTCTTACTTCCCGACGAAGTAAAAATCTGTGAATGTGAGTTATAGTCCCACTTTTAAAATCTAATATTTTTGGGATGAGAATACATGCAGGTTTTATAAATGATTTACAAAATAGACACAAGTACGTGAAACTACATTCTATGGTTGAATTATCGAAATCGAATATGCCCCTTTTTATTAAGTCTGGTAATCTAAGAATTAGGGAACAGACACCCTAATTGACGCGAATCCTAAAGATAGATCTATTGGGCCTAACAAACCCCATCCAAAGTACCGGATGCTTTAGTACTTCAAAATTTATATCATATCCGAAGGGTGTCCTGGAATGATGGGGATATTCTTATATATGCATCTTGTTAATGTCGGTTACCAGGTGTTCACCATATGAATGACTTTTATCTCTATGTATGGGATGTGTATTGAAATATGAAATCTTGTGGTCTATTATTATGATTTGATATATATAGGTTAAACCTATAACTCACCAACATTTTTTGTTGACGTTTTAAGCATGTTTATTCTCAGGTGATTATTAAGAGCTTCCGCTGTCGCATACTTAAATAAGGACGAGATTTGGAGTCCATGCTTGTATGATATTGTGTAAAAACTGCATTCAAGAAACTTATTTTGTTGTAATATATTTGTATTGTAAACCATTATGTAATGGTCGTGTGTAAACAGGATATTTTAGATTATCATTATTTGATAATCTACGTAAAGCTTTTTAAATCTTTATTGATGAAATAAAGGTTATGGTTTGTTTTTAAAATGAATGCAGTCTTTGAAAAACGTCTCATATAGAGGTCAAAACCTCACAACGAAATCAATTAATATGGAACGTTTTTAATCAATAAGAACGGGACATTTCCGTTGGTATCCGAGCGTTGGTCTTAGAGAACCAAAATTTTGCATTAGTGTGTCTTATCGAGTTTGTTAGGATGCATTTGTGAGTCTGGACTTCGACCGTATTTACTTGAAAAATGATTGCTTAACAAATTTTGATGGAAACTATATATTTTTAACATGTGAATATTATGTGATATATTAATCTCTTAACGCGTTTGATATTATGTGATAGATGTCTACCTCTAGAACAAGTCCCATTGACTCACCTAATAATAATGAAGAGTCAAATGTAAATTGGAATGATTTGTGGACTGATTCACAAGTTCCCGAAGAGGAACCGGAAGAAGAGTCGGAACCGGAAGAAAAATCGAAACCGGAAGAAGAATCGGAATCGGATGAAGAAATAGAATCGGTGGGGGAAATAATAAAACGGTTAAGTAAAAGAAAATCCTCAACCAACCGACCAAGGTTAATTATGGTCAATGGTGTTTCCGCCAAGGAAGCAAAATATTGGGAGGATTACCAATTCTTCGATGAATCGGATTCCGACGAGAATTCCGATGATGTTATAGAAATTACCCCAACTGAATTTAAAAAGGCAAAAGAAAATAATAAGGGAAAGGGCATAAAAATAGAGAAATCTAATTCCAACCCCGATGAACTTTATATGTATCGTCAACCTCCGAAGTCCTTAAGTTGTAACAATGACCCGGGAACCTCTAAACCACCAGGTTTTTCTAAACCAATGTGGAAAACGACGGCTCGTATTAGGGGAACATCATATATCCCTAGAAACTTGGAAAAACGAACAAAACTGAAGAAGAAGAAGAAACAAGCAAGTCGGAATAATATAGTTGTATTCGTGTGGTGTAATATATGTAATATAGTGTGCTTATGCTTTATGATATATGTAAAAATTGCATGTATTAATAAGTATTTTTTTTATGAATCTAACTCTTGTCTATTTTACAGTATAAAAACACAAAATGAATAGACAACCCAATATTTTAAGAGACCTACCCGGAGACATGATTGATGAAATCTTGTCTAGAGTCGGTCAGAATTCTTCGGCACAATTATTTAAGGCGAGATCAGTTTGTAAGACATTCGAAGAACGTTCTAAGAATGCCTTGGTTTATAAAAGGCTTTCATTCGAAAGATGGGGGATATCACATTGGGAAATCCATAAGTTACGATGTGTTTACTTTGACGCATATATTGCGGGGAACCCAAATGCTATTTTACGCAATGGGTTAAGAAATTATTTTGACTCAATATATCCGAATATTGGACTTCGTGATTTAGAAAAAGCGGCTAACATGCAACATAAAGAAGCATGTTATGCTTACGGATTAGTAATGTTCGCTTCTCACCAAAGTGAGAACAAGAACATCGGGCTACAACTATTAAACAAAACGTTCCCACAAGTGACGGAGTCGGTAATTGGGGTAAGAAATGAGGTTTTTAGATTGTTACGGGACTGTTGGACATTACGTAACCCTCGTCCCTTTGACGACGTTATAACACGCTGTCTTATAAACGGCCATAACGGTTATGTTCCACAAGACCAAGGATGGGAAGTAATCCTAGTAAAACCAGAATGCATGACTTGTTTCTGGACGTATGAATTACGTGTCTTTATTGCCTTTGCTGAACGACTTGTGTACTAGCTAGAATTATCTTCACAACCATCTTGTATCAAATTTATTGTGTGCTATATTTTATGCTATATGTAAAATAAGCGGCATTGTAAGTTTGTAAAATATTGTGTAAAAGTTTGAACGCGAAATATTATTATAATCAGTTTTTCATATAGAATTGTAGTAGTTGAATTGTATATTAGCTACTAAGTATGAACTTAACGGGTAGGTACTACCCGAATTTAAACTTATAAAACGCTAATATGAAGAAAAAGCTTTTATAAATGAGTTCATATTATGCTACGAAATACTATTAACTACTCTTAATATTCTGTATGATTAACTTGTTCCATTTGATTATTTTGAAGGAAATGGCACCGACTACTCGACACACCGTGAATATGAATGAAGAGGAATTCCGTACTTTTCTAGCTTCAAACATAGCCGCAGTACAGGCTGCGCTACATACCAACAATAACCTTGGATCTAGCAGTACAGGAAATCGTGTAGGATGCACCTACAAAGAATTCACTGCTTGCAAACCTTTGGAATTTGATGGAACCGAAGGACCGATCGAATTGAAACGGTGGACCGAGAAAGTCGAATCGGTGTTTGCCATAAGTAAGTGTACTGAAGAGGACAAAGTGAAGTACGCTACGCATACCTTCACAGGTTCTGCGTTAACATGGTGGAATACCTATCTAGAGCAAGTAGGAGAAGACGATGCGTACGCACTACCGTGGTCAGCATTCAAGCACTTGATGAACGAGAAGTACCGTCCCAGAACCGAGGTCAATAAGCTCAAGACAGAACTTAGAGGGTTACGAACCCAAGGATTTGATATTACCACGTACGAAAGACGATTCACAGAATTGTGCCTATTGTGTCCGGGAGCATTCGAAGATGAGGAAGAGAAGATCGACGCGTTTGTGAAAGGATTACCGGAAAGAATCCAAGAAGATATAAGTTCACACGAGCCCGCCTCCATACAACAGGCATGTAGAATGGCTCACAAACTAGTGAACCAGATTGAAGAAAGAATTAAAGAACAGACTGCTGAAGAGGCCAATGTGAAGCAAGTCAAAAGAAAGTGGGAGGAAAACGGTGATAAGAATCACCAATACAACAACAACAGCAATTACAACAATAATCGCAACAATTATCCCAACAATCGCAACATCAATCGCAACTACAACAAACGACCCAACAACAACAACAACAACAACAACAACAACAGCAACTATAACAATCATCCCAACAACAATAATAACCGCAACAACAACAACAACAATCAGAAGCAGCTATGCCAAAGGTGTGAAAAGTATCACTCGGGGTTCTGCACCAAATTTTGCAACAAGTATAAAAGAAATGGTCATAGCACGGCGAAGTGTGAGGTCTACGGACCAGGGGTTAATAGAACAAAATAAAAAAATGGTGTCGGAACGAGTAATGGCGGAGCAAGTAGTGTCGGAGAAAGTTATGCCAATGTAGTTTGCTATAAATGTGGAAAACCGGGCCACATTATTAGAAATTGCCCGAACCAGGAGAACACGAATGGACAAGGCCGCGGAAGAGTTTTCAATATTAATGCGGCAGAGGCACAGGAAGACCCGGAGCTTGTTACGGGTACGTTTCTTATTGACAATAAATCTGCTTACATTTTATTTGATTCGGGTGCGGATAGAAGCTATATGAGTAGAGATTTTTGTGCTAAATTAAGTTGTCCATTGACGCCTTTGGATAGTAAATTTTTACTCGAATTAGCAAATGGTAAATTAATTTCAGCAGATAATATATGTCGGAATCGAGAAATTAAACTGGTTAGCGAAACATTTAAGATTGATTTGATACCAGTAGAGTTAGGGAGTTTTGATGTAATAATCGGTATGGACTGGTTGAAAAAAGTGAAAGCAGAGATCGTTTGTTACAAAAATGCAATTTGCATTATACGAGAAAAAGGAAAACCCTTAATGGTGTACGGAGAAAAGGGCAACACGAAGCTACATCTTATTAGTAATTTGAAGGCACAAAAACTAATAAGAAAAGGTTGCTATGCTGTTCTAGCACACGTCGAGAAAGTACAAACTGAAGAAAAGAGCATCAATGATGTTCCCATTGCAAAAGAATTTCCCGATGTATTTCCGAAAGAATTACCGGAATTACCCCCACATCGATCCGTTGATTTCAAATAGATCTTGTACCAGGAGCTGCACCAATAGCTCGTGCTCCTTACAGACTCGCACCCAGCGAGATGAAAGAACTACAAAGCCAATTACAAGAACTTTTAGAGCGTGGTTTCATTCGACCAAGCACATCACCGTGGGGAGCTCCTGTTTTGTTTGTCAAGAAGAAAGATGGTACATTCAGGTTGTGTATCGACTACCGAGAGTTGAACAAACTTACCATCAAGAACCGCTACCCACTACCGAGAATCGACGACTTATTTGATCAACTACAAGGCTCGTCTGTTTATTCAAAGATTGACTTACGTTCCGGGTATCATCAAATGCGGGTGAAAGAAGATGATATTCCAAAGACTGCTTTTAGAACACGTTACGGTCATTACGAGTTTATGGTCATGCCGTTTGGTTTAACTAATGCACCAGCTGTGTTCATGGACCTTATGAACCGAGTGTGTGGACCATACCTTGACAAGTTTGTCATTGTTTTCATTGATGACATACTTATTTACTCAAAGAATGACCAAGAACACGGTGAACATTTGAGAAAGGTGTTAGAAGTATTGAGGAAGGAAGAATTGTACGCTAAGTTTTCAAAGTGTGCATTTTGGTTGGAAGAAGTTCAATTCCTCGGTCACATAGTGAACAAAGAAGGTATTAAGGTGGATCCGGCAAAGATAGAAACTGTTGAAAAGTGGGAAACCCCGAAAACTTCGAAACACATACGCCAGTTTTTAGGACTAGATGGTTACTACAGAAGGTTCATCCAAGACTTTTCCAGAATAGCAAAACCCTTGACTGCATTAACGCATAAAGGGAAGAAATTTGAATGGAATGATGAACAAGAGAAAGCGTTTCAGTTATTGAAGAAAAAGCTAACTACGGCACCTATATTGTCATTGCCTGAAGGGGATGATGATTTTGTGATTTATTGTGACGCATCAAAGCAAGGTCTCGATTGTGTATTAATGCAACGAACGAAGGTGATTGCTTATGCGTCTAGACAATTGAAGATTCACGAACAAAATTATACGACGCATGATTTGGAATTAGGCGCGGTTGTTTTTGCATTAAAGACTTGGAGGCACTACTTATATGGGGTCAAAAGTATTATATATACCGACCACAAAAGTCTTCAACACATATTTAATCAGAAACAACTGAATATGAGGCAGCGTAGGTGGATTGAATTATTGAATGATTACGACTTTGAGATTCGTTACCACCCAGGGAAGGCAAATGTGGTAGCCGATGCCTTGAGCAGGAAGGACAGAGAACCCATTCGAGTAAAATCTATGAATATAATGATTCATAATAACCTTACTACTCAAATAAAGGAGGCGCAACAAGGAGTTTTAAAAGAGGGAAATTTAAAGGATGAAATACCCAAAGGATCGGAGAAGCATCTTAATATTCGGGAAGACGGAACCCGGTATAGGGCTGAAAGGATTTGGGTACCAAAATTTGCAGATATGAGAGAAATGGTAATTAGAGAAGCTCATAAAACTAGATACTCAATACATCCTGGAACGGGGAAGATGTACAAGGATCTCAAGAAACATTTTTGGTGGCCGGGTATGAAAGCCGATGTTGCTAAATACGTAGGAGAATGTTTGACGTGTTCTAAGGTCAAAGCTGAGCATCAGAAACCATCAGGTCTACTTCAACAACCCGAAATCCCGGAATGGAAATGGGAAAACATTACCATGGATTTCATCACTAAATTGCCAAGGACTGCAAGTGGTTTTGATACTATTTGGGTAATAGTTGATCGTCTCACCAAATCAGCACACTTCCTGCCAACAAGAGAAGATGACAAGATGGAGAAGTTAGCAAGACTGTATTTGAAGGAAGTCGTCTCCAGACATGGAATACCAATCTCTATTATCTCTGATAGGGATGGCAGATTTATTTCAAGATTCTGGCAGACATTACAGCAAGCATTAGGAACTCGTCTAGACATGAGTACTGCCTATCATCCACAAACTGATGGGCAGAGCGAAAGGACGATACAAACGCTTGAAGACATGCTACGAGCATGTGTTATTGATTTCGGAAACAGTTGGGATCGACATCTACCGTTAGCAGAATTTTTCTACAACAACAGCTACCATTCAAGCATTGAGATGGCGCCGTTTGAAGCACTTTATGGTAGAAAGTGCAGGTCTTCGATTTGTTGGAGTGAAGTGGGGGATAGACAGATTACGGGTCCGGAGATTATACAAGAAACTACCGAGAAGATCATCCAAATTCAACAACGGTTGAAAACCGCCCAAAGTCGACAAAAGAGCTACGCTGACATTAAAAGAAAAGATATATAATTTGAAATTGGAGATATGGTCATGCTTAAAGTTGCACCTTGGAAAGGCGTTGTTCGATTTGGTAAACGAGGGAAATTAAATCCAAGGTATATTTGTAATATGAATTAACCGAGTAGTTAAGATTCACACACAATAGCTTAGCACGGAAAGATTTATTTTTATTTCAAAATATATATATATATATATATATATATATATATATATATATATATATATATATATATATATATATATATATATATAATATACATATAATTTCTTCAAAGGGAATGAGTTAATTCTTCATAACTCGTTGATAAAATATACGCGCTATTTATTCGTAATGATGCCCACAGTGATTCTTGAACTGACGGAGTTTGTGATGTTATAGGTGTTGCTGATTCTGATGCTGACTGCACTGACGATGCTGGTGACGCTGACGGTACTGTTGATGTAGTGACCCGAACTTTTCCATGTTTATATATATTAATTGAGATTGATATTTACATGATTAAATTTTTCTAACATGTTAAGCAATCAAACTTGTTAGGACTTGATTAATTGAAATATGTTTCATATAGACAATTGACCACCCAAGTTGACCGGTGATTCACGAACGTTAAAACTTGTAAAAACTATATGATGACATATATATGGATATATATATATAGTTAACATGATACTATGATAAGTAAACATATCATTAAGTATATTAACAATGAACTACATATGTAAAAACAAGACTACTAACTTAATGATTTTTAAACGAGACATATATGTAACGATTATCGTTGTAAAGACATTTAATGTATATATATCATATTAAGAGATATTCATACATGATAATATCATGATAATATAATAATTTAAAATCTCATTTGATATTATAAACATTGGGTTAACAACATTTAACAAGATCGTTAACCTAAAGGTTTCAAAACAACACTTACATGTAACGACTAACGATGACTTAACGACTCAGTTAAAATGTATATACATGTAGTGTTTTAATATGTATTTATACACTTTTGAAAGACTTCAATACACTTATCAAAATACTTCTACTTAACAAAAATGCTTACAATTACATCCTCGTTCAGTTTCATCAACAATTCTACTCGTATGCACCCGTATTCGTACTCGTACAATACACAGCTTTTAGATGTATGTACTATTGGTATATACACTCCAATGATCAGCTCTTAGCAGCCCATGTGAGTCACCTAACACATGTGGGAACCATCATTTGGCAACTAGCATGAAATATCTCATAAAATTACAAAAATATGAGTAATCATTCATGACTTATTTACATGAAAACAAAATTACATATCCTTTATATCTAATCCATACACCAACGACCAAAAACACCTACAAACACTTTCATTCTTCAATTTTCTTCATCTAATTGATCTCACTCAAGTTCTATGTTCAAGTTCTAAGTGTTCTTCATAAATTCTACAAGTTCTAGTTACATAAAATCAAGAATACTTTCAAGTTTGCTAGCTCACTTCCAATCTTGTAAGGTGATCATCCAACCTCAAGAAATCTTTGTTTCTTACAGTAGTTTATCATTCTAATACAAGGTAATAATCATATTCAAACTTTGGTTCAATTTCTATAACTATAACAATCTTATTTCAAGCGATGATCTTACTTGAACTTGTTTTCGTGTCATGATTCTGCTTCAAGAACTTCGAGCCATCCAAGGATCCGTTGAAGCTAGATCCATTTTTCTATTTTCCAGTAGGTTTATCCAAGGAACTTAAGGTAGTAATGATGTTTATAACATCATTCGATTCATACATATAAAGCTATCTTATTCGAAGGTTTAAACTTGTAATCACTAGAACATAGTTTAGTTAATTCTAAACTTGTTCGCAAACAAAAGTTAATCCTTCTAACTTGACTTTTAAAATCAACTAAACACATGTTCTATATCTATATGATATGCTAACTTAATGATTTAAAACCTGGAAACACGAAAAACACCGTAAAACCGGATTTACGCCGTCGTAGTAACACCGCGGGCTGTTTTGGGTTAGTTAATTAAAAAATATGATAAACTTTGATTTAAAAGTTGTTATTCTGAGAAAATGATTTTTATTATGAACATGAAACTATATCCAAAAATTATGGTTAAACTCAAAGAGGAAGTATGTTTTCTAAAATGGTCATCTAGACGTCGTTCTTTCGACTGAAATGACTACCTTTACAAAAACGACTTGTAACTTATTTTTCCGACTATAAACCTATACTTTTTCTGTTTAGATTCATAAAATAGAGTTCAATATGAAACCATAGCAATTTGATTCACTCAAAACGGATTTAAAATGAAGAAGTTATGGGTAAAACAAGATTGGATAATTTTTCTCATTTTAGCTACGTGAAAATTGGTAACAAATCTATTCCAACCATAACTTAATCAACTTGTATTGTATATTATTTAATCTTGAGATACCATAGACACGTATACAATGTTTTGACCTATCATGTCGACACATCTATATATATTTCGGAACAACCATAGACACTCTATATGTGAATGTTGGAGTTAGCTATATAGGGTTGAGGTTGATTCCAAAATATATATAGTTTGAGTTGTGATCAATACTGAGATACGTATACACTGGGTCGTGGATTGATTCAAGATAATATTTATCGATTTATTTCTGTACATCTAACTGTGGACAACTAGTTGTAGGTTACTAACGAGGACAGCTGACTTAATAAACTTAAAACATCAAAATATATTAAAAGTGTTGTAAATATATTTTGAACATACTTTGATATATATGTATATATTGTTATAGGTTCGTGAATCAACCAGTGGCCAAGTCTTACTTCCCGACGAAGTAAAAATCTGTGAATGTGAGTTATAGTCCCACTTTTAAAATCTAATATTTTTGGGATGAGAATACATGCAAGTTTTATAAATGATTTACAAAATAGACACAAGTACGTGAAACTACATTCTATGGTTGAATTATCGAAATCGAATATGCCCCTTTTTATTAAGTCTGGTAATCTAAGAATTAGGGAACAGACACCCTAATTGACGCGAATCCTAAAGATAGATCTATTGGGCCTAACAGACCCCATCCAAAGTACCGGATGCTTTAGTACTTTGAAATTTATATCATATCCGAAGGGTGTCCCGGAATGATGGGGATATTCTTATATATGCATCTTGTTAATGTCGGTTACCAGGTGTTCACCATATGAATGACTTTTATCTCTATGTATGGGATGTGTATTGAATTATGAAATCTTGTGGTCTATTATTATGATTTGATATATATAGGTTAAACCTATAACTCACCAACATTTTTTGTTGGCGTTTTAAGCATGTTTATTCTCAGGTGATTATTAAGAGCTTCCGCTGTCGCATACTTAAATAAGGACGAGATTTGGAGTCCATGCTTGTATGATATTGTGTAAAAACTGCATTCAAGAAACTTATTTTGTTGTAACATATTTGTATTGTAAACCATTATGTAATGGTCGTGTGTAAACAGGATATTTTAGATTATCATTATTTGATAATCTACGTAAAGCTTTTTAAACCTTTATTGATGAAATAAAGGTTATGGTTTGTTTTTAAAATGAATGCAGTCTTTGAAAAACGTCTCATATAGAGGTCAAAACCTCGCAACGAAATCAATTAATATGGAACGTTTTTAATCAATAAGAACGGGACATTTCAGTTGATGCTGTTGGTAAAACAAGTTTAGCTTGTTAACCACACACCATTTTTGTCATGGTTTCTACTCTTCCTTCTATCATTTTGGTTCGCTTAACTGATTTATGATTAGAGCTAGATTAGATAATCTCTAAGACTTTAGAGATTACATAATTGTCGCGAAATGTTTCTCCAATGAAGTGATGAATTAATACTTCGTCAGTTATTGTTGTTGGTACTCCTTGGTATCTATGGTGCGTATGATGTTGATGCTCGTGGGACAGATTGTGAAGTTGAGGTTTATGATGCGGTTGTGGTTGGAGGTGGTAATGGTACTGTTGGCGTTGATGATGGTGGTACTGGTTATGCTGTTGGTGCTTCTGCTAGTGTTTGTAATCTTTGCACCATATTCTCCAAAGCCACTATCCGAGCGCGAAGCTCGTTGACTTCTTCTATTACACCGGGGTGATTGTCGGTTCGGACGAGCGGATAATGTAACATCCGTGTTACATCCGTCCCACATCGGTTGGAGAGGGGAACGAAGCATGCCTTATAAGGGTGTGGAGACCTTTCCTAGCATGACGCGTTTTGGGACCACAAGCGCAGCAGATCCCATGAGAACTCTGCAGTTAAGCGTGCTCAGGCAAGAGCACTACCAGGATGGGTGACCTACTGGGAAAGTGCTCGTCGTATTTGGTCGCCAAGAAAAATTCGTGAGCAACCTACGGGGGAGACAAGGGTACGTCCCTATCTCTGCAAAGCGGACAATATCATGCTACGGGAAACGTTTTACCTGGGGTGTTACAGAATTAAAGGGGGTGCAACACGAGGACTTCCCAGGGGGTCACCCATCCTAGTACTACTCTCACCCAAGCACGCTTAACTGCAGAGTTCTCATGGGATCTGCTGCGCTTGTGGTCCCAAAACGCGTTGTCATAACCCGTTCTTAACCATAAGAACGCGTTAGATAACGTATGATTTCATTGCGAGGTATTGACCTCTATATGAGACATTTTTGAAAGAAAACTGCATATATTATACATTACAAACCATAACCATTATTTTTGTTACAAGCTTAAGACAATAAAAAGAAGATTAACGTTTAGCGATAATCTTCGACTTACAAACTTTACAAATGATGACAACAACACGGTTTCTAGCATATTTTACAATACAACATCTCGGATATGCAGTTTTATTTTTGACACAAACATGCGTACGCAAGATCCTGGTTAGATCCAACATGATGCAGCGGAAGCTTTAGAAATCACCTGAGAATAGACATGTTTTAAAAAGGTCAACATAAAGTTGGTGAGATATAGGTTTAATGCCGGCTGCAATATATATATAGACCACAAGATTTCGTATATAATCAGTTTAATAAAAGTATTCTAAGTGGTTGAGCACTTGGTAACCATACTTAACATTTTCACGTCGCATATTCCCTTTAATATGAAATCTTACTACACCGTACCAAGTGTAGTCACAAAACGAAGTACTGTGCAACCGTTGAATACTGGTCGTCCAGTCCGGTTGGGGTTGTCAGGCCCGATAGATCTATCAACAGGATTCGCGTTTACAATACCGCTGTAAATATTAGTTACCAAGCTACAGGGAAGTATGCCAGTGGTACAACTCAACGTAGAATATATTTTTCAGTTACTTGTGTCCATATCGTAAAACATAAAATACATGTATTCTCATCCCGAAATATTTAGAGTTTAAAAGTGGGACTATATACTCACACTTGTCTTGATGATATATATAATTTGACTCGGTCTTCCGGTTGATATCACGGACCTATCCATATATAATATATCAATATGTTTTCATTTTAAACAAACGTTACATATATATATATACTTGTTATACTTTTAATACTTTGAATATTTCCTTAATCCGAAGTTAGCATTCCGATGTTAGTAATTCAATTTTTAATGGTTCATTTTTAGATGTTTAATATACCCGCAATAAATAAAACCCCCAACGAAATAAATAAAACCCCAACGTATATGTATTGGTCGAGATTAATCTTGACCCATGGTACCGGTGTTGTCAAATGACGTGTTGCGTACAATCATGGGATCTTATGATTAATCTTCTCGTGTTGTTTACGGGTGATCCTGAACCATATAAAATTGAATTATAAGTACATATATATAAAATATCATGTTATCTTAGAAGTATGTGATTTTATGTAAATTTTTCCAATGAATCCCGAAGTCATTTAAGCCTTGGATAACCAATTTTGTTTCGGTCATAGTTTCTTCGTTACAAGTCCGTTTTCGTTGATTCAACTTGCCATCTCCTTGGATCGAGTCCCTCTTTAAGACTATGAACTGTAAATACCTTAGTTTGTATTCAAAATCACACGGCATAGGTCAAACTTTAGTGAAACTTATGAAGTTAATCATTTTCGTTACAACAAAATCATTTAATGACCATTTTTCTAAAAATACTTATACTTTGAAAAATCAAGTTTTACCTTGTTAAATTAGCATATACATAAGTTATATTACAGGTCTTGAAGTATTTTAAAAGTTAAGTTAGAAGGATCTATTTAGTTTGCAAACAAGTTTGAAAACATTCAAACTATGTTCTTGTTGTTAAACTTGTATACCACAAAATATGATAGCTATATATATATGAATCGAATAAGGTTATGAACATATATTCTACCTCAAGTTCCTTGGATGAAGTTGCTGTAAAAGAGAAGTAAGAAGCTAGAATCAAAAGGGTGATAGAAGTGGATGAAAGATTGGAAGTAAGTTGGTGTTCTTGGAGGGTTTTCTTGAAGTGTTTTTGTATGGTTTTCTTATGGTGTTTTAGTATGGTTTTTGAAGCTAGATCTTTATGGAATTTTGCTGGGTTGTTATGGAGTTTAGAGAGTAAGAAAGAGTGTGTGTTTTAGCTAGGAAATTGAAGTAGTAAATGAAGCAAAATGATCATGTATATATACACCATAAAAACGTGAATGATGATGATGATGGACAAGTTCACATGTTGTATTTTTGTGTAATAATTCATGCATGCATCCAAAATCCAATTACCTTGCTCTAAGGGCAGTAACAAGGGTGGGTTAGGTGGTGATTTGATGTGTATTTACTATTAGTAAATACGTATAGAAGCTTGGTATGATACGAGTACAAATACTCTAGGTATACGTATAGAAATTTTGTGAAAAATGGAATGAGGATTCAAATATAGCTATCTTTTGTGAATACACTTATATGATTTTATGTATTTAAGTCTTTAAAAGTGATTAAATACATTACTTATACAATATATGTATAAACATTATAAGTCTTAAGTATTTATGTCAATTAACGTTACGTATTGTTATCATTTTGAAAACTTAAGTTAGTAGTTTCAAAATATACTTATAACTTGTTGTTATTAATACAAAATGAGATATTAAAACATTTATTAATCATGTTAAATATGTATATATACATATATATACACAAACGTATAATTATTATATATTGTATAGTTCGTGATATCATTGGTCAAACTAGACGGTCAAACGTTGCGTAAAACTCTTTTCGGAAATATAAATCTCGACAATTTGGATTGCTTATCATGTTGGCAAGGTTTAATTTATGTAAATATTAATCTTATAAGTATAGTATGATCGAAAAAAATGCGGGTCGTTACATTACCTCCCCGTTAAATAAATTTCGTCCCGAAATTTTAAAATTGTACCTATTTTGCGTCATCAAGAAACAAGTGTGGATACTTTTGCTTCATCTGATCCTCTCGTTCCCAAGTAAACTCAGGACCTCTTCTAGCATTCCAACGAACCTTAACAATCGGTATATTGCTCTGTTTGAGTTGTTTAACTTCACGGTCCATGATTTCGATTGGTTCTTCGACGAATTGTAGTTTCTCGTCGACATGGATTTCTTCAAGAGGAATGGTGAGGTCTTCCTTTGCAAGACACTTCTTAAGGTTCGAGACGTGAAAGGTATTATGTACTCCGGCGAGTTGTTGCGGTAACTCGAGCCGATAAGCTACCGGTCCAATGCGTTCGATGATCTTAAACGGGCCTACGTACCTTGGGTTCAGTTTACCCCTTTTTCCAAAACGTATCACACCTTTCCAAGGTGACACCTTTAGCATAACCATGTCCCCGACCTGAAACTCTAATGGTTTCCTTCGGACATCGGCGTAGCTCTTTTGGCGACTGCGGGCTGTTTTTAATCTCTCCTTGATTTGCACTATCTTCTCAGTCGTTTCATGTATGATCTCGGGACCAGTTAATTGTCGATCTCCTACTTCATTCCAACAGATAGGAGATCTACACTTCCTTCCATACAATGCTTCGAATGGCGCAGCTCCAATGCTCGCATGATAACTATTATTATACGAGAATTCTGCTAACGGTAGATATTTATCCCATCCGTTTCCAAAATCGATCACACATGCCCTGAGCATGTCTTCAAGAGTCTGAATTGTTCTTTCACTCTGCCCGTCGGTCTGCGGATGATATGCGGTACTCATATCCAAACGAGTTCCTAGTGCCTCCTGTAGTGATTGCCAAAACTTTGAGGTAAATCTACTATCACGATCGGATATAATGGAAATAGGTATTCCATGCCTTGAAACAACTTCCTTTATATACAATCGTAATAGTTTCTCCATTCTATCTGTTTCCTTTATAGGCAAGAAATGTGCAGACTTGGTGAGACGATCAACAATCACCCAAATGGTGTCGTATCCCCAGGCAGTCTTTGGTAACTTCGTGATGAAATCCATGGTAATACCATCCCATTTCCATTCTGGGATTTCTGGTTGTTGAAGTAACCCTGACGGCTTTTGATGTTCTGCTTTGACTTTGGAACAAGTCAAACATTCCCCAACATATGTTGCAACGTCGGTCTTTAAGTTAGGCCACCAATAACGTGTCTTAAGATCTTGATACATCTTTCCAACTCCAGGATGTATCGAGTATCTTGTCTTATGTGCCTCGTTCAATATCAACTTCCTTAATCCACCCAACTTCGGTACCCAAATACGGTTTGCAAAATATCGAATTCCATCTTCCCGTATAACGAGTTGCTTCTCATACTTTTTCATTATTTCATTTCCTATATTTTCTTTAGTAAGTGCTTCTCGTTGAACTTCTTTGATTTGTGAGTTGAGATTCATGCGAATTTTTATGTTCATCGCTCGTACTCGAATTGGTTCTCGTTCCTTTCTGCTTAGTGCGTCAGCCACCACATTCGCTTTCCCGGGATGATAACGAATTTCACAATCATAGTCGTTTATTAACTCGACCCACCTACGTTGCCTCATGTTCAATTGTTTCTGATCAAAAATATGTTGAAGGCTTTTATGATCAGTAAACACAGTGAATTTAACCCCATACAAGTAGTGTCTCCACATCTTCAATGCAAACACGACTGCTCCCAATTCTAGATCATGCGTCGTATAATTTCGCTCGTGAATCTTCAATTGTCGGGATGCGAATGCAATAACTTTCTTCCGTTGCATAAGAACACAACCAAAACCTTGTCGCGAAGCGTCACAATATATTTCAAAATCATCGTTCCCTTCTGGTAACGATAATATAGGCGCCGTAGTTAACTTCTTCTTCAGTATTTGAAATGCGTTCTCCTGCTCCGAGGTCCATTCATATTTCTTCCCTTTTTGCGTTAATGCTGTCAACGGCTTAGCTATTCGGGAAAAATCTTGAATAAACCTTCTATAATAACCGGCTAAACCCAAAAATTGGCGTATCTGCGTTGGTGTCTTAGGAGTCTCCCATTTTTCAATAGCTTCAGTTTTTGCTGGATCAACCTGAATTCCTTCGCTATTAACAACGTGACCAAGAAATTGCACTTCTTTCAACCAGAAAGCACACTTAGAAAATTTAGCATAAAGTTGTTCTTTTCTCAACAATTCTAATATCAACCTTAAATGCTCTTCATGCTCTTGCTCACTCTTGGAATAGATAAGAATATCATCAATGAAAACGATAACAAACTTATCCAAATACGGACTACAAACTCGATTCATGAGGTCCATGAATACAGCTGGCGCATTCGTCAATCCAAACGGCATAACCAAAAATTCGTAATGACCATAACGTGTCCGAAAAGCAGTTTTCGGAATGTCCTCTTCTTTGACGCGAAGTTGATGATAACCCGATCTTAGATCGATTTTCGAATAAACACATGATCCTTGCAATTGATCAAATAAGTCATCAATTCTCGGTAGTGGATACCGATTCTTGATAGTTAACTTATTTAATTCACGATAATCTATACACATCCTAAAAGATCCATCTTTCTTCTTAACAAACAAAATTGGAGCTCCCCACGGTGAAGTACTTGGTCGTATGAATCCACGGTCCAGTAATTCTTTCAACTGACTTTGAAGTTCTTTTAGTTCGGACGGTGCAAGTCTATATGGAGCACGAGCCACTGGTGCAGCTCCTGGTACTAAATCTATTTGAAATTCTACCGATCTAAATGGAGGTAATCCCGGCAATTCTTCCGGAAAAACTTCAGGAAAATCTCTTGCCACAGGCACGTCGTTGATACACTTTTCTTTCTTTTCGACCTTATTAACATGTGCTAAAATAGCGTAACATCCCTTTTCTAAACACTTCTTGGCTTTCAAACAGCTAATGAGTTTTAGCTTTGAATTACCCTTCTCTCCATAAATCATCACCGGTATTTTATCCTTACCAGGAATACGAATTGCCTTCTTGGCACAAACAACTTCCGCTCCTATTTTGGACATCCAGTCCATGCCGACTATTACATCAAAACCTCCTAATTCTACGGGTATTAAGTCGATTTTAAACGTTTCTCCGGCTAGATTTATTTCACAATCACGACAAATTTTATCGGCTTTAATTAGCTTACCATTAGCTAACTCAATCAAGTACTTAGCATCTAGAGGTAATGATGAACAATTCAATTTAGTGTAAAAATTTATACACACGTAACTTCTATCGGCGCCAGTATCAAATAAAATAGATGCTGATAAGTTATTAATGGTAAACGTACCCGTAACAAGTTCCGGGTCTTCTCGTGCCTCTCTAGCATTAATAACAAACGCTCTTCCACGTGCAGGTCCGCCATTCTTTTCTGGATTCGGGCACTGACTCTTATAGTGACCTTGTTTTCCACACCCAAAACAAGTAATGTTAGCCAAAGCAGTTCTATTTGCGTTGGTGGCAGGAGTCTTGTTACCATTTGCATTTCTAACGAGAGCCTTACAATCTTCAGCAAGATGTCCCTGTCTATTGCATTTGGTGCACAACACACTGCAGTAACCAAAATGATGTTTGTGACAACGGTTGCATAAAGGACTTTGTCCTTTGTAACCAAAGCCTGAACCGCTACCCGCACCTTTCGTGGTTTCTTGTTTCTTATAAGGTTGTTGTTGGTTACCTCGATCATAACCTCCATTCCACTTTTTCTTGTTCCCCAATACCTTCACCTCAGTATTGAATGCTTTCTTGTCCAAAATGACCTGATCCATTAGCTCGTTCGCCATGGTTATAGCTTCATGAATTGTCTTAGGTTTCGACGCCGTAACGTTTGCCTTGACCTTTTTGGGCAAACCACCTTTGTACATTTCAATCTTCCGTGCTTCGGTTGGGACCAATTCAGGACATAGTAAAACTAATTCCATGAATCGCTGGTTGTAGTTGGTGATTTCAGTACCAACCACCTTCAAACTTCGTAACTCATCTTCTAACTTAATAACCTCATTCCTTGGACAATACTCGGTGATTATCATTGCTTTGAATTCTTCCCATGGAGTATCATAAGCTACATCTCCTCCTACCGCCTTCACATAATTCTTCCACCATGTGAGTGCACTATCTTGTAAAGTGCACGATGCATACTTGGTCATGTCTTTTTCATCACAACCGCTGATTTTGAACACCGTCTCCATCTTTTCTATCCATCGGGTTAAACCGATAGGTCCTTCCGTTCCACTGAATGATGAAGGTTTGCAAGCTTGAAACGTCTTGTAGGAGCATCCTACACGAGGATTTGGATTAACTGCAGTAGCTCTTGCAGCTTCGACCCATAGCATTCTATCGTTGACTCGCTGGTTGATGAAGTTCTCGACTTCTTGTTCCGTCATTCGGTTCAATCGCGCCATTTCCTAATGAAAGAAAATAATTATTCACATGGATTATTATAGATGTAGTATGTATTTATAGTACATTTATAGCTTGTTAATAATATGAACCAGGTATTATTATAAAAGCCTTTTCTTCTTATTAGCGTTTTATAATTATATCTTGGGTAGTACCTACCCGTTAATGTTCATACTTAATAGCTTAGTACAGAATCAATTACTACAATCTAAATAATACTTAACCATGGAAAATTATTGCATTTCATACTTCGCTATTTTACATATGCTTATCTTACATCAAACTTTAAGCAAACCACACTAATAATATTATACAAAACATTATATGATTCCATGGCTTAATACGGCAGTGCATCGTTCGGTCTATTTTCTAGGGCGTTTAGTTCCAATGAATGGCCTAACGCTTATCCTAGCTGTCTGCCTACGTTTTGGCTGAGGAGCCGAAGAACTAGATGCGGGGATAGCACTAATAGGAATAGCGGGAATAGGGGTGGTAGTGTTGAGTGGAATTGGTGCTACGTCATTCTCACTAAGTTCGGGATTTGAATTTTCTAATTCATTCGCTTTTCGTTTCTTTCCTTGATCGAATTTTTCTTTCGTAATTTCTAGTATTTCTTCCTCGGGTTCACTTTCTTCTTCGGGTTCACTTTCCTCTTCGGGTTCACTTTCCTCCTCGGGTTCACTTTCCGATATTTCTATAGTTGGTTCATCTGGAAATTGTGAGTCTTCCCCAAAAATACCATTTTCGTCATCGGATATGTTAATGACTGAAACACAATCTGAAGATTCTGATTCGGAGTCGCTGAATGTGATAATAAGTTTCGAGCCCGACATCTATCACACAACAACTAACCCATTAGTACTTACATAATATTTACATATGAATTTTTAACCAACAGTGATAAGCAATGGTTTTTTTTAAAATCAAACCCGGTCAAAGTCCAGACTTACTAATGTATCCTAACGACTTATCGGTTTAGACACACTAATGCAAACCTGGTTCGCTAAGACCACCGCTCTGATACCACATGTCATAACCCGTTCTTAACCATAAGAACGCGTTAGATAACGTATGATTTCATTGCGAGGTATTGACCTCTATATGAGACATTTTTGAAAGAAAACTGCATATATTATACATTACAAACCATAACCATTATTTTTGTTACAAGCTTAAGACAATAAAAAGAAGATTAACGTTTAGCGATAATCTTCGACTTACAAACTTTACAAATGATGACAACAACACGGTTTCTAGCATATTTTACAATACAACATCTCGGATATGCAGTTTTATTTTTGACACAAACATGCGTACGCAAGATCCTGGTTAGATCCAACATGATGCAGCGGAAGCTTTAGAAATAACCTGAGAATAGACATGTTTTAAAAAGGTCAACATAAAGTTGGTGAGATATAGGTTTAATGCCGGCTGCAATATATATATAGACCACAAGATTTCGTATATAATCAGTTTAATAAAAGTATTCTAAGTGGTTGAGCACTTGGTAACCATACTTAACATTTTCACGTCGCATATTCCCTTTAATATGAAATCTTACTACACCGTACCAAGTGTAGTCACAAAACGAAGTACTGTGCAACCGTTGAATACTGGTCGTCCAGTCCGGTTGGGGTTGTCAGGCCCGATAGATCTATCAACAGGATTCGCGTTTACAATACCGCTGTAAATATTAGTTACCAAGCTACAGGGAAGTATGCCAGTGGTACAACTCAACGTAGAATATATTTTTCAGTTACTTGTGTCCATATCGTAAAACATAAAATACATGTATTCTCATCCCGAAATATTTAGAGTTTAAAAGTGGGACTATATACTCACACTTGTCTTGATGATATATATAATTTGACTCGGTCTTCCGGTTGATATCACGGACCTATCCATATATAATATATCAATATGTTTTCATTTTAAACAAACGTTACATATATATATATACTTGTTATACTTTTAATACTTTGAATATTTCCTTAATCCGAAGTTAGCATTCCGATGTTAGTAATTCAATTTTTAATGGTTCATTTTTAGATGTTTAATATACCCGCAATAAATAAAACCCCCAACGAAATAAATAAAACCCCAACGTATATGTATTGGTCGAGATTAATCTTGACCCATGGTACCGGTGTTGTCAAATGACGTGTTGCGTACAATCATGGGATCTTATGATTAATCTTCTCGTGTTGTTTACGGGTGATCCTGAACCATATAAAATTGAATTATAAGTACATATATATAAAATATCATGTTATCTTAGAAGTATGTGATTTTATGTAAATTTTTCCAATGAATCCCGAAGTCATTTAAGCCTTGGATAACCAATTTTGTTTCGGTCATAGTTTCTTCGTTACAAGTCCGTTTTCGTTGATTCAACTTGCCATCTCCTTGGATCGAGTCCCTCTTTAAGACTATGAACTGTAAATACCTTAGTTTGTATTCAAAATCACACGGCATAGGTCAAACTTTAGTGAAACTTATGAAGTTAATCATTTTCGTTACAACAAAATCATTTAATGACCATTTTTCTAAAAATACTTATACTTTGAAAAATCAAGTTTTACCTTGTTAAATTAGCATATACATAAGTTATATTACAGGTCTTGAAGTATTTTAAAAGTTAAGTTAGAAGGATCTATTTAGTTTGCAAACAAGTTTGAAAACATTCAAACTATGTTCTTGTTGTTAAACTTGTATACCACAAAATATGATAGCTATATATATATGAATCGAATAAGGTTATGAACATATATTCTACCTCAAGTTCCTTGGATGAAGTTGCTGTAAAAGAGAAGTAAGAAGCTAGAATCAAAAGGGTGATAGAAGTGGATGAAAGATTGGAAGTAAGTTGGTGTTCTTGGAGGGTTTTCTTGAAGTGTTTTTGTATGGTTTTCTTATGGTGTTTTAGTATGGTTTTTGAAGCTAGATCTTTATGGAATTTTGCTGGGTTGTTATGGAGTTTAGAGAGTAAGAAAGAGTGTGTGTTTTAGCTAGGAAATTGAAGTAGTAAATGAAGCAAAATGATCATGTATATATACACCATAAAAACGTGAATGATGATGATGATGGACAAGTTCACATGTTGTATTTTTGTGTAATAATTCATGCATGCATCCAAAATCCAATTACCTTGCTCTAAGGGCAGTAACAAGGGTGGGTTAGGTGGTGATTTGATGTGTATTTACTATTAGTAAATACGTATAGAAGCTTGGTATGATACGAGTACAAATACTCTAGGTATACGTATAGAAATTTTGTGAAAAATGGAATGAGGATTCAAATATAGCTATCTTTTGTGAATACACTTATATGATTTTATGTATTTAAGTCTTTAAAAGTGATTAAATACATTACTTATACAATATATGTATAAACATTATAAGTCTTAAGTATTTATGTCAATTAACGTTACGTATTGTTATCATTTTGAAAACTTAAGTTAGTAGTTTCAAAATATACTTATAACTTGTTGTTATTAATACAAAATGAGATATTAAAACATTTATTAATCATGTTAAATATGTATATATACATATATATACACAAACGTATAATTATTATATATTGTATAGTTCGTGATATCATTGGTCAAACTAGACGGTCAAACGTTGCGTAAAACTCTTTTCGGAAATATAAATCTCGACAATTTGGATTGCTTATCATGTTGGCAAGGTTTAATTTATGTAAATATTAATCTTATAAGTATAGTATGATCGAAAAAAATGCGGGTCGTTACACGCGTCATGCTAGGAAAGGTCTCCACACCCTTATAAGGCATGCTTCGTTCCCCTCTCCAACCGATGTGGGACGGATGTAACACGGATGTTACAATCCTAAAAGCATCGAGCAGGGATCGAACCCCTGACCTCTCGTTACACCCAAACACTCCTAATCAACTGAACCATTCCGTGTTACAGATAAATAAAATCTAGAATTTGATGTAGTATATAATTATGACGAGATACTCTGGAAATGAGAGAGAAAATGGTGTTTCGGATTGGTTCGCCGGTAAGTGCTTCAGGTTCTTCGTCAAGAGGGCAATGGGGTGGATGGAAGGGATCACATTCTTCTTGTCTCCAATGATTGAGGAGGCTACGAACCCATACCCAATTCATCCAGAATAGATGATGGCTGATTGGTTAATTTATTCTGGTCACACTGCTTTCAGAGCTGGAGTGGGATTCCATTTCAGAATCCGAGGAACTTGAATTAATGATGAATTCCATTTTGTACGATTGAATAAGGATTTTTTGATATGAAATGATTTTCAGTTATCGGATGATATTCTAATTACATAGAATATCCATATATATAGAATAAAAGATTTCGTAGATTACGGAGGAATTTGCGGGATATGTCAGGTAAAGTTTAAAGTAACAGATACGATAAGGTGTGATTTAGCAGATACGCTAAGATATGAATTTTGTCTATACACTACTCATGCAATTAATGTAGCAAGACATGTCTAGACTAGTAATGATAAGCAGGTAATTTCCTAAGAATGATAAGCAGATGATTTCCGACTAAAAATGATAAGCAAAACTTTTAACATGCAGACACGGTCGAAGTCCAGACTCACTAATGCATCCTAACGACTTATCAGTTAGACACACTAATGCAGACCTGGTTCGCTAAGACCACCGCTCTGATACCAACTGAAAGGACCCGTTCATATACATTATAAACGATTCACAATAGTTGATTTCATCGCGAGGTATTTGACCTCTATATGATACATTTTACAAACATTGCATTCGTTTCTAAAAGACAAACTTTCTTTACAACGAGAGTTGACGGCATGCATACCATTTCATGATACATCCAACTATAATTGACTTAATAATAATCTTGATGAATTTCAACGACTCGAATGCAACGTCTTTTAAAATATGCCATGAATGACTCCAAGTAATATCTCTAAAATGAGCAAATGCACAGCGAAAGATTTCTTTAACACCTAAGAATAAACATGCTTTAAAATGTCAACCAAAAAGTTGGTGAGTTCAGTAGTTTATCATAATCATTCATTTCCATTATTTTAATAGACCACAAGAATTTCATTTCCAATTCTCATAAATATACGTCCCATGCATAGAGATAAAAATCATTCATATGGTGAACACCTGGTAACCGACATTAACAAGATGCATATAAGAATATCCCCTATCATTCCGGGAAATCCTTCGGACATGATAAAAATAAATTCAAAGTACTAAAGCATCCGGTACTTTGGATGGTGTTCGTTAGGCCCAATAGATCTATCTTTAGGATTCGCGTCAATTAGTAGATCGGTTTACTAATTCTTAGGCTACCAAGCAAAAAGGGGCATATTCGGCTTCGATCATTCAACCGTATAATGTAGTTTCGATTACTTGTGTCTATTTCGTAAAACATTTATAAAAGCGCGTGTATTCTCAGTCCCAAAAATATATATTGCAAAAGCATTTAAAAATGGAGCAATGAAACTCACCATACTGTATTTTGTAGTAAAAATACATATAACGTCATTGAACAAGTGCAAGGTTGGCCTCGGATTCACGAATCTAAATTAATTATATATATTTATGTGTTGGTCAATATTTGTCTAACAAATTAGGTCAAGTCATAGTGTATCACAATCCTAAGGCTCGAGAATAATATGTAAAGGTCAACAAAAGTCAATTTGACTCAAAATAATTTCCAAAATCTATACATGATTAATATATAGTTTAAATATCATCGTTTTATATTTTTAAATATTTTTAAAAGATTTATTAGAGTAAATAATATAATTTATTTATTAATAAATAAAATTTTATATTAAAATTTATATAATAAAATATACTTTTATATATATTAAGTAATAAAATTTATAGAGTTCATTTAATATCATAAAGATAATATGATAGGTATTATTAAAGTAATTTTATTACACGTAGTAAAATATGTTTGTATCACATATTTATTTGATAAAATAATATCTATAATAATAGTAAGTAAAAGTTATATTATTTTGTAATAATAATTATTATTATTCAATTAATAAAAATATCAATATTTATAATTACTAAAAATGACATTATGATAAAATGATAATTCTAATTATGATAACTTTAATATTTACGATACTTTTTAATATTAACTTTAAAATAATAATTCTATTTAAAATGATAATAATAATGATATTTTATAATAACAATGACATTTCTATTAAATTGATAATTTTTATTAAAATGATAGTTTTTAATACTAGCGATACTTTTAATAATAATAGTAATGATAAAAATAATAAGAATGATAATTTTATCTAAATCAATATCTTATAATATTTTAATTTCATCATAATACTCATACTCATTATTTCCTAATCGTTTCGTTTAATAGCTTTTAATCGTCTTTTATATCGTGTTCATAATAATGATAATAATAGTAATCAAAATAATTAGGTGTTACTAATATTATTTTTAATTACAATAATACTAATAATGATAATTACTATGATATTATTAACGATAATACTAATAACTATTTTAATGATAATAATTAATAATAATAATAATAACAATAACAATAACCATTTTTAAATAATGATATATATATATTAATAATGATAATAATAATAATAATAATAATAATAATAATAATAATAATAATTATAATAATTATAATAATAATAATAATAATAATAATAATAATAATAATAATAATAATAATAATTAGATAATAATAATAATAATAATACTAATTATAACTTTAACGATAATAACGATAGTAATAATAATAAAAATAAAATTTTTTAATGATAATTCCTTTTATTGATAATGATAATAGTAATAATAATATAAAACTAGAACGACGATAATAACGACGATAATAATAATCATTTTTAATAATAATATAAAAATTCAATTGACTATAACTTCAAATCCGTTCATCGAAACCATTCGATATCTAGATGAAAAGTTCTTAATTTTTCGCTAGCTTTCTAACGACATGCATATCTTATACCTTATCTCAACCGTATACGTAACTAATTCATGATTCAACATATCCTATCGAATGGCAATATCAAAAGTACAAGCATGCATAATCCTATATTCTCGAGCACTAGTCAGGGATACACTATTAATATATAAAAATTAAATTATGAGTACTCACGTATCAATATTGAGATTCAATATTGCAGGAAAAGTACGTAGACGCAACGGAGATGATAAACACTAGTTTGACTTACGAGCAATACTCCTGAACCATACCCATAATCTCCATAGCTATAACCCATAATTTCCTTAGCTCTATCCCGCTCGAAAAATAATTTTGAAATCACTCGGACAGCACTCCGTCGTAATATTTTATGTATACTAATAATATCTTGAAATAATACGAAGTAAATATATATATGTAAATCGATTGTGAGAGTTTAGAGAAAATATTTTCAAGTTTCTATGAAATAATGAAACCTATTGAATTCTATTTATAATAGATTTTTGAATTATTAAAGTGAATTATTAAAGTATGAATTATTAAAGTGAATTATTAAAGTATGAATTATTAAAGTGAATTATTAAAGTATGAATTATTAAAGTGAATTATTAAAGTTAAAGTGAAGTAAAAATAAAGTAAAGGTAAAGTTTAAGTATAGTAAAAGTATAAAACTATGTACGTATAATACGCGTATAAATATATATAATATTAATTTAAATCATTATATATACTTAATAAAATAAAATATAAATATCGTTATCTTTATCATACTGGTTAAGTAATGAGTTGTCAAAAGTGGTTCTAGATATTTATAAAAGTTATATACATTTTAATAATAAAGTTCTTTTAGACTGAAACGTTTTTGTACGTTTGAAACTAAATCAAATAAATATGATAATTTTGTTTTCCAAAACTAAATATATTTAAGAATTATTTTGTTTAAAGGTTAAAATAATGGAAATCGTTATATCATAAAACGTTTTAGAAAAGTAGAATCATATATATTCATAATAGGTTTCAAGTTTTTAAATTACAGTCTGTTGGTGAAGCATGGGATAATGTCCAAAGGTTAAATAAACGTATGAAATCATCTTAATGAAAAATGTCGAGTTACTTAACTTGTCGATATTCAATATCTAACTTATTTACACTCCACGTTCTTACTTATAAATCACTTTACCATTTTCCGAATGTTGTCAAAAAGAATAGATTTCTTAAATCACAGTGGACCTCATAACATAGACCCGTAATCATATCACAATGTATCTGATAAATCAGTCATTTGATATTTTCTTCTAATTCTGTTGATAACTTTTAAAATATATTTTGAAACAAATACGTTTATATAAAGTATTATACGCCTAACACTTTGTTAATGTTTTCAAGTTATAATATATACACATATACATATATAATCATGTTCGTTCAATTTAATGGTTCATGAATCGTTGGAACTTGGTCGAGGTTTAAATGAAAGTATGGACACAGTTTAAAATTCTTGAGATTCAACTTAACAAACTTTGCTTATCGTGTCAGAATAATATAAAGATAAAGTTTAAATTTGGTTGGAAATTTCCGGGTTGTCACAATCCTTTCCATCCACCACATTGCCCTCTTGGCGAAGAACCTGAAGCACTTACCGGCCAACCTGTCCGAAACACCATTTTCTCTCGCATTTCCAGAGTATCTCGTCTCGATTATATACTACATCAAATTCTAGATATTATTTATTCGCTCGTCCGAACCGACAATCACCCCGGTGTAATAGAAGAAGTCAACGAGCTTCGCGCTCGGGTAGTGGCTTTGGAGAATATGGTGCAAAGGTTACAAACACCAACAGCAGCACCAGTAGCATAACCAGTACTACCATCATCAACGCCAACAGTACCATTACCACCCCCAACCACAACCACGTCGTAAACTCAACTTTACAATCTGACCCACGAGCACCAATGTCATACGCCCTGTAGATACCAAGGAATACCAACAACAACAAACGATGAAGTGTGATAATGCTAAAAATGAACATATATTTCATAGCATTATTCCTCAAGAAAGACAAGCTTTTAGTTGCAATTGTTCTATTTAAAAGTGATATTCGTTTAAATAATAAAAGGTGAAGATAAAAGACAGATTCGATGAATTGAAGACGCAAACGACCAAAAAGCTCAAAAGTACAAAATATAATCAAAGAGGTTCCAATTATTGATAAGAAACGTCCCGAAATTACAAGAGTACAAGATTCAAAACGCAAAGTACAAGATATTAAATTGTACGCAAGGACGTTCGAAAATTCAGAACCGGGACCAGAGTCAACTCTCAACGCTCGACGCAACGGACTAAAAATTACAAGTCAACTATGCACATAAATATAATATAATATTTAAATAATTCTTATAATTATTTATATATTATAATAAATAATAAAAACCGTCGGCAAGAGAGACTCCAAACTGGCCTGAGCTGTAATTTCAATCTCCGCGACTCGCGGAGTTTGAAGGCCAAAAATGCCGCGAGTCGCGGAGCCCCAAGTTTTGAAAGTCCCTATAAAAGCAACCGAATTCTGAGCATTTTTCATCATCTTTTTCTTCTTCTCTCATAATACTACGTAAATATTTATATTTATATTTTAATTTTAATTTTAATTTTAATTTTAATCTTAATAATAAGGGTATGTTAGCGAATGTTGTAAGGGTGTAAGTCGAAATTCTGTCCGTGTAACGCTACGCTATTTTTAATCATTGTAAGTTATGTTCAACCTTTTTACATTAATGTCTCGTAGCTAAGTTATTATTATGCTTATTTAAAACGAAGTAATCATGATGTTGGGCTAATTACTAAAATTGGGTAATTGGGCTTTGTACCATAATTGGGGTTTGGACAAAAGAACGACACTTGTGGAAATTAGACTATGGGCTATTAATGGGCTTTATATTTGTTTAACTAAATGATAGTTTGTTAATGTTAATATAAAGATTTACAATTGGGCGTCCCTATAAATTACCATATACACTCGATCGGACACGATGGGCGGGGTATTTATATGTATGAATAATCATTCATTTAACCGGACACGGGAATGGATTAATAGTCACTAGAATAATTAAAACAGGGGTGAAATTATGTACAAGGACACTTGGTATAATTGATAACAAAATATTAAAACCTTGGATTACACTCAGTCGACATCCTGGTGTAATTATTAAACAAAGTATTAAAATCTTGTTACAGTTTAAGTCCCCAATTAGTTGGAATATTTAACTTCGGGTATAAGGATAATTTGACGAGGACACTCGCACTTTATATTTATGACTGATGGACTGTTATGGACAAAAACCAGACGGACATATTAAATAATCCAGGACAAAGGATAATTAACCCATGGGCATAAAACTAAAATCAACACGTCAAACATCATGATTACGGAAGTTTAAATAAGCATAATTCTTTTATTTCATATTTAATTTCCTTTATTTTATATTTAATTGCACTTCTAATTATCGCATTTTTATTTTTTGTTATTGTATTTAATTGCACTTTTAATTTTCGTACTTTTTAATTATCGCAAGTTTATTTTATCGCACTTTTATTATTCGCAATTTCATTATCGTTATTTACTTTACGCTTTAATTTAAGTCTTGTATTTATTTTTAATATTTTACATTTGGTTTTAACTGCGACTAAAGTTTTAAAATCGAAAAATCGGTCATTAAACGGTAAAAATCCCCCTTTATAATAATAATATTACTTATATATATATTTGTATTTTTATAAAAGTAAACTAATATAGCGTTAAGCTTTGTTTAAAAAGATTCCCTGTGGAACGAACCGGACTTACTAAAAACTACACTACTGTACGATTAGGTACACTGCCTATAAGTGTTGTAGCAAGGTTTAAGTATATCCATTCTATAAATAAATAAATATCTTGTGTAAAAATGTATCGTATTTAATAGTATTTCCTTCTAAAATATAAACTATCACGTACCCCCACGCTACCACATCAAGTTTTTGGCGCCGCTGCCGGGGAATCTCTTAAAAGCCGGAAGCGCAACGCTACAATAAAAAAAAAAGGATTTTTATTTTACTTTTATTAAAATTCGTTTTTATAAAAGTACGTTTTAAATATTCGAAAAAAAAAGAAAAACAAAAATTTATATATTTTTAAGATTTTGTTAAATATTTAAGTTTTATAAAGTTTCTTTATTTTTATATATAAGTTTTATTTAAGTATATTGTTTTTATTTAAAACATAAAAAAATAAAAAAAAATAAAAACCGAAAAAATAAAAAAAAATAATTTAATATATATAAATCTATTTTTAAGATATTTTTAAAAATTATAAAGTAAGTTCTATTTTATTTAAGTTTTTAATTATAAGTTTTTATTATACAATATAAACAGAAAATATAAAAACAGAAAAAAAAATAAAAAAAAATATAAAAACGCGTCGATTTTTAAACAAGCTGTCAATTGAATTTCTGAACCCCGCGACTCGCGGGGTTTTCTGCTTTAAATACCGCAACTCGCGGAGTAACTCTGACACGCGACAGAAGCCCTAATCAGGCATTAATTACGGTGTAATAATTATTATTATTATTATTTAATTAAAAACCCTAAATAGGTTTTATTTATTTATTAATTAGTTTAGCTTATATATTTAATTTGTTTTATTTATTTTTAATTAATTTAATTAGTTTATAAAAGTAATACTTTTATAAAATAAATAATATAAAAATAATATTTTTATAAAAAATTGTACTTTTTACAACTTTTTGTATATTTTTATATTTTATCCCTTTTTAATCGTTTTAGCGTAATATTTGTATTTTTAGCTCATATTTAGTTTTAAACTTAGTTTTTGCCATAGTTATTTTTACTTCTAGATTTTTAGGCTTTGCCGTAGAATTCCTTAAGTGCTTTTTCTTTAGACTAAGATTTAGGTACTTTAGAATTTTGCGACGCCTTTTTAAGTTTTAGTTTCTTTTTAAGTTATTTCCATTTGGGATATAGTTTTTCCTGTAAGCTTTAATATTTTAGACGACTTTTACCTATGTATCAATTATCATTCCAATTAGTAATCTCAATTTGCGATTATAATTTTAAGTTAGTTGTAGTAATAAGGTTAGGTTAGTCAAGTATTTTTAAGTTTTATAAGTTTCTTTTATTTTTCCGTCACCTTTTATTTTTCAACCATTTTTCTTTTTCGACCTTTTTCGACCTTTTTCGACGAACTCTTTTTCTTTCTTATTTCTCGATATTCTAGTTTTAGGACATAGATTTTTAATCTACTTCTTATCTAAATTTCTTAAAATTACGAAAATTTATTTTAAGTGGTTAAATTGATAGACATCAAAATTTTCTGGTTCGTAGTAATAGTTGGATTTGTACGTGGACCGGGTTATTGGAGCCAAACAGTCCTCAATTATAACGAATCCTGCCCCTCTGCTGCATCTTTTGGCTATTCGAAACGTGGGCAAAATCAGAAAAGTCTATTGATTGGATAACTTATTATAATTTTTCTTTCCTTTTAAAAACTAATAGGATATTCAGTGAATGCACCGAGCAAGACGTTCACCACCTTTTGTACGTTCACCACCTGTAACTAGATCAAGACATTTAGCAAATATTACTGCCGTTGATTTTTCTTTAGAATCGTCATCCAGTCGACCAAGTACTCCAGTTCAAATTTCCGATAATCCATTTTTTGAACCCGACCTCACAATTGAGAATCCGGAGAATATTGAGGAACGATTCGTAGATCCTGAACCACTAAATTTTCCTCCGGAACCACCAATCATTCAAACAGAGATTGTTGAGGAACGAACCATTAAATCAGAATCCTCTAGTGATTCCGATTCAACAAATTCAATTATGGAGAATCTGGAACCTTTAAGTATGGAAAACCGAATGAGAGTTAAACGCACTGGCCAAGGTCACGCAATTACTCATCCAGACATTAATGCGCCAGATTATGAAATTAAAGGAAAAATTCTACACATGGTGACTAATCAATGCCAATTTAGTAGTGCGCCGAAGGAAGATCCAAATGAACATCTACGTACCTTTAATAGGATCTGCACACTATTTAAAATCCGAGAAGTGGAGGATGAACAGATATATCTCATGTTATTTCCCTGGACTTTAAAGGGAGAAGCCAAAGATTGGTTGGAATCGTTACCTGAAGGGGCGATTGATACATGGGACGTTTTAGTTGAAAAATTTCTTAAACAATTCTTTCCTGCATCTAAAGCCGTAAGACTTCAAGCAGAAATTGTTACGTTTACACAGAAGCCAAATGAAACTCTATATGAGGCGTGGACAAGATTTGGAAAGTTGTTAAGAGGATGTCCGCAACATGGTTTAGACACCTGTCAAATAGTACAAATATTCTACCAAGGATGCGACATCACTACAAGGAAAGACATAGATATAGCAGCTGGTGGTTCTATTATGAAGAAAACCGAAACTGATGCTTTCAAAATTATTGATAACACTGCTTCCCACTCACATGAGTGGCACCAAGAAAAAGATATCGTTAGATCATCTAAAGCAGCTAGAGCCGATTCTAGCCATGACTTAGATTCCATTTCCGCAAAGATAGATGCTGTCGAGAGACGAATGGAAAAGATGACTAAAGATATTCACTCAATACGAATTAGTTGTGAGCAGTGTGGAGGACCACATTTGACAAAAGATTGTCTCAGTATTGAATTAACAATGGAACAAAGAGAGAATATTTCATACATAAACCAAAGGCCTGGAAATAATTATCAGAATAATTATCAACCGCCAAGACCGATTTACAATCAAAACCAGAATTATAACCGAAATATTCCATACAACAACCAACAAGGTCCTAGCAATCAACAAGTATCCAATAATACTTACAACCAGCAAAGACCTAATTTTCAAAACAAACCACCACAACAAACCGATGATAAAAAGCCGAATTTAGAAGATATGATGACGAAGCTAGTTGAAACTCAAACGCAGTTTTTCACATCTCAAAAACAAACCAATGAACAAAATGCTCAAGCATTTAGAAATCAACAAGCTTCTATTCAAAATCTGGAACAAGAAGTAAGTAACCTAGCAAGGTTAATAGGTGAAAGAAAACCGGGAAGTCTACCTAGTGATACAAATGCTAACCCCCGGAATGAAACAGCTAAAGCCATTACCACAAGAAGTGGTACAACACTTAAACCACCTGAAATACCTGTAACTTCTGATGAAGCTATTCCTACTCCACAAGAACCACAACCTAATCAAGATAAGGAAAAAGAACCGGTAGTTGAAAAGGTCAATGAAGATAACACAGTTAAGGCTAAACCTTATGTTAAACCATACCAACCACCACTTCCTTACCCGAGTAAAATGAAGAAAGAGAAACTTGAAGCCGAGCAATCCAAATTCTTGGATATGTTTAAACAGATAAATATAAATCTTCCTTTCATTGATGTGATTTCAGGAATGCCTAGATATGCTAAATTCTTGAAAGATCTAATCTCAAATAGAAAGAAAATGGAAGAACTCTCGGCTGTTACCATGAATGCTAATTGTTCAGCAGTGCTGTTGAATAAGATACCAGAAAAACTATCTGATCCAGGAAGTTTTACAATTCCATGTTTTCTGGGTAGTCTTAGTTCAATAGAAGCATTAGCAGATTTAGGTGCTAGTATAAATTTAATGCCGTATTCACTATACGCTAAACTAGACCTTGGAGAATTGAAACAGACTAGAATAAGCATACAACTAGCCGATAGATCAATAAAATATCCTAGAGGGATAATGGAGAACATGCTAGTTAAAGTTGGTACTTTAGTATTTCCAGTAGATTTTGTTGTTTTGGACATGGAAGAAGATTCTCAAGTTCCTCTCATATTAGGAAGACCATTCTTAAACACGGCTAAAGCAATGATAGACGTGTTGGGTAAGAAACTGACCCTAAGTATAGAGGATGAGAGTGTTACCTTTTCAGTTGATAGAGCAATGCAACAACCGCAATCTGCAGATGATACATGTTATTATATTCAAACTATAGATGCACATGCAGAATTATTAGAAGAATTTCCAGAATTACAAGGAACAGGAGAATGTTCTTTAGGAGAAGGTAATGAACCAATTGATGAAGCTGAAATGTTAGCTACACTTATAGCTAATGGATATGAACCAACAACAGAAGAAATTCAAATGCTAAAAGAAGAAGACAGATATCGATACAAATCATCGATAGAAGAACCTCCGAAATTAGAATTAAAGTCACTTCCAAACCATTTGGAATACGCTTATTTACATGGTGAATCTGAATTACCTGTAATAATAGCGTCTTCTCTTACTGAAAATGAGAAATCACAACTCATTTCTGTGTTGAAAGCTCATAAACCAGCCATTGCATGGAAGATTCATGATATTAAAGGAATAAGTCCTTCGTATTGCACACATAAAATCCTTATGGAAGAAGGTCATAAAACGTATGTGCAATGCCAACGAAGACTAAATCCTAATATGCAAGATGTAGTTAAGAAAGAGATTATTAAACTGCTAGATGCAGGTCTAATTTATCCAATTTCTGATAGTCCATGGGTAAGCCCAGTTCAATGCGTACCTAAGAAGGGTGGCATGACTGTCATTACAAATGAGAAAAATGAGCTTATTCCTACTAGGACTGTAACAGGATGGCGGGTATGTATTGATTATAGAAAATTAAATGACGCCACCAGAAAAGATCACTTTCCCTTACCTTTCATTGATCAAATGTTGGAAAGATTAGCCGGAAATAGTTACTATTGTTTTCTAGATGGATTTTTCGGATATTTTCAAATTCCAATAGCACCCGAAGACCAAGAGAAAACCACATTCACGTGCCCTTATGGTACTTTTGCTTACAAACGCATGTCATTTGGACTTTGCAACGCCCCTGCAACCTTTCAAAGGTGTATGATGGCGATTTTTCATGACATGATAGAAGAATGCATGGAAGTTTTCATGGATGACTTTTCAGTCTTCGGTGATACATTTGAATCATGTCTAGTTAATCTGGAACGAATGCTTATTAGATGCGAACAATCAAATCTAGTACTTAATTGGGAGAAATGCCATTTCATGGTTAAAGAAGGCATCGTTCTTGGTCATAAAATTTCAAAAGAAGGAATTGAAGTGGATAGAGCTAAAGTAGATGTAATTGCTAAACTTCCACATCCCACCAATGTTAGAGGAGTTAGGAGTTTTCTAGGGCATGCCGGTTTTTACCGACGTTTCATAAAAGATTTTTCTAAAATTGCCACTCCTATGAATAAACTCCTAGAAAAAGATGCTCCATTCATCTTTTCAGATGAGTGTATCAAATCTTTTAATATTCTTAAAGAGAAACTCACTAATGCACCGATCATGATAACACCAAATTGGAATCTACCATTTGAACTAATGTGCGATGCAAGTGATTTTGCAATGGGAGCCGTTTTAGGACAAAGGATTGAAAAACGATTTCAACCTATATATTATGCTAGTAAGACGTTACAAGGAGCACAAACGAACTATACAACTACTGAAAAAGAACTCCTTGCTATTGTCTTTGCTTTTGACAAATTTCGATCATATCTCGTTCTAGCAAAAACGGTGGTCTATACCGATCATTCTGCTCTTAGATACCTATTTTCAAAACAAGATGCTAAACCAAGATTAATCCGTTGGATCTTACTCTTACAAGAGTTTGATATTGAAATCCGAGATAAAAGAGGAGCAGAAAATCTCGCCGCTGATCATCTTTCTCGTCTTGAAAATCCTGAGTTAGAAGTTCTAAATGAATCGGCCATACAAGACAACTTTCCTGATGAATATCTATTGAAGATAGATTATAAAGAAATTCCATGGTTTGCAGACTATGCAAACTACTTAGTTTGTGGATTCCTTGAAAAAGGATTGTCGTACCAAAAACGAAAGAAATTCTTCAGTGATATAAAACACTATTTTTGGGAAGATCCACATTTGTTTAAAAGTTGTCCCGATGGAATAATACGCCGATGTGTATTTGGAGATGAAGCTAGTAAAATATTAAACCATTGTCACACAGGACCAACAGGAGGGCATTATGGGCCTCAACTAACAGCAAGAAAAGTTTATGATGCTGGATTCTATTGGCCTACAATTTACAAAGACGCACACCTTCTTTGCAAATCCTGTGATGCTTGTCAAAGGGCCGGAAAAATAAGTCAACGTGATGAAATGCCACAAAATGTCATACAAGTATGTGAAGTATTTGACATTTGGGGTATTGACTTTATGGGTCCATTTCCAAAATCTCATAATAATCTATATATACTCGTAGCCATTGATTATGTATCTAAATGGGCGGAAGCACAAGCTCTCCCAACTAACGATGCACGAGTTGTAGTCAACTTTTTAAAACGTCTTTTTGCAAGGTTTGGAACACCGAAAGCTTTAATAAGTGATCGGGGTACTCATTTCTGTAATAATCAACTTGAGAAAGTTCTTAAAAGATATGGAGTAACTCATAAAATCTCCACCGCATATCATCCACAAACAAGTGGACAAGTTGAAAATACCAACCGAGCTTTAAAACGTATTCTAGAGAAAACCGTAGGATCAAATCCGAAGGAATGGTCCATTAAATTGGAGGATGCACTCTGGGCTTTTAGAACAGCCTACAAAACTCCAATTGGAACCACACCTTTTAGACTTGTTTATGGAAAAGCATGTCATCTTCCAGTAGAAATTGAACACAAAGCATTTTGGGCTTTGAAGACATGTAATCTTGATTTACATGAAGCCGGACGTCTACGATTAAGTCAACTAAACGAATTAGAAGAATTAAGACATGAAGCATACGAAAATTCGTTAATCTATAAAGAAAGAACGAAGAAATGGCATGATAAAAGAATCAGAAGTTCAAAAGAATTTAAGGAAGGAGACAGAGTTCTTCTTTTCAATTCACGATTCAAGCTATTTCCTGGAAAATTGAAATCAAGATGGTCTGGACCATTCGTAGTCAAAAGAGTTTTCCCATACGGAACGATAGAATTAATAAATTCAAATGGGATTGAATTTAAAGTTAATGGTCACAGAGTTAAACACTACATACATAGTCCGATGGAAGTCGACAACGAAGTTAATCACAATTTCGACACCACAGCTAACTAAGTATAGGGGATTTATATATTTCTGTTAGAGTTAGATTGTCTGTTTTCGTGTAGTTCTCGAAAATGGAACCCGAATGGTCTTTCCCTAGCAGACCCTAAAGAACTAGTCTTCTCCCCCCATTCTGAATTTTTATTTTTATTTAGGAAATGAAGACTGCCTGTGAACTAAACCATGGTCTAATGCTACACGCTTTGATCACTAAACGTAATAATGACACACTACCAAGTGAAATAGTATCAGTAATCAGAGAAAGAATGGACGGAGTTAGAAAAGAATCCAGATGCGAAGATAATAAGTTACAATTTGGTAAAGGAAAATCAAAATCCGCAGCGAAAAGAAGAGCACGACACCTAGAAAGATGTCACAAATGCGGAAAATGGTCACATGGAGGTAAATGTTCAAATAATCAAACCTATTCAAACACCAAATTTGTTACTTTATGCAGAGACGGACCGTTCATATGTTTAGAAGAAAAGACACTGAATGCTCGAGGTTACGCCTATGTAGCCATGGAAAACCAATTAAACCGACTATCTTATGAATGGGATAGATCATATAACTAAGAAATCTATTTCACAGGTAAGTCTGTACAGTTTTTTTTTTTTTTTTTTAACCTTTTGATAATAAACGCTAATTTGTTCGCTAAAAAGTATTAAATTGGTATTGAATAAAATTAGATTTGGCGACCGAAATTATTGATATCATACAAAAATTTATTACATCACTGCGAAATTTAACGTTTATTCTTAAGGTATAAATATCTTTAAACAATTAACCCAAAATATTTCAAAAATTCATCATGAGTTAAATTAGGTCTTGGAACCGAAATTACTTTACCGAAAAGAGGGGCGCATATTTTTGATAATATTTGATTGATTAAAGTGGGATAAAAAGCCAAAAAGATTTTTAATTTTATTTTTACCATGTTTTTAAAATTAATATTTAAATCTTAAATTAATATTGTAAACTTTGTAAAAACAATATTTTTAAAATTGTAAATATTTGAATTTTTAAATTAAGTTTGGTGTGAATTTATAATATGAATTTTTAAATTAAGTTTGGTGTGAATTTTTAAAATATGAATTTTTAATTTTATGCATTTTAAATTGTAAGTTTGGTGTGAATTTTTAATATTAATTTTGAATTTTATATTTAAATTGTGTGAATTTAAAAAAAAAATTTACTTTATCTCATTAAGCTAAAAATATGATTTTTAAAATTCGTCGTAAGTTGAAGACTAGGTCTTTGAACCGAAATTACTTTACCCAAGGGAGGGACGAGAATTTTTATTATCATTATTTTTAATCTTATTGAATTAAAGTATGCCAAAAACATTAAAAAAACTCAAAAATCTTAGCTTTTAAAACAATCGCTACAAAAAGACAAATTTTAAAATTTTGTCGAAGGACGGACTAGGACATCGATCCGAAACGACCTCGTCCTAAATAACAAGGGAAACAAAATTTTAAATTAATTAATTAATTGTTTTAATTAGTATAAGATGTTAGCGAAAAAAAAAAAAAAAAAAGCAAACTCCGCGACTCGCGGAGTTTGAAGCTTTAAACACCTCGAGTCGCGGGAGGATTGGATTACAGAAAAAAAATAAGAGCTGAAACAGCTCAGTCCACACAACCCACAACACAAAACACTGCGAACAAAAACCCGAAAAACCCGAAAAATACACCCCAAAATCACAATTTTTAACCGTTAATCATCAAATCTTTTACTAAAATCATGTTGAGAAGGATGCTATCTAGGAATTACTCAAGAAAAACGGTAAATTTCTACACCTAAACACCATTTAATCAGAAATTAGTGTTCTTGAGCAATTTTTTCCCCAATTTGATTTTGATGCTTTTTAGTGTAATTAGGCTTAAATTGTTTATGTATTATGCTTGTATAACCTAAATTGATGCTATTTAACATGATTAGAAGCCTTAAACTTCAAATTTTGAGTAATCTAGGGTTTGTGTTCTTGAGCAATTTGGGGCTTTTTGATATAAACAGGTTATGGCCGATTTTTGTCATGAATTGTTGCTAAATTATGTAGTGTAACATGTCTAGGTAGTTAAATGATCCAAACTTTAAGCCTAAACATGATTTTGAAAATTAAAGTGGACTTTTTCAAGTCTAAAATTCATGAACTTGATTTTTGAGAGATAATGCCATTTGAAACTTGTTTAATTGCTAGTAATGATTATTTTGACATGTTATTTGAGTTGAATGCTTATGAACTTGGTGAACATTTTCGTATATGCTTATTTGAAAAAGTGTAGATTTGATAAAAATGTGAAAATGAACTTAAGTTTGATATAAATTGATCATGTCATTGTAATTATTTTGATTGATGATTTTGCTGACACTAATGCATATGTGGATGCACAAAAAATTGTGTTTGATGTGTTTTGCAGACTGAAAGGGGTGAATCTTCATCCCAAGCTCGCAATGCTCCTGCTGAGAATGCGGAACAACAGGAGGTGGATAACTACTACAAGCAGGATATACCTCATCCAGTCTTGACCTTTTCTGATATGCACTTGGAAGAGTTGTACCCGAACCTGAGATTTGACAGACTTTGGATAGATTATCCAAAATACCAAAGGGGTTTGCATACTCTTTATTCTAAGGTTGTTGAGGTACCGAGGGTCATAGAATGGGGACCCTTAGAAGCTGTAGAATTGGCCGGGCCAATTAGGGAATTACTTGTACAGAGGTATGGTAATTCTACTTTTAATGACTGGGTACGTTTATTCACCATGCGTAGAGCTGTATATAAAGTATGGTGTGAAGAATTGTTATGTAGTATAGAATTAAATGATCGAGTAGCTAGTTTAACCGACCGATCATTTATTAGATTTTTGTTAGGAGGTTCGATGCGCCACATGTCTTTACTAGACATGGCTCAGGCTTTACGTATATATACGCCTGAGGAGTTAGCATCTGCCGATTGTAGAGGGTTGATACTAAACGGTAGAAAGAGAGATGAAAATTTTGATACACACGGTGTGTGGAGTCAAATGACAAGCCATCACCGTTTCAAAGGGGGAAATTACTCTTATTTGGATATAGATAGAGCCGAATTAAGAGTGATTCATAGGTTTTTAGCTAATTCGATTACACAAAGAGGTAAGAACAAGGAAAAGGTAAATGAACAGGATTTGTTTTACCATATGTGTATTCGAGACCCACAAAGCGCTGTAAGTATACCTTATTGTGTGGGTTATTATTTATCAGCTATGGTTAGGGGGATGCGACCGCATAGCATAATAGGAGGTGGTATTTTTATTACTTTGATTGGTGAATATCTCGGTGTGGATATAAGTCGGGGGGGATTATTAGTGGAAGAACCAGAACCCCGCGATACTATAGGTTTAAATGTATACCATGGTGCGAAAGTTTTGAAGAGGCGAAATAACTCCGAAGTACAATACCATGGTATACATCCACAGGTTGAGAGAAACCAACAGCAAGGTAATGTAGGAGGGGGAAATGAGATGCAAGAAATGCAAAGGTTTATAGCTTCACGGGAGTACGAAAATGCTAGACAGAGAGCATTTGAAGATTGGAAAGTTCATCAGAACCAAATCATAGCTCATTGCCAACATATAGGTAGAAACTATATTCCTACACCGAAACCCATCTTCCCTCCCTGGTCTATAGAGATGCAACCACCGTATCCTACGTATAACCCTGCCGAAGCATTCTATAGCACCTATGGTTATGCCTGGAACCCCTATTGGTACCAGTATCATCCCTAGTCTACTTAGTTTTATTTATTTTGTAATTTGTAATATTGATACATTTAATACTTATGTTAATATTGTAATAGTTTTTATAATTTTCTAACTTTTATTCTTAGATTTTAATAATTTATGAATGTGAGGTAATATACCAAACTTCAAAAATATGTATATATGTTTGCAGTTTATCTTATGTACACAACAGGGTAAAACAACGCATTTTCAAAGACTGGCATTAAGTTCAGCAAAAGCAACTAATTTTGACGACAAGATGCAAAATATATGTGAAATAACAACAAGACGGAATGAACAAATGATGTGCACCATTTATCATTCAGCAAACAAACGCCAATATATTTGGAAACTTTGGTAAAAATTTAATCATTTTCACACAAATCACCCTCAATAATTTAAATTGTAACTGATTTCTTGCAAATGAGGGCATTGCAAGATCTTAAGTGTGGGAAGGGGTTAAATTCTTTCGGATTTTAACATTTTTACTTTAAACACTGGGTTACCATTAAAAATACTAGTAAAGCAGTAGTTGTATTAGAATCTAGTGCTCTCTGATAATAAAGAACAGCCCTAGTCTAATATACTGACTACCCAATTCTAGTAAAATTTTACAAAATTTTCAATTAAATGAACTCAAAATCATGTTTATACATATTTATGAACGATAAAACTAGGTTATAACACCGAAATTATTGTTACCTCGAAAAGGACATAAATTGAGAAACAAACCAAAATGTTAAAATTCATTTAAAATGGAATAGAGGACGATAAAAAAGGAAAATAAAAGCCAAGTGTGGGAAAAATTACCAAGTTATCTTAAACATATGCCACATATTTTTGTACAAATAACTGAAAATACTTTTGCTTTGGACTAAACTAAAAAGTTTTACCTGATTTACTGTAAGAAAGATGGATCTACACGATGAATCAATTCCATCATTAAAAGGAAGTAAAGTCTTCCGAAAAAGACACGCGCTTCTTGATTTAGGTCAGGAAGTTGTCGTCCAGACCAGCTGTTGGTTGACGAAAAATCTAGAAAAGTCATCACTAAAATCAGCAGGAAATCCACGGACCTCAGCATTAAACAGGGTCGCCAAGTGGTCAGATTTATCCTAACCATGAGAAGGATTTATCTCGTAAAATGGGGGGCACCATGCAAATTAGCTGGATAAGACTAATGAATCAGATCCCCAGAAAGGATAATCTCCTTAAAGATTAAAAATCAGCTTTTAAGCCTGATATTACTCAATCCTTGAGATTGACTTTAAAGATTGAGAATTACAAACTCATGGAATTCAATGATATCTAAACTCGAGCTTGAACGAGAAAATATTTTGATCAAAATTATAAACCGATTTGTTTTCTGAAAACCCTATTTTCAATGCGTTCATTACCATTGAACGTAAAATCCTAGGAATTCACCTGGAATTCATTAGGTCACCTGAACCAAATCGGGTGTCAACCGTAAGAACGGTGGTTGCATAGCATGGTCAAAGACAGGACCTTGTGCCAGACCGAAAAATCATAAGGGTGAGCTTTACTATTGCTCCTACCAAGGATTGTAATTGCGTCCGACACGTTATAGACCATAATTAAAAGCAAGTCACGGGACATTGCCTTAACAGTTGCTTGTCCAACGCTTTCCTTTACAACCGGACGGTAGTTTACCTAAAGGTAATATACGGGACAAGTAAACTGGACGTGTTGCTTTCCAAATACAAGGTTAGCAAGTGGGTGACACAAAACCGCAAGTTTTGAGCTAAAATTTTCAAATCTGAAACCCACCAAACCCACAAAAATATTTTGCAAACACCGGTAAAGGGTTATTCCAGAAAACTTATCTAGGGTAAAAACTAGATTTAATTTTCAAAAGATCAAATGTTTTCATAAAGATCCAGTTTCCTTAATGGATCTAAATTTTTATAGTCATGTGGGACTGTAAACCATATCGTTACTACCATTGTTTATACCGCCGTAAAGAAATCACTGATGTACAAAGTGTGAAGAATAAAGAAGTGATTCTAGTATTTCAAGACGATATTGCTTGAGGACAAGCAATGCTCAAGTGTGGGAATATTTGATAATGCTAAAAACGAACATATATTTCATAGCATTATTCCTCAAGAAAGACAAGCTATTTGTTGCAATTGTTCTATTTAAAAGTGATATTCGTTTAAATAATAAAAGGTGAAGACAAAAGACAGATTCGACGAATTGAAGATGCAAACGACCAAAAAGCTCAAAAGTACAAAATATAATCAAAGAGGTTCCAATTATTGATAAGAAACATCTCGAAATTACAAGAGTACAAGATTCAAAACGCAAAGTACAAGATATTAAATTGTACGCAAGGACGTTTGAAAATTCGGAACCGGGACCAGAGTCAACTCTCAATGCTCGACGCAACGGACTAAAAATTACAAGTCAACTATGCACATAAATATAATATAATATTTAAATAATTCTTATAATTATTTATATATTATAATAAATAATAAAAACCGTCGGCAAGAGAGACTCCAAACTGGACTGAGCTGTAATTTCAATCTCCGCGACTCGCGGAGTTTGAAGGCTAAAAATGCCGCGAGTCGCGGAGCCCCAAGTTTTGAAAGTCCCTATAAAAGCAACCGAATTCTGAGCATTTTTCATCATCTTTTTCTTCTTCTCTCATAATACTACGTAAATATTTATATTTATATTTTAATTTTAATTTAAATTTTAATCTTAATCTTAATAATAAGGGTATGTTAGCGAATGTTGTAAGGGAGTAAGTCGAAATTCTATCCGTGTAACGCTACGCTATTTTTAATCATTGTAAGTTATGTTCAACCTTTTTACATTAATGTCTCGTAGCTAAGTTATTATTATGCTTATTTAAAACGAAGTAATCATGATGTTGGGCTAATTACTAAAATTGGGTAATTGGGCTTTGTACCATAATTGGGGTTTGGACAAAAGAACGACACTTGTGGAAATTAGACTATGGGCTATTAATGGGCTTTATATTTGTTTAACTAAATGATAGTTTGTTAATGTTAATATAAAGATTTACAATTGGGCGTCCCTATAAATTACCATATACACTCGATCGGACACGATGGGCGGGGTATTTATATGTATGAATAATCGTTCATTTAACCGGACACGGGAATGGATTAATAGTCACTAGAATAATTAAAACAGGGGTGAAATTATGTACAAGGACACTTGGTATAATTGATAACAAAATATTAAAACCTTGGATTACACTCAGTCGACATCCTGGTGTAATTATTAAACAAAGTATTAAAATCTTGTTACAGTTTAAGTCCCCAATTAGTTGGAATATTTAACTTCGGGTATAAGGATAATTTGACGAGGACACTCGCACTTTATATTTATGACTGATGGACTGTTATGGACAAAAACCAGACGGACATATTAAATAATCCAGGACAAAGGATAATTAACCCATGGGCATAAAACTAAAATCAACACGTCAAACATCATGATTACGGAAGTTTAAATAAGCATAATTCTTTTATTTCATATTTAATTTCCTTTATTTTATATTTAATTGCACTTCTAATTATCGCATTTTTATTTATTGTTATTGTATTTAATTGCACTTTTAATTTTCGTACTTTTTAATTATCGCAAGTTTATTTTATCGCAATTTTATTATTCGCAATTTCATTATCGTTATTTACTTTACGATTTAATTTAAGTCTTGTATTTATTTTTAATATTTTACATTTGGTTTTAACTGCGACTAAAGTTTTAAAATCGACAAACCGGTCATTAAACGGTAAAAATCCCCCTTTATAATAATAATATTACTTATATATATATTTGTATTTTTATAAAAGTAAACTAATATAGCGTTAAGCTTTGTTTAAAAAGATTCCCTGTGGAACGAACCGGACTTACTAAAAACTACACTACTGTACGATTAGGTACACTGTCTATAAGTGTTGTAGCAAGGTTTAAGTATATCCATTCTATAAATAAATAATATCTTGTGTAAAAATGTATCGTATTTAATAGTATTTCCTGCTAAAATATAAACTATCACGTACCCCCACGCTACCACATCAAAGTGTTGATTCATAACTTCATTGGAGAAACACTCCGCGGCGATTATGTAATCTCTAAAGTCTTAGAGATTATCTATTCTAACCCTAACCATAAATCAGACGAGTGAATTGAAATGATAGAAGGAAGAGTAGAAACCATGACAAGAATGATGTGTGATTTATAAGCTAGACTTGTTTTACCAACAGCATCAACAGTACCGTAGCATCACCATCACAGTCAGTGCCGTCAGTATCATCAGAATCAGCAGCACCTATAACATCACAAACTCCGTCAGTTCAAGAATCACTGTGGACATCATTACGAATCAATAACGCGTATATTGTATCAACGAGTTATGAAGTATTAATTCACTCCCCCTGAAGAAATTATATGTATATTTTATATATATATATATATATATAAATTTTGAGATCAAAATAAATCTTTCCATACTAAGTAATTATATGTGAATCTTAACTACTCGGTTAATTCATATTACTAATATGCAATAAGGTACGTCCTTCGTCCGCAACTTAACCATCGTCAGCTACAATTTTTGTCTCAATTCAATAAATTCCAACTCATAATAAACCAAGTGTATTATTTAAATATATGTTTGATTTTACACTTTCATCATCGATGTACTCGAAACTTTCCAAATAACATCATTCGTACCTGGCGAAGTTCACAAGAATTTCACAAAAACCAGTATCATGTATCAACAAATAACGAAGTATTGATTCATAATATTATTAAAGAAATACTTATGTAATTTCTAAAGTTTTAGGGATTACTCAATTCTAGTTTCAACCATAAATCAGATGAGTTTAATTTAATATTAACTCATTAAATCTATGTTAAATCTAAAGAAAATAAACACATATATATTTTCGTAAAGACTGTAATAAAATTCTTTTGTACAAAATATTAATTGTGAAATTTTTTTTTAACGGGTAGGTAATACCCGAGAGATATATAAATTCACAATTAATATGGTACATTCTTCGAATCTGATTCAGCAATCAACAACTATACACACTATTTTCTCAACAATACACATTCTTTTATAAAAATCAAAACAACCATACTCATTCAAATTCAATTACATATGCTGATCTTGAAATCGCACAATTCAATTCAAAATATAACCAGTATCATCACTCTTAGATTCCTATATCTTTCCAAGTTATACTTTGACTTCAAAACTGTGCTAGAACATCATATGTATATTAACGATTACAATCTGTGTTCAAACCCTCCGAAATTCCTGAAGACACTTCAAATAATGAATAATCGAGATGATGATCCAACCACATGTTACCCACAGTTATGTACCTGAAAAAAACTTATAAAACCAAAGTCATAGTTTAACATGTATCCGTGTCAGACCCTTTGGCATTTATGAGCTAAAATGACTTTTCAATTCCTTTCCAAAGTAGTCAGTTTTGTCACAGTTCCAGCAAGTCAACTTCGACTTTTCAGTCGAAACAACCTTATTATAACCTTGATATATACGTTGCCCTTTCTCTATCGTTACCGGGGAACCATTTATGTTCCATCACATTAGCAATAAACTTACCAACAACTTCACTGATTTTTGATTTTCCGAAAAATCATTATAATTATTAAAACCCCATTATTTACCTATCTGCATCTTGTAACGAGAATTGCCATACGAATCATTGAGAAATAGCAATCAGTATTTTAAAATCTCGCATTATGTCGACGCTAACAGTTATACATATAACGTCTATCTCCTGGACTTACATACTGCAAATGTGAAGTTTCTGAAAAACACCCTGAACTGCGAACTAGTTCTCGAAATGCCGATGAAGCAGCAAAAACTATAAACGACTTTACAGTAAAAAGTTGATGATAAAGAGTAGTGTGTTGGTAAAAGCTCAGAAAAAGAGAAGGTTTGGAACTGGAAAACGGATTGAGCAAACTATGAAGGAGGCTGTGGACAAATTACAAAGACTAAACCTACCTTCAAAGAATCCAAATTATTAAGTGTCTACTGAAGTCTTTAGCGAATATCTTACTCCTTACTTTAAAACTCTTGCGGACAATATTCTTCATCATCCTCTGATCTTAGATATTCTAATCATTCATTATAAATATCCTCCATATTTCTGAAGATATTTCCATAACTATTCTTATCTAAAATTATTTATCTCTTTGCGCTATCTGTATTACATCAAAAAGGAAACTATTTAGTTTCTATATTCTGTAAACCTTCCAGTTTAAATTATGAATGTTTTTGAAGTAGTGTTGGGAACTGAAGCATGAGTTAGTATAATATAATGACACTTGATCAACGTGATTATATTACAGTAAGTCATGCTGAGTTTCTAAATGAAACGTGATGATTCACAGATCATAACATCATCATGTGCCATGTTACACGACTCTTGTATTCTACTTAAACTCTAAATATATCAAGAAAATATTTTCCTTGATGATTCGGCATTTTCTGAGGTATTCTGGTAATTTGACAAATCAAGATCGTGCCATTACAATTCCCTTCTTAGAACATTAACTATGTTCATTTCAAAATCCATACCTACGAATTCTGGACCATTATTCGCTTGACTTGAAGTCGGAAAGAGGAGAAAAAAATATAGAACTCTTGAATATAAAAGAAAATATAAAGCTCGACAACAACACATAAATTACAAACCGTGCATATCAATACGTATCGCCACGTAAAGACACGAGAGAATTAAAATTACTATAACCCCAAGGTAATAGTAAAAATAAATAAAATCCTCCGGTGGTAGATGAAAGAGAAGAATGACAGATATGAAAATTAGGAGTATATCAAGGATCAGAACGGGATGGAGAATATTAACGAATGTTTTAAAATATGAATTGAGGAAGGAAGAATAGAAGGTGTGAGCTGTGAGAATAAGGAAACAAAGAGGGTGGATTTATAGTAAAATATCCGACAGAGCAATCAAAACAGATGATCGCATTTAAAGTGGATCCTAAATTTCCTTAATTACCGAAGAATCAAATCTTATTACGAAGATTTTATCCAAATCTCTTGAACTCCGGAAATCAACCCATCTACGTCAAAATATATGACGAATCTACGCTTACTCATTTCACTCTTTTGTGATAACTTCACTCGTACTCTTCACAAAAATCAAATTGCTTTATCTATATTACTTGATGATAATAAAACTCTAATTTCCAACTCGTATACGTCATGAAAACATACTTATTGTCAGCCATGACCATCCCATTCAAATTTCGGGACGAAATTTCTTTAACGGGTAGGTATTGTGACAACCCGAAAATTTCCAACCAAATTTAAACTTTATCTTTGTATTATTCCGACACGATAAGCAAAGTTTGTTAAGTTAAATCTCAAGAATTTTAAACTGTGTTCATACATTCATTATAACCTCGACCAAATTCTGACGATTCACGAACCGTTATATATATATATATATATATATATATATATATATATATATATATATATATATATATATATATATATATATATATATATATATATATATATATATATATATATATTATAACTTGAGAATATTAATAAAGTATTAAACGTATAATACTTTACACGAACGTATTTGTTTCGATATGTTTATCGATGGAATTAGAAGATAATATCAAATGATTGATTTATCAGATACAATGTGATATGATTACGGGTCCACTGTGATTTAAGAAATCTATTTTTTTGACAACATTCGGAAAATGGTAAAGTGATTTATAAGTAAGAACGTGGAGTGTAAATAACTTAGATGTTGGATATCGACAAGTTAAGTAACTCGACATTTTTCATTAAGATGATTTCATACGTTTATTTAACCTTTGGACTTTATCCCATGCTTCACCAAGAGACTGTAATTTAAAAACTTGAAACCTATTATGAATATATATGATTCTACTTTTCTAAAACGTTTTATGATATAACAATTTCCATTATTTTAACCTTTAAACAAAATGATTCTTAAATATATTTAGTTTTGGAAAATAAAATTATCATATTTATTTGATTTAGTTTCAAACGTACAAAAACGTTTTCAGTTTAAAAAGAACTTTATTATTAAAACGTATATAACTTTTATAAATATCTAGAACCACTTTTGATAACTCATTACTTAACCAGTATGATAAAGATAACGATATTTATATTTTATTTTATTAAATATATATAATGATTTAAATTAATATTATATATATTTATACTACGTATTATACGTACATAGTTTTATACTTTTACTATACTTAAACTTTACCTTTACTTTACTTTAACTTTAATAATTCATACTTTAATAATTCACTTTAATAATTCATACTTTAATAATTCACTTTAATAATTCATACTTTAATAATTCACTTTAATAATTCATACATTTATAATTCACTTTAATAATTCAAAAATCTATTATAAATAGAATTCAATAGGTTTCATTATTTCATAGAAACTTGAAAATATTTTTTTTCTCTAAACTCTCTCAATCGATTTACATATATATATTTACTCCGTATTATTAGTATACATAAAATATTACGACGGAGTGCTGTCCGAGTGATTTCAAAATTGTTTTTCGAACGGGATAGAGCTAAGGAAATTATGGGTTATAGCTATGGAGGTTATGGGTATGGTTTGTAGTGACCCGAACTTTTCCATGTTTATATATATTAATTGAGATTGATATTTACATGATTAAATGTTTCCAACATGTTAAGACATCAAACTTGTTAAGACTTGATTAATTGAAATAGGTTTCATATAGACAATTGACCACCCAAGTTGACCGGTGATTCACGAACGTTAAAACTTGTAAACACTATATGATGACATATATATGGTTATATATATAGTTAACATGATATTATGATAAGTAAACATATCATTAAGTATATTAACAATGAACTACATATGTAAAAACAAGACTACTAACTTAATGATTTTGAAACGAGACATATATGTAACGATTATCGTTGTAACTACATTTAATGTATATATATCATATTAAGAGATATTCGTACATCATAATATCATGATAATATAATAATTTAAAATCTCTTTTGATATTATAAACATTGGGTTAACAACATTTAACAAGATCGTTAACCTAAAGGTTTCAAAACAACATTTACATGTAACGACTAACGATGACTTAACGACTCAGTTAAAATGTATATACATGTAGTGTTTTAATATGTATTTATACACTTTTGAAAGACTTCAATACACTTATCAAAATACTTCTACTTAACAAAAATGCTTACAATTACATCCTCGTTCAGTTTCATCAACAATTCTACTCGTATGCACCCGTATTCGTACTCGTACAATACATAGCTTTTAGATGTATGTACTATTGGTATATACACTCCAATTATCAGCTCTTAGTAGCCCATGTGAGTCACCTAACACATGTGGGAACCATCATTTGGCAACTAGCATGAAATATCTCATAAAATTACAAAAATATGAGTAATCATTCATGACTTATTTACATGAAAACAAAATTACATATCCTTTATATCTAATCCATACACCAACGACCAAAAACACCTACAAACACTTTCATTCTTCAATTTTCTTCATCTAATTGATCTCTCTCAAGTTCTATCTTCAAGTTCTAAGTGTTCTTCATAAATTCCAAAAGTTCTAGTTTCATAAAATCAAGAATACTTTCAAGTTTGCTAGCTCACTTCCAATCTTGTAAGGTGATCATCCAACCTCAAGAAATCTTTGTTTCTTACAGTAGGTTATCATTCTAATACAAGGTAATAATCATATTCAAACTTTGGTTCAATTTCTATAACTATAACAATCTTATTTCAAGTGATGATCTTACTTGAACTTGTTTTCGTGTCATGATTCTGCTTCAAGAACTTCGAGCCATCCAAGGATCCATTGAAGCTAGATCCATTTTTCTCTTTTCCAGTAGGTTTATCCAAGGAACTTAAGGTAGTAATGATGTTCATAACATCATTCGATTCATACATATAAAGCTATCGTATTCGAAGGTTTAAACTTGTAATCACTAGAACATAGTTTAGTTAATTCTAAACTTGTTCGCAAACAAAAGTTAATCCTTCTAACTTGACTTTTAAAATAAACTAAACACATGTTCTATATCTGTATGATATGCTAACTTAATGATTTAAAACCTGTAAACACGAAAAACACCGTAAAACCGGATTTACGCCGTCGTAGTAACACCGCGGGCTGTTTTGGGTTAGTTAATTAAAAACTATGATAAACTTTGATTTAATAGTTGTGATTCTGAGAAAATGATTTTTATTATGAACATGAAACTATATCCAAAAATTATGGTTAAACTCAAAGTGGAAGTATGTTTTCTAAAATGGTCATCTAGACGTCGTTCTTTCGACTGAAATGACTACCTTTACAAAAAAGACTTGTAACTTATTTTTCTGACTATAAACCTATACTTTTTCTGTTTAGATTCATAAAATAGAGTTCAATATGAAACCATAGCAATTTGATTCACTCAAAACGGATTTAAAATGACGAAGTTATGGGTAAAACAAGATTGGATAATTTTTCTCATTTTAGCTACGTGAAAATTGGTAACAAATCTATTCCAACCATAACTTAATCAACTTGTATTATATATTATGTAATCTTGAGATACCATAGACACGTATACAATGTTTCGACCTATCATGTCGACACATCTATATATATTTCGAAACAACCATAGACACTCTATAAGTGAATGTTGGAGTTAGCTATACAGGGTTGAGGTTGATTCCAAAATATATATAGTTTGAGTTGTGATCAATACTGAAATACGTATACACTGGGTCGTGGATTGATTCAAGATAATATTTATCGATTTATTTCTGTACATCTAACTGTGGACAACTAGTTGTAGGTTACTAACGAGGACAGCTGACTTAATAAACTTAAAACATCAAAATATATTAAAAGTGTTGTAAATATATTTTGAACATACTTTGATATATTGTTATAGGTTCGTGAATCAACCAGTGGCCAAGTCTTACTTCCCGACGAAGTAAAAATCTGTGAAAGTGAGTTATAGTCCCACTTTTAAAATCTAATATTTTTGGGATGAGAATACATGCAGGTTTTATAAATGATTTACAAAATAGACATAAGTACGTGAAACTACATTCTATGGTTGAATTATCGAAATCGAATATGCCCCTTTTTATTAAGTCTGGTAATCTAAGAATTAGGGAACAGACACCCTAATTGACGCGAATCCTAAAGATAGATCTATCGGGCCCAACAAGCCCCATCCAAAGTACCGGATGCTTTAGTACTTCGAAATTTATATCATATCCGAAGGGTGCCCCGGAATGATGGGGATATTCTTATATATGCATCTTGTTAATGTCGGTTACCAGGTGTTCACCATATGAATGATTTTTATCTCTATGTATGGGATGTGTATTGAAATATGAAATCTTGTGGTCTATTATTATGATTTGATATATATAGGTTAAACCTATAACTCACCAACATTTTTGTTGACGTTTTAAGCATGTTTATTCTCAGGTGATTATTAAGAGCTTCCGCTGTCACATACTTAAATAAGGACGAGATTTGGAGTCCATGCTTGTATGATATTGTGTAAAAACTGCATTCAAGAAACTTATTTTGTTGTAACATATTTGTATTGTAAACCATTATGTAATGGTTGTGTGTAAACAGGATATTTTAGATTATCATTATTTGATAATCTACGTAAAGCTTTTTAAACCTTTATTGATGAAATAAAGGTTATGGTTTGTTTTAAAATGAATGCAGTCTTTGAAAAACGTCTCATATAGAGGTCAAAACCTCGCAACGAAATCAATTAATATGGAACGTTTTTAATCAATAAGAACGGGACATTTCATGGTTCGGGAGTATTGCTCGTGAGTCAAACTAGTGTTTATCATCCCCATTGCATCTACGTACTTTTCCTGCAATATTGAATCTCAATATTGATACGTGAGCCCTCATAACTTAACTTTTATATATTATTAGTGTATCCCTGACTAGTGCTCGAGTATATAGGATTATGCATGCTTATACGTTCGTTATTGTCGTTAGATAGGTTATGTCGAATCTTGAATTAAATACATATGCTATTAAGATAAGGTATATGATATGCATGTCGTTGGAAAGCTAGCGAAAAAATGAGAACTTTTCATTTAAATATTGAATGGTTTCGATGAACGGTTTAGAAGTTATAGTCAATTGAATTTTTGTAAAAATGATTATTATTATCGTCGTTATAATCTAATTATTATTATTATTATTATTATTATTATTATTATTATTATTATTATTATTATTATTATTATTATTATTATTATTATTATTATCATTGTCGTTATTAATAAAAGATATTATTTTTATTATTATTATTATCGTTATTATCGTTAAGATGATGATGATGATGATTATTATTATTATTATTATTATTATTATTATTATTATTATTATTATTATTATTATTATTATTATTATTATTATTATTATTATTATTATTATTATTATTATTATTATTATTATTATTATCATTCAAATAGTTATTAGTATTATCATTAATATTATTATTATTAGTATTATTATAATTAAAACTAATATTAGTAACATCTAATTATTATGATTACTATTATTATTATTAATATGAACGCGATATAAAAAGACGACTAAAAGCTATTAAACAAAGCGATTAGGAAATAATGAGTATGAGTATCATGATGAAATTAAGATATTGTAAGATATTGATTTAAATGAAAAATATCGTTTTCATTATTTTACTATTATTATTATTAAAAGTATTATTAATATTAAAACTATCATTTTTACTAAAATTATTATTTTTAATAAAAATATCATTGTTAATATGAAACATCATTATTATTATTATCATTTTAGTACTATTATTAATAAAAATTATCATTTTATCATTTTTAGAAAATATAATTATTGTTATTTTTATTAGTAGAATAATAATAATTATTACAAAATAATACAACTTTTGCTTATTATTATTATTATCAATATTATTTTATCAAATAAATATGTGATACAAAGATATTTTACTACGTATAATATAATTACATTAATAATACCTATCATATTATTTATATGATATTAAATGAACTTTATAAATTTTATTACTTAAGATATATAAAAATATACTTTTATTATATAAATTTTAATATAAAATTTTATTTATTAATAAAAGAACTATATTATTTACATTAATAAAATCTGTTGTAAATATTTAAATATATAAAACGACTATATTTAAACTATATAATAATCATGTATAAATTTTGGAAGACATTTTGGTCAATATGACTTTTTTTGACTTTTGCATATTTAGTCTCGAGCATTAGGATTGTGATACACTACGACTTGACCTAAATTGTTAGATAGATATTGATCAAACATATAAATATATATAATTAATATAGGTTCGTGAATCCAAGGCCAACCTTGCACTTGTTCAATGACGTCATATGTATTTTTACTACAAAATACAGTATAGTGAGTTTCATTTGCTCCCTTTTTAAATGTTTTTGCAATATATATTTTTGGGGTGAGAATACATGCACTGCTTTTATAAATGTTTGATGAAATAGACACAAGTACTTAAAACTACATTCTATGGTTGGATTACTATACCAAATATTGCCCCTTCAAGTCTGGTAACCTAAGAATTAGGGAAATGGCCCATAATTGACGCGAATCCTAAAGATAGATCTATGGGCCTAACAAACCCCATTCTGGAATTTGGAATGCTTTAGTACTTCGATTTAAATGGTGATTGCGATTGCCAATATTTATGGCATACTTGCGAGTATGCGGGGGATATTCTATATGCATTATGTTAATGTCGGTTACCAGGTGTTCATCATAAGAATGATTTTTATACACTTGCGAGTGTAAGGTTGTTTATGAAAAAATGAAATCTTGTGGTCTATTAAAATTATGGAATTGATGGATTATGATAAACTAATGAACTCACCAACCTTTTGGTTGACACTTTAAAGCATGTTTATTCTCAGGTATGAAAGAAATCTTCCGCTGTGCATTAGCTCATTTTAAAGATATTACTTGGAGTCATTCATGGCATATTTCGAAAGACATTGCATTCGAGTCATTGAGTTCATTAAGATTATTATTAAGTCAATTATAGTTGGATGTATTATGAAATGGTATGCATGCCGTCAACTTTAGATGTAAAGAAAGATTGTCTTTTAAAAACGAATGCAATGTTTGTAAAATGTATCATATAGAGGTCAAATACCTCGCGATGTAATCAACTTTTGTGAATCGTTTATAATGTATATGAACGAGACCTTTCAAAAACTGTCACCATTAGTCCCTTTCTATATTTTGATATGATGGAGAACACTTTCTTCTGATCTAAACTTTAACTACCTTAAAAGGAAGGATTCCATTTGTTTTGTTTGTTTATGTTCAGTCTACTATAGTACGTAATACAGTATTTTTTATTTTCTTAAATGCAGAATTCAATATGGTAATTCTCTCCAAATTAAGTAATGAAAAATGGGTAGTATTCAATTCGCATCATTAGATCATTAACTAACATCATCAAATACATCATTAAATATGAGTGAGTTACTTTTCTGTATTGTTTAGGTGAGTTACTTTGCAATGTAACTGAATGTACAATGAATGTGCATTGAAAGAATCGCAAACCTTATCTTAGTTCTGTAACCAATTTCTGCACTAATTGTCAAATTGAAACAGATAATTTGAAGCCAAAAGACATAAGAACAAGAACAGTCACATACATTCATCTAGCTATCAAAATAGCAACTACTACACACAAGACAACCACAAGTGCTATCATAGTTAAAAACAACTTATCATAAAGTTCAAGCTTTTTCTTGAAAATAGCTAAGTCTTCTGTGAGTTTCGAATCTTCAACATCATGAATTCGAGGGTTCAATTTCTTAGTTTCTACATTTTGTATAGCAGATCTTTGTAATGTTGGTTTGGAAGCTCATCATCAAAAAACATAAAAAATTTACACTTTCTTTGTTTATCCTGTAAAAGAAATAATCAATTGGGGAAAAAAATTAAAAACTTAAAATTAGGGCAAATTGAGCACTTACAAATACTGGACACCCGACAAATCTTCTTCATGGATTTGCTCGAGTCCATGCAATCCCTTCATATACTCGATACCCACAATCACAATATTTTCTTCCTGGCATTTGATTCGTGTTGTTTGAAGAGTACAACGAATGAGCAGCCATGGTTTGAGACTTGAGTTAGCTAGGTTTGAAAAGTACGGAGTAAATAAAAATAGACAACAATGCTCTAACTATTGATCGACTAGCATATTTTTTGGGCTATCTTGTTTGGGCCAAATAAAAAAAAATGAATTCATTAAATATGGCCCAACAACGATTCCCAGCTGAAAGTCCGATCTGTTATACACACATTTTTAGCAAAAGTGAAATAATACGACTTAAATAGTAAATGTGATAAGAGCATTTTTTTCGCAACCACAATTTAAGGGTCCTATGATAATTAGGACCTTAAATACCTAAGAGTCCTATTGTTATGACCTTATATCTTGTTGGTCACTCATTATGAGACACCAACACGATAATGTCCTAATAAGTCCATTTTATCGCAACCACAATTTAAGGGTCCTATGATAATTAGGACCTTAAATACCCAAGCGTCCTATTTTTATGACCTTATTATCTTGTTGGTCACTCATTATGAGACACTAACAAGATAATGTCCTAATAAGTCCATTTTTATGCTACCACAATTTAAGGGTCCTATGATAACTAGGACCTTAAATACTCAAGCTTCCTATTGTTATGACCTTATATCTTGTTGGTCACTCATTATGATACACCAACAAGATAATGTCATAATATAGGTCGATTTTTATGCAACCACAATTTAAGGGTCTATGATAATTAGGACCTTAAATACCCAAGCGTCCTATTCTTATGACCTTATTATCTTGTTGGTCACTCATTATGCGACACCAACAAGATAATGTCCTAAGAAGTCCATTTTTATGCAACCACATTTTAAGGGTCCTATGATCATTAGTACCTTAAATATCCAAGCGTCCTATTGTTATGACCGTATTATCTTGTTGGTCACTAATTATGAAACGCCAACAAGATAATGTCCTAATAAGTCCATTTTTATGCAACCATAATTTAAGGGTCCTATGATAATTAGGACCTGAAATACCCGAGCGTCCTATTATTATGACCATGTGTATCAAATGAATGACTCAAGCGTCCTATGATAATATGACCAAAAAATTATGTGTCCTATTATATAGATTTTATTACACCAGTTTATACAATCATATCATAGTGTGACTCACCTTCTAAGTGTCCTATAAAAATATAGAATCATAGGACCCCAACAAATAATGTGACATATAAAACACCTTTTTAGGACCAAGATTATAGGCGTATCTAATAATATGACTCAAAAATCATGTTTCCTATTCTATGACTTTTTAGGACCCCACTTTATAAGCGTAACGTGTTTTAGGACACCACTACTTTTGCATATATCTAATGCGACCCTCAGAATTGCCCCGTCCCAAATTATGGTTTCTTAGGACGCTTTTTCAGCGGGGACCCAGACGAGGAGTCCTATAAAGTCAGTTTTCTTTGTAGTGTTAATTTTGATTGTTAATTACTTGTTCTTGACTTTGGTTGTTAATTAGTTATTGTTAACTTTGGTTTTTAGTTAATACGACTCAAATTGAATTTTTATTTCACATGCGATAGGTAATTTTATGTTTAAAGACATGAAGATAAATGACGTGTATATGTTGATTATATTAGAAGTATTATTTATGTTAAATACATAAAATGCATTTTTTTTTTTTAAAAAACCCAACATGTTTTAACTTTGGGCTCGGGTGCTTGCTCGCGCCATCTCATATTTTTTTTCTTCAAACGGAGATATCGACATCACCCAGAGATGACTTAATCACCTTCGTGATCATATGCCACTCATACACACGTTAGGAGGAAACCAATTCGCGACGATATTGGCAGTACCATCGAAGGTTGGAAAAACCCCCCGAGACGTTTCCATATCGCATTGATGTTGGTAGTAATATCAATGGTTGAAAACTCCCGATTGGAGTGAGAATCAAACCTGAGTTGGCACGACTCCAAGTTGGACCCTCACCCCATACCACTCAAGCCAAGACTTCGGTGGTACACCATCTCATATTCATTCAAGAGGCGTTGAAAGGGAATGGATGTGTCCACCCTAGTGTTAATCGCAGGGTGAAGGTGCTAATACTTCGGTTGTAGACAAAGACTGCTTGTGTTCCTGATGCGATTGAGGATTTTACAGCCCCTAGAAATGGATTTATTGATTCGATGTCCGGTCAAGTGATGTGTACGATTGATGGCTTGATGCCCATGCCTCCTATTTTCCTGGTTCAGTCTCCAATACAGTTCCGTGCATCGGTAAGCTTGTGAAGCTGTTTGTGCAAAGGTGTGGTCGAATGTTCATTCGAGAAAATGAATGTTTGTTTCGGTTCCAAACTCTGCTGCTAAATGTGATAAGAATCACGTCAAGAGAAAGTATAAGGGAGTGATCTTGGTAACAATTTAACTGATCATGTTGTTGATGATAATTTTGGCACTCCAACTTCAAAGGATCGAGTTGGTTCGATGGTTACCGAGGATAAATCTGTTGAAGTTTCATGCCCTAAGTTGTTCGATCCTTCTAATTCTCGGCATATAGCGCATAATGTTGTTTCCTCGGAAGGTCCTTCTTTGAGCAAATTTGTTGGTTTCTTTGTTTCCGTCATGAAAGACCTCAATTGCGATTTTGTTGAAGCTAAGCTCACAAATAAAAAACAGGCTCCTAAGTCCAATAAGGGAAAGGGTAGAAAGGTTCACGACGTCGAATTGAGGAATTTTTTTTCGGAGTGGTTGTAGATGGCGTGTGGCTCTTTATTTTCTCTCATCCTCTGTTTTGGCCGTGTTTGGTATGATTATAGTTATGTTTTTGGGCCTTTATCATTTTTCTTATTCTCGCTTTTCGGTTGTGTGTTTATGCAGTGTTTGTTTATGTTTAGTCGTTTTGGGCCTAGGTTTGTTATTTGTTTGCGTTAAACTTGACACGCATTCCTACATTTTTTTGTGGCAAAAATAACAAAAACTTTTATTAAAATGGAAAACATTTTCGAAAAGAAAACGAATTCAACTAGAGATACAAGAGAGAAATCTGATGAGGCTCGAACCTAGAAAACGGCTATCATACGAACTATCTATACCGAGCCTCATCTAACTTACATTGAAACACTAACCAAACCAAAATCTAAACAAAAATAAACGATAGATGAAGCCAAAAGTACGATATGAAACATAAAACTGATAGAAAACGAACTCAAATATTCTTGATGAAGACGCCGAATTTTTTCATTTATGCGCCTTGAACTAACTCGTTCTTCCGTTTTTGTTTATTCTTGTTATTGATCGGGATCTTGCTAGAATTAAAAGAATTAACTGTAACCTGTTCACTCTCGGCCATACACGTCATTATCGCATCAAAAGCCGCAAACGCCTCCTTGGTCATTTTTGTTCACCAAACCTGAAGATCCATCTTTACTCGACCTCTCAAAACCGCCCTTCTTGTATACCTTACCACTCATAAACAAGTTTTGAATGGCTTCCCCATAGTCAAAATCTTCGTCGCGATCAGTGAGCTTATAAGAACCCGATGTGGAAGCGGTGTTCCTTCTCGATCGCAAATTCACGTCTCGAAGTAGATCTCTAGGGACGTTTCTATTCAAAACGTACCATGACTTGCAAAAACCTTCGCACGAAGGATCCTCGCAATCGCAATAATTCCTTCCACTCCGGCCAATCAAAATTGGAAGAGGGCAAGAGGCATATCTTCTTTCGTTCCATTCTCTCGACATGCCTTCAATTCTTCCTTCTTTTTCTTCTTTTCCTTTTTCAAACGAACAAACCTTTGGTACATATTACATTTATGATTAATGCTTTAACTATAGTGTATTACCAACGTTATATAATGAGAAAATAGCATATGATCGATGAGAAATACAAACGACAATAGTATTAGCAGCATATGAACTTCAGTTGCAATTAAAGACCTGAATAACAAAACCTCCAACTATTTAAAATATATATGAGTATAATATCAACTAAAAATGGAATTATATATCGAGAAGCCAATCATATAAATAATGTTAATTAAGAAAAACTTGATTATTTGTGTTACTTTTTACATTTTTATACTGAAATTTTAGTCAGATTTGGTACATATGGAAGAACACATGAACTTGGATTACCTACAAAATCCATTTCGAATATAGGTGACCTGTAAAAATAAAAAGATAAATTTGAGTGACCAACAAAATTATTTTCAAATATGGGTGGCCTAAAAACACAAAACGATAAACTTGACTGAACTCCGAATATATAATCCCATTAAAAATTTAAAACGGCCAAGTATCAAAATTTGCAATACAAGTGAAAACAGAGAGTTCTGATTATACCATTCCAGTTTGAAGTCAACGAAATTGGGCGAATAGGGGTCAATAAAGGTTTCCCAAGAAGTTAATGTTAGATCTTCCCATCTTCCGTTACAAGGATTTTGCAGTTTAACTTTTTTCAGACCGGTCCTTTTTTTCATATTCATGAGTCCCTCTACCATTACCATAGAAAAGTCGTTGTCACTGTCGAAGTCTCCCCCCTCGCGTAGTTCTGCCTTCAATTGACTGGGAAGGCATATCGAAAAAAATATATCATAATATAGTGTGTGTTCCCACGTGTACTTATGAAATGTTACAATATAGAGTTGTTGCACGTTTGTTGCGGGACACAGGACCCTTCTTCTCAAATCATAAACATCAGTATCCGATGGCACTAACGTGTCGTCAGCGGCTGCACGTATATATATGTCAAATGTGCTCGATAAATTGAGTACTTCCCTCAGTTTAAGAAAGAATGAAAGATCAACGTATGTGGTGATCAATATGATTCTAAGCGCAATTTCCTTGGGAGCAATGACCGGAAACGAGAGCGTAGGTATCTCCTCGCTCTCATAAGAAAAATTAAGTAATTTCGGAGCATCTATTTGTACGTCATCAGGGCTGTTGTTGAATTTAAACTCTAGGGTTAGCCTCTTGAGAGTAACACTGGTGATAACCAATCTCTTCATGTTCTGTCCCCAACTGGCAAATCCAACTTTCAAATCCTCAAGAAAAAGAAATTTCGACTTAATCATATTGAAAAATTCATCATTAGGGACAAATAATCCAAGTATTTGAAGTCGAGTCACTCTTGTTATTTGGTCCATGTTGAAAGGTAGAGGCTTCGTCCCTATACTGTAATAATTATAATTTAGATAATCAAGGCTCGGGACATTCTCGATTATTTTCATAACACAATCTCTATCATTATCAGTTATCTCCAATTCCCTAAGACTGGGAAGATCTTTAACCTTAACGGTCTTCAGGCCTCCGCAACCATGGATTTGAATCTTCTCAAGCAAGATACAAGTAGATAACAACCTATTAAATACCTCTTCACTTATATTCAAACATTGCAACTTGAGTACACTGAGGGACACACACTTGATCATCATATTGTGGCTTCTGCAGATCCAAAGGGGACTAGAACTTAAAAAATATCTTTCATTAACTACTTTGATCTTAGTGAGGTTTTCACCGGAGAATATCTCATCTGGCAATGTGAACCGATCGATAAAAAGAACGAAAGTAAGGGAAAGCTCCTTAAGGCAACTTTTAGAAGCTATTTTTCGAATCCAAGGTTCATCTGTATCCTGGTTTACAATGTTTAAACGAATATCTAAAGATTGTATTGGTAAGTTGAGACGGTGATACCTTTCGAGAGTATTGTCAATAAACTTGTTTTTGTGAAACCTGAGATTCGGGATTGTAGACCAAGCATGTAGCCATGACTTAGACAAGACGCACGTACGACCAGCTTCTTGCTCTGATAAAAGCGATTGTATTCGGTGAATCAACTCTGTAGGTAACTCGGCTTCCATATCCTATTCTTCACAAATAAAACAAACAATTAGTTGCAACTAATTACTCAAATAAAACTGAAGTAATTACGAGTTTGTAGTTTACCTTAAAAGCAAGTTATCGATCAAAGTATAGTATTGTATGAGAGCTGCGTATGTACCCTAAAAATATAGGGTTTTTATCTATTGCATTCGCTAAATTAAGCTCTTTATTTATAAAAGCAAAAACTGGCCGAACAATAAAAGCCCAAACAAACCCACTGTATATGAGCAGCTAAACAAAAACAAAAAATAAAAGCCCAAACAAACCCATTGATACGTTACACGAATCCGGAGAGTGTGGAGTACACGTTCGTAAAGCGTGAGGTGATTTGAGGTATTCTTTTGGACTTGGAAATAATGTTTGGAACTTAAGAAATGCGAATTGGACCTGCAAGAATGCGAAACGCGACTTGAAAGGCTAAACACACTTGAAAATAAGCTTAAACAAAATTTTGGTGTGCAGTAGCTTTAAGCCGCGGCGCGGCTCCTGGGCCCGCGACGCGGCTTAAGGCATGATTTTCATGTCGAGACTTTTGCATATTTGGAAGTGTTTTTCTTTGTTAGCCCGCGGCGCGGCTCCTGGACCCGCGGCGCGGCTTAACACTGGGCTCGCTGAAAATGTGCCTTTTCAAACCAAAAGGTACATTTGAACCCCAAATGTTTTGGGGTTGTTCCAGGGCATTTAAACTGCGTTTTACGTGTTTTTAGACCATTTTAAGTCTAAATACATGAATGTAAACTTCCAAGTAACTAATGGGTATGAATCAAAATGTTGTGACTTTTCAAGAGACCTTTTGACCCATTATAAATACATCATTTGTGTATTTGGAAAAGGTTCCAGATTTTTAACCTTTCACACACACTTTCAACTTAAACAATTAGAATATAAATCTCTGCAATTATTTTGATTGTTTTCTTTTAGCCAAGACAACAATCTAGTCTTTGTCTTATCCCAATCAAAACTTCGTGTAACCCGTGGCTAATTGGGTCGAAATATTCGATTAGGAAAGTGTTCACACGATTCAAAGATCAATCCGGAGTCGGTTCCGTTTCAGGCACGGAGATTACTTACAATCCAAGTTCATAACATTCTAATCGAATATTTGATCACCATGTCCGGTGAAACGGTAAGGAAATGACTTCAAGGTTTGCAAAATTGGAAAAGTTTGAAGGGGCAGATTTCAGGAGATGGCAAAAGAAGATGAAATTTCTTTTGACTACATTGAAATTGGTGTATGTTTTGTCTACTCCAAGGCCCACTGAGTCGGATGAAGAGACCATGGAACATGCCCGGTTAAGGATCAAATGGGACAATGACGACTTGATGTGTCGTGGCCACATTCTAAATGGTATGTCCGATGTTTTATTTGATGTTTATAATTCAGTTGTATCAGCTAAGGAACTTTGGGATAAATTGGAGGCCAAGTATATGGCCGAGGATGCATCTAGCAAGAAATTTCTTGTTAGCAATTTCAACAATTACAAGATTGTTGATACTAGGCCCATCATGGAACAATTCCATGAGATCCTTAGGATCTTAGGGAAATTTACCCAACACAACATAAGTGTGGATGAAACTTTCACGGCTTCATCCATCATTGACAAATTGCCATCTTTATGGCAAGATTTCAAACACACACTCAAACACAACAAGGAAGATATGAATTTGAATGAGTTGGGTAGTCACTTGAGAATTGAGGAATCAATTCGGATACTAGATAGTGGCAAGGGGAAGGGTAAAGAAGTGGGATCTTCTTCAATCAACATGATTGAAGATAAATCCCATGAGAATAAATACAACAAGAAATCAAACAACAAGAAACGAACTTCTGATGGCAACAAGAATGCGTCCAATAAGAAGGAAAAAAAGTCTTGTTGGAGATGTGGCAAACCCGGTCACTATAAGCGGGATTGCAAAGTCAAGATGGTAGAAGGAGGAAGCACATCGGGTGTGGGCCAAGGATCAAAGGATCCTACTCCTAATCAAGGTCAAATTTCTGACTTTGTGACTATTCCAATTAAGAACTATGTTTCACATATTTCTGATGCATTGTATGTACATGATGATACAATTGGATGGTGGGTAGATTCGGGTGCAACTTGCCATGCTTGCAAGGATCATGAATGGTTCAAAACTTTTGTACCGGATAAGGATGTTTTGCACATGGGCAACGAATCTATTTCTAGTGTTGTTGGTTATTGAAATGTTGTATTGGAGTTTAGCTCCGGAAAATCTATTACTCTTTATAATGTATTGTATGTGCATAACTTGCGTAAGAATCTTATATCTAGTCCCATGTTGAATAAATGTGGATATAAACAAGTGTTTGAAAGTGTCAAATATATATTGTCTAAGTGTGGTGTGTTTGTTGGTTTTGGGTATTATAACAATGGAATGTTCATGCTTAATCTCAAAAATGTTCCTAGGGCCATTAATTCTACTTGCATGATTAGTTCTAGTACTTGTGATTTCGGTTTATGGCATGCTCGTTTAGGTCATGTACATTACAAACGAATGTATGAAATGTCTAAGGATGACTTAATACCAAGTTTTGATAAACATTTAGATAAATGTAAAACTTGTATGCTAACAAAGATCACTAGACTGAAATGTCCCGTTCATATTGATTATAAATGTTCCATGTTAATTGATTTCGTTGCGAGGCATTGACCTCTATATGAGACATTTTTTAAAGACTGCATTCATTTTTAAAACAACCATAACCTTTATTTTATCAATAAAGGTTTCAAAAGCTTTACGTAGATTATCAAATAATGATAATCTAAAATATACTGTTTACACACGACCATTACATAATGGTTTACAATAGAAATATATTACATCGACATATGTTTCTTGAATGCAGTTTTTACACAATATCATACAAACATGGACTCCAAATCTTGTCCTTATTTTAGTATGCAACAGCGGAAGCTCTTAGTATTCACCTGAGAATAAACATGCTTTAAATGTCAATAAAAAATGTTGGTGAGTTATAGGTTTAACCTATATATATCAAATCGTAACGATAGACCACAAGATTTCATATTTCAATATACATCCCATACATAGAGATAAAAATCATTCATATGGTGAACACCTGGTAACTGACATTAACAAGATGCATATATAAGAATATCCCCATCATTCCGGGACACCCTTCAGATATGATATAAATTTTGAAGTACTAAAGCATCCGGTACTTTGGATGGGATTTGTTAGGCCCAATAGATCTATCTTTAGGATTCACGTCAATTAGGGTGTCTGTTCCCTAATTCTTAGATTACCAGACTTAATAAAAAGGGGCATATTCGATTTCGATAATTCAACCATAGAATGTAGTTTCACGTACTTGTGTCTATTTTGTAAATCATTTATAAAACCTGCATGTATTCTCATCCCAATAATATTAGATTTTAAAAGTGGGACTATAACTCACTTTCACAGATTTTTCCTTCCTCGGAAATAAGACTTGGCCACGGATCGATTCATGAACCTATACAAATATGTACATATATATCAAAGTATGATCAAAATATAATTACAACCATTTTTATTATGTTTTAAAGATTTGAGTGTATTAAGTCAGCTGTCCTCATTAGTAACCTACAACTAGTTGTCCACAGTTAGATGTACAGAAATAAATCGATATATATTATCTTGAATCAATCCACGACCCAGTGTATACACGTCTCAGGCTAGATCACAACTCAAAGTATATATATTTTTGGAATCAACCTCAAACCTGTATAGCTAACTCCAACATTACTGCATATAGAGTGTCTATGGTTGTTCCAAATAATATATATACATGGGTCGATATGATATGTCAAAACATTTGCATACGTGTCTATGGTATCCCAAGATTACATAATATATTAGAATACATGTATAATACAATATAAGTTAGCTAGGATATGATTTGTATAGAATTGTTAATATTTCCCGTAGCTACAAAAATCAAAAAATATCCAATCTTGTTTTACCCATAACTTCTTCATTTTAAATCCGTTTTGAGTGAATCAAATTGCTATGGTTTCATATTGAACTATATTTTATGAATCTAAACAGAAAAAGTATAGGTTTATAGTCGGAAATATAAGTTACAAGTAGTTTTTGTAAGAGGTAGTCATTTCAGTCGAAAGAACGACGTCTTGATGACCATTTTGAAAAACATACTTCCACTTTGAGTTTAACCATGATTTTTGGATATAGTTTCATGTTCATAAGAAAAATCATTTTCCTATAAGAACAACTTTTAAATCAAAGTTTATCATAGTTTTTAATTATCAAACCCAAAACAGCCCGCGGTGTTACTACGACGGCGTATGTCCAGTTTTACGGTGTTTTTCGTGATTCCAGGTTTTAAATCATTAAGTTAGCATATAATATAGATATAGAACATGTGTTTAGTTGATTTTAAAAGTCAAGTTAGAAGGATTAACTTTTGTTTGCGAACAAGTTTAGAATTAACTAAACTATGTTCAAGTGATTTCAAGTTTAAACCTTCGAATAAGATAGCTTTATATGTATGAATCGAATGATGTTATGAAAATCATTACTACCTCAAGTTTTGTGGATAAACCTACTAGAAAAGAGACAAATGGATCTAGCTTCAAAGGATCTTGGATGGCTTGAAAGTTCTTGAAGTAGAATCATGACACGAAAACAAGTTCAAGTAAGATTTCCACTCAAAATAAGATTGTTATAGTTATAGAAATTGAATCAAAGTTTGAATATGAGTATTACCTTGTATTAGAAAGATATCTTACTATAAATAAGAAAGATTTCTTGAGGTTGGATGATCACTCTACAAGATTGGAAGTAAGCTAGCAAACTTGGAAGTATTCTTGATTTTATGAAACTAGAACTTGTAGAATTTATGAAGAACACTTAGAACTTGAAGATAGAACATGAGAGAGATCAATTAGATGAATAAAATTGAAGAATGAAAGTGTTTGTAGGTGTTTTTAGTCGTTGGTTTATGGATTAGATATAAAGGATATGTAATTTTGTTTTCATGTAAATAAGTCATGAATGATTACTCATATTTTTGTAATTTTATGAGATATTTCATGCTAGTTGCCAAATGATGGTTCCCACATGTGTTAGGTGACTCACATGGGCTGCTAAGAGCTGATCATTGGAGTGTATATACCAATAGTACATACATCTAAAAGCTGTGTATTGTACGAGTACGAATACGGGTGCATACGAGTAGAATTGTTGATGAAACTGAACGAGGATGTAATTGTAAGCATTTTTGTTAAGTAGAAGTATTTTGATAAGTGTCTTGAAGTCTTTCAAAAGTGTATGAATACATATTAAAACACTACATGTATATACATTTTAACTGAGTCGTTAAGTCATCGTTAGTCGTTACATGTAAGTGTTGTTTTGAAACCTTTAGGTTAACGATCTTGTTAAATGTTGTTAACCCAATGTTTATAATATCAAATGAGATTTTAAATTATTATATTATCATGATATTATGATGTACGAATATCTCTTAATATGATATATATATACATTAAATGTCGTTACAACGATAATCGTTACATATATGTCTCGTTTCAAAATCATTAAGTTAGTAGTCTTGTTTTTACATATGTAGTTCATTGTTAATATACTTAATGATATGTTTACTTATCATAATATCATGTTAACTATATATATAACCATATATATGTCATCATATAGTTTTTACAAGTTTTAACGTTCGTGAATCACCGGTTAACTTGGGTGGTCAATTGTCTATATGAAACCAATTTCAATTAATCAAGTCTTAACAAGTTTGATTGCTTAACATGTTGGAAACACTTAATCATGTAAATAACAATTTCATTTAATATATATATAAACATGGAAAAGTTCGGGTCACTACAGTACCTACCCGTTAAATAAATTTCGTCCCGAAATTTTAAGCAGTTGGAGGTGTTGACGTATCTTCTGGAAATAAATGCGGGTATTTCTTCTTCATCTAATCTTCTTGTTCCCAGGTGAACTCGGGTCCTCTACGAGCATTCCATCAAACCTTAACAATTGGTATCTTGTTTTGCTTAAGTCTTTTAACCTCACGATCAATTATTTCGACGGGTTCTTCGATGAATTGAAGTTTTTCGTTGATTTGGATTTCATCTAACGGGTTCTTTAGCAAAACATTTCTTCAAATTTGAGACGTGGAAAGTGTTATGTACAGCCGCGAGTTGTTGAGGTAACTCAATTCGGTAAGCTACTGGTCCGACACGATCAATAATCTTGAATGGTCCGATATACCTTGGATTTAATTTCCCTCGTTTACCAAATTGAACAACGCCTTTCCAAGGTGCAACTTTAAGCATGACCATCTCTCCAATTTCAAATTCTATATCTTTTCTTTTAATGTCAGCGTAGCTCTTTTGTCGACTTTGGGCGGTTTTCAACCGTTGTTGAATTTGGACGATCTTCTCGGTAGTTTCTTGTATTATATCCGGACCCGTAATCTGTCTATCCCCCACTTCACTCCAACAAATCGGAGACCTGTACTTTCTACCATAAAGTGCTTCAAACGGCGCCATCTCAATGCTTGAATGGTAGCTGTTGTTGTAGGAAAATTCTGCTAACGGTAGATGTCGATCCCAACTGTTTCCGAAATCAATAACACATGCTCGTAGCATGTCTTCAAGCGTTTGTATTGTCCTTTCGCTCTGCCCATCAGTTTGAGGATGATAGGTAGTACTCATGTCTAGACGAGTTCCTAATGCTTGCTGTAATGTCTGCCAGAATCTTGAAATAAATCTGCCATCCCTATCAGAGATAATAGAGATTGGTATTCCATGTCTGGAGACGACTTCCTTCAAATACAGTCGTGCTAACTTCTCCATCTTGTCATCTTCTCTTATTGGCAGGAAGTGTGCTGATTTGGTGAGACGATCAACTATTACCCAAATAGTATCAAAACCACTTGCAGTCCTTGGCAATTTAGTGCTGAAATCCATGGTAATGTTTTCCTATTTCCATTCCGGGATTTTGGGTTGTTGAAGTAGACCTGATGGTTTCTGATGCTCAGCTTTGACCTTAGAACACGTCAAACATTCTCCTACGTATTTAGCAACACCGGCTTTCATACCCGGCCACCAAAAATGTTTCTTGAGATCCTTGTACATCTTCCCCGTTCCAGGATGTATTGAGTATCTGGTTTTATGAGCTTCTCTAAGTACCATTTCTCTCATATCTCCAAATTTTGGTACCCAAATCCTTTCAGCCCTATACCGGGTTCCGTCTTTCCGAATATTAAGATGCGTCTCCGATCCTTTGGGTATTTCATCCTTTAAATTTCCCTCTTTTAAAACTCCTTGTTGCGGCTCCTTTATTTGAGTAGTAAGATTATTGTGAATCATTATATTCATATATTTTACTCGAATGGGTTCTCTGTCCTTCCTGCTCAAGGCGTCAGCTACTACATTTGCCTTCCCCGGGTGTTAACGAATCTCAAAGTCGTAATCATTCAACAATTCAATCCACCTACGCTGCCTCATATTCAGTTGTTTCTGATTAAATATGTGTTGAAGACTTTTGTGGTCAGTATATATAATACTTTTGACCCCATATAAGTAGTGCCTCCAAGTCTTTAATGCAAAAACAATCACGCCTAATTCCAAATCATGCGTCGTATAATTTTGTTCGTGAATCTTCAATTGTCTAGACGCATAAGCAATCACATTCGTTCGTTGCATTAATACACAACCGAGACCTTGCTTTGATGCGTCACAATAAATCACAAAATCATCATTCCCTTCAGGCAATGACAATATAGGTGCCGTAGTTAGCTTTTTCTTCAATAACTGAAATGCTTTCTCTTGTTCATCCTTCCATTCAAATTTCTTCCCTTTATGCGTTAATGCAGTCAAGGGTTTTCCTATTCTGGAAAAGTCTTAGATGAACCTTCTGTAGTAACCAGCTAGTCCTAAAAACTGGCGTATGTGTTTCGGAGTTTTCGGGGTTTTCCACTTTTCAACAGTTTCTATCATTGCCGGATCCACCTTAATACCTTCTTTGTTCACTATGTGACCGAGGAATTGAACTTCTTCCAACCAAAATGCACACTTTGAAAACTTAGCGTATAATTCTTCCTTCCTCAATACTTCTAACACCTTTCTCAAATGTTCACCGTGTTCTTGGTCATTCTTTGAGTAAATAAGTATGTCATCAATGAAAACAATGACAAACTTGTCAAGGTATGGTCCACACACTCGGTTCATAAGGTCCATGAACACAGCTGGTGCATTAGTTAAACCAAACGGCATGACCATAAACTCGTAATGACCGTAACGTGTTCTGAAAGTAGTCTTTGGAATATCATCTTCTTTCACCTGCATTTGATGATACCCGGAATGTAAGTCAATCTTTGAATAAACAGATGAGCCTTGTAGTTGATCAAATAAGTCGTCGATTCTCAGTAGTGGGTAGCGGTTCTTTATGGTAAGTTTGTTCAACTCTCGGTAGTCGATACACAACCTGAATGTACCATCTTTCTTCTTGACAAACAAAATAGGAGCTCCCCACGGTGATGTGCTTGGTCGAATGAAACCACGCTCTAAAAGTTCTTGTAATTGGCTTTGCAGTTCTTTCATCTCGCTGGGTGCGAGTCTGTAAGGAGCACGAGCTATTGGTGCAGCTCCTGGTACAAGATCTATTTGAAATTCAACGGATCGATGTGGGGGTAATCCCGGTAATTCTTTCGAAAATACATCGGGAAATTCGTTTGCGACGGGAACATCATTGATGCTCTTTTCTTCAGTTTGTACTTTCTCGACGTGTGCTAGAACAGCATAGCAACCTTTTCTTATTAGTTTTTGTGCCTTCAAATTACTAATAAGATGTAGCTTCGTGTTGCCCTTTTCTCCGTACACCATTAAGGGTTTTCCTTTTTCTCGTATAATGCGAATTGCATTTTTATAACAAACGATCTCTGCTTTCACTTCTTTCAACCAGTCCATACCGATTATCACATCAAAACTCCATAACTCTACTGGTATCAAGTCAATCTTAAAAGTTTCTCTAACCAGTTTAATTTCTCGATTCCGACATATATTATCTGCTGAAATTAATTTACCATTTGCTAATTCGAGTAAAAATTTACTATCTAAAGGCGTCAATGGACAACTTAATTTAGCACAAAAATCTCTACTCATATAGCTTCTATCCGCACCCGAATCAAATAAAACATAAGCAGATTTATTGTCAATAAGAAACGTACCCGTAACAAGCTCCGGGTCTTCCTGTGCCTCTGCCGCATTAATATTGAAAACTCTTTCGCGGCCTTGTCCATTCGTATTCTCCTGGTTCGGGCAATTTCTAATAATGTGGCCCGGTTTCCCACATTTATAACAAACTACATTGGCATAACTTGCTCCGACACTACTTGCTCCACCATTACTCGTTCCGACACCATTTGTTCCTTTTGTTCTGTTAACCCCTGGTCCGTAGACCTCGCACTTCGCCGTGCTATGTCCATTTCTTTTACACTTGTTGCAAAATTTGGTGCAGAACCCCGAGTGATACTTTTCACACCTTTGGCATAGCTGCTTCTGATTGTTGTTGTTGTTGCGGTTGTTATTGTTATTGGAATGACTGTTGTAGTTGTTGTTGTTGTTGTTGTTTTACCGTTTGTTGTAGTTGCGATTGATGTTGCGATTGTTGGGATAGTTGTTGTTGTTTGGGTGACTCTTATCACCTTTTTCCACCCACTTTCTTTTGACTAGCTTCACGTTGGCCTCTTCGACCGCCTGTTCTTTAATTCTTCCCTCAATCTGGTTCACTAGTTTGTGATCCATTCTACATGCCTTTTGTATGGAGGCAGGCTCGTGTGAACTTATATCTTCTTGGATTCTCTCTGGTAACCCTTTCACAAACGCGTCGATCTTCTCTTCCTCATCTTCGAAAGCTCTCGGACACAATAGGCACAATTCTATTAATCATCTTTCGTACGAAGTAATATCGAATCCATGTGTTCGTAACCCTCTAAGTTCTGACTTGAGCTTATTGACCTCGGTTCTAGGATGGCACTTCTCGTTCATCAAGTGCTTGAATGCTGACCACGGTAGCGCGTAAGCAGCATCTTGTCCCACTTGCTCTAGATAGGTATTCCACAATGTTAACGCAATACCTGTGAAGGTATGCGTAGCGTACTTCACTTTGTCTCCTTCAGCACACTTACTTATGGCAAAGACCGATTCAACTTTCTCGGTCCACCGTTTCAATCCGATTGGTCCTTCGGTCCCATCAAATTCTGAAGGTTTGCAGGTAGTGAATTCCTTGTAGGAGCATCCTACATGATTTCTTGCGCCGTTAGCTGTATTGCTAGATTTAGAGTTATTGTTGGTATGTAGCGCGGCCTGTACTGCAGCTATGTTTGAAGCAAGAAAGGCACGAAATTCCTCTTCGCTCATATTCAAGGTGTGTCGAGTATCGGTGCCATTTCCTTCAAAATAGTCAAATGAAACGAGTTAATCATATAGAATATCAAGAGTAGTCAATAGTATTTCGTAGCGTAATATGAACTTATATATAAAAGCTCTTTCTTCATATTAGCGTTTTATACTCTTTAATTCGGGTAGTACCTACCCGTTAAGTTCATACTTAGTAGCTAACATACCATTTCAACTACTACAATTCTATATGAAAAACTAATCACAAAAAAAAAAAAAAAAAAAAAAAATATATATATATATATATATATATATATATATATATATATATATATATATATATATATATATATATTTAAACCTTTATACAATAACTTGCAAACTTACAATACCGCTATTTTACATATAGCATGAAATATAGCACATAAAACTTTGATACAAAGTAGTTGCGAAGATAATTCTAGTTAATAAATAAGGCGTTCAGCAAAGGCAATAAAGACACGTAATTCATACGTCCAGAAACAAGTCATGCATTCTGGTTTTACTAATACCACTTCCCATCCTTGGTTTTGTGGAACATAATCGTTGTGACCGATAGTAAGACAATGTGTTGTAACGTCGTCAAAAGGATGAAGGTTACGTAATGACCAACAGTCTTGTAATAACCTAAAAACCTCATTTCTTACCCCAATTACCGACTCCGTCACTTGTGGGAACGTTTTGTTTAATAGTTGTAGCCCGTTGTTCTTGTTCTCACTTTGGTGAGAAGCAAACATTACTAACCCGTAAGCATAACATGCTTCTTTATGTTGCATGTTAGCCGCTTTTTCTAAATCACGAAGTCCTATATTCGGATATATTGAGTCAAAATAATTTCTTAACCCGTTGCGTAAAATAGCATTTGGGTTCCCCGCAATATATGTGTCAAAGTAAACACATTGTAACTTATGGATTTTCCAATGTGATATCCCCCATCTTTCGAACGAAAGCCTTTTATAAACCAAGGCATTCTTGGAACGTTCTTCGAATGTCTTACAAACTGATCTCGCCTTAAATAGTTGTGCCGAGGAATTCTGACCGACTCTAGACAAGATTTCATCAATCATGTCTCCGGGTAGGTCTCTTAAAATATTGGGTTGTCTATCCATTTTGTGTTTTTATACTGTAAAATAGACAAGAGTTAGATTCATAAAAAAATACTTATTAATACAAGCAATTTTTACATATATCATAAAGCATAAGCACATTATATTACATATATTACACCACACGAATACAACTATCTTATTCCGACTCGCTCGTTTCTTCTTCTTCGGTTTTGGTTCGTTTTGCCAAGTTTCTAGGGATATATGATGTTCCCCTAATACGAGCTGTCGTTTTCCACATTGGTTTAGAAAAACCTGGTGGTTTAGAGGTTCCCGGGTTATTGTCACAACTTAAGAAATACGGGTGTTGACGATACATATAAAGTTCATCGGGTTTGGAATCAAATTTCTCTATTTTTATGCCCTTTCCCTTATTGTTCTCTTTTGCCTTATTAAATTGTGTTGGGGTAATTTCTATAATATCATCGGAATCCTTGTCGGGATCCAATTCATCGGAGAATTGGTAATCCTCCCAATACTTTGCTTCCTTGGCGGAAACACCATTAACCATAATTAACTTTGGTCGGTTGGTTGAGGATTTTCTTCTACTTAACCGTTTTATTATTTCCCCCACTGGTTCTATTTCTTCTTCCGGTTCCGATTCTTCTTCTGGTTCCGATTCTTCTTCCGGTTCCGACTCTTCTTCCGGTTCCTCTTCGAGAACTTGTGAATCGGTCCACGAATTATTCCAATTTACATTTGACTCTTCATTATTATTAGGTGAGTCAATGGGACTTGTTCTAGAGGTAGACATCTATCACATAATATCAAACACGTTAAGAGATTAATGTATCACATAATATTCACATGTTAAAAATATATAGTTTCCAACAAAATTTGTTAAGCAATCATTTTTCAAGTAAACACGGTCGAAGTCCAGACTCACTATTGCATCCTAACAAACTCGATAAGACACACTAATGCAAAATTCTGGTTCTCTAAGACCAATGCTCGGATACCAACTGAAATATCCCGTTCTTATTGATTAAAAACGTTCCATATTAATTGATTTCGTTGCGAGGTTTTGACCTCTATATGAGATGTTTTTCAAAGACTGCATTCATTTTAAAACAAATCATAACCTTTATTTCATCAATAAAGGTTTAAAAAGCTTTACGTAGATTATCAAATAATGATAATCTAAAATATCCTGTTTACACACGACTATTACGTAATGGTTACAATACAAAAATGTTACAACGAAATAAGTTTCTTGAATGCAGTTTTTACACAATATCATACAAGCATGGACTCCAAATCTTTTCCTTATTTAAGTATGCGACAGCGGAAGCTCTTAATAATCACCTGAGAATAAACATGCTTAAAACGTCAACAAAAATGTTGGTGAGTTATAGGTTTAACCTATATATATCAAATCGTAACAATAGACCACAAGATTTCTTATTTCAATATACATCCCATACATAGAGATAAAAATCATTCATATGGTGAACACCTCGTAACTGACATTAACAAGATGCATATATAAGAATATCCCCATCATTCCGGGACACCCTTCGGATATGATATAAATTTCTAAGTACTAAAGCATCCGGTACTTTGGATGGGGTTTGTTAGGCCCAATAGATCTATCTTTAGGATTCGCGTCAATTAGGGTGTCTGTTCCCGAATTCTTAGATTACCAGACTTAATAAAAAGGGGCATATTCGATTTCGATAATTCAACCATAGAATGTAGTTTCACGTACTTGTGTCTATTTTGTAAATCATTTATAAAACCTGCATGTATTCTCATCCCAAAAATATTAGATTTTAAAAGTGGTACTATAACTCACTTTCACATATTTTTACTTCTTCGGGAAGTAAGACTTGACCACTGGTCGGTTCACGAACCTATAACAAATATGTACATATATATCAAAGTATGTTCAAAATATATTTACAACACTTTTAATACATTTTGATGTTTTAAGTTTATTAAGTCAGCTGTCCTCGTTAGTAACCTACAACTAGTTGTCCACAGTTAGATGTACAGAAATAAATCGATATATATTATCTTGAATCAATCCACGACCCAGTGTATACACGTCTCAGGCTAGATCACAACTCAAAGTATATATATTTTTGGAATCAACCTCAACCCTATATAGCTAACTCCAACATTACTGCATATAGAGTGTCTATGGTTGTTCCAAATAATATATATACATGGGTCGATATGATATGTCAAAACATTTGCATACGTGTCTATGGTATCCCAAGATTACATAATATATTAGAATACATGTATAATAAAATATAAGTTAGCTAGGATATGATTTATATAGAATTGGTAATATTTCCCGTAGCTACAAAAATAAAAAAATATCCAATCTTGTTTTACCCATAACTTCTTCATTTTAAATCCGTTTTGAGTGAATCAAATTGCTATGGTTTAATATTAAACTCTATTTTATAAATCTAAACAGAAAAAGTATATGTTAATAGTTGGAAATATAATTTACAAGTCATTTTTGTAAGAGGTAGTCATTTCAGTCGAAAGAACGACGTCTTGATGACCATTTTGAAAAACATACTTCCACTTTGAGTTTAACCATGATTTTTGGATATAGTTTCATATTCATAAGAAAAATCATTTTCCCAGAAGAACAACTTTTAAATCAAAGTTTATCATACTTTTTAATTATCAAACCCAAAACAGCCCGCGGTGTTACTACGACGGCGTATGTCCAGTTTTACGGTGTTTTTCGTGTTTTCAGGTTTTAAATCATTAAGTTAGAATATCGTATAGATATAGAACATGTGTTTAGTTAATTTTAAAAGTCAAGTTAGAAGGATTAACTTTTGTTTGCGAACAAGTTTAGAATTAACTAAACTATGTTCTAGTGATTTCAAGTTTAAACCTTCGAATAAGATAGCTTTATATGTATGAATCGAATGATGTTATGAACATCATTACTACCTCAAGTTTTATGGATAAACCTACTGGAAAAGAAAAAAATGGATCTAGCTTCAAAAGATCTTGGATGGCTTGAAAGTTCTTGAAGTAGAATTATGACACGAAAACAAGTTCAAGTAAGATTTCCACTCGAAATAAGATTGTTATAGTTATAGAAATTGAATCAAAGTTTGAATATGAGTATTACCTTATATTAGAAATATAGATTACTATAAATAATAAAGATTTCTTAAGGTTGGATGATCACTCTACAAGATTGGAAGTAAGCTAGCAAACTTGGAAGTATTCTTGATTTTATGAAACTAGAACTTGTAGAATTTATGAAGAACACTTAGAACATGAAGATAGAACTTGAGAGAGATCAATTAGATGAATAAAATTGAATAATGAAAGTGTTTGTAGGTGTTTTTGGTCGTTGGTGTATGGATTAGATATAAAGGATATGTAATTTTGTTTTCATGTAAATAAGTCATGAATGATTACTCATATTTTTGTAATTTTATGAGATATTTCATGCTAGTTGCCAAATGATGGTTCCCACATGTGTTAGGTGACTCACATGGGCTGCTAAGAGCTGATAACTAGAGTGTATATACCAATAGTACATACATCTAAAAGCTGTGTATTGTACGAGTACGAATACGGGTGCATACGAGTAGAATTGTTGATGAAACTGAACGAGGATGTAATTGTAAGCATTTTTGTTAAGTAGAAGAATTTTGATAATTGTCTTGAAGTCTTTCAAAAGTTTATGAATACATATTAAAACACTACATGTATATACATTTTAACTGAGTCGTTAAGTCATCGTTAGTCGTTACATGTAAGTGTTGTTTTGAAACCTTTAGGTTAACGATCTTGTTAAATGTTGTTAACCCAATGTTTATAATATCAAATGAGATTTTAAATTATTATATTATCATGATATTATGATGTACGAATATCTCTTAATATGATATATATACATTAAATGTCGTTACAACGATAATCGTTACATATATGTCTCGTTTCAAAATCATTAAGTTAGTAGTCTTGTTTTTACATATGTAGTTCATTGTTAATATACTTAATGATATGTTTACTTATCATAATATCATGTTAACTATATATATAACCATATATATGTCATCATATAGTTTTTACAAGTTTTAACGTTCGTGAATCACCGGTCAACTTGGGTGGTCAATTGTCTATATGAAACCAATTTCAATTAATTAAGTCTTAACAAGTTTGATTGCTTAACATGTAAGAAACACTTAATCATGTAAATAACGATTTCATTTAATATATATATAAACATGGAAAAGTTCGGGTCACTACAGTTTGTATGTTGATTTGGGTACTTAATGTATTAGGTACTTCGCTTGAAGCTTACAGAAGTGTTTAATCACCACCGGCGTGATAAGGTGAGTGGAATAATTATACGTGTATGTATATAATGTATTTATTTGTGTAGGATGGATATGTATTGTCCATGCCGCCCATGAGTTAGTGATATATGTCGTTGTACACTAACGATTTTTGTGAACGAATATGTGTTGTCGTTCCGCCCAAGAGTTAGTGATATATGACGTTGTACACTAACGATTTTTATGAACGGATATGTGTTGTTGTTCCGCCCAAGAGTTAGTGATATATGTCGTTGTACACTAACGATTTTTATGAACGGATATGTGTTGTCGTTCCGCCCAAGGGTTAGTGATATATGTCATTGTACACTAACGGTTGTTACGAACACCGATGAGAAATTCGAGTACCACTCCTTTGTATGATTGGTTAACCATGGTTGCGTGTTGTAGTGTAGCATATTATTGTTCGTGTTATATGCTATTGTTATGCTAGCTTGTGTTGTCGGAGGTTAGTTGTGTTATACTTGAGATTGGTATGCTAATTATATAGCTAGCATGCATGTGTTAAATGTGTAAGTGATTGAAAGTAAGTAGATTAGATATGTGTATGTATAATTATTGCATTCACTAAGCGTTAGCTTACCCCTCTAGTTGTTTACTTTTTAGATGCAGGTGCGGAGAAGGGGAAAGGGGTTGTTGGGCACTAGATTTTCCTTGTTGGATGCTTGTTGAAGCTTTTGGAAGTCGACCTAGTGTTTTGGGTAGTTTAGCCCCAAACCATGCTCGGGTGTTGTTTGGTTTAAAACTATCATGTTAATGAGTCGAACCTGTATTACTTTTGATTAAGGGCTTTTGTACCTTCTTTGTAAACTTTAAACTCGTCGTATGTTTAAACGGGTTGTATGTAACGATTTACATTATGTAACCATTTAATTGGGCGTTAATGGTTATTAATTCTAAAAAAAAAAAATTTGTCGGGTTGCATACGGGTTGGGTTGTTACAAGTGGTATCAAAGCATGGTCTAAGGGATTTAGGCGACTTGAGATAGGTGCCTAGACTTAGACTTTATTGTGTATGCGTTTTATGCGGGACTTGTAGGAGACGGGTCGGACCAGGATTGGTTAGTGCCTAGGTTTATGTGAACTAACCTTGCGCTAATTGTTTTGTGTTGTGTTTGCAATCATCAAGCGGGATAGATGTTGTACTAGCAAGTTAATACGACATGCTCGCGTAATAATGACTAGCTACCATTGTTACGGGATCAAATCGTGTCAAACAAGCGATGTAGGATAATTGTTGAGCAAGATGGGGCGGTGTGGTATATATGTGTCATGTATTATCGTTTCATTGTCTAATTTATTTCGTTTTATAGATTGAAGATGAGAGACGGTCATGATACCGAAAATGGAGGCCCGAGCGAGGACTCTGAATTCATGGCCAAAGTTGAGGCCATCTTTAAACGTTAAAAAATGGAGTTTCTCGAGGACGTTAGAAAGATGTTCCAAGATTCGATTGACGAGCAAGTAGTCGATCTAGTTAAAGAACAAATTAGGGTTGTTCTTCACGAAGATAATGTTGGAAGGCGAGACTTTCTACAAAAATTTCAAGGATGCTCAACCTCCCACATTTGAGGGCGAACGGGACCCACTTAAGAGTGCTCGTTGGATCTCCGATATGGAGGGGGATTTTCGTAGGTGTGAATGCTCTCTCGATAAAAAGACGAGGTATGGTTGTAGCATGTTAAGGAGTGATGCCAAATTGTGGTGGGACGCGAAAATCCAACTTTATGGTGAAGAGCGATGTATGAAATTCACTTGGGATGAATTCAAGGCAGAATTTTTTAAAGAGTACCGAACTTCGGCCGATCTTACAAGGCTTAAAGACGAGTTGCGTACTTTGAGGCAAGGGTCGATGGACTTGAACACTCTTAAGTCCACTTTCTTGGCAAAGACATAATTTTTCCCAGAGTATGTCGGTAATGATCATATGTTGAAGGAAGACTTTTATCGAACCTTGAACGATAACTATCAAGAGAAGATTAGTGTGAACGCGGGAAAAGTTTTGATGAGTTGTTCGATATGGCCAAAGGTTTTGAGTCGCTCATTTTGAGAAAAAGTGGCTTTACTTTTTGGCAAAAGAAAGTTTGAAGCTACTAGTCATGCTAACAAGAAGAGTAAGGGTGCAAGTGAGAGTGTTGGTAGTGTAAAGAGGTGTGTCTTCGATGGTCACGTGGTCACTTGCTACAATTGTGGGCAAAAAGGTCACATCTCTCGTGATTGCCCGAAACCATCATCTACAACCAAACTCACTTGTTTTAATTGTGGTAAAGAAGTACACCGAAGGACGGAATGTCCCGAGTTGTGAGGTGATCATGTTAAGAAATTGGAGAAAGCAGCGGGTACGGCTCGGGGGCGAAATTATTTGATGACCAATGATGAGGCCAAACAATCCAACGATATTATTTGATAGCGGTGCTAATTTATCATTTGTGTCTTCGCATTTTGTGTTTGAGCTTGATAAACCGCTAGCTAAGTTAAGTCATCCGGTAGAAGTCGAAATAGCGGATGGTAAGACTGTGCTAGGAGTTGATGTTTGTAATGATTGTGATGTTGTGTTTGGTACCGAAACATTCAAAATCGATCTTATCCCTATGACTTTGGGCTAGTTTGATATTGTCGTTGGTATGGATTGGCTCGATCATTATAGAGCCGATATTGCATGCCATGAAAAGTCTATTCGTGTGAAGACCCCAAGTGGGGGAGAGTTAATTATTCATGGTGAGAGACGAAGAAGACTTGTGCCATTATTCACTTATGCACGGGCGCGTCGTTTTCTTACTAGTGGTGGCATGGCTTTTCTTGCCCATGTAGTTGATACTCGTGAAGAGCCGCCATCCATTCGTGAAATTCCGGTGGTTAATGAATTCGAAGACGTTTTTCTGGATGAATTACCGGGTGTTCCGGCGGAAAGACAAGTTGAATTTTGCATCGAGTTGGTTCCGGGGGCGACTCCCATTGCTAAAACTCCTTATCATTTAACACAAACAAAAATTCAAGAGTTGTTAAATCAAACCCAAGAGTTGCTTGAAAAGGGTTTCATTCGACCGAGTACCTCGCCATGGGGTGCTCCAGTTTTATTTGTGAAAAAGAAAGATGGTAGTATGCGGATGTGCATCGATTATCGGGAGTTGAATAAAGTGACGATCAAGAATCGTTATCCGTTACCTCGGATTGACGATTTGTTTGACCAACTCCAAGGTGCGACATATTTTTCTAAAATTGACTTTCGGTCCGGCTATCACCAAATGCGGGTCCGTGAGGAAGATATTGAGAAAACAGCTTTTCGAACGCGTTATGGGCATTTTGAGTTTGTAGTTATGCCTTTTGGTCTTACGAATGCACCGGAAGCATTCATGGATCTTATGAACCGAGTGTGCCAACCTATGTTGGACAAGTCGGTAATTGTGTTCATTGACGACATACTTTTCTATTCTAAGAGTATGAAAGAACATGAATGCCATTTGTGCGAAGTGTTGAAGATGTTGCGGAAGGAGAAGTTGTATGCCAAACTTTCCAAATGTGAAATTTGGCTAAGGGAAGTGCAATTCCTTGGCCATATTGTGAATAAAGAAGGTATTCAAGTAGATCCGAGGAAGATAGAGACGATGAAGAGTTGGAAACAACCGACTACGCCTACGGAAATCCGAAGTTTTCTCGGATTGGCCAGTTATTATCATCGGTTTATCCAAGACTTTTCTAAAATCGCCTCTCCGTTAACAAAGTTGACAAGGAAGAACGTGAAGTTTAATTGGGAAAATGAGCAAGAGATTGCTTTCCAATTGTTGAAGGAAAAGTTGTGTCAAACTCCGGTGTTGATATTACCAGAGGGAATTGAAGATATGACGGTTTATTGTGATACTTCTTTAAATGTGCTCGGATGTGTTCTAATGCAAAGAGGTAAAGTCATCGCTTACGCCTCTCAAAAATTAAAGGAACACAAAAGGAGATACCTGAATCATGATCTTGAATTGGTGGCGGTGGTACACACGTTGAAAATTTGGCTCCATTACTTGTATGGTGTCAAGTGTACGATTTATTCGGATCATAAGAGTTTGAAACATCTTTTCGACCAACGAGATTTGAATTATCGTCAACGTAGATGGATGGATGTGGTAAAGGATTATGATTGTGAGATACTTTACCATCCGGGTAAGGCGAATGTGGTCGCGGATGCGTTGAGTCGAAAGAGTCAACATCCGGCAATACGAGTAGGATTGTTACGCATGATTATTACTAACGATTTTCTTGTAAAGCTTGGTGAAATTCAAATTGAAGCTTTTGTCAACAACAATCATGAAGAACGAATCGTGGGGAAAACGGAGTCCATTACCTTAGGCCTGCATGGTTTGTTGTCCTTTCAAGGAAGGGTGTGGGTGCCTAAAATGGGAGATTTCTGACAAGTGCTACTTGATGAAGCACATAAGTCAAAGTATTCCATTCATCCGGGTGCAACAAAGATGTACCTTGATTTAAAGAAAGAGTATTGGTGGCCGGGCATGAAACGTGATGTTGTTAAGTATGTTGAGCAATGCGTCACGTGTTTGCAAGTTAAGGCCGAGCACCAAAAGCCGTATGGTATGTTACAACGATTGGAAATTCCAAAATGGAAATGGGAGCACATTACCATGGATTTCATTACAAAGTTACCAAAGACGGCGAGAACACAATTTGATACGATTTGGGTGATAGTTGATCGGTTGATGAAGAGTGCTTTGTCTCTTCCCATTCGGGAAGCGATATCGTCAGAGACATTGTCTAAGTTGTTTATCAAGGAGCTAATATCAAGGCATGGGGTTCTGTGACAACCCGGAAATTTTTGACCAAATTTAAACTTTATCTTTAAATGATTTAACTTTTCCGACACGATAAGCAAAGTCTGTAAAACTAAATCTCAAAATTTTTGAACTACTTTCATATATTAAAATACATTTCGATTGTTCTTGATGATTCGCGAACAATTATATGTATATAGATACATATATATATACTATAACTTGAAAACGTAACAATGTATTAATTGTTTGATACCGTACATTAAACTTATTGGTTTAAATATTTATTTGAATATATATGATAAGTTGGAATATTAATTATATGAATAACTTGCGACGTATATTTAAAACGTGTTTATGAATGTTGAAAATATATATTAACTTAGTCATAAAACGATTTGTTATTATATAAATATTAACAAATTGAGAGACAATGATTTATAGAAGTAAATGACCAAAACACTCGAAAGTTTAAGATACACTTTGAATGATATAGTTTATTGATGATTTTAAACTATATTTTGAAAAAGGTACGAGTCACAAAACGTAAATTGCGAGTTTTCTAAGCGTACGAAAATGCGTTCGAGAAACCGGAATCGGGACATAAGTCGAGTGACAACGTACGAGTCATCGGAACGAAAATTACAAGTCAACTATGCACGAGAATATAAAATAATATATAATTAATTAATATAAATTATATATATTATATATTAATACATAAATATGTCGACAAACAAGAAAACAAAAGTTTGTGAGCTGGATCAGAGGGCCATGCGATCGCATGGCCTTGAAGCACAAATCCCATGCAATCGCATGGGGTACTTTTTCAGAAAAGGTTCTATAAATTCAAACGATTTCATTTCAATCACACACATATATTTATCTATACTCCGTTTATAATTATTATTTATATTATTTATATTATTATTATTATTATTATTATAATAATTATTAAGATTAATATTAGTAATATTAATTTTATTATTTTTATTAGTAGTATTATACATAAAATACTACGACGAAGTCATGAGCGTGTCACTTTCAAAATGGGTTTTCAAGCGGGATAGAGCTAAGGAAAATATGGGTATTGTTCGAGGGTTTTTCTCGTGAGTCAAACTAGTGTTTATCATCTCCGTTACATCTACGTACTTTTCTAAAATATTGAATCACAATATTGATACGTAAGCATTTATATTTTATCTTTTATATACTAATAGTGTATCCATGTCTAGTGCTCGAGTATATATATTTATACAAGCTTGTATGCTAAATTTCATCGTTAAACAGTTTATGATGAATCACGAATTAAATACATATATTACTGGTAAAAGGTATATGATATACATGTTTTTGGAAAGCTGGCGAAAAATCAATAACTTTTCATTTAGACACCGAATAGTTTCGATGAACGGATTAAAAGATATGATCAACTGAATTATGATTGACGTTAATTGAAATTGCTTTTGAATCTGCAATTAAGATTTAAACAACTTGTTTACGAGATTGATAAAATGGATTTTTTGAATATTACCAACCGAGTAAATGAATCCTTATATAAGGTACATCTCGTTTTGTTGAACTTTTGTCAAAATTGACTTTTTGAAATGACTTTTCATAACTTTTGTATATCGATCTCGAGCATTAGGATTATGATACACTATGACCAGACCTAGCTTGATAAACATTTATTGACCAACATATGTTCTCTAGGTTTAGATCAACGATTAATTGGTAATCCGAGTTTCGGTCATATTTTGGTGAACAACTTTATATGCTGCTAAGGTGAGTTTCATTGCTCCCTTTTTAATTGCTTTTGCAATATAAATTTTTGGGCTGAGAATACATGCAATTTATTTTAAACGCAATGGATACAAGTACATACTTAATTCTACACTGAGTTTGAACCGAAAATCCCTTAGCTTTGGTAACTAGTAGCTGCCAGTACATAGGATATGGACTGGCGGGCGCGAATAACAGTATATGGATCCATAGGGCTTGACATCCCCATCCGAGCTAGAGCGCTAGCCTTTTAACGGACGTGTGTTATTTGAGTTTAGGACACGTTGGTTTGCGTGTATTAAAACGAATGGGGTATTTATCATTATAACGTTAAAGCTTAGTTACCAGGGTGCTCTGTTACGTAGAATCTATTGACAAACTTTTGATAAACGTTTCTGGATGAAACAACTGAAATCTTGTGATCCACCTTTATATACAGATTATGCGAAACACTAAAACTATGAACTCACCAACCTTTGTGTTGACACTTGTTAGCATGTTTATTCTCAGGTTTCCTAGAAGTCTTCCACTGTTTGCTTATATGTTAGACAAGCTATGTGCATGGAGTCTTACATGGCATATTTATCAAGGAAACGTTGCATTCACCAAATCATCACCATGTATCTTATTTTGACTGCATTGTCAACGGAATTACTATTGTAAACTATTATTTACGGTGATTGTCTATATGTAGAAATTATCAGATGTCGAAAACCTTTGATTTAAATATTCATTTATGGTGTGCCTTTTCAAAAGAATGCAATGTTTACAAAACGTATCATATAGAGGTCAAATACCTCGCAATGAAATCGATGAATGACGTGTTCGTCCATAAGGATTTGGAGCGATCGTCACAGGTTCCTATATCTATTATTTTGGATCGAGATACTCGTTTCACTTCTCGGTTTTGGAATAAGTTTCATGAAGATATGGGTACTCAATTGAAGATGAGCACGCCGTATCATCCTCAAACGGATAGTCAAACCGAGCGTACGAACCAAACGTTGGAGGATATGTTGCGGGCGTGTGTTATTGATTTCGGTGGTAGTTGGGACGAGCACTTGCCATTGGTGGAATTCTCGTACAATAATAGCTATCATGCTAGTATTGGAATGCCACCTTATGAAATGCTTTATGGGCGTAGGTGTCGAACTCCTATTTATTGGGGTGAAGTGGGTCAAAGAGAAATCGGGAGTACCGATTTGGTTTTAGAGATGAATAGTAAGATTGAGTTGATTCGGGCTTGACTTAAGGCGGCGCAAGATAGAAAAAAATCTTATGCCGATAAACGAAGACGACCGATTGAGTTTCAAGAAGGTAACACGGTGATGCTCAAAGTTTCGCCATGGAAAGGTGTTATTCGGTTTCGAAGACGAGGAAATTTAGCTCCTCGGTTTATTGGTCCTTTCAAAGTTTTGGCTCGTGTTGGCGAGGTTGCTTATAGACTAGAGTTACCCCAGGAACTTGCGGGAATCCATAATAAATTTCATGTTTTCCATCTCCGTAAGTGTCTTGCGGATGACTCGACTTGGGTGCCGTTAGATGAGATTGCTTTGAACAACAAATTAGAGTATGTCGAGGAACCGATAGCCATTCTTGATGAGAAGGTTAAAATGTTGCGTAACAAAGAGGTGAGGACTTTTAAGGTCCAATGGCGACATCGAATAGGTTCCGAGTTTACGTGGGAATCCGAAGAGTTTGTTTTAGTTTATCTTCCAGCTTGTCATGCGGCTTGGATTGCGAGGACGCGCTCCGATTCAAGTGTGGGAGAGTTGTAACATCCCGTTTTCCCCGTATGTGATTTAAGGTACGTATTTGATCTTAAGAACGTTTATACTTAGTCGTATATATGATTAAATGATTTAAAGATTTAGTTGAGGTACACGATATATATATATATATATATATATATATATATATATATATATATATATATATATATATATATATATATATATATATATATATATAACACACACACACACACATGAGAATGTATACATGTACAAGTATGTGCTTAGTTTATGAAGGTATTAAGTCGAGTGAGACTTTGTGGTGAAGTCTAAGTGTATATGCGAAGCGAGTATGAGGGGTACGAGTCATACTACGAGTCTTGGACTTAGTTAATCAAAAAATTGGACAAAACACCTTGTTTATCGCGTCGTGGACCCGTGGAGTCGCGCCGCGGAGTTATACTCGAATCAGGATCAAGAAGCGTCAAAAATGGGTTCGAAATCACTTCAAACGCCGTGCCACGAGGGTGAATGGCCGCGCCGCTATATCACTGCCGATCTGATCAGATTTTCGAATTTAAAAAGGGGTGGCTCGAGGGTATTTTTGTCTTTTTGCTTATGGATCAGATTGTGGCTCAAAATCCCAGCCACATATCTCTTTTTATTCATTTCTTTTCTCTTTTCTTTCTCTCTTTTATCTCAAAACATAAGACCCACTTAGATTTAAAGTGAGATTTGAGGGTGAAGATTTGTGAGTTGATCTTTGGAGCAAGAAGGAAATTTGTCCTCCTCGTTCTATGCTACGATTTGATAGTTGTGGTAAGTGTTAATTCCGAGTTTCAACTTTTAGTTGTTTTATGACTAGTGATTTGGTTATGGGTGTTGATGTAAGACCCATTTTAGGGTTTAATGGGCAATTTTGGGGTGAACTTGGTGTATGGAAACCCTAAGACTTGTAATCTAGGGTTTGGTCTTGTAATTTGTGTTTGTAAGTGTTAATTGTGTTATTAGATCACTAATACACTTGTGTAATGATGAAATATTGTTAATGGGTTCAAGTTTCACCAATTTGTGAGTCTAAGTGTTAAAATGGGTCAAATAGGTAATGTTGACCTAGTCGGGCAAGATGGGTATGAAAATACCCTAAATGGTGTTAGTTATTGTTGTTGGACTATAATCACTAGCTTTTAGTGATTTATGATGAGTCTTGGCCATTAATGGGCGGTTTTGGTGTAAATGGGTCATTTAATGCATTTGGGTCATTAAATGCTCAAGAGTTAAGTGTTGGTGGTTAGTTCCACTAGTTTGTATGTTGATTTGGGTACTTAATGTATTAGGTACTTCGCTTGAAGCTTACGGAAGTGTTTAATCACCACCAGCGTGATAAGGTGAGTGGAATAATTATACGTGTATGTATATAATGTATTTATTTGTGTAGGATGGATATGTGTTGTCCATGCCACCCATGAGTTAGTGATATATGTCGTTGTACACTAACGATTTTTATGACGGATATGTGTTGTCGTTCCGCCCAAGAGTTAGTGATATATGTCGTTGTACACTAACGATTTTTATGAACGGATATGTGTTGTCGTTCCGCCCAAGAGTTAGTGATATATGTCGTTGTACACTAACGATTTTTATGAACGGATATGTGTTGTCGTTCCGCCCAAGGGTTAGTGATATATGTCGTTGTATACTAACGGTTGTTACGAACACCGATGTGAAATTCGAGTACAATCCTTTGTACGATTGATTAACCATGGTTGCATGTTGTAGTGTAGCATATTATTGTTCGTGTTATATGCTATTGTTATGCTAGCTTGTGTTGTCGGAGGTTAGTTGCGTTATACTTGAGATTGGTATGCTAATTATATAGCTAGCATGCATGTGTTAAATGTGTAAGTGATTGCAAGTAAGTAGATTATATACGTATATGTATAATTATTGCATTCAATAAGCGTTAGCTTACCCCTCTCGTTGTTTACTTTTTAAATGCATGTGCGGAGAAGGGGAAAGGGGTTGTTGGGCACTAGATTTCCCTTGTTGGATGCTTGTTGAAGCTTTTGGAAGTCGACCTAGTGTTTTGGGTAGTTTAGCCCCAAACCATGCTCGGTGTTGTTTGGTTTAAAACTATCATGTTAATGGGTCGAACTTGTATTACTTTTGATTAAGGGCTTTTGTGCCTTCTTTGTAAACTTTAAACTTGTCGTATGTTTAAACGGGTTGTATGTAACGATTTACATTATGTAACCATTTAATTGGGCGTTAATGGTTATTAATTTAAAAAAAAATTGTCTGGTTGCATACGGGTTGGGTTGTTACACTTTAAGTAGATTGTCTCCTACAAAATTCTGTCCTGGATTTTCAAAAGGTGTGAGGTAATACGGCGAAGTCATATCGATCATACTATGGCTGGTTCCTACGTCTCCTCCTGTCATATTTAGTTGTCGATTGATTGAAGATTTTGAGCTTTAATTGATTCTGATATTTAACAGATTGTTAATCGTTTGATAAGTCTTGTGAATTGATTCTTGAACGAATCGATTTGTGATTTAGGGTTTTTGTTCTTTTATTTTTTGAGCGAATTGGGCGTATGTGATTTTGTGGAGTTTGATCGGTGTGATTAGCCGATGGGTTTTGAGTTTAATTTTGGTTATCGGATCTTTGCTCTTGATACCATATAAAAAGGTGAATTTAACGAACTGATTTTTATTGAATTCTATCTTCTGCGATTACAATATGGTGATGGCTATTTATAGCCATGAAATCCCATAAAATAGGAATTGAAATTATATTACAAAAAGGAAACTAATTAAATAATAAGTAGGAATGTAATTATATCCTAATTGTATCACATACGAATTACTTCAAATCTCACCAAAGTGCTTCCTCAAAAAGTTAATGTGTTAATGTGGCGTTTGGGAGTGGATAGGTTGCCTACGAGATTAAATCTATCGTTTCGTGGTTTGGAGATTAATTCTATAGCTTGTCGAGTTTGTTCGAGTAATGTGGAATGCCAAGATCGTATTTTCTTCGTTGTGAAGTGGGGGTTCATATTTGGGTTAACATTAGAAGATGGGTTGATTGCAACATGTCGATGTTCAATTCTTGGTCAGATTGATTATTTGGTTCGATCATTGGAGCGGTTCAGAAGAAATCAAGAACAAGGTCTATGCTATCGCTACTGGCTACTGCGTGTTTTTGGTTTCTTTGGAGGCACAGTAATGGAGTTGTTTTCAATAACTCGATGGCGAAAAAGTATGAGCCCTTTGATTCTATTTGTACTTTTTCATATCATTAGATTAGAAATAGAGGGTAAATGTAATATATCTTGGGCCGTTTGGCTCATAAATGTGTTATAACTGTTTGTTGAGGCATCTCTAGAATCTTTCTAGAGGATCGGTGTTTAATATATATTTGAAGTTCAAAAAAAGAAAAACAAGTTTCTAGTTCAGCAATACGTTTGTCTTGAACTTCACCACCCTTAAGCAACTATCAAACCTATCGCTCAAGTTCCACAAACCGATCTTGTCAAACTTTAAAATGATATGTCGGAGAACCTAAGGTAGTCGCTTGTGGAGATCCTGGTGGAGTCAGGGTACACACACTTCCTCTCTCTTGTGAAGGGGTCTTGACTGAATTTTGATCGTGTTATTTTTCGGATTTTGCTCCGGTTTCCGTTCTGACAACGAGGCTGGCAGTTCGTTTGTTTGATATTTGTTGATGTTGCTTGTTTGTTTACTTTTGTGAAATCGTTGTATCGGGAATTCTTTGTTAACATTGTTAGGACTTTTTTACTTTCCTTGTAATTGTGTCGTCCTGTTGGCAAGACCTTTAGTTAGGGTTGTATGATTAATGTGCAAAGTACAACATATAACTATATGGCTAAATTCATTTGAGCCTTCGGGGTCACACATATATACACCAAGACATCAAATGAAATATATATATGATGTATATATATTACTCAAGTAACGAAACAAGTTAAAATATTAATTATGAATTAATTAATAATTAATATGTATTAATTAATTATAATTAAATGAATAATTTAATAACTTGAAAGACAAGAATTAAATATTCTTATACTCCGTATCTTTTATTTACCCATACAATGATGGTTTACATATATTGTCAAGATCTTATCTCTTGTTTTAAAAAGAAAATACGCGTATCACAAAACACCGACTTTAAGTCGGTTGTGGTTTATCAAGTCAAGTAATATATATAAATATATGCTTTTTGGTTTGGTTTTTTTTCTTGACGAATAGTAACACAAAACAAATACCAAAGTTTTTCCTTGGTCCTGACTCACAAAAACAAAGATAATAAAATTACCTTTTGCTTGCTATGTGTTGGCGTACAAAAAGAATTCCTAGTGTCTTTTTGAAGAACTTATCCCAAAGTATTATTTATTTATTTTATTGTTTAATACAATTAATCAAATGTTGATTAATTGTTACTTGGATTTGGACTAGCATCCATTGGCGTTGTTTGAAAGTGTAGTGGACTATCCAAAGAGACGGTCATAATTTTGATCGTTAGGTTTCTCATCTACAAGGCGATTCATTTCAACCTTCTCATGGACATCAATTCGCAAAGGTATATCGTTAACTCCACTTTGTGAATTTATATAGATAAACAATTATTAGTGGTGTAACTGGATCTAATGAGATGCTTAATCGTGTGCATGTTTTATTAAATAAATGGTTATTTAATCTTGTATTTTTTTTGTTCATAAAATAATAAAAGATTATTATCTTAATTATCCGCTGCATTAATCTGAAGTTTTAAAAGTACACACGATTTTCCATCAGTGGTATCATGAGCCGCTTTTACACCGTCTTAATTGTCACGTGAATTTCTTAGATCTAGCTTTGTGGTGAATTGGTAAAAGTTAAAACCTTTATGGTTTTGAAAGTCAACTTTGTTGATTACCTCATGACGCACAAATAAGATCTGAAGAGATTCACTGTTTAAATTTTGAATTTAAAAGTTATGGCTTGGATAATTGTTGGTTATTTAATATTTATTTTGTTTCATGGTTATACACATGCATTGTAACCATAGACAACCCATATATAGGTTTAATAATGTTGTTATTAAATTGTGATTGCATACATAGCCCATATTGCCCCGACCAATGTGTGATTGTTGTAATTATTGGTTACAGCAATTTTATGCCATGTTGTTTTTTTGTTGTTCTAATTGGAGGCCATAGAAGCCAAAGTTGTATTTTATTTATTTTCAATTTCATAGTATTGTATTTAGGTTTATTTCAATTTGTAAATGTACTAGACTAGTTGTTTTTTCAATTTTAAATAAATGTAATAAGATGAAAATTGAAGATAAAGATACAACGTGGAGTTTGACTTAGAAGATGGCGAACAGGTCAAAATAACAAAGATGGCGTTCGACAAGTTTTCACTTGGTTCTTGAATCAAGTGGGAGCTATGTATTGTCCTTAGTTTGACTTCTTGATCCCATGACGACTCATGGGATCAAGCATAGGATATTTGGGCTAGGCTATGTATGTCTGTGATGCATGGTTGTGTTTTATTTATGCATTTATATTTAATTGCTGATTACAATATATGTTAAATGTTTTTGATGAAAACATCAAATAAAACCATAACGAGTTTCAAAGATTAAAATTGATGATTTTAAAAAGTTAAACTCTAACGAGTTTAAAGTTAAATGTTTTTGAAACTCAAATAATATATATGGGAAACATCTTTTAAAACTGTTTTAAAACGATACACGTTTGTGTATTTATTATTTTTTATACTAAAAATTAAATAACAAACTGCACGCATAATACACGATCGACATATATAATTGGTTAAAATGATTTTTTAACAAATAGTGTAACGAATATTGCGTGCATGCATTATTCGTTAACACAAACTTTTTCAATATACCCGTTAAATTTAAGTCATGCCATCCAATGAGCTTGCAAACACTCCTCGTTATTTTTCTGATCTAGTGAGACTAGGCTGAATTATAGCCACGAGGTGGATTTTTCGATCTAGTGAGACTAGCGTGAATTTCCACTGTTTTCAAATTGGATGACTTAATCGGATTCACGGTGAGACCTGAGTTCGAGGCAAGGATGGGACAAACACGCCAGTAGATAATAGCAGTTTGTTGGACTGCACATATCTCTAGGTCCCATAAAGATCTAAGAGTTGCACTTGCAATGCAATTGGTACCCGTTACCTACCAATAAACTCCATAACTGCTAGCTGATCAACAGATGTGGCTATGGAATCTCTATTTGGATCTTAGGCTTTCGTAAATTAATTGTTTTTAAAACATAAAAACTTGGGTCGTTAATTTATTAAAGCTCAATATCAAAAATACTAAATTGAATCTTATTAATGTTGTAGATGTCAAACAATTAAAACCTAAACCAAAATACGCTTCCTTCTTTGTTGGAGAAGGATAAAATTAATGGTTCAAACTTGCTAGACTAGCACCGCAATAAGAGAATTATTCTCAAATATAAAGGGAAGTTGAACAAAATTAAAGAACCCTTACTCAATCCTCTGGCTGAGACAGCTGTTGCTATTTAGCAAAATTCTTATCGGATGTTGTTCGATGAGCAAGGGAGGAAGTGTGGTAGAGTGAAAAAAAAAGAATAAGCCAAATACTTTGTGGAAGGAAAATGTCAAATCATTTGCTAGGAAGAATATTCCACCTTTCAAGAAGGAAAGCCCATCAAAAGACTCTGAATGTTTCCATTGTGGAATTCTATCTACCAATCTAAGCTGAGAAATGGCACGACTGGTGAGACTAGAAATTAGGTATATTCCATATACAGTTATATATTTTCTTCTAGTGAGTCCTGGATTTTTGTTACTGGTTGTGGCCTTCACATCTGTAACAATATGTGAAGGGAATGAGAAGAAGTATTAAACTGAAGAAAGACACACTAAATTTGCGAGTTGGCAATGGGGATTGAGCTTCTGCTGAAGATGTTGATTCCTATAGCTTACTCTTCCAAGTGACCTCATTGTTTTGTTGGAACAATGCAATCACACTCATAGTATTATGAGCTACATAGTTTGAAAGATGCTAGTTTTGAACTTGCATTTACGCACTTTGGTGTTTCAATTTCTAAGGATAATATTTTTATTTTAATACCTATCTACATGATGGTATTTTTGAAATTGATATGCGTGGTGTGATTTCAAATGAGAATTCTGTGTATACTTGTATCACCAAGCGATTCAAGGATGACTTGAATAAGACCTATAAATGACATTGTCGTATTGGTCATATAAACAAACAACACATTTCAAAACTCCAATCTGATGGGCTTTTGGAATCAACTGGCTCTGAGTCATTTGATGTGTGCAAATCATGTTTATGTGTAAAGATGACAAAGGCTCCTTTCTCCGGTTTAGGTGAAAGAGCTAAAAATCTTTTAGGACTAATACATACTGATGTATGTGGCCCTTTTAGAACTATGTCTAGACATGGTGAATCATACTTCGTTACATTTACTGATGATTATAGTAGATATGGTTATGTTTACTTGCTGAAACATAAACATAAAGCTTTTGAAACGTTTAAAATCTTCCAAAATGAAGTGGATAATCAGCTTGGAAAGACCATTAAAGCACTTCACTCTGATGGAGGAAGTGAGTATATGAGTCAAGTGAAATGTCCCGTTCTTATTGATTAAAAACGTTCCATATTAATTGATTTCGTTGCGAGGTTTTGACCTCTATATGAGACGTTTTTCAAAGACTGCATTCATTTTAAAACAAACCATAACCTTTATTTCATCAATAAAAGTTTAAAAAGCTTTACGTAGATTATCAAATAATGATAATCTAAAATATCCTGTTACACACGACCATTACATAATGGTTTACAATACAAATATGTTACAACAAAATAAGTTTATTGAATGCAGTTTTTACACAATATCATACAAACATGGACTCCAAATCTCGTCCTTATTTAAGTATGCGACAGCGGAAGCTCTTAATAATCACCTGAGAATAAACATGCTTAAAATGTCAACAAAAATATTGGTGAGTTATAGGTTTAACCTATATATATCAAATCATAATAATAGACCACAAGATTTCATATTTCAATACACATCCCATACATAGAGATAAAATTCATTCATATGGTGAACACCTGGTAACCGACATTAACAAGATGCATATGTAAGAATATCCCCATCATTCCGGGACACCCTTCGGATATGATATAAATTTCGAAGTACTAAAGCATCCGGTACTTTGGATGGGGTTTGTTAAGCCCAATAGATCTATCTTTAGGATTCGCGTCAATTAGGGTGTCTGTTCCCTAATTCTTAGATTACCAGACTTAATAAAAAGGGGCATATTCGATTTCAATAATTCAACCATAGAATGTAGTTTCACGTACTTGTGTCTATTTTGTAAATCATTTATAAAACCTGCATGTATTCTCATCCCAAAAATATTAGATTTTAAAAGTGGGACTATAACTCACTTTCACAGATTTTTACTTCGTCGGGAAGTAAGACTTGGCCACTGGTTGATTCACGAACCTATAACAATATATACATATATATATCAAAGTATGTTCAAAATATATTTACAACACTTTTAATATATTTTGATGTTTTAAGTTTATTAAGTCAGCTGTCCTCGTTAGTAACCTACAACTAGTTGTCCACAATTAGATGTACAGAAATAAATCGATAAATATTATCTTGAATCAATCCACGACCCAGTGTATACGTATCTCAGTATTTATCACAACTCAAACTATATATATTTTGGAATCAACCTCAACCCTGTATAGCTAACTCCAACATTCACATATAGAGTGTCTATGGTTGTTCCGAAATATATATAGATGTGTCGACATGATAGGTCGAAACATTGTATACGTGTCTATGGTATCTCAAGATTACATAATATACAATACAAGTTGATTAAGTTATGGTTGGAATAGATTTGTTACCAATTTTTACGTAGCTAAAATGAGAAAAATTATCCAATCTTGTTTTACCCATAACTTCTTCATTTTAAATCCGTTTTGAGTGAATCAAATTGCTATGGTTTCATATTGAACTCTATTTTATGAATCTAAATAGAAAAAGTATAGGTTTATAGTCGGAAAAATAAGTTACAAGTCGTTTTTGTAAAGGTAGTCATTTCAGTCGAAAGAACGACGTCTAGATGACCATTTTAGAAAACATACTTCCACTTTGAGTTTAACCATAATTTTTGGATATAGTTTCATGTTCATAATAAAAATCATTTTCTCAGAATAACAACTTTTAAATCAAAGTTTATCATAGTTTTTAATTAACTAACCCAAAACAGCCCGCGGTGTTACTACGACGGCGTAAATCCAGTTTTACAGTGTTTTTGGTGTTTCCAGGTTTTAAATCATTAAGTTAGCATATCATATAGATATAGAACATGTGTTTAGTTGATTTTAAAAGTCATGTTAGAAGGATTAACTTTTGTTTGCGAACAAGTTTAGAATTAACTAAACTATGTTCTAGTGATTACAAGTTTAAACCTTAGAATAAGATAGCTTTATATGTATGAATCAAATGATGTTATGAACATCATTACTACCTTAAGTTCCTTGGATAAACCTACTGGAAAAGAGAAAAATGGATCTAGCTTCAACGGATCCTTGGATGGCTCGAAGTTCTTGAAGCAGAATCATGACACGAAAACAAGTTCAAGTAAGATCATCACTTGAAATAAGATTGTTATAGTTATAGAAATTGAACCAAAGTTTGAATATGATTATTACCTTGTATTAGAATGATAACCTACTGTAAGAAACAAAGATTTCTTGAGGTTGGATGATCACCTTACAAGATTGGAAGTGAGCTAGCAAACTTGAAAGTATTCTTGATTTTATGTAACTAGAACTTGTAAAATATATGAAGAACACTTAGAACTTGAAGATAGAACTTGAGAGAGATCAATTAGATGAAGAAAATTGAAGAATGAAAGTGTTTGTAGGTGTTTTTGGTCGTTGGTGTATGGATTAGATATAAAGGATATGTAATTTTGTTTTCATGTAAATAAGTCATGAATGATTACTCATATTTTTGTAATTTTATGAGATATTTCATGCTAGTTACCAAATGATGGTTCCCACATGTGTTAGGTGACTCACATGGGCTGCTAAGAGCTGATCATTGGAGTGTATATACCAATAGTACATACATCTAAAAGCTGTGTATTGTACGAGTACGAATACGGGTGCATACGAGTAGAATTGTTGATGAAACTGAACGAGGATGTAATTGTAAGCATTTTTGTTAAGTAGAAGTATTTTGATAAGTGTCTTGAAGTCTTTCAAAAGTGTATGAATACATATTAAAACACTACATGTATATACATTTTAACTGAGTCGTTAAGTCATCGTTAGTCGTTACATGTAAATGTTGTTTTGAAACCTTTAGGTTAACGATCTTGTTGAATGTTGTTAACCCATTGTTTATTATAACAAATGAGATGTTAAATTATTATATTATCATGATATTATGATATATAATATATCTTAGTATGATGTATATACAGTTAAATGTCGTTACAACGATAATCGTTACATATATGTCTCGTTTCGAAATCATTAAGTTAGTAGTCTTATTTTTACATATGTATTTCATTGTTAATACACTTAATAATATATTTACTTATCATTTAACATAATTAACCAAGTGTATCAATATCTTAATATGATTCATATGTACCTAGTAAGACGTTGTTATAACGATAATCGTTATATATATATCGTTTTCGAGTTTCTTAAATTAATAGTCTCATTTTTATGTATATAACTCATTGTTAAAATACCTAATGAGATACATACTTATAATAAAAACATGTTAACTATATATATATAACCATATATATGTCATTGTATAGTCTTTACAAGTTTTAACGTTCGTGAATCACTCAACTTGGGTGGTCAATTGTCTATATGAAACATATTTCAATTAATCAAGTCTTAACAAGTTTGATTGCTTAACATGTTGGAAACATTTAATCATGTAAATATCAATCTCAATTAATATATATAAACATGGAAAAGTTCGGGTCACAACAGTACCTACCCGTTAAATAAATTTCGTCCCGAAATTTTAAGCTGTTGAAGGTGTTGACGAATCTTCTGGAAATAGATGCGGGTATTTCTTCTTCATCTGATCTTCACGCTCCCAGGTGAACTCGGGTCCTCTACGAGCATTCCAATGAACCTTAACAATTGGTATCTTGTTTTGCTTAAGTCTTTTAACCTCACGATCCATTATTTCGACGGGTTCTTCGATGAATTGAAGTTTTTCGTTGATTTGGATTTCATCTAACGGAATAGTGAGATCTTCTTTAGCAAAACATTTCTTCAAATTCGAGACGTGGAAAGTGTTATGTACAGCCGCGAGTTGTTGAGGTAACTCAAGTCGGTAAGCTACTGGTCCGACACGATCAATAATCTTGAATGGTCCGATATACCTTGGATTTAATTTCCCTCGTTTACCAAATCGAACAACGCCTTTCCAAGGTGCAACTTTAAGCATGACCATCTCTCCAATTTCAAATTCTATATCTTTTCTTTTAATGTCAGCGTAGCTCTTTTGTCGACTTTGGGCGGTTTTCAACCGTTGTTGAATTTGGATGATCTTCTCGGTAGTTTCTTGTATAATCTCCGGACCCGTAATCTGTCTATCCCCCACTTCACTCCAACAAATCGGAGACCTGCACTTTCTACCATAAAGTGCTTCAAACGGCGCCATCTCAATGCTTGAATGGTAGCTGTTGTTGTAGGAAAATTCTGCTAACGGTAGATGTCGATCCCAACTGTTTCCGAAATCAATAACACATGCTCGTAGCATGTCTTCAAGCGTTTGTATCGTCCTTTCGCTCTGCCCATCAGTTTGTGGATGATAGGCAGTACTCATGTCTAGACGAGTTCCTAATGCTTGCTGTAATGTCTGCTAGAATCTTGAAATAAATCTGCCATCCCTATCAGAGATAATAGAGATTGGTATTCCATGTCTGGAGACGACTTCCTTCAAATACAGTTGTGCTAACTTCTCCATCTTGTCATCTTCTCTTATTGGCAGGAAGTGTGCTGATTTGGTGAGATGATCAACTATTACCCAAATAGTATCAAAACCACTTGCAGTCCTTGGCAATTTAGTGATGAAATCCATGGTAATGTTTTCCCATTTCCATTCCGGGATTTCGGGTTGTTGAAGTAGACCTGATGGTTTCTGATGCTCAGCTTTGACCTTAGAACACGTCAAACATTCTCCTACGTATTTAGCAACATCGGCTTTCATACCCGGCCACCAAAAATGTTTCTTGAGATCCTTGTACATCTTCCCCGTTCCAGGATGTATTGAGTATATGGTTTTATGAGCTTCTCTAAGTACCATTTCTCTCATATCTCCAAATTTTGGTACCCAAATCCTTTCAGCCCTATACCGGGTTCCGTCTTCCCGAATATTAAGATGCTTCTCCGATCCTTTGGGTATTTCATCCTTTAAATTTCCCTCTTTTAAAACTCCTTGTTGCGCCTCCTTTATTTGAGTAGTAAGGTTATTATGAATCATTATATTCATAGATTTTACTCGAATGGGTTCTCTGTCCTTCCTGCTCAAGGCATCGGCTACCACATTTGCCTTCCCCGGGTGGTAACGAATCTCAAAGTCGTAATCATTCAACAATTCAATCCACCTACGCTGCCTCATATTCAGTTGTTTCTGATTAAATATGTGTTGAAGACTTTTGTGGTCGGTATATATAATACTTTTGACCCCATATAAGTAGTGCCTCCAAGTCTTTAATGCAAAAACAACCGCTCCTAATTCCAAATCATGCGTCGTATAATTTTGTTCGTGAATCTTCAATTGTCTAGACGCATAATCAATCACCTTCGTTCGTTGCATTAATACACAACCGAGACCTTGCTTTGATGCGTCACAATAAATCACAAAATCATCATTCCCTTCAGGCAATGACAATATAGGTGCCGTAGTTAGCTTTTTCTTCAATAACTGAAACGCTTTCTCTTGTTCATCATTCCATTCAAATTTCTTCCCTTTATGCGTTAATGCAGTCAAGGGTTTTGCTATTCTGGAAAAATCTTGGATGAACCTTCTGTAGTAACCAGCTAGTCCTAAAAACTGGCGTATGTGTTTCGGAGTTTTCGGGGTTTCCCACTTTTCAACAGTTTCTATCTTTGCCGGATCCACCTTAATACCTTCTTTGTTCACTATGTGACCGAGGAATTGAACTTCTTCCAACCAAAATGCACACTTTGAAAACTTAGCATACAATTCTTCCTTCCTCAATACTTCTAACACCTTTCTCAAATGTTCACCGTGTTCTTGGTCATTCTTTGAGTAAATAAGTATGTCATCAATGAAAACAATGACAAACTTGTCAAGGTATGGTCCACACACTCGGTTCATAAGGTCCATGAACACAGCTGGTGCATTAGTTAAACCAAACGGCATGACCATAAACTCGTAATGACCGTAACGTGTTCTGAAAGTAGTCTTTGGAATATCATCTTCTTTCACCCGCATTTGATGATACCCGGAACGTAAGTCAATCTTTGAATAAACAGACGAGCCTTGTAGTTGATCAAATAAGTCGTCGATTCTCGGTAGTGGGTAGCGGTTCTTGATGGTATGTTTGTTCAACTCTCGGTAGTCGATACACAACCTGAATGTACCATCTTTCTTCTTGACAAACAAAACAGGAGCTCCCCACGGTGATGTGCTTGGTCGAATGAAACCACGCTCTAAAAGTTCTTGTAATTGGCTTTGCAGTTCTTTCATCTCGCTGGGTGCGAGTCTATAAGGAGCACGAGCTATTGGTGCAGCTCCTGGTACAAGATCTATTTGAAATTCAACAGATCGATGTGGGAGTAATCCCGGTAATTCTTTTGGAAATACATCGGAAAATTCTTTTGCAATGGGAACATCATTGATGCTCTTTTCTTCAGTTTGTACTTTCTCGACGTGTGCTAGAACAGCATAGCAACCTTTTCTTATTAGTTTTTGTGCCTTCAAATTACTAATAAGATGTAGCTTCGTGTTGCCCTTTTCTCCGTACACCATTAAGGGTTTTCCTTTTTCTCGTATAATGCGAATTGCATTTTTGTAACAGACGATCTCTGCTTTCACTTCTTTCAACCAGTCCATACCGATTATCACATCAAAACTCCCTAACTCTACTGGTATCAAATCAATCTTAAATGTTTCGCTAACCAGTTTAATTTCTCGATTCCAACATATATTATCTGCTGAAATTAATTTACCATTTGCTAATTCGAGTAAAAATTTACTATCCAAAGGCGTCAATGGACAACTTAATTTAGCACAAAAATCTCTACTCATATAGCTTCTATCCGCACCCGAATCAAATAAAATGTAAGCCGATTTATTGTCAATAAGAAACGTACCCGTAACAAGCTCCGGGTCTTCCTGTGCCTCTGCCGCATTAATATTGAAAACTCTTCCGTGGCCTTGTCCATTCGTGTTCTCCTGGTTCGGGCAATTTCTAATAATGTGGCCCGGTTTTCCACATTTATAACAAACTAGATTGGCATAACTTGCTCCGACACTACTTGCTCCGCCATTACTCGTTCCGACACCATTTGTTCCTTTCGTTCTATTAACCCCTGGTCCGTAGACCTCACACTTCGCCGCGCTATGACCATTTCTTTTACACTTGTTGCAAAATTTGGTGCAGAACCCCGAGTGATACTTTTCACACCTTTGGCATAGCTGCTTCTGATTGTTGTTGTTGTTGCGGTTATTATTGTTGTTGGGATGATTGTTGTAGTTGCTGTTGTTGTTGTTGTTGTTGTTGTTGTTGTTGTTGTTGGGCCGTTTGTTGTAGTTGCGATTGATGTTGCGATTGTTGGGATAATTGTTGCGATTATTGTTGTAATTGCTGTTGTTGTTGTATTGGTGATTCTTATCACCATTTTCCTCCCACTTTCTTTTGACTTGCTTCACATTGGCCTCTTCAGCAGTCTGTTCTTTAATTCTTTCTTCAATCTGGTTCACTAGTTTGTGAGCCATTCTACATGCCTGTTGTATAGAGGCGGGCTCGTGTGAACTTATATCTTCTTGGATTCTTTCCGGTAATCCTTTCACAAACGCGTCGATCTTCTCTTCCTCATCTTCGAATGCTCCCGGACATAATAGGCACAATTCTTTGAATCGTCTTTCGTACGTGGTAATATCAAATCCTTGGGTTCGTAACCCTCTAAGTTCTGTCTTGAGCTTATTGACCTCGGTTCTGGGACGGTACTTCTCGTTCATCAAGTGCTTGAATGCTGACCACGGTAGTGCGTACGCATCGTCTTGTCCCACTTGCTCTAGATAGGTATTCCACCATGTTAACGCAGAACCTGTGAAGGTATGCGTAGCGTACTTCACTTTGTCCTCTTCAGTACACTTACTTATGGCAAACACCAATTCGACCTTCTCGGTCCACCGTTTCAATCCGATCGGTCCTTCGGTTCCATCAAATTCCAAAGGTTTGCAGGCAGTGAATTCTTTGTAGGTGCATCCTACACGATTTCCTGTACTGCTAGATCCAAGGTTATTGTTGGTATGTAGCGCAGCCTGTACTGCGGCTATGTTTGAAGCTAGAAAAGTACGGAATTCCTCTTCATTCATATTCACGGTGTGTCGAGTAGTCGGTGCCATTTCCTTCAAAATAGTCAAATGGAACAAGTTAATCATACAGAATATTAAGAGTAGTTAATAGTATTTCGTAGCATAATATGAACTCATTTATAAAAGCTTTTTCTTCATATTAGCGTTTTATAGGTTTAAATTCGGGTAGTACCTACCCGTTAAGTTCATACTTAGTAGCTAATATACAATTCAACTACTACAATTCTATATGAAAAACTGATTGTAATAATATTTCGCGTTCAAACTTTTATACAATATTTTACAAACTTACAATACCGCTTATTTTACATAAAGCATGAAATATAGCACACAATAACTTTGATACACGATAGTTGTGAAGATAATTCTAGCTAGTACACAAGTCGTTCAGTAAAGGCAATAAAGACACGTAATTCATACGTCCAGAAACAAGTCATGCATTCTGGTTTTACTAGGACTACTTCCCATCCTTGGTCTTGTGGAACATAACCGTTATGGCCATTGATAAGACAGCGTGTTGTAACGTCGTCAAAAGGACGAGGGTTACGTAATGTCCAACAGTCCCGTAACAATCTAAAAACCTCATTTCTTACCCCAATTACCGACTCCGTCACTTGTGGAAACGTTTTGTTTAATAGTTGTAGCCCGATGTTATTGTTCTCACTTTGGTGAGAAGCGAACATTACTAATCCGTAAGCATAACATGCTTCTTTATGTTGCATGTTAGCCGCTTTTTCTAAATCACGAAGTCCAATATTCGGATATATTGAGTCAAAATAATTTCTTAACCCGTTGCGTAAAATAGCATTTGGGTTCCCCGCAATATATGCGTCAAAGTAAACACATCGTAACTTATGGGTTTCCCAATGTGATATCCCCCATCTTTCAAACGAAAGTCTCTTATAAACCAAGACATTCTTGGAACGTTCTTCGAATGTCTTACAAACTGATCTCGCCTTAAATAGTTGTGCCGAGGAATTCTGACCAACTCTAGACAAGATTTCATCAATCATGTCTCCGGGTAGGTCTCTTAAAATATTGGGTTGTCTATCCATTTTGTGTTTTTAAACTGTAAAATAGACAAGAGTTAGATTCATAAAAAAATACTTATTAATACAAGCAATTTTTACATATATCATAAAGCATAAGCACACTATGTTACATATATTACACCACACGAATACAACTATCTTATTCCGACTCGCTCGTTTCTTCTTCTTCGGTTTTGGTTCGTTTTGCCAAGTTTCTAGGGATATATGATGTTCCCCTAATACTAACTGTCGTTTTCCACAACGGTTTAGAAAAACCTGGTGGTTTAGAGGTTCCCGGGTCATTGTTACAACTTAAGGACTTCGGGGGTTGACGATACATATAAAGTTCATCGGGGTTGGAATTAGATTTCTCTATTTTTATGCCCTTTCCCTTATTATTTTCTTTTGCCTTTTTAAATTCAGTTGGGATAATTTCTATAACATCATCGGAATTCTCGTCGGAATCCGATTCATCGGAGAATTTGTAATCCTCCCAGTATTTTGCTTCCTTGGCGGAAACACCATTGACCATAATTAATCTTGGTCGGTTGGTTGAGGATTTTCTTTTACTTAACCGTTTTATTATTTCCCCCACCGGTTCTACTTCTTCATCCGGTTCCGATTCTTCTTCCGGTTCCGATTCTTCTTCCGGTTCCGACTCTTCTTCCGGTTCCGATTCTTCTTCCGGTTCCGACTCTTCTTCCGGTTCCTCTTCGGAAACTTGTGAATCAGTCCACGAATCATTCCAATTTACATTTGACTCTTCATTATTATTAGGTGAGTCAATGGGACTTGTTCTAGAGGTAGACATCTATCACATAATATCAAACACATTAAGAGATTAATATATCACATAATATTCACATGTTAAAAATATATAGTTTCCAACAAAATTTGTTAAGCAATCATTTTTCAAGTAAACACGGTCGAAGTCCAGACTTACTAATGCATCCTAACAAACTCGATAAGACACACTAATGCAAAATTCTGGTTCTCTAAGACCAACGCTCGGATACCAACTGAAATGTCCCGTTCTTATTGATTAAAAACGTTCCATATTAATTGATTTCGTTGCGAGGTTTTGACCTCTATATGAGACGTTTTTCAAAGACTGCATTCATTTTAAAACAAACCATAACCTTTATTTCATCAATAAAGGTTTAAAAAGCTTTACGTAGATTATCAAATAATGATAATCTAAAATATCCTGTTACACACGACCATTACATAATGGTTTACAATACAAATATGTTACAACAAAATAAGTTTCTTGAATGCAGTTTTTACACAATATCATACAAACATGGACTCCAAATCTCGTCCTTATTTAAGTATGCGACAGCGGAAGCTCTTAATAATCACCTGAGAATAAACATGCTTAAAACGTCAACAAAAATGTTGGTGAGTTATAGGTTTAACCTATATATATCAAATCATAATAATAGACCACAAGATTTCATATTTCAATACACATCCCATACATAGAGATAAAAGTCATTCATATGGTGAACACCTGGTAACCGACATTAACAAGATGCATATGTAAGAATATCCCCATCATTCCGGGACACCCTTCGGATATGATATAAATTTCGAAGTACTAAAGCATCCGGTACTTTGGATGGAGTTTGTTAAGCCCAATAGATCTATCTTTAGGATTCGCGTCAATTAGGGTGTCTGTTCCCTAATTCTTAGATTACCAGACTTAATAAAAAGGGGCATATTCGATTTCGATAATTCAACCATAGAATGTAGTTTCACGTACTTGTGTCTATTTTGTAAATCATTTATAGCATGTATTCTCATCCCAAAAATATTAGATTTTAAAAGTGGGACTATAACTCACTTTCACAGATTTTTACTTCGTCGGGAAGTAAGACTTGGCCACTGGTTGATTCACGAACCTATAACAATATATACATATATATCAAAGTATGTTCAAAATATATTTACAACACTTTTAATATATTTTGATGTTTTAAGTTTATTAAGTCAGCTGTCCTCATTAGTAACCTACAACTAGTTGTCCACAATTAGATGTACAGAAATAAATCGATAAATATTATCTTGAATCAATCCACGACCCAGTGTATACGTATCTCAGTATTGATCACAACTCAAACTATATATATTTTGGAATCAACCTCAACCCTGTATAGCTAACTCCAACATTCACATATAGAGTGTCTATGGTTGTTCCGAAATATATATAGATGTGTCGACATGATAGGTCGAAACATTGTATACGTGTCTATGGTATCTCAAGATTACATAATATACAATACAAGTTGATTAAGTTATGGATGGAATAGATTTGTTACCAATTTTCACGTAGCTAAAATGAGAAAAATTATCCAATCTTGTTTTACCCATAACTTATTCATTTTAAATCCGTTTTGAGTGAATCAAATTGCTATGGTTTCATATTGAACTCTATTTTATGAATCTAAATAGAAAAAGTATAGGTTTATAGTCGGAAAAATAAGTTACAAGTCGTTTTTGTAAAGGTAGTCATTTCAGTCGAAAGAACGACGTCTAGATGACCATTTTAGAAAACATACTTCCACTTTGAGTTTAACCATAATTTTTGGATATAGTTTCATGTTCATAATAAAAATCATTTTCTCAGAATAACAACTTTTAAATCAAAGTTTATCATAGTTTTTAATTAACTAACCCAAAACAGCCCGCGGTGTTACTACGACGGCGTAAATCCGGTTTTACAGTGTTTTTCGTGTTTCCAGGTTTTAAATCATTAAGTTAGCATATCATATAGATATAGAACATGTGTTTAGTTGATTTTAAAAGTCAAGTTAGAAGGATTAACTTTTGTTTGCGAACAAGTTTAGAATTAACTAAACTATGTTCTAGTGATTACAAGTTTAAACCTTCGAATAAGATAGCTTTATATGTATGAATCGAATGATGTTATGAACATCATTACTACCTTAAGTTCCTTGGATAAACCTACTGGAAAAGAGAAAAATGGATCTAGCTTCAACGGATCCTTGGATGGCTCGAAGTTCTTGAAGCAGAATCATGACACGAAAACAAGTTCAAGTAAGATCATCACTTGAAATAAGATTGTTATAGTTATAGAAATTGAACCAAAGTTTGAATATGATTATTACCTTGTATTAGAATGATAACCTACTGTAAGAAACAAAGATTTCTTGAGGTTGGATGATCACCTTACAAGATTGGAAGTGAGCTAGCAAACTTGAAAGTATTCTTGATTTTATGTAACTAGAACTTGTAAAATATATGAAGAACACTTAGAACTTGAAGATAGAACTTGAGAGAGATCAATTAGATGAAGAAAATTGAAGAATGAAAGTGTTTGTAGGTGTTTTTGGTCGTTGGTGTATGGATTAGATATAAAGGATATGTAATTTTGTTTTCATGTAAATAAGTCATGAATGATTACTCATATTTTTGTAATTTTATGAGATATTTCATGCTAGTTGCCAAATGATGGTTCCCACATGTGTTAGGTGACTCACATGGGCTGCTAAGAGCTGATCATTGGAGTGTATATACCAATAGTACATACATCTAAAAGCTGTGTATTGTACGAGTACGAATACGGGTGCATACGAGTAGAATTGTTGATGAAACTGAACGAGGATGTAATTGTAAGCATTTTTGTTAAGTAGAAGTATTTTGATAAGTGTATTGAAGTCTTTCAAAAGTGTATGAATACATATTAAAACACTACATGTATATACATTTTAACTGAGTCGTTAAGTCATCGTTAGTCGTTACATGTAAATGTTGTTTTGAAACCTTTAGGTTAACGATCTTGTTGAATGTTGTTAACCCATTGTTTATTATAACAAATGAGATGTTAAATTATTATATTATCATGATATTATGATATATAATATATCTTAGTATGATGTATATACAGTTAAATGTCGTTACAACGATAATCGTTACATATATGTCTCGTTTCGAAATCATTAAGTTAGTAGTCTTATTTTTACATATGTATTTCATTGTTAATACACTTAATAATATATTTACTTATCATTTAACATAATTAACCAAGTGTATCAATATCTTAATATGATTCATATGTACCTAGTAAGACGTTGTTATAACGATAATCGTTATATATATCGTTTTCGAGTTTCTTAAATTAATAGTCTCATTTTTATGTATATAACTCATTGTTAAAATACCTAATGAGATACATACTTATAATAAAAACATGTTAACTATATATATAACCATATATATGTCATTGTGTAGTCTTTACAAGTTTTAACGTTCGTGAATCACCGGTCAACTTGGGTGGTCAATTGTCTATATGAAACATATTTCAATTAATCAAGTCTTAACAAGTTTGATTGCTTTACATGTTGGAAACATTTAATCATGTAAATATCAATCTCAATTAATATATATAAACATGGAAAAGTTCGGGTCACTACATCAAGAGTTTTTGGACCACCTGAAATGTGAGATTGTCTCACAATCCATTCCACCTTAAACACCACAACACAATGGTGTGTCTGAGCGGAGAATCGAACTTTAATTGATATGGTTCGATCTATGATGAGTCTAACTACTCTACCAATGTCTTTTTGGGGTTATGCATTAGAGTCTGCTGTACGCATACTCAATATGGTTTCAACCTAGAAGGTAGAAAAGACACTATATGAGTTATGGTATGGGAAGATTCCTAAGTTGCCTTATTTGAAAGTCTGGGGTTGTGAAGTGTATGTGAAACGTGACACTTCAAACAAGCTAGAACCCAGAGGTATCAAATGTCACTTTATGGGATACCCAAAGGAAACAATGGATTACTACTCTTACTACCAAGCTGAAAACAAAGTGTTTACTGCTCGGTCTGTTGAATTCTTTTAAAGAGATCTTCTCTTACAAGAAGTCAATGGGAGTAAAGTAGATCTTGAAGAAATTCAAGAATCACAAAGTAACACACCTTCTGAAGGTACTAGCCAACCGCACGTTGAAGCTGAACACACTGTTAGTGAGCCAAACGTGTTGCACATGTAATTCGTAGATCTAGTAGAACTCTTCATCGACCAGAGAGGCTAAATCTTCTGATTAATTCAGATGAACCTCATCTAGGGGAGTATGATGAACCCGCTAGCTACAGTGAGGCCATATCAGATCCAGAATCTGAAAAATGGCGAGACACTATGAATGCATAGATGCAGTCCATGAAAGATAATCAATTATGGGACTTGATTGATCTTCCACCCAATTGCAAGACAGTGGGGTGTAAATGGGTCTTCAAGAAGAAGGCTAACATGGACGGTAATGTAAACACTTTTAAGGCTCGATTGGTGTCAAAAGGTTATACTCAGACTCAAGGAATTGATTATGAGGAAACTTTTTCACCAGTCGCGAGCATTAAATCAATTAGGATATTTATTGCCATAACTGCTTTTCATATGGCAAATGGATGCCAAGACCGCTTTCCTAAATGGCGACCTAAGCGATGACGTATATATGGTTCAGCCGGAAGGGTTATCCAAAACATCCTAATAAAGTATGCAAGCTTCTAAAGTCCATTTATGGATTGAAGCAAGCATCCAGGAGCTGGAATCTCAAGTTTGATGAGAAAATTAAAGAGTTTGGTTTTTCTCAAAATGGAGATGAGCCCTGTGTTTACATTAGAGCTAGTGGGAGCAAAGTAGTCTTCTTGATCTTGTATGTTGATGACATACTACTTATTGGAAATGACATTCCAACTTTGCAAGATGTCAAGTCTTGGCTTGGAAAATATTTTTCCATGAAGGATTTTGGAGAAGCTAGATATATTCTTGGAATCGGGATCTATAGAAATAGATCCAAAAGGCTTATTGGTTTGAGTCAAAGTACATACATTGATAAAATCTTGCGTAGATTTAGCATGCAAAACTCTAAGCGCGGAGCATTGCCCGTGCAAAAGGGTGTAATCTTGAGCAAGTCTCAAAGTCCTATCACACCTGATGAGATAAGACGAATGAAAGGTATCCCATATGCTTCGGATATATGATCTATCATGTATGCCATGTTATGTACTAGACCTGATGTTTCGTTAGCTTTGAGTTTGACGAGTCATTATTAACAGAATCCAGGTGAAGAACATTGGATTATTTTTAAGGGCATTCTTAAGTATTTGCGGAGAACTAAAGATATGTTTTTGGTTTACGGTAGTTTGAAAAAAGAGCTGAGTATTAACTATTATACAAATGATAGTTTTCAAATTGATCGAGATGATTCTCGATCCCAATCAGGTTGTGTCTTTGTCATGATGGGCAAGATATTTGATTGGAAGAGTTCAAAGCCGATCACGGTTTAACAATCTACAACATAAGCAGAATACATTGCTACCCGAGAAGCTGCTCGGGAAGCTGTTCGGATTAGGAAGTTTTGTTTGTGAACTCGGAGGAGTATCCAACAATACATCTCCTATGATAATGTACAGTGATAGTTCATGTGTTATCATACTTGTGAAAGAATCACATGTACATGAATGTATCCGATAAATTCTTCAAACTTTCGACTACATTCATGAAGTCGTGAAGAAGAATGAGATTTGTATTCTTAAGGTTCATACAAACAATAATGTGACTGACCCGTTCACGAAGCCTTTGATGCACAACAAGCATGATGATCATGCTAATAATATTGGACTTCGTTATGCTATTGATCTTTATCATTTGTAATTTAGTATTTGGATATTTTTGGAACATTAAGCAGTTTTATCTTAATGAATTGATATACTGTTGGTATGATCGTTTTCATTGATATCACTGTGTTCTATATTAGCATGTTTAATCCATGAATAATTGTTGATTATTCAAAATCTCCATAATCGGTCATGTTATGGGAATAACATGAATTAAGATTAATGTGAAGTTTTGGTTATATTCATTGACGATGAATAGTTAACTTGTTGAGACCAAAATTCATATGTATTCATTGATGATGAATATTGGAATGACCCAATCATAAGATATCACTACATGGATCGTCGTCAGTAGTGAATCTTTTAGTGTTTATGTCTTTTGTCCTTAGACTTGAGATGCACGCCGGTCTCGATGAGTGTAGCATTGTACTTTGATATGGTTAAACGCTGTCATGAATAAGGTTGTAATAAAGGCCATCATTGGGTATAATGTAAAGCTCGTGACGAACACACATGATACTTAATTAATTTGGTGATCTAATTCAGTTCTAAGATCGAGAAATATAATTGTTAAACAAATGAGAATGACCATTGATCCATATCTCAAGTTTAACTAAAGTATTTGAAACAAAGGGACGCATGACATCTAACACTTACTATAAGCAGTTCAGAGAAACTACCCTCATGTGAATTTAGGGACAATGGCCTGTTGCTAGACGGTATCCATTGTTTGTGTAGTTACTTGGTGTTGTATCATGCACAAGTGGGAGTCTGTAGGATTAATGTGCAAGGTACAACATATAACTATATGGCTAAATTCATTTGAGCCTTCGGGGTCACACATATATACACCAAGACGTCAAATGAAATATATATATGATGTATATATATTACTCAAGTAACGAAACAAGTTAAAATATTAATTATGAATTAATTAATAATTAATATGTATTAATTAATTATTATTAAATGAATAATTTAATAACTTGAAAGACAAGAATTAAATATTCTTATACTCCGTATCTTTTATTTACCCATACAATGATGGTTTACATATATTGTCAAGATCTTATCTCTTGTTTTAAAAAGAAAATACACGTATCACAAAACACCGACTTTAAGTCGGTTGTGGTTTATCAAGTCAAGTAATATATATAAATATATGGTTTTTGGTTTAGTGTTTTTTTCTGGACGAATAGTAACACAAAACAAATACCAAAGTTTTTCCTTGGTCCTGACTCACAAAAACAAAGATAATAAAATTACCTTTTGCTTGCTATGTGTTGGCGTACAAAAAGAATTCCTAGTGTCTTTTTGAAGAACTTATCCCAAAGTATTATTTATTTTATTGTTTAATACAATTAACCAAATGTTGATTAATTGTTACTTGGGTTGTGTAAAAGTGTAGATTGGCAGGGACACCTTAACCCTGTGTTGCCTTTGGCAACCCACCAAGCCAACCCCGTAATTGTTACTTGGGTTTGTTACCAAAGTATTATTTATTTATTAATTGTTTTTTTCTAGTGTTTGGACTAGTATCAATTGGCGTTGTTTGAAAGTGTAGTGGACTATCCAAAGAGACGGTCATAATTTTGATCGTTAGGTTTCTCATCTACAAGGCGATTCGTTTCAACCTTCTCATGGACATCAATTCGCAAAGGTATATCGTTAACTCTACTTTGTGAATTTATATAGATAGACAATTATTAGTAGTGTAACTGGATCTAATGAGATGCTTAATCGTGTGCATGTTTTATTAAATAAATGGTTATTTAATCTTGTATTTTTTTTGTTCATAAAATAATAAAAGATTATTATCTTAATTATGCGCTGCATTAATCTGAAGTTTTAAAAGTACACACGGTTTTTCATCAAGTGTCTGTTTTCTATTCCTTTGAGTTCGGTTTAAATGTCTTTTTATGTCGATTGTACTCAGTGTATGATCACACCTACCTAAGGTCTACAACCTTCAATTCTATGGTTGTTTACTATAACCAGGTGTGGTGTAAGGGGATATAACATGACGAAATTTACGTCTAGTCAGATAACACGTGGAGCTGATATACTACGTCTGCGGTGCCTCTCTGCTCACTCATTGTGTGATCTTAACAATCATTCACATAACCAGTATGAAAAAAATCATCCGCATCAACCTAATGTTTTAAAAAATATTACCAGCATCAAGCAAATTACATATTAAAAGCATCAAATTCAAATTGAAATTCAAATAAATATCTCTACATTTGTATTTGTATGAAATATAAATCTGAGTTGTCACTCTGACACACAACCCATATTCTCATGTCCACGTGTAGCTTTCTTTTTCACACTGATCCCATCCTTAAAGCACTAGAAATATTGCCACCTGTACAATTGGTCCAATCCCATTCATCAATCTACACAACCGTCCTTTAATATTATACAAAAAAACAAAATTGATTAAAATAAGAAAGCTACAAAACCGTTCATGAATCAACACCTCTCTCTCTTCTAATTTCTAACACACTCGGCCTTTTCGCCGGCGAATATGGCCGATGACTGCCGTAATCGACTACGCCGCTACAACTAAATTATCCCTTACAATTTTGCGCAACTGCTGGTATAAATTTTGTATAATATCTCCATGCCGGACGGTTAATCATTGCAGTTAAAGGAAGCGATCGATCGATCTTAATGATGGACGAAGGAGCGCTGGATCTGATGAGATCAGAAAAAATGTAGTTAGATCGAATCATTATCATTTGATGAATCAGGAATCCAAAACCCTCGAAGTGATTAAAATTGTTCGAAGATTTTCCGGTGATTCGATCGGAATTATGTTGCCGGTGATTGAGGCTTCTTCATAAATTCGTTCTCCATCACTGCCGATTTCAGAACCGGACGACTCAGTTGAGGTATGTTTTAAACGTTTCTATGATTTCTAAATCCAAACATTAATAAACACTCATGGTTCTTAACCTGTCGATGATGATGGAGATTCAAATTTGTTTGTTTTTTAAATCTATTGACTTTTTAAAGTTTGCTGAATAACTTAATTTCGTTTTTATGCTGCTAAATTAACAAAAAATTAAATTCAGCAAAACATTTAGTAATCTGAGATACAATTTGGGCTATTAATCATTGAAATTTTTTTGTGATCTTTACTTTAAATAATTTGATCAACCTTAGTAATATTATTTGCAGGATCTTAATTTGTGAATACGAGCTTTCATCCTGTTGGGCCTTTGTGACAGTTTTTAGGACGTAACCTGAATCGTCCTTTTGATTTCTCGAAATCAACGGCTAACGAGTGGTGCGTTCTTATTATTTATTTCACGTTGTTAATGTTATGCAGTATTTTATTTTCTTATTCTCATAAATTTTATTTTATAGTCTGTATCTATGCAAATAGGCCACATTCTCCTTACACTTTCAATTCTACTTGAAGTTTTGTTGCTGCATTTTTTTTTTATAAGTGGCTATTGTTCTTTAGATTGCTCACCTTTGCACAATTAATAATATTTGATTGTGTAATGGCGATTTGGTTTTTGGAGTTGTGTTTTGCAGCGTTTGTAATTTCGTGGTGTTGGGTTTGGCCTTTGTGTTATTTGACAGATGTTTGATGAGACTATGGCCCATAAGAAAAGGCATAAAAAGATAACCGATAGCGTTGTCTATTCTTTTGGTAGTGGTGTTACTGGTGAGGACTGTGTGCTCCCGTCCGTGTTACGCAGATAAGCCCTAAAGAGAATTTCTATTAGAAATAGTGATTACGTTGGTGGAAATTTGTTTGAGTATTCACCTTTTGGAATTTCAGATGGGTTAGCTTCAAGTCTTCAACAGTGCATGATGTTTCTTTGTCACATGGCAGTTCACCATACCGTATATGAAAGGCAAGTTTTTGTTGTGTCTTTGTGAATTTGTTATTTTATATATACAAACATACATACATATTGTCAACAATAGAAATTGTAGGCTATTGAAGTTTATATTTGTGACGGAAGTTTGTTCGGTCTTGCATACTGAATTTATACGTCCCTTTGTGAATGTTGTTCATCTCAGCGATCAATGCCTGATGTCTATGCTTCGACGGCTACTAAGGGTAATTTGTCACTGATTTTCCTTTAGTTGTTTGTTATTTTGGAGGAATGCCTTTTGTGCTCTCTAATTAATAGGTTCTTAGAATTAGAACTTTAATTGTTGTGCATAGTGAAAGTATTTCGTAGGCCCGAGAGACATATTAAATTAATGTGGCTAATATGATATGATCCAAGTCGGGTCATACCCAATAACAAACTTACCAACACCTTATTCGTATTTGATCTTAGCGATTAGATCGTTGATTAAATACGCGACACTTGAACTTTAAGAAAAATGGTTTTCTGAAATATTACTTGATGTGTATATATATAAATTATGGAATAATTTATATATCATGAATTTAATTATTTATAGGTTGAATAATTAATAATGTTATGTTACATTTTATAAAAATTAGTTTTATAAAAAATATGTACATAACTAAATATGAAAATTTATAAAAATGGTTTTATAAATCTAATTCTTTTATAAAACTTATTTTATAAAATAATTAGAAGTGGCATTGGGACTTATGTTCACATGCTAGGATTTCTTGAAAGGAGACAGTTCCATTTCCATATACAAGACCAAGACTCTCTTGAGAGAAAACACACATGCAACTACATTTCAAGTAAAGAAAAAAAAAAAAAATTTTTGCACTCCTCATTAGAGTGTGTTGCTGCCGTGAGCTTCCTTGCACACAAAGGAGTTCCATTTTTTTTTTTGCAAGCCTTATTCAAGTGTTATCAAATCCTAACCAAAGTACAAGGTGTTGGTAGTAAGTTTGGGGTATAACTACTTGAGGTTTCATCCATTTGAGGCTCCATTCATCATCATCATCTTCATCACTCACTACCTAGCTTGGAGAAGGTATAAACTCATTTCTTGCTTGTAGTTTGTAAGTATGTTTCACAACTTGATCCTATTTGGGATTTAACTTTAAAAGGTTAAATATATACATGTTCAAAATGGTAATTAACATGCTTCCGCTTTGATATGATTCTTAAATGGTTTTAAGCATTTTGAAACTTGTTAAATCCCAACAATGGTATCTAGAGCCGAAGTTGATGGAATATGCTTCGAGATGATTTTTTAAACCCACTATATTTTGCATTTTATGTACATGCATGATAGAAAAATGCAAAAATTAAAGGGTTTGGGTGGGAGCTTCACTTTGGCCGAATTATTGGGGACCCAAAATGGGTTTTGGGTCTTCCACTTTGGTCATATTTTGGTTGCATGTTGAGTTCACAATCAAGCCTTGACCTTGTGTTTGGATGGTTGCATGTTTGGTTGAATTAATCTATTCATTTGGTATGTAATATTAATTCATTCATGTGGTTGTAATATTCATTCAATTTGGTTTGTAATTTTATTATTTTGGTTATGTAATTTATTTTATACTTGGTATGTAAAATAGATTAGGTTGTATTTTCATTTTCTAGAAAAATGTATTAGGATATATTTTTTGTAAAAATGAAGATACAAGATGAAGACTTGGAAGATGCATTTGGATGCAAGATTAAGTGGGAGATTTTGAAATCTCCTACTTAGTGTTATAACCCTTAACCGGTGACATTTGTTTTCGGCTAAACAAATGTCTACCAAATCGGCTTGATTGTGAACACATTTGTTTGCATGCGTGGTTGTTTTATTTCTTGTATGATTGTGGTTTGTGTATGTTACTACAACAAGTTATCACACAAGTTAACAACAAGCATAACTACAATTTAATTGGTTAAATTATTAACGACATGCAAAAAGTCAATTTAAATGGTTAAATTAAAAACGGCTAAAAGGACATTAATAAACGGTTATTAAGAACATGATAAGGATCATATATATAAAATGGTTTATATCAAGTAATTGGCTAAAATTACTAGACTTGAAAATGGATTTCAAATAAACCATACACTAAATGCATGTTGGTGTATGGCATATATGTTTTCTTAAACTAGAAGAAAAGAAAGCCGAAAATCCCTTTAAAACTAAAACAAGGTAAACAAGTTTAACGCCATCCTTTTGTGAGACACTTAAACATAGTAGGGAACTCATAATGAGATAAATGTCACCTAACCGTTATGAGCTAACTAATATGGTTAAGGTAAAATTCGCATGCTTGTGGGATAAAGGTCACCTAATCACTTGTATGTTAATTTTACATGTTTACACAAGTAGGACGACTTGATTTGGGAATCATGAACTTAGGGTCACCGAAGCATGAGGAACAAATAGGCGTTGATGGGATAAATATGCCATGCAAAAGGATTGCATGATCCCATAATTTAGAAGTTACAAAAGGATTGCAATTGTCATATAAATGACTACCTAGCTAAATCAAATAACGAGATAAAGGTCACCTAACCGAAATTTGATTTACCGTTGGATTCTAATATTTAATAAGTCAATTAAAATTTAAAAGGGTATTGTTTATTAAATTTAAAATCGATACTTAAATGAACTTTGTTAAATTTTGTAGATGGCCGACAATAACAACAACATGCAAAACTCACCTATTAACTTGAACAACCTATCGTTAAGGTCTCTCCTCGAGAAAGACAAACTCAACCATACGAACTTTATGGATTGGTTCCGCAATCTTAGGATTGTCCTCAAACTTGAGGATAAGGCGTATGTGTTGGAAGACCCTATTCCCGATCAACCCGACGAGGATGATACGGAAGGCATGGCTTATTGGGATAAGTATTGCACCGATTCGGTGCAAGTCGCTTGCCTAATGCTTGGGACTATGATACCCAAACTCCAAAAGGATTTCGAGCATCATACTGCATACGACATGATCACGCAATTGAAGGAGATGTTCCTTCAACAAGCACGTGTCGAGCGCTTCGAGACCGTTCGAGCGCTTCATGCATGTCGTATGGACGACTCCCAATCCGTTTCATCTTATGTCCTTAAGAAGAAAAGCCTCATTGATCGCGCAAACCGTCTTAATCTCAACATATCTAATGAGCTAGCCACGGATCTTATCCTAAACTCCTTGTCAAAGAGGTTTGACCAATTTGTAATTAATTACAATATGAATGGGATGGATAAGACCATTGGCGAACTTCATGACATGCTTAGGACGGCGGAAACTAGCATGGGTAAGAGGGCTTCACCCGTACTAATGATCAATGATGGTGGGTCCAAAGGTAACAACACCTCTAAGCCAAAGGCGGCTAAGAGGAAAGGACCCGCCCATCAAGGCAAGGGAAAGGGGAGGATGGTTACCCCAACCAACAACAACAAGAAGCAAAAGGTTACCGGAAAGGCTAACCCCAAGGAAGACCCGTGCTTCGGTTGCGGTGAAATGGGTCACTGAAAACGCAACTGCCCGGTCTACCTTAAGGAGTTGAAGGAAAAGAGGGATGCGGGGCAAACCTCAGGTAATATATATATGGTATATATAGAGCTTAGTATTACTTCTTCTAATACATGGGTATTAGACACTGGATGTGGAACTCACATTTGCAATTCTTTGCAGGGGTTCAAAAGAAGTAGCAAGCAAACGGGAACATCAAGTCTCTTTATGGGTAATGGAGCCAAAGTGCAAGTGAAGGCTCAAGGAGACTTTGTATTAAAGCTTCCAAGTGGTTTGGAACTTATTTTGAACAATGTTTTGTATGCACCGGATTTATGTCGAAACATTATTTCAGTTTCCCGTTTAAAACAATGTGGTTTTTATCTTAATTTTGTTAATAATGATATCCACGTTTATTTAGATAATGTATTCCATTTTAAGGCTTCGCCTTCAAATGGAATTTATGAATTGGTTCATGATGATACATCATCTAGTAGCTCAATATACCATACTAGCACCAAGAAACTCAAAAGGGATTTGAGTGATTCCTACTTATGGCATTGTTGACTTGGTCACATAAACAAGAACCGAATGCGTACACTTCAAAAGAATGGACTCTTGAAATCAAATGAGATGGACTCGTTTGATGTATGTGAATCTTGTTTACAAGGCAAAATGACTAAAGCACCTTTCAAAGGGACCTATGAAAGGGCTAAAGATTTATTGGGATTAATACATTCGGATGTATGTGGACCCTTTAAACTCATGACTAGGAATGGTGAAAGATACTTTGTTACTTTCATTGATGACTTTAGTCGTTTCGGATATGTCTACTTATTAAGACATAAGGATGAAACTTTTGAAGCATTCAAAGAATATCAAAACGAAGTACAAAATCAACTCAACAAGACAATCAAGGTACTTCGTACCGATAGAGGAGGTGAATACCTAAGCGATGCTTTACAAGATCATCTTAGGAGTTGTGGGATTATCTCACAACTTACTCCACCAGGAACACCCCAACTTAATGGGGTTTCCGAAAGGAGGAACCGAACCCTAATGGATATGGTTCGATCTATGATGGCTAGAAGCTCGTTACCTCTATCATTTTGGGGTTATTGTCTATGCTCCGCGGCTCGTATTTTAAATATGGCCCCAACCAAGAAAGTGGAACGAACTCCTCATGAGATGTGGTTTGGAAAACCTCCATCTCTATCATACTTAAAGGTATGGGGATGTGAAGCTTATCCTAAGCGTTACGTCCCTAATAAGTTGAATGCTCGATCCACGAAGTGTATCTTCATAGGATATCCCAAGGATGATATGGGATATTATTTCTATGATCCTTCCGAGCAGAATGTATTTGTTTCTCAGAAGGCGGAATTCCTTGAAACTAAGTTCCTAATGGAAGGTAATAGTGAAAGGAAGATAGATCTTGAAGAGGTTCAAGATCAAGTAGATGATACACAATTGGTTAACACTAGCACTCAACATGAAAATGTTGAAAATGATCAAATGGATGATCAAAGTATACAAGACGTTCGCAAATCTGGTAGGATTAGTAATCCTCCTGAGAGATATGGGTTTCTCATGGATGATTGCTATGTGGTTGATTTGGATGAACCAACAAACTACCAAGATGCTTTATCAAGGATTGATAAAGATAAATGGCAGGAAGCCATGAACGCCGAGATGCAATCCATATATGACAACCAAGTTTGGGAACTAGTTGTACAACCTGCTAGCTCCAAGTTAGTTGATTGTAAATGGATTTTCAAGATGAAAAACGACATGCATGGAAACTTAAATACATATAAAGCCAGACTTGTAGCAAAAGGTTTCACTCAAACTCAGGGGGTTGACTATGATGAAACCTTTTCGCCTGTGACAATGCTAAAGTCTATTAGGATATTATTTGCCATTGCTGCTCATTATGATTATGAAATTTGGTAAATGGATGTCAAAACTGCTTTCCTAAATGGATATCTTGAGGAAGATGTCTATATGGTTCAGCCTGAAGGTTTTGTCGATCCGAAACATCCTAACAAAGTATGTAAGTTAAAGAAATCAATCTACGGATTGAAACAAGCATCTAGAATGTGGAATCATCATTTTAATGAGGAAGCCAAGAAATTTGGCTTCATTAAAAATGGTGATGAAGCTTGTGTATACAAGAAAGCTAGTGGGAGCACTATCATGTTCCTTGTATTATATGTGGATGATATATTGTTATTTGGAAATGATATTCCGACAATGCAAGGTGTTAAGACTTGGCTGAAAAGCTGCTTCTCCATTAAGAATCTTGAAGAAGCACAATACATTTTGGGGATTAGGATCTACAGGGATAGATCTAAGAAATTGATAGGTTTGAATCAAAGTGCATACATTGAAAAGATCTTGAAAAGGTTCAAGATGGAGAACTCTAAGAAAGGTTTGGTACCTATTCAAAGAGGAACGCTCCTTAGTTCATCTCAGTGTCCCACCACAAAAGATGAACAAGAAAGAATGAAGAAAGTCCCATATGCGTCTGCTATTGGGTCAATCATGTATGCAATGATATGCACTAGACCGGATGTGTCATGCGCTCTTAGCCTGACAAGTAGATACCAGAATTGTAAGACCCAAATATTTATTGCACATAATGTATTTATGGTGTACGATGTGTGTATGAAGTGTACGAAGCATGTACGTGTTGCTTGCTCGAACGTCGAAGAAAACTGGACGTTGTTTGGAGTTACAAGGTGTGTACGTACCTTTTCGACCCCAAATAAAGTTTGAGTTGATGTTTCAAAACCTCACCATTAGAAAGGAAATCTTATTACGTTTCCAACGATATTTGATTCATCGAAAACGGAGCTACGGCCAAAAAGTTATGGCCAAAACAAGTTTCTGAAATCTGACCTGTAGGGTGGAGCGGCGCCCCACCATATGGCGCGGCGTGCCGAAAGTGCCTGATGCGTTTTTTCAGCATTTTAAAGGGTCAAATGAGGGGTACTTTGGTCCTTTCACTTATGGGCGGATTTGTGGCTTTAATATCAGTTTTAGATCCACTTTTGGATCATTTTGACATCCATTCAAACACTCCCAATCTTAGAGAGAGAGAGAGATGAGTTTCTAGAGAGAGGAAGCTTGAGTTAATGATGAAGATGGTGATTTTTGCCCAAATTGGAAGCGGGTTTTGGTTCTCCTTGGTGTTTCTAGCTACTAGAGCTCGTTTTGGTGCTTGAGGTAAACCCTAATCCGAATTGTAGTGTTTGATTTCTTGTTTGAGTTAGGTTTTGTGTTAGTTAGAGTTATAAACCCATTTTATTGTGAAATTTGGGGGTTTTGGGTAAGATTCATGTAAGTAAGCCTAAATGGGTGACTTAGGGTTTCGATTGATTAAATTGTAAGTTTGGATCTTGCGTGTGTTGGTTAAACCTTAGAACACTTGTGTTGACTTGGTTTTTGGGTGTAAACCCTAATTTAGGTCAAAACGGGTCGAATGGATATTTTGGGACAAGTAAGCTTGATTCGGTGTTAAATTAAGTTTCGAGTCAAGTTTTGGTAAGTCAAGTAGATAAATACTTGATTTAAGTGTTAGTGGTTATCTTGGAAATATAATCACTAGTCGTTAGTGATTTTGGGGCATTTTATGACTTTGGTCAAAATGGGTAATTTGAATTGGGTCAAAATTAAGGATGACACTAATTTAGATTAAATGGATGTTAAACGATTTTGTTAAGTGTTAAATGATGTTTTTGGAATGAATTACTCGCAAGAAGTAATTTTGAGTTAAAATGATATTTTAAGATTTAGTCAAACGTGGTCAACCTTGTTATGGGTCAATATTGCACGTGTTGGGGTTTTTGTGTAATTGGCGTTTGAAATGACTACTACCTAAGTAGTAATTTAGTTTTAAGACCAAGGTTTGGTCTAATGGGTGTAAAGTATGATTTAGGGTTAAATCGTACTTTGTTGTGTTGGTTTGAATTACCACCCGAAGTGGTGATGTGTTAGTGTCCATTTGGTTTTAAATGGGCGGGTTTTGGCGAGCAAGGTGTAATCCCTCGGTTAAGGGATGTTTGTGTCGGGTTCTCTTTTAGAGAATGTGTAATTTATGTGTATATTGTGCCTATGTGTATTATAGGTGATTACTTGCTCGGATTTGAGGACGAAGATCATGTTGTACATGACTTATGCGGGCATTCCAAGGTGAGTGGAATAATTATATGCGTATGTATATAATGTATCTATTTGTTGTAGCGTGAAAGGTATAGTGTCGAGGTGTTAAGACACCACGTTTCACATGAAGAGTGTAGCATCGAGGTGTTAAGATGCCACTCGGGTGTAGCATCGAGGTGTTAAGATGCCACCTAGGAGTGTAGTGTCGAGGTGTTAAGACACCACTCCGTAAAATAATGAGTGTTGCATCGAGGTGTTAAGATGCCACTCGGGGTGATGTGCCGAGGTGTTAAGGTGCCACCCTAGGGGTTAGTGGTGCGAGGTGTTAAGTGCCCTAACGGATGTTATGAACATCGATGACGTTTTTGCGAGCGCCGTTCCCTTGTACTATTGGTCGACCATGGTTATTTGTGTTGTAAGCATATTATATTATTCGAGTTATATTTATATGCGGTTGTTATGCTAGCTTGTGGTATTGGAGATTTATAGCTTATTATTGTGACGATAAGCTAATTATGTTTGCTAGCGTGTTTGCGGTTTGTGTAAGTGTTTGTAAGTAGGTATAATTATATATGTATTCGTATAATTATTGCATTCACTAAGCTTTTAGCTTACCCCTCTCGTTGTTTACCTTTTTACAGGTATTGCGTTATGAAACTAGCTAGTTGTTAGACTAGTTGCGTAGGAGCGCTTGGGCTCGATGAGGTAGCTTTTAGATATGCGGACGCGGATTGGGGATTTGGTAGTCCCCGGGATTATGCTCTTGGTATCGGGTTGGGTTATAGAGTCCTAACTCGTCTAAATGTAAATTGTGATGGAAACTTGTATTTTGTACGAAAGTCGTAAAATGGCCAATGTGGGCCCCATTATGTAAAACTTGATTTTACGATTGAAATGTGTTAGTTTCATATATTTTAATGGGTTGTGAAAAGCGTTTGGTCTAATTATGTCGGGAAGTGGTCCATCTTTTTCGCGTTTCAAAACTTTTGGACAGGCTACTTTTGCGCGCCGCGCGAGGTCCATGGCGCGCCGCGCCACTTGCTGAATAAATAAATTTTTTTTTTGTGTGACATTTTAAGCGGGTTCGAACGTGGTTTGGTTTGGGTTGTTATAAGTGGTATCAGAGCATAGTCTAAGGGAATTAGGTGACCTTCGAGTAGGTGCCTAGTCTTAGACTTATTGTCCGTTGTGCGTTATTTGCGGGACTTGTAGGGATACTTGTCGGATTAAGGTTTGTTAGTACCTTAGAGTAGGTGACTAACTAGGACTTGTGTTGGTCCAAACTGTGATTATGTGGGGCCTTATTGCGTGTGTAAATTAGTGCCTCAGATAGCTAGTTCCTAATGTAAGTAGGCGGACTTGAACGTTGTTTAGTGATAGTCACCTAGGTTGTAGGTTGACTTGTTGTTGCGATATACTTGTGTACATTTATTATTATATTGTATATAGGTGTATATATATACAGGTACCTATTTGGTGTGGTGTAGTGACTCGAACTTTTCCATGTTTATATATATTAATTGAGATTGATATTTACATGAATAAATGTTTCCAACATGTTAAGCAATCAAACTTGTTAAGACTTGATTAATTGAAATATGTTTCATATAGACAATTGACCACCCAAGTTGACCGGTGATTCACGAACGTTAAAACTTGTAAAAACTATATGATGACATATATATGGATATATATATATATATAGTTAACATGATACCATGATAAGTAAACATATCATTAAGTATATTAACAATGAACTACATATGTAAAAACAAGACTACTAACTTAATGATTTTTAAACGAGACATATATGTAACGATTATCGTTGTAAAGACATTTAATGTATATATATCATATTAAGAGATATTCATACATGATAATATCATGATAATATAATAATTTAAAATCTCATTTGATATTATAAACATTGGGTTAACAACATTTAACAAGATCGTTAACCTAAAGGTTTCAAAACAACACTTACATGTAACGACTAACGATGACTTAACGACTCAGTTAAAATGTATATACATGTAGTGTTTTAATATGTATTTATACACTTTTGAAAGACTTCAATACACTTATCAAAATACTTCTACTTAACAAAAATGCTTACAATTACATCCTCGTTCAGTTTCATCAACAATTCTACTCGTATGCACCCGTATTCGTACTCGTACAATACACAGCTTTTAGATGTATGTACTATTGGTATATACACTCCAATGATCAGCTCTTAGCAGCCCATGTGAGTCACCTAACACATGTGGGAACCATCATTTGGCAACTAGCATGAAATATCTCATAAAATTACAAAAATATGAGTAATCATTCATGACTTATTTACATGAAAACAAAATTACATATCCTTTATATCTAATCCATACACCAACGACCAAAAACACCTACAAACACTTTAATTCTTCAATTTTCTTCATCTAATTGATCTCTCTCAAGTTCTATCTTCAAGTTCTAAGTGTTCTTCATATATTCTACAAGTTCTAGTTACATAAAATCAAGAATACTTTCAAGTTTGCTAGCTCACTTCCAATCTTGTAAGGTGATCATCTAACCTCAAGAAATCTTTGTTTCTTACAGTAGGTTATCATTCTAATACAAGGTAATAATCATATTCAAACTTTGGTTCAATTTCTATAACTATAACAATCTTATTTCAAGTGATGATCTTACTTGAACTTGTTTTCGTGTCATGATTCTGCTTCAAGAACTTCGAGCCATCCAAGGATCCGTTGAAGCTAGATCCATTTTTCTCTTTTCCAGTAGGTTTATCCAAGGAAATTAAGGTAGTAATGATGTTCATAACATCATTCGATTCATACGTATAAAGCTATCTTATTCGAAGGTTTAAACTTGTAATCACTAGAACATAGTTTAGTTAATTCTAAACTTGTTCGCAAACAAAAGTTAATCCTTCTAACTTGACTTTTAAAATCAACTAAACACATGTTCTATATCTATATGATATGCTAACTTAATGATTTAAAACCTGGAAACACGAAAAACACCGTAAAACCGGATTTACGCCGTCGTAGTAACACCGCGGGCTGTTTTGGGTTAGTTAATTAAAAACTATGATAAACTTTGATTTAAAAGTTGTTATTCTGAGAAAATGATTTTTATTATGAACATGAAACTATATCCAAAAATTATGGTTAAACTCAAAGTGGAAGTATGTTTTCTAAAATGGTCATCTAGACGTCGTTCTTTCGACTGAAATGACTACCTTTACAAAAACGACTTGTAACTTATTTTTCCGACTATAAACCTATACTTTTTCTGTTTAGATTCATAAAATAGAGTTCAATATGAAACCATAGCAATTTGATTCACTCAAAACGGATTTAAAATGAAGAAGTTATGGGTAAAACAAGATTGGATAATTTTTCTCATTTTAGCTACATGAAAATTGGTAACAAATCTATTCCAACCATAACTTAATCAACTTGTATTGTATATTATGTAATCTTGAGATACCGTAGACACGTATACAATGTTTCGACCTATCATGTCGACACATCTATATATATTTCGGAACAACCATAGACACTCTATATGTGAATGTTGGAGTTAGCTATACAGGGTTGAGGTTGATTCCAAAATATATATAGTTTGAGTTGTGATCAATACTGAGATACGTATACACTGGGTCGTGGATTGATTCAAGATAATATTTATCGATTTATTTCTGTACATCTAACTGTGGACAACTAGTTGTAGGTTACTAACGAGGACAGCTGACTTAAGAAACTTAAAACATCAAAATATATTAAAAGTGTTGTAAATATATTTTGAACATACTTTGATATATATGTATATATTGTTATAGGTTCGTGAATCAACCAGTGGCCAAGTCTTACTTCCCGACGAAGTAAAAATCTGTGAAAGTGAGTTATAGTCCCACTTTTAAAATCTAATATTTTTGGGATGAGAATACATGCAGGTTTTATAAATGATTTACAAAATAGACACAAGTACGTGAAACTACATTCTATGGTTGAATTATCGAAATCGAATATGCCCCTTTTTATTAAGTCTGGTAATCTAAGAATTAGGGAACAGACACCCTAATTGACGCGAATCCTAAAGATAGATCTATTGGGCTTAACAAACCCCATCCAAAGTACCGGATGCTTTAGTACTTCGAAATTTATATCATATCCGAAGGGTGTCCCGGAATGATGGGGATATTCTTATATATGCATCTTGTTAATGTCGGTTACCAGGTGTTCACCATATGAATGATTTTTATCTCTATGTATGGGACGTGTATTGAAATATGAAATCTTGTGGTCTATTATTATGATTTGATGTATATAGGTTAAACCTATAACTCACCAACATTTTTGTTGACGTTTTAAGCATGTTTATTCTCAGGTGATTATTAAGAGCTTCCGCTGTCGCATACTTAAATAAGGACGAGATTTGGAGTCCATGCTTGTATGATATTGTGTAAAAACTGCATTCAAGAAACTTATTTTGTTGTAACATATTTGTATTGTAAACCATTATGTAATGGTCGTGTGTAAACAGGATATTTTAGATTATCATTATTTGATAATCTACGTAAAGCTTTTTAAACTTTTATTGATGAAATAAAGGTTATGGTTTATTTTAAAATGAATGCAGTCTTTGAAAAACGTCTCATATAGAGGTCAAAACCTCGCAACGAAATCAATTAATATGGAACGTTTTTAATCAATAAGAACGGGACATTTCAGTTGGTATCCGAGCGTTGGGCTTAGAGAACCAGAATTTTGCATTAGTGTGTCTTATCGAGTTTGTTAGGATGCATTAGTGAGTCTGGACTTCGACCGTGTTAACTTGAAAAAATGATTGCTTAACAAATTTTGTTGGAAACTATACATTTTTAACATGTGAATATTATGTGATATATTAATCTCTTAACGCGTTTGATATTATGTGATAGATGTCTACCTCTAGAACAAGTCCCATTGACTCACCTAATAATAATGAAGAGTCAAATGTAAATTGAAATGATTCGTGGACTGATTCACAAGTTCCCTAAGAGGAACCGGAAGAAGAGTCGGAACCGGAAGAAGAATCGGAACCGGAAGAAGAATCGGAACCGGAAGAAGAATCGGAACCGGATGAAGAAGTAGAACTGGTGGGGGAAATAATAAAACGGTTAAGTAAAAGAAAATCCTCAACCAACCGATCAAGGTTAATTATGGTCAATGGTGTTTCCGCCAAGGAAGCAAAATATTGGGAGGATTACCAATTCTCCGATGAATCGGATTCCGACGAGAATTCCGATGATGTTATAGAAATTACCCCAACTGAATTTAAAAAGGCAAAAGAAAATAATAAGGGAAAGGGCATAAAAATAGAGAAATCTAATTCCAACCCCGATGAACTTTATATGTATTGTCAACCCCCGAAGTCCTTAAGTTGTAACAATGACCCGGGAACCTCTAAACCACCAGGTTTTTCTAAACCAATGTGGAAAACGACGGCTCGTATTAGGGGAACATCATATATCCCTAGAAACTTGGCAAAACGAACCAAAACCGAAGAAGAAGAAACAAGCGAGTCGGAATAAGATAGTTGTATTCGTGTGGTGTAATATATGTAATATAGTGTGCTTATGATTTATGATATATGTAAAAATTGCTTGTATTAATAAGTATTTTTTTTATGAATCTAACTCTTGTCTATTTTACAGTATAAAAACACAAAATGGATAGACAACCCAATATTTTAAGAGACCTACCCGGAGACATGATTGATGAAATCTTGTCTAGAGTCGGTCAGAATTCTTCGGCACAACTATTTAAGGCGAGATCAGTTTGTAAGACATTCGAAGAACGTTCCAAGAATGCCTTGGTTTATAAAAGGCTTTCGTTTGAAAGATGGGGGGTATCACATTGGGAAATCCATAAGTTACGATGTGTTTACTTTGACGCATATATTGCGGGGAACCCAAATGCTATTTTACGCAATGGGTTAAGAAATTATTTTGACTCAATATATCCGAATATTGGACTTCGTGATTTAGAAAAAGCGGCTAACATGCAACATAAAGAAGCATGTTATGCTTAAGGATTAGTAATGTTCGCTTCTCACCAAAGTGAGAACAAGAACATCGGGCTACAACTATTAAACAAAACGTTCCCACAAGTGACGGAGTCGGTAATTGGGGTAAGAAATGAGGTTTTTAGATTGTTACGGGACTGTTGGACATTACGTAACCCTCGTCCCTTTGACGACGTTACAACACGCTGTCTTATCAACGGCCATAATGGTTATGTTCCACAAGACCAAGGATGGGAAGTAATCCTAGTAAAACCAGAATGCATGACTTGTTTCTGGAAGTATGAATTACGTGTCTTTATTGCCTTTGCTGAACGACTTGTGTACTAGCTAGAATTATCTTCAAAACCATCTTGTATCAAATTTATTGTGTGCTATATTTCATGCTATATGTAAAATAAGCGGTATTGTAAGTTTGTAAAATATTGTGTAAAAGTTTGAACGCGAAATATTATTATAATCAGTTTTTCATATAGAATTGTAGTAGTTGAATTGTATATTAGCTACTAAGTATGAACTTAACGGGTAAGTACTACCCGAATTTAAATTTATAAAACGCTAATATGAAGAAAAAGCTTTTATAAATGAGTTCATATTATGCTACGAAATACTATTAACTACTCTTAATATTCTGTATGATTAACTTGTTCCATTTGATTATTTTGAAGGAAATGGCACCGACTACTCGACACACCGTGAATATGAATGAAGAGGAATTCCGTACTTTTCTAGCTTCAAACATAGCCGCAGTACAGGCTGCGCTACATACCAACAATAACCTTGGATCTAGCAGTACAGGAAATCGTGTAGGATGCACCTATAAAGAATTCACTGCCTGCAAACCTTTGGAATTTGATGGAACCGAAGGACCGATCGGATTGAAACGGTGGACCGAGAAGGTCGAATCGGTGTTTGCCATAAGTAAGTGTACTGAAGAGGACAAAGTGAAGTACGCTACGCATACCTTCAAAGGTTCTGCGTTAACATGGTGGAATACCTATCTAGAGCAAGTGGGACAAGACGATGCGTACGCACTACCGTGGTCAGCATTCAAGCACTTGATGAACGAGAAGTACCGTCCCAGAACCGAGGTCAATAAGCTCAAGACAGAACTTGAAGGGTTACGAACCTAAGGATTTGATATTACCACGTACGAAAGACGATTCACAGAATTGTGCCTATTGTGTCCGGGAGCATTCGAAGATGAGGAAGAGAAGATCGACGCGTTTGTGAAAGGATTACCGGAAAGAATCCAAGAAGATATAAGTTCACACGAGCCCGCCTCCATACAACAGGCATGTAGAATGGCTCACAAACTAGTGAACCAGATTGAAGAAAGAATTAAAGAACAGACTGCTTAAGAGGCTAATGTGAAGCAAGTCAAAAGAAAGTGGGAGGAAAACGGTGATAAGAATCGCCAATACAACAACAACAATAATCGCAACAATTATCCCAACAATCGCAACATCAATCGCAACTACAACAAACGGCCCAACAACAACAACAACAACAACAACAACAACAACAACAACAACAACAACAACAGCAACTACAACAATCATCCCAACAACAATAATAAACGCAACAACAACAACAATCAGAAGCAGCTATGCCAAAGGTGTGAAACGTATCACTCGGGGTTCTGCACCAAATTTTGCAACAAGTGTAAAAGAAATGGTCATAGCGCGGCAAAGTGTGAGGTCTACGGACCAGGGGTTAATAGAACGAAAGGAACAAATGGTGTCGGAACGAGTAATGGCGGAGCAAGTAGTGTCGGAGCAAGTTATGCCAATGTAGTTCGTTATAAATGTGGAAAACCGGGCCACATTATTAGAAATTGCCCGAACCAGGAGAACACGAATGGACAAGGCCGCGGAAGAGTTTTCAATATTAATGCGGCAGAGGCACAGGAAGACCCGGAGCTTGTTACGGGTACGTTTCTTATTGACAATAAATCTGCTTACGTTTTATTTGATTCGGGTGCGGATAGAAGCTATATGAGTAGAGATTTTTGTGCTAAATTAAGTTGTCCATTGACGCCTTTGGATAGTAAATTTTTACTCGAATTAGCAAATGGTAAATTAATTTCAGCAGATAATATATGTCGGAATCGAGAAATTAAACTGGTTAGCGAAACATTTAAGATTGATTTGATACCAGTAGAGTTAGGGAGTTTTGATGTGATAATCGGTATAGACTGGTTGAAAGAAGTGAAAGCAGAGATCGTTTGTTACAAAAATGCAATTCGCATTATACGAGAAAAAGGAAAACCCTTAATGGTGTACGGAGAAAAGGGCAACACGAAGCTACATCTTATTAGTAATTTGAAGGCACAAAAACTAATAAGAAAAGGTTGCTATGCTGTTCTAGCACACGTCGAGAAAGTACAAACTGAAGAAAAGAGCATCAATAATGTTCTCATTGCAAAAGAATTTCCCGATGTATTTCCGAAAGAATTACCGGGATTACCCCCACATCGATCCGTTGAATTTCAAATAGATCTTGTACCAGGAGCTGCACCAATAGCTCGTGCTCCTTACAGACTCGCACCCAGCGAGATGAAAGAACTGCAAAGCCAATTACAAGAACTTTTAGAGCATGGTTTCATTCGACCAAGCACATCACCGTGGGGAGCTCCTGTTTTGTTTGTCAAGAAGAAAGATGGTACATTCAGGTTGTGTATCGACTACCGAGAGTTGAACAAACTTACCATCAAGAACCGCTACCCACTACCGAGAATCGACGACTTATTTGATCAACTACAAGGCTCGTCTGTTTATTCAAAGATTGACTTACATTCCGGGTATCATCAAATGCGGGTGAAAGAAGATGATATTCCAAAGACTGCTTTCAGAACACGTTACGATCATTACGAGTTTATGGTCATGCCGTTTGGTTTAACTAATGCACCAGCTGTGTTCATGGACCTTATAAACCGAGTGTGTGGACCATACCTTGACAAGTTTGTCATTGTTTTCATTGATGACATACTTATTTACTCAAAGAATGACCAAGAACACGGTGAACATTTGAGAAAGGTGTTAGAAGTATTGAGGAAGGAAGAATTGTACGCTAAGTTTTCAAAGTGTGCATTTTGGTTGGAAGAAGTTCAATTCCTCGGTCACATAGTGAACAAAGAAGGTATTAAGGTGGATCCGGCAAAGATAGAAACTGTTGAAAAGTGGGAAACCCCGAAAACTCCGAAACACATACGCCAGTTTTTAGGACTAGCTGGTTACTACAGAAGGTTCATCCAAGACTTTTCCAGAATAGCAAAACCCTTGACTGCATTAACGCATAAAGGGAAGAAATTTGAATGGAATGATGAACAAGAGAAAGCGTTTCAGTTATTGAAGAAAAAGCTAACTACGGCACCTATATTGTCATTGCTTGAAGGGAATGATGATTTTGTGATTTATTGTGACGCATCAAAGCAAGGTCTCGGTTGTGTATTAATGCAACGAACGAAGGTGATTGCTTATGCGTCTAGACAATTGAAGATTCACGAACAAAATTATACGACGCATGATTTGGAATTAGGTGCGGTTGTTTTTGCATTAAAGACTTGGAGGCACTACTTATATGGGGTCAAAAGTATTATATATACCGACTACAAAAGTCTTCAACACATATTTAATCAGAAACAACTGAATATGAGGCAGCGTAGGTGGATTGAATTGTTGAATGATTACGACTTTGAGATTCGTTACCACCCGGGGAAGGCAAATGTGGTAGCCGATGCCTTGAGCAGGAAGGACAGAGAACCCATTCGAGTAAAATCTATGAATATAATGATTCAGAATAACCTTACTACTCAAATAAAGGAGGTGCAACAAAGAGTTTTAAAAGAGGGAAATTTAAAGGATGAAATACCCAAAGGATCGGAGAAGCATCTTAATATTCGGGAAGACGGAACCCGGTATAGGGCTGAAAGGATTTGGGTATCAAAATTTGGAGATATGAGAGAAATGGTACTTAGAGAAGCTCATAAAACCAGATACTCAATACATCCTGGAACGGGGAAGATGTACAAGGATCTCAAGAAACATTTTTGGTGGCCGGGTATGAAAGCCGATATTGCTAAATACGTAGGAGAATGTTTGACGTGTTCTAAGGTCAAAGCTGAGCATCAGAAACTATCAGGTCTACTTCAACAACCCGAAATCCCGGAATGGAAATGGGAAAACATTACCATGGATTTCATCACTAAATTGCCAAGGACTGCAAGTGGTTTTGATACTATTTGGGTAATAGTTGATCATCTCACCAAATCAGCACACTTCCTGCCAATAAGAGAAGATGACAAGATGGAGAAGTTAGCACGACTGTATTTGAAGGAAGTCGTCTCCAGACATGGAATACCAATCTCTATTATCTCTGATAGGGATGGCAGATTTATTTCAAGATTCTGGCAGACATTACAACAAGCATTAGGAACTCGTCTAGACATGAGTACTGCCTATCATCCACAAACTGATGGGCAGAGTGAAAGGACGATAAAAACGCTTGAAGACATGCTACGAGCATGTGTTATTGATTTCGGAAACAGTTGGGATCGACATCTACCGTTAGCAGAATTTTCCTACAACAACAGCTACCATTCAAGCATTGAGATGGCGCCGTTTGAAGCACTTTATGGTAGAAAGTGCAGGTCTCCGATTTGTTGGAGTGAAGTGGGGGATAGACAGATTACGGGTCCGGAGATTATACAAGAAACTACCGAGAAGATCATCCAAATTTAACAACGGTTGAAAATCGCCCAAAGTCGACAAAAGAGCTACGCTGACATTAAAAGAAAAGATATAGAATTTGAAATTGGAGAGATGGTCATGCTTAAAGTTACACCTTAGAAAGGCGTTGTTCGATTTGGTAAACGAGGGAAATTAAATCCAAGGTATATTGGACCATTCAAGATTATTGATCGTGTCGGACCAGTAGCTTACCGACTTGAGTTACCTCAACAACTCGCGGCTGTACATAACACTTTCCACGTCTCGAATTTGAAGAAATGTTTTGCTAAAGAAGATCTCACTATTCCGTTAGATGAAATCCAAATCAACGAAAAACTTCAATTCATCGAAGAACCCGTCGAAATAATGGATCGTGAGGTTAAAAGACTTAAGCAAAACAAGATACCAATTGTTAAGGTTCGATGGAATGCTCGTAGAGGACCCGAGTTCACCTGGGAGCGTGAAGATCAGATGAAGAAGAAATACCCGCATCTATTTCTAGAAGATTCGTCAACACCTTCAACAGCTTAAAATTTCGGGACGAAATTTATTTAACTGGTAGGTACTGTAGTGACCCGAACTTTTCCATGTTTATATATATTAATTGAGATTGATATTTACATGAATAAATGTTTCCAACATGTTAAGCAATCAAACTTGTTAAGACTTGATTAATTGAAATATGTTTCATATAGACAATTGACCACCCAAGTTGACCGGTGATTCACGAACGTTAAAACTTGTAAAAACTATATGATGACATATATATGGATATATATATATATATAGTTAACATGATACCATGATAAGTAAACATATCATTAAGTATATTAACAATGAACTACATATGTAAAAACAAGACTACTAACTTAATGATTTTTAAACGAGACATATATGTAACGATTATCGTTGTAAAGACATTTAATGTATATATATCATATTAAGAGATATTCATACATGATAATATCATGATAATATAATAATTTAAAATCTCATTTGATATTATAAACATTGGGTTAACAACATTTAACAAGATCGTTAACCTAAAGGTTTCAAAACAACACTTACATGTAACGACTAACGATGACTTAACGACTCAGTTAAAATGTATATACATGTAGTGTTTTAATATGTATTTATACACTTTTGAAAGACTTCAATACACTTATCAAAATACTTCTACTTAACAAAAATGCTTACAATTACATCCTCGTTCAGTTTCATCAACAATTCTACTCGTATGCACCCGTATTCGTACTCGTACAATACACAGCTTTTAGATGTATGTACTATTGGTATATACACTCCAATGATCAGCTCTTAGCAGCCCATGTGAGTCACCTAACACATGTGGGAACCATCATTTGGCAACTAGCATGAAATATCTCATAAAATTACAAAAATATGAGTAATCATTCATGACTTATTTACATGAAAACAAAATTACATATCCTTTATATCTAATCCATACACCAACGACCAAAAACACCTACAAACACTTTAATTCTTCAATTTTCTTCATCTAATTGATCTCTCTCAAGTTCTATCTTCAAGTTCTAAGTGTTCTTCATATATTCTACAAGTTCTAGTTACATAAAATCAAGAATACTTTCAAGTTTGCTAGCTCACTTCCAATCTTGTAAGGTGATCATCTAACCTCAAGAAATCTTTGTTTCTTACAGTAGGTTATCATTCTAATACAAGGTAATAATCATATTCAAACTTTGGTTCAATTTCTATAACTATAACAATCTTATTTCAAGTGATGATCTTACTTGAACTTGTTTTCGTGTCATGATTCTGCTTCAAGAACTTCGAGCCATCCAAGGATCCGTTGAAGCTAGATCCATTTTTCTCTTTTCCAGTAGGTTTATCCAAGGAAATTAAGGTAGTAATGATGTTCATAACATCATTCGATTCATACGTATAAAGCTATCTTATTCGAAGGTTTAAACTTGTAATCACTAGAACATAGTTTAGTTAATTCTAAACTTGTTCGCAAACAAAAGTTAATCCTTCTAACTTGACTTTTAAAATCAACTAAACACATGTTCTATATCTATATGATATGCTAACTTAATTATTTAAAAGCTTGAAACACGAAAAACACCGTAAAACCGGATTTACGCCGTCGTAGTAACACCGCGGGCTGTTTTGGGTTAGTTAATTAAAAACTATGATAAACTTTGATTTAAAAGTTGTTATTCTGAGAAAATGATTTTTATTTTGAACATGAAACTATATCCAAAAATTATGGTTAAACTCAAAGTGGAAGTATGTTTTCTAAAATGGTCATCTAGACGTCGTTCTTTCGACTGAAATGACTACCTTTACAAAAACGACTTGTAACTTATTTTTCCGACTATAAACCTATACTTTTTCTGTTTAGATTCATAAAATAGAGTTCAATATGAAACCATAGCAATTTGATTCACTCAAAACGGATTTAAAATGAAGAAGTTATGGGTAAAACAAGATTGGATAATTTTTCTCATTTTAGCTACATGAAAATTGGTAACAAATCTATTCCAACCATAACTTAATCAACTTGTATTGTATATTATGTAATCTTGAGATACCGTAGACACGTATACAATGTTTCGACCTATCATGTCGACACATCTATATATATTTCGGAACAACCATAGACACTCTATATGTGAATGTTGGAGTTAGCTATACAGGGTTGAGGTTGATTCCAAAATATATATAGTTTGAGTTGTGATCAATACTGAGATACGTATACACTGGGTCGTGGATTGATTCAAGATAATATTTATCGATTTATTTCTGTACATCTAACTGTGGACAACTAGTTGTAGGTTACTAACGAGGACAGCTGACTTAAGAAACTTAAAACATCAAAATATATTAAAAGTGTTGTAAATATATTTTGAACATACTTTGATATATATGTATATATTGTTATAGGTTCGTGAATCAACCAGTGGCCAAGTCTTACTTCCCGACGAAGTAAAAATCTGTGAAAGTGAGTTATAGTCCCACTTTTAAAATCTAATATTTTTGGGATGAGAATACATGCAGGTTTTATAAATGATTTACAAAATAGACACAAGTACGTGAAACTACATTCTATGGTTGAATTATCGAAATCGAATATGCCCCTTTTTATTAAGTCTGGTAATCTAAGAATTAGGGAACAGACACCCTAATTGACGCGAATCCTAAAGATAGATCTATTGGGCTTAACAAACCCCATCCAAAGTACCGGATGCTTTAGTACTTCGAAATTTATATCATATCCGAAGGGTGTCCCGGAATGATGGGGATATTCTTATATATGCATCTTGTTAATGTCGGTTACCAGGTGTTCACCATATGAATGATTTTTATCTCTATGTATGGGATGTGTATTGAAATATGAAATCTTGTGGTCTATTATTATGATTTGATGTATATAGGTTAAACCTATAACTCACCAACATTTTTGTTGACGTTTTAAGCATGTTTATTCTCAGGTGATTATTAAGAGCTTCCGCTGTCGCATACTTAAATAAGGACGAGATTTGGATTCCATGCTTGTATGATATTGTGTAAAAACTGCATTCAAGAAACTTATTTTGTTGTAACATATTTGTATTGTAAACCATTATGTAATGGTCGTGTGTAAACAGGATATTTTAGATTATCATTATTTGATAATCTACGTAAAGCTTTTTAAACCTTTATTGATGAAATAAAGGTTATGGTTTATTTTAAAATGAATGCAGTCTTTGAAAAACGTCTCATATAGAGGTCAAAACCTCGCAACGAAATCAATTAATATGGAACGTTTTTAATCAATAAGAACGGGACATTTCATGTGGTGTCCTAGGGATGAATCTATTGGAGAGATTCAAAGGTTTGGAGGTTTTTGAATGATCGAGTTCACGGTAAGGACTTTGATCATTCCAGTACTAGGAGTTATCGCGTGTTGTTTTTGTGTGAATGTTGCGTCAGTCCGGGTAAAGTACTTTGCGTGGACATGTGAAAATGGTAAGGTACGCATTTGTAATAATGACCGATCACCATTATTACGAAAGTGTATCTTGACATCAAGCATGACATGACGAGTACCGAACGGAGGAAACGTGGCATGGTTGGGGTAGATTCGGGATAAATGAGGGATCTTTATTGGTTCCTAGTTGATAGTGTCTCGGGTGATGTGCTTGTAGTCACATCGAGTTCGTTGCGAGTCGAGAAGTGTTACGGTGGATTCGGTTAGTTAAGTGAGTGAGCCAACTCACGAGTTTGGCGCGTACGTAGTAACCCTAAGTAGTGGGTGCATTATTTGAGATCTGTTATTCGTTGTAGTTACTCATCGTAACTTGGATGACCGAGTTATGTGTGTGCGTATGTGCGTCGAGGGCTTGAATTCCGTAAAGGAATGCGACGAGTCTAATGATTGTAGATTGGGTTACACTCGGGAGAGTGTGTGTGTGGTTAGAGAATCGTGTTAGGATTCAAATTGTAAGTCGCCTTGGAAATTGGCGAATCGAGGAGTCTTCGGGTCAATAAACTCATGGGAGTGGGACCCATATGACGATGCTTACGATAGTGTGTTAGTGTGACGGAAATTATAGGGTAACATTCCTAACGGAATACCCCTGTTGTGGTGTTTGTGCCGATGTGAGGTAGGGTGTAAGACTTGGTGTTCTCAAGCATCTCCTTAGTGTTAGATAAAGGGTTTCGTTAGGATATATCGTTTTGGCCTTGTGGAAATTTCGGGTAGCATGTGATCGCTTGGGACTTTTGATAAGACAATAGGCCGTAGGGTTTGTCTGGTAGGTATGACCTCGGGTCATTATTGTGGAGAGGTGGGTGACATCGGGTGTATGGAACCTAGAGATCGAGTTCTAAAATTCAGTAGGTTGTGGGGGGAGTCTGCATGACACTGCGTCAGGTGCCTTCTTATACCTGCTAGTGTGATGTTCAACTCCGGTGATGGTTTGATCGTTAGTGCTTGGAGTGCCGGTGAGATACCCTTGGAAGGAGCGGAGATTGTAATAGTGATCGACGGGTGATGGTAATTCGACGGTGGTGAAAGTTGAAGTTTAAGAACATTGTGGTGAATACTTCTTGCAAAGTGACGGATGAGCGCATCTTATTACTCTTAAGTGATAGACGGGTGAAGATTACCGGTGGACCAGTGATGGACTTAATGGTCGGATAGGCTGATGTTTCGCGAGGTGTATATAAAATAGCTTATATTTTTACAGGAAATACTATTAAATACGATACAATTTTACACAAGATATTTATTTATTTAGAGAACAGATATACTTAAACCTTGCTACAACACTTATAGGCAGTGTACCTAATCGTACAGTAGTGTAGTTTTAGTAAGTCCGGTTCGTTCCACAGGGAATCTTTTTAAACAAAGCTTAACGCTATATTAGTTTACTTTTATAAAAATACAAATATATATATATAAGTAATATTATTATTATAAAGGGGGGTTTTTACCGTTTAATGACCGGTTTGTCGATTTTAAAACTTTAGTCGCAGTTAAAACCAAATGTAAAATATTAAAAATAAATACAAGACTTAAATTAAAGCGTAAAGTAAATAACGATAATGAAATTGCGAATAATAAAAGTGCGATAAAATAAACTTGCGATAATTAAAAAGTACGAAAATTAAAAGTGCAATTAAATATAATAACAATAAATAAAAATGCGATAATTAGAAGTGCAATTAAATATAAAATAAAGGAAATTAAATATGAAATAAAAGAATTATGCTTATTTAAACTTCCGTAATCATGATGTTTGACGTGTTGATTTTAGTTTTATACCCATGGGTTAATTGTCCTTTGTCCTGGATTATTTAATATGTCCGTCTGCTTTTTGTCCATAACAGTCCATCAGTCATAAATATAAAGTGCGAGTGTCCTCGTCAAATTATTCTTATACCCGAAGTTAAATATTCCAACTAATTGGGGACTTAAACTGTAACAAGATTTTAATACTTTGTTTAATAATTACTCCAGGATGTCAACTGAGTGTAACCCAAGGTTTTAATATTTTGTTATCAATTATACCAAGTGTCCTTGTACATAATTTCACCCCTGTTTTAATTATTCTAGTGGCTATTAATCCATTCCCGTGTCCGGTTAAATGAACAATTATTCGTACATATAAATACCCCGCCCATCGTGTCCGATCGAGTGTATATGGTAATTTATAGGGATGCCCAATTGTAAATCTTTATATTAACATTAACAAACTATCATTTAGTTAAACAAATATAAAGCCCATTAATAGCCCATAGTCTAATTTCCACAAGTGTCGTTCTTTTGTCCAAACCCCAATTATGGTACAAAGCCCAATTACCCAATTTTAGTAATTAGCCCAACATCATGATTACTTCGTTTTAAATAAGCATAATAATAACTTAGTTACGAGACATTAAATTAAAAAGGTTGAACATAACTTACAATGATTAAAAATAGCGTAGCGTTACACGGACAGAATTTCGACTTACACCCTTACAATATTCGCTAACATACCCTTATTATTAGAATTATAATTAAAATTAAAATTAAAATACAAATTATAAATATAAATATTACGTATGAATGGAGAGAAGAGAAAGATAGATAGATTTGTGGTGCACCAAAGCTCGATTTTTATAGGCATGTGGGCTGGAACTGGGGCTCGTGCGATCGCATGGATTTATGCCTTCCAGGCCATACGATAGCATGGCCAGCTGGGGAGGCTCATATTTGGTTGTTTTCTTCTGCCGACGGTTTTATAAATAATATAATATATTAAATAATTATAAGAATTATTTAAATATTATATTATATTTATGTGCATAGTTGACTTGTAATTTTTAGTCCGTTGCGTCGAGCGTTGAGAGTTGACTCTGGTCCCGGTTCCGGATTTTTGAACGTCCTTGCGTACAATTTAATATCTTGTACTTTGCGTTTTGAATCTTGTACTCTTGTAAATTCGAGACGTTTCTTATCAATAATTGGAACCTCGTGGATTGTATTTTGTACTTTTGAGCTTTTTGGTCATTTGCGTCTTCAATTCGTCGAATCTGTCTTTTGTCTTCACCTTTTATTATTTAAACGAATATCACTTGTAAATAGAACAATTGCAACTAAAAGCTTGTCTTTCTTGAGGAATAATGCTATGAAATATATGTTCGTTTTTAGCATTATCAAATATTCCCACACTTGAGCGTTGCTTGTCCTCAAGCAATATCGTCTTGAAATACTAGAATCACTTCTTTATTCTTCACACTTTGTACATCAGTGATTTTTACACGGCGGTATAAACAATGGTAGTAACGATGTGGTTTACAGTCCCATATGACTATATAAAAATTTAGATCCATTAAGGAAATTGGATCTTTATAAAAACATTTGATCTTTTGAAAATTAAATCTAGTTTTTACCCTAGATAAGTTTTCCGGATTAACCCTTCACCGGTGTTTGCAAAATATTTTTGTGGGTTTGGTGGGTTTCAGATTTGAAAATTTTAGCTCAAAACTTGCGGTTTTGTGTCACCCACTTGCTAACCTTGTATTTGGAAAGCAACACGTCCAGTTTACTTGTCCCGTATATTACCTTTCGATAAACTACCATCCGGTTGTAAAGGAAAGCGTTGAACAAGCAACTGTTAAGGCAATGTCCCCTGACATGCTTTTAATTATGGTCTATAACGTGTTGGACGCAATTACTATCCTTGGTAGGAGCAATAGTAAAGCTCACCCTTATGATTTTTCGGTCTGGCACAAGGTCCTGTCTTTGACCATGCTATGCAACCACCGTTCTTACGGTTGACACCCGATTTGGTTCAGGTGACCTAATGAATTCCAGGTGAATTCCTAGGATTTTACGTTCAATGGTAATGAACGCATTGAAAATGGGTTTTCAGAAAACAAATCGGTTTTAATTTGATCAAAATATTTTCTCGTTCAAGCTCGAGTTTAGATATCATCGAATTCCATGAGTTTGTAATTCTCAATCTTTAAAGTCAGTCTCAAGGATTGAGTAATATCAGTCTTAAAAGCTGATTTTTAATCTTTAAGGAGATTATCCTTTCTGGGGGTCTGATTCATTAGTCTTATCTAGCTAATTTGCACGGCGCCCTCCCCATTTTACGAGACAGATCCTCTCATGGTTAGGATAAGTCTGACCACTTGGCGACCCTGTTTGATGCTGAGGTCCGTGGATTTCCTGCTGATTTTAGTGATGACTTTTCTAGATTTTTCGTCAACCTACAGCTGGTCTGGACGACAACTTCTTGACCTAAATCAAGAAGCGCGTGTCTTTTTCGGAAGACTTTACTTCCTTTTAATGATGGAATTGATTCATCGTGTAGATCCATCTTTTCTTTTCTTTCATCGGGTAAAACAGTTTAGTTTAGTTCAAAGCAAAAGTATTTTCAGTTATTTGTCACAGATATATGTGACATATGTTTAAGATAACTTGGTAAATTTTCCCACACTTGGCTTTTATTTTCCTTTTTATCGTCCTCTATTCCATTTTGAATGAATTTTAACATTTTGGTTTGTTTCTCAATTTATGTCCTTTCCGAGGTTACAATAATTTCGGTGTTAACACCTAGTTTTATCGTTCATAAATATGTATAAACATGATTTTGAGTTCATTTAATTGAAAATTTTGAAAATTTTTACTAGAATTGGGTAGTCAGTATATAAGACTAGGGCTGTTCTTTATTAGAGAGCACTAGATTCTAATACAACTACTACGTTACTAGTATTTTTAATGGTAACCAAGTGTATAAAGATAAAAATTTTAAAAATCCGAAAGAATTTAACCCCTTCCCACACTTAAGATCTTGCAATGCCTTCATTTGCAAGAAATCAGTACAATTTAAATTATTGAGGGTGATTAGCGTAGAAATGATTAAATTTTACCAAAGTTTCCAAACATATTGGCGTTTGTTTGCTGAATGATAAATGGTGCATATCATTTGTTCATTTCGTCTGTTGTTACATCACATTTATTTGTCATCTTGTCGTCAAAATTAGTAGCTTTTGCTGAACTTAATGCCAGTCTTTGAAAATGCGCTGTTTTATCCTGTTTTGTACAATCGACAATATACATACATACAAATATAATCATGCATGGCAATTTGAAATGGGACTTAATATCCCACTTTCAAATTCTAAATATGAAATATTAGTACAAAATAATAATAAAATAATAAAAATTACACAAATATATCCAATAACATAAGTTTAAACATGAAAAAGTCAAAAGATAAAAACATAAAAATCATAAAAATAACCAAATGGAACTAAATCAGTCTGGATAGGGGTTCCAGTTCATCTCATCGGGTGGGTTCCATTATTGGTTATAGGTGTTCTGATAGGCTTGATCATAGTCATACTGGTTAAAGGGTGGTCGGATATCGGGGCTATGTGGCGGAAAATGAGCAGGTCGAGTAGGTACATAGTTATTTGGTACCTGATATGATAGCTGGCTCATGATTTGGTGCTGATGAACTAACCAGCTATCGTGTTGGCGTCACCTATAATCCTCATATACTCGCTCGGAGTTCCACTGCTCATACATACTATGTCTGGCCGCGTTCGTCATTGCTTCCTCATCTATACGAACGTGGACGTCAAGAATAGCATCTCGAAAGACATCCCTAATGTCTTCCGCCTCCTCCATTTCCTCGTCTGAGCCTCTCTCTACCTGAGGATGAGATCCCTCATAGGGTACTGCCTGGTTACGTCTACTTTTCAATACCTTAGCACCCACATAAACTTTCAATCCTAAGGGCTCAACCTGTTCTCTACAAATCTGTAATGGACCCCCTTGGTTTCTATCAACACCTAAATACTCTCCAATGAGAGTAACAAAAATACCTCCTCCTATTATACTCCCGTCCTGCATTCCCTCTACCATTTTAGATAAATAAAAAGCAACACAGTAAGGGATATTGACAAAGCTTCTAGGATCCCGAATACACTTTAGGTAGAATAAATCATATAAGGTAATTTTTTCTTTATTATGACCTCTTTGTGTAATCGAGTTAGCTAAAAATCTATGAATAATACGAAGCTCGGCTCTGTCAATATGTGTATAGGAGTGTCCTCCTGCTCGTGTAAAAACATCAAAATGTGACATACGCCTCCAAATGGCGTCAGCGTCAAAGTTACTATCTACCCGTTCACCATAATGAATCAAGTTTGTACAATCGGGTAATAGCAACTCACCAGGAGTATATATCTGTAAGGCACTGGCCATGTCCAGCATGGACATTCTGTACATCCTACCGCCAAGGATAAACCTAAGAAATCTTCTATCATCTATTCTAACTATATTTGTATCAAGTGATACAGTACTTATCAACTCAACACACCATTCCTTATATACAGGTCTACGAATGGTGAAAAGACGTTCCCAATCTGTAAAAGAAGAACTGCCATACCTTTGAACTAAAAGCTGTCTAACACGGTCAGCTAGATGGACCGTTTCCAAAGGGGCCCAATCAATTACCCTTGGCACCTCTACATTTTTTGTTACCAATTTGAATTTGTTCCTTTGATATGTCTCGTAATCTCTCCATCTTCTATCAAATCTCAGATTAGGATGTAGAGTGTGCTCAGGAATCGTTGGGAATTCTACTGGCGGCCTCATTGGGAATACTATGAATTCATCAACAAACTGTACCAGATCATAATAAGGTATGTGCTGATCAGGCTGTTGTTGTTCCTGTTGTGGTTCTTGTTCGTGTTGCATTTCTGGTTCTGGTTCTGGTGCTGGTGCTGGTCGTCTAGATGATGATGCTCCTGAACCTCCAGTATCGGCTCTCTGTAAAACACATTAAACACAAAATTTGTGCATCCAAATATGCATTAGTGTTAGCAAAATAACAACTTAAAACAATCACTATAACATGTTAAATCAAAATTAAACATATACACATTTTCACAATTTTTCACAATTCTACACTTTTCAAATAAGCACATATGAAAATGTATACAAAATTCATAAGCATTTAACTCAAATAACATGTCAAAATATTCATTACTAATAATTAAACAAGTCTCAAATGGCAAATATATCAAATTAATCAAGTTCATGAATTTTGGACTTAAAAAGTCCATTTTAATCTCCAAAAATCATGTTTAGGATCATTGTTTGGATCATTTAACTATCTAAACATGTTACACTACTCAATTTAGCAATAATTCATGACAAAAATCGGCCATAACCTGTTTATATCAAAAAGCTCCAAATTTCTCAAGAACACAAACTCTAGATTTCTAAAAATTTTGAAGTTTTTGGCTTCAAATCATGTTAAATAGCATCAATCTAGGTTATACATGCATAAAATACTAACAATTTAACACTAATTACACTAGAAATTAACAAAATTGCATTAGGTAAAAAATTGCTAATTATCACAAAAACTAGGAATTTATAGAGTTTAAGGGTGTAATTTTTACCAATTTGCTGAAGAATGAGAATCTAGGCATGATTAGAGCAAGAAAAATGACGAATTACGGTGAATTTTGGCGAAATTTGGTGAAGATTTGAGAGTTTTTTCGGGTGTATGTGTGTGTTTTGTGGGAAGAACAGACCCGCTGGACTTCTTGTATCTGGCCTGGATTTCAGCTCCATGCGATCGCATGGAGTTGAAGTGTAAAACCCATGCGATCGCATGGGGGTCCGGGTACAGTGTTTTCAGCTTTTTTTTTTTTTTTTTTTTTTTTTTTTTATAAAACCTTATACTTTATAAAACTTATAATTAATTAAATTTTAAAAATTTTGTTTTCCTTTAGGAGCGAGGGCGTTTCGGATCGTTGTCCTAGTCTGTCCCTCGACAAAATTTTAAAATTTGTCAAATCAAAGCGCGTTTTTAAAAGTAAAGATTTTTGGGTTTTTTAATGTTTTTGGCATACTTTAATTCAATAAGATTAAAAATAATGATAATAAAAGTTCTCGTCCCTCCCTCGGGTAAAGCAATTTCGGTTCAAAGACCTAGTCTTCAACTTACGACGAATTTTAAAAATCATATTTTTAACTTAATGAGATAAAGTAAATTTTTGTTTTTAAATTCACACAATTTAAATATAAAATTCAAAATTAATATTAAAAATTCACACCAAACTTAAAATTTGAAATGCATAAAATTAAAAATTCCTATTTTAAAAATTAAAAATTCACACCAAACTTAATTTAAAAATTCATATTATAAATTCACACCAAACTTATATTAATTTTTCAAATATTTATAATTTTAAATATATTGTTTTTATAAAGTTTACAATATTAATTTAAGATTTAAATATTAATTTTAAAAACATGGTAAAAATAAAATTAAAAATCTTTTTGGCTTTTTATCCCACTTTAATCAATCAAATATTATCAAAAATATGCGCCCCTCTTTTCGGTAAAGTAATTTCGGTTCCAAGACCTAATTTAACTCATGACGAATTTTTGAAATATTTTGGGTTGATTGATTAAAGATATTTATACCTTAAGAATAAACGTTAAATTTCGCAGTGATGTAATAAATTTTTGAATGATATCAATAATTTCGGTCGCCAAACCTAATTTTATTCAATACCAATTTAATACTTTATAGCGAACAAATTAGCGTTTATTATCAAAAGGTAAAAAAAAAAAAAAAAAAAAAACTGTACAAACATACATGTGAAATAGATTTCTTAGTTATATGATCTATCCCATTCATAAGATAGTCGGTTTAATTGGTTTTCCATAGCTACATAGGCGTAACCTCGAGCATTCAGTGTCTTTTCTTCTAAACATATGAACGGTCCGTCTCTGCATAAAGTAACAAATTCGGTGTTTGAATAGGTTTGATTATTTGAACATTTACCTCCATGTGACCATTTTCCGCATTTGTGACATCTTTCTAGGTGTCGTGCTCTTCTTTTTGCTGCGAATTTTGATTTTCCTTTACCAAATTGTAACTTATTATCTTCGCATCTGGATTCTTTTCTAACTCCGTCCATTCTTTCTCTGATTACTGATACTATTTCACTCGGAAGTGTGTCATTATTACGTTTAGTGATCAAAGCGTGTAGCATTAGACCATGGTTTAGTTCACAGGCAGTCTTCATTTTGTAAAAACCTAAAAAAAATAAAAATTCAGAATGGGGGGAGAAGACTAGTTCTTTAGGGTCTGCTAGGGAAAGACCATTCAGGTTCCATTTTCGAGAACTACACGAAAATAGACAATCTAACTCTAACAGAAATACATATTATCTTTTAAAGACTTGATTCTCCCCACACTTAGTTAGCTGTGGTGTCGAAATTGTGATTAACTTCGTTGTCGACTTCCATCGGACTATCTATATAATGTTTAACTCTGTGTCCATTAACTTTAAATTCAATCCCATTTGAATTTATTAATTCTATCGTTCCGTATGGGAAAATTCTTTTGACTATGAATGGTCCAGACCATCTTGATTTCAATTTTCCAGGAAATAGCTTGAATCGCGAATTGAAAAGAAGAACTGTGTCTCCTTCTTTAAATTCTTTTGAACTTCTGATTCTTTTATCATGCTATTTCTTCGTTCTTTCTTTATAGATTAACGAATTTTCGTATGCTTCATGTCTTAATTCTTCTAATTCGTTTAGTTGACTTAATCGTAGACGTCCGGCTTCATGTAAATCAAGATTACATGTCTTCAAAGCCCAAAACGCTTTGTGTTCAATTTCTACTGGAAGATGACATGCTTTTCCATAAACAAGTCTAAAAGGTGTGGTTCCAATTGGAGTTTTGTAGGCTGTTCTAAAAGCCCAGAGTGCATCCTCCAATTTAATGGATCATTCCTTCGGATTTGATCCTACGGTTTTCTCTAGAATACGTTTTAAAGCTCGGTTGGTATTTTCAACTTGTCCACTTGTTTGTGGATGATATGCGGTGGAGATTTTATGAGTTACTCCATATCTTTTAAGTACTTTCTCAAGTTGATTATTACAGAAATGAGTTCCCCGATCACTTATTAAAGCTTTCGGTATTCCAAACCTTGCAAAAAGACGTTTTAAAAAGTTGACTACAACTCGTGCATCGTTAGTTGGGAGAGCTTGTGCTTCCGCCCATTTAGATACATAATCAATGGCTACGAGTATATATAGATTATTATGAGATTTTGGAAATGGACCCATAAAGTCAATACCCCAAATGTCAAATACTTCACATACTTAGATGACATTTTGTGGCATTTCATCACGTTGACTTATTTTTTCGGCCCTTTGACATGCATCACAGGATTTGCAAAGAAGGTGTGCGTCTTTGTAAATTGTAGGCCAATAGAATCCAACATCATAAACTTTTCTTGCTGTTAGTTGAGGCCCATAATGCCCTCCTGTTGGTCCTGTGTGACAATGGTTTAATATTTTACTAGCTTCATCTCCAAATACACATCGGCGTATTATTCCATCTGGACAACTTTTAAACAAATGTGGATCTTCCCAGAAATAGTGTTTTATATCACTGAAGAATTTCTTTCGTTTTTGGTACGATAATCCTTTTTCAAGGAATCCACAAACTAAGTAGTTTGCATAGTCTGCAAACCATGGAATTTCTTTATAATCTATCTTCAATAGATATTCATCAGGAAAGTTGTCTTGTATGGCCGATTCATTCAGAACTTCTAATTCGGGATTTTCAAGACGAGAAAGATGATCAGCGGCGAGATTTTCTGCTCCTCTTTTATCTCGGATTTCAATATCAAACTCTTCTAAGAGTAAGATCCAACGGATTAATCTTGGTTTAGCATCTTGTTTTGAAAATAGGTATCTAAGAGCAGAATGGTCGGTATAGACCACCGTTTTTGCTAGAACGAGATATGATCGAAATTTGTCAAAAGCAAAGACAATAGCAAGGAGTTCTTTCTCAGTAGTTGTATAGTTCGTTTGTGCTCCTTGTAACGTCTTACTAGCATAATATATAGGTTGAAATCGTTTTTCAATCCTTTGTCCTAAAACGGCTCCCATTGCAAAATCACTTGCATCGCACATTAGTTCAAATGGTAGATTCCAATTTGGTGTTATCATGATCGGCGCATTAGTTAGTTTTTCTTTAAGAATATTAAAAGATTTGATACACTCATCTGAAAAGATGAATGGAGCATCCTTTTCTAGGAGTTTATTCATAGGAGTGGCAATTTTAGAAAAATCTTTTATGAAACGTCGGTAAAAACCGGCATGCCCTAGAAAACTCCTAACTCCTCTAACATTGGTGGGATGTGGAAGTTTAGCAATTACATCTACTTTAGCTCTATCCACTTCAATTCCTTCTTTTGAAATTTTATGACCAAGAACGATGCCTTCTTTAACCATGAAATGGCATTTTTCCCAATTAAGTACTAGATTTGATCGTTCGCATCTAATAAGCATTCGTTCCAGATTACCTAGACATGATTCAAATGTATCACCGAAGACTGAAAAATCATCCATGAAAACTTCCATGCATTCTTCTATCATGTCGTGAAAAATCGCCATCATACACCTTTGAAAGGTTGCAGGGGCGTTGCAAAGTCCAAATGGCATGCGTTTGTAAGCAAAAGTACCATAAGGGCACGTGAATGTGGTTTTCTCTTGATCTTCGGGTGATATTGGAATTTGAAAATATCCGGAAAATCCATCTAGAAAACAATAGTAACTATTTTCGGCTAATCTTTCCAACATTTGATCTATGAAAGGTAAGGGAAAGTGATCTTTTCTGGTGGCGTCATTTAATTTTCTATAATCAATACACACACGCCATCCTGTTACAGTCCTAGTAGGAATAAGCTCATTTTTCTCATTTGTAATGACAGTCATGCCACCCTTCTTAGGCACGCATTGAACTGGGCTTACCTATGGACTATCAGAGATTGGATAAATTAGACCTGCGTCTAGCAGTTTAATAATCTCTTTCTTAACTACATCTTGCATATTAGGATTTAGTCTTCGTTGGCGTTGCACATACGTTTTATGACCTTCTTCCATAAGGATTTTATGTGTGCAATACGAAGGACTTATTCCTTTAATATCATGAATCTTCCATGCAATGGCTGGTTTATGAGCTTTCAACACAGAAATGAGTTGTGATTTCTCATTTTCAGTAAGAGAAGACGATATTATTACAGGTAATTCAGATTCACCATGTAAATACGCGTATTCCAAATGGTTTGGAAGTGGCTTTAACTCTAATTTCGGAGGTTCTTCTATCGATGATTTATATCGATATCTGTCTTCTTCTTTTAGCATTTGAATTTCTTCTGTTGTTGGTTCATATCCATTAGCTATAAGTGTAGCTAACATTTCAGCTTCATCAATTGGTTCATTACCTTCTCCTAAAGAACATTCTCCTGTTCCTTGTAATTCTGGAAATTCTTCTAATAATTCTGCATGTGCATCTATAGTTTGAATATAATAACATGTATCATCTGCAGATTGCGGTTGTTGCATTGCTCTATCAACTGAAAAGGTAACACTCTCATCCTCTATACTTAGGGTCAATTTCTTACCGAACACGTCTATCATTGCTTTAGCCGTGTTTAAGAATGCTCTTCCTAATATGAGAGGAACTTGAGAATCTTCTTCCATGTCTAAAACAACAAAATCTACTGGAAATACTAAAGTACCAACTTTAACTAGCATGTTCTCCATTATCCCTCTAGGATATTTTATTGATCTATCGGCTAGTTGTATGCTTATTCTGGTTGGTTTCAATTCTCCAAGGTCTAGTTTAGCGTATAGTGAATACGGCATTCGATTTAAACTAGCACCTAAGTCTGCCAATGCTTCTATTGAACTAAGACTACCCAGAAAACATGGAATTGTGAAACTTCCTGGATCAGATAATTTTTCTGGTATCTTATTCAACAGCACTGCTGAACAATTAGCATTCATAGTAACAGCCGAGAGTTCTTCCATTTTTTTTCTATTTGAGATTAGATCTTTCAAGAATTTAGCATATCTAGGCATTCCTGAAATCACATCAATGAAAGGAAGATTTACATTTATCTGTTTAAACATATCCAAGAATTTGGATTGCTCGGCTTCAAGTTTCTCTTTCTTCATTTTACTCGGGTAAGGAAGTGGTGGTTGGTATGGTTTAACATAAGGTTTAGCCTTAACTGTGTTATCTTCATTAACCTTTTCAACTACCGGTTCTTTTTCCTTATCTTGATCAGGTTGTGGTTCTTGTGGAGTAGGAATAGCTTCATCAGAAGTTACAGGTATTTCAGGTGGTTTAAGTGTTGTACCACTTCTTGTGGTAATGGCTTTAGCTGTTTCATTCCGGGGGTTAGCATTTGTATCACTAGGTAGACTTCCCGGTTTTCTTTCACCTATTAACCTTGCTAGGTTACTTACTTCTTGTTCCAGATTTTGAATAGAAGCTTGTTGATTTCTAAATGCTTGAGCATTTTGTTCATTAGTTTGTTTCTGAGATGTGAAAAACTGCGTTTGAGTTTCAACTAGCTTCGTCATCATATCTTCTAAATTCGGCTTTTTATCATCGGTTTGTTGTGGTGGTTTGTTTTGAAAATTAGGTCTTTGCTGATTATAAGTATTATTGGATACTTGTTGATTGCTAGAACCTTGTTGGTTGTTGTATGGAATATTTCGGTTATAATTTTGGTTTTGATTGTAAATCGGTCTTGGCGGTTGATAATTATTCTGATAATTATTTCCAGGCCTTTGGTTTATGTATGAAATATTCTCTCTTTGTTCCATTGTTAATTCAATACTGAGACAATCTTTTATCAAATGTGGTCCTCCACACTGCTCACAACTAATTCGTATTGAGTGAATATCCTTAGTCATCTTTTCCATTCGTCTCTCCACAGCATCCATCTTTGCGGAAATGGAATCTAAGTCATGGCTAGAATCGGCTCTAGCTGCTTTAGATGATCTAATGATATCTTTTTCTTGGTGCCACTCATGTGAGTGGGAAGCAGTGTTATCAATAATTTTGTAAGCATCAGTTTCGGTTTTCTTCATAATAGAACCACCAGCTGCTATATCTATGTCTTTTCTTGTAGTGATGTCGCATCCTTGGTAGAATATTTGTACTATTTGACAGGTGTCTAAACCATGTTGCGGACATCCTCTTAATAACTTTCCATATCTAGTCCACGCCTCATATAGAGTTTCATTTGGTTTCTGTGTAAACGTAACAATTTCTGCTTGAAGTCTTACGGCTTTAGATGCAGGAAAGAATTGTTTAAGAAATTTTTCAACTAAAACGTCCCATGTATCAATCGCCCCTTCAGGTAATGATTCCAACCAATCTTTGGCTTCTCCCTTTAAAGTCTAGGGAAATAACATGAGATATATCTATTCATCCTCTACTTCTCGGATTTTAAATAGTGTGCAGATCCTATTAAAGGTACGTAGATGTTCATTTGGATCTTCCTTTGGCGCACCACTAAATTGGCATTGATTAGTCACCATGTGTAGAATTTGTCCTTTGATTTCATAATCTGGCGCATTAATGTCTGGATGAGTTATTGCGTGACCTTGGCCAGTGCGTTTAGCTCTCATTCGGTCTTCCATACTTAAAGGTTCCAGATTCTCCATAATTGAATTTGTTGAATCGGAATCACTAGAGGATTCTGATTTAATGGTTCGTTCCTCAACAATCTCTGTTTGAATGATTGGTGGTTCCGGGGGAAAGTTTAGTGGTTCAGGATCTACGAACCGTTCCTGAATATTCTCCGGATTCTCAATTGTGAGGTCGGGTTCAAAAAATGGATTATTGGAAATTTGAACTGAAGTACTTGGTCGACTGGATGACGTTTCTAAAGAAAAATCAACGGTGGTAATATTTGCTAAATGTCTTGATCTAGTTACAGGTGGTGAACGTACAAAAGGTGGTGAACGTCTTGCTCGGTGCATTCACTGAATATCCTATTAGTTTTTAAAAGGAAAGAAAAATTATAATAAGTTATCCAATCAATAGACTTTTCTGATTTTGCCCACATTTCGAATAGCCAAAAGATGCAGCAGAGGGGCAGGATTCGTTTGGTCTCAATATAATTGAGGACTGTTTGGCTCCAATAACCCGGTCCACGTACAAATCCAACTATTACTACGAACCGGAAAATTTTGATGTCTATCAATTTAACCACATAAAATAAATTTTCGTAATTTTAAGAAATTTAGATAAGAAGTAGAATAAAAATCTATGTCCTAAAACTAGAATAGCGAGAAATAAGAAAGAAAAAGAGCTCGTCGAAAAAGGTCGAAAAAGAAAAATGGTTGAAAAATAAAAGGTGACGGAAAAATAAAAGAAACTTATAAAACTTAAAACACTTGACTAACCTAACCTTATTACTACAACTAACTTAAAATTATAATCGCAAATTGAGATTACTAATTGGAATGATAATTGATACATAGTAAAAGGTGTCTAAAAATATTAAAGCTTACAGGAAAAACTAAATCCCAAATGGAAATAACTTAAAAAGAAACTAAAACTTAAAAAGGCGTCGCAAAATTCTAAAGCACTTAAATCTTAGTCTAAAGAAAAAGCACTTAAGGAATTCTACGGCAAAGCCTAAAAATCTAGAAGTAAAAATAATTATGGCAAAAACTATGAATTAAAACTAAATATGAGCGAAAAATACAAATATTACGCTAAAACGATTAAAAAGGGACAAAATATAAAAATATATAAAAAGTTGTAAAAAGTACAATTTTTATAAAAATATTATTTTTATATTATTTATTTTATAAAACTATTAATTTTATAATTTAAATAAACTAATTAAACTAAAAATACAAATTAATAATAAAAACTAAATTAATATATATTATATATAACCCTAATTAGGGTTTAAATATAATAATTATTATTATTATCCGTAATTAATGCATGCTGCAGTCTGGCGTGTCAGATGGGCTCATGCGATCGCATGAGTCCTCAGTTGCCCAGCCATGCGATCGCATGGGCTAGGGTTTCTGGCCAAGAGCTGGGCTGCTACAGTGTTCGGGCCGAATTAATTATATTTTTTTTTCTGTTTTTTGCTGTAAAATATAAAATATATTTATTAATTAAATAAAACTTATATTTTTACAAACTAAAAAAAATAGAAATAAAGAAACTTTATAAAACTTAAATATTTACCAAACTCTAAAAAAAATATTTATATTTTTGTTTTTCTTTTTATATTTTCGAATATTTAAAACGTATTTTTATAAAAACAAATTTTAATAAAAGTAAACTAAAAATTCTTTTTTTTTATTAGCGTTGCGCTTCCGGCTTTTAAGCTAGATCGTTCCCCGGCAGCGGCGCCAAAAATACTTGATGTTTCGCGAGGTGTATATAAAATAGCTTATATTTTTACAGGAAATACTATTAAATACGATACAATTTTACACAAGATATTTATTTATTTAGAGAACGGATATACTTAAACCTTGCTACAACACTTATAGGCAGTGTACCTAATCGTACAGTAGTGTAGTTTTTAGAAAGTCCGGTTCGTTCCACAGGGAATCTTTTTAAACAAAGCTTAACGCTATATTAGTTTACTTTTATAAAAATACAAATATATATATATAAGTAATATTATTATTATAAAGGGGGGTTTTTACCGTTTAATGACCGGTTTGTCGATTTTAAAACTTTAGTCGCAGTTAAAACCAAATGTAAAATATTAAAAATAAATGCAAGACTTCAATTAAAGCGTAAAGTAAATAACGATAATGAAATTGCGAATAATAAAAGTGCGATAAAATAAACTTGCGATAATTAAAAAGTACAAAAATTAAAAGTGCAATTAAATACAATAACAATAAATAAAAATGCGATAATTAGAAGTGCAATTAAATATAAAATAAAGGAAATTAAATATGAAATAAAAGAATTATGCTTATTTAAACTTTCGTAATCATGATGTTTGACGTGTTGATTTTAGTTTTATACCCATGGGTTAATTGTCCTTTGTCCTGGATTATTTAATATGTCCTTCTGGTTTTTGTCCATAACAGTCCATCAGTCATAAATATAAAGTGCGAGTGTCCTCGTCAAATTATTCTTATACCCGAAGTTAAATATTCCAACTAATTGGGGACTTAAACTGTAACAAGATTTTAATACTTTGTTTAATAATTACACCAGGATGTCGACTGAGTGTAACCCAAGGTTTTAATATTTTGTTATCAATTATACCAAGTGTCCTTGTACATAATTTCACCCCTGTTTTAATTATTCTAGTGGCTATTAATCCATTCCCGTGTCCGGTTAAATGAACGATTATTCGTACATATAAATACTCCGCCCATCGTGTCCGATCGAGTGTATATGGTAATTTATAGGGACGCTCAATTGTAAATCTTTATATTAACATTAACAAACTATCATTTAGTTAAACAAATATAAAGCCCATTAATAGCCCATAGTCTAATTTCCATAAGTGTCGTTCTTTTGTCCAAACCCCAATTATGGTACAAAGCCCAATTACCCAATTTTAGTAATTAGCCCAACATCATGATTACTTCGTTTTAAATAAGCATAATAATAACTTAGCTACGAGACATTAAATTAAAAAGGTTGAACATAACTTACAATGATTAAAAATAGCGTAGCATTACATGGACAGAATTTCGACTTACACCCTTACAATATTCGCTAACATACCCTTATTATTAGAATTATAATTAAAATTAAAATTAAAATATAAATTATAAATATAAATATTACGTATGAATGGAGAGAAGAGAAAGATAGATAGATTTGTGGTGCACCAAAGCTCGATTTTTATAGGCATGTGGGCTGGAACTGGGGCTCATGCGATCGCATGGATTTATGCCTTCCAGGCCATGCGATCGCATGGCCAGCTGGGGAGGCTCATATTTGGTTGTAGTCTTCTGCTGACGGTTTTATAAATAATATAATATATTAAATAATTATAAGAATTATTTAAATATTATATTATATTTATGTGCATAGTTGACTTGTAATTTTTAGTCCGTTGCGTCGAGCGTTGAGAGTTGACTCTGGTCCCGGTTCCGGATTTTCGAACGTTCTTGCGTACAATTTAATATCTTGTACTTTGCGTTTTGAATCTTGTACTCTTGTAAATTCGAGACGTTTCTTATCAATAATTGGAACCTCTTGGATTGTATTTTGTACTTTTGAGCTTTTTAGTCGTTTGCGTCTTCAATTCGTCGAATCTGTCTTTTGTCTTCACCTTTTATTATTTAAACGAATATCACTTGTAAATAGAACAATTGCAACTAAAAGCTTGTCTTTCTTGAGGAATAATGCTATGAAATATATGTTCGTTTTTAGCATTATCATAGGCCAAATGTTATGACGAAGGGTCGATATTGCGGTCGATGCGATTATTGTGTCGGATTGGTCCCTCTTCTCCATGAGATTGGGCAATTATTGATAAAGGTTCGTTAAGTGGAAGGCCAGGTGATCTCGACGGAGATGCACGACTGATTAAGCGGAACGGCATATGCCTAGACTTAGAGGCATACATAGGATTTTGATGGAGTTCGCTCTGCGAACGACGAAGGGTTGTTAGTTGTTATTCGTGGTACAAAGGTGCGATGTCATCGCCTGTACGACATCTCTTGTGATTGTGCATGACGGCTCGGAGAGCCTAAGGTGAATTTATGGTGGTTCGGTGCGGATGACCAACGATGAGGGTGGTTGTGTTTTGTGAAATGGTAATTCCGCAGGATGTTATCATCTTAGCGGTGAGAAATGGAGCTAAATCCTAAGTGGGGGAGTTTTTACTGAAGTATGGGGAAGCTTCGGTGGTGTTAGATCAAGTAAAGTGTAAGACTTCTTAGAAAAGGTGGTCGTGTAGTACCATTGTGCGGTGTGAGACCAAATGTGAAGTTTGAGATCTCGGAGTGAGGAAAATGAAGTTGTCATTGCGAGTGCTTTCGTGATGCAAATTTGGGTTGGTGTGAAGCTCGGATAGTACTTTTAAGGGAGTATGAGTTGATATCGTGGTGAATACTGTATTTTTCTTTCTCAGGAAACGTGGACGTGGAAATTGTCAGTGGATTATTCCACTTTATGGACGATTGTGAGACGGAGAGTGTCGATTCTGATTGTCTCGCGTAGAGACATGCGGTTGTTGTTGGTTTGCGAGAGTGTGTACCGTAGTAATGTGACCCGTAGGTTGCGTCGAAATGTCAAGACCATCCTAAATGGACAGTCTAGGTAGGAGGATTCACCCGGCGTTGGTGAATATTTTGTGGGTCGTGTGGCGAATTGCGAATTTAGTGTGATGATGATTTGCCGTTGACGGGATTTTTGTATACGAATAGCTTCTGTGTTTGTACTAGGAAGTCGTAATGTATGGTTCAGAGGAGAAACCCTATGACGATGTGTTTGTGTTTTGTCTAGCTCATGGTGTATTATCGTCGTCCTGGATTAATCCAGTGGCGGATGGTCGTGTGCGGATTAATTTATGGGAAAGTTTGTGCCCCTAGTGTGATTAGTTGGCGATACCGAGATTTCTTCGTTGAAGGAATGTAGCTTGTTGCGAGTTGTAGCCGAGAGGACTTGAAGGAATGTATGGTGTTTTCTATATTTCCTAAGTGGGTAGTTTGAACGTTGGGCGCGTGGGATATCGCTTGTTGCGGTAATGCACGCTAGTGATTATTAGCGTGTGGTGAAAACTTCGGATTAATGGAAATTGTTATTGGAATTATTGCGGATATCGAGTTGGATACATGTCAAAGGACCGTAGAGTGTAGGTCCGGAATGGTTAAGTGACGAAGATCACGAGGACGTGATCGAGTTTAAGTGGGGGAGAGTTGCAAGACCCAAATATTTATTGCACATAATGTATTTATGGTGTACGATGTGTGTATGAAGTGTACGAAGCATGTACGTGTTGCTTGCTCGAACGTCGAAGAAAACTGGACGTTGTTTGGAGTTACAAGGTGTGTACGTACCTTTTCGACCCCAAATAAAGTTTGAGTTGATGTTTCAAAACCTCACCATTAGAAAGGAAATCTTATTACGTTTCCAACGATATTTGATTCATCGAAAACGGAGCTACGGTCAAAAAGTTATGGCCAAAACAAGTTTCTGAAATCTGACCTGTAGGGTGGAGCGGCGCCCCACCATATGGCGCGGCGCGTCGAAAGTGCCTGATGCGTTTTTTCAGCATTTTAAAGGGTCAAATGAGGGGTACTTTGGTCCTTTCACTTATGGACGGATTTGTGGCTTTAATATCAGTTTTAGATCCACTTTTGGATCATTTTGACATCCATTCAAACACTCCCAATCTTAGAGAGAGAGAGATGAGTTTCTAGAGAGAGGAAGCTTGAGTTAATGATGAAGATGGTGATTTTTGCCCAAATTGGAAGCGGGTTTTGGTTCTCCTTGGTGTTTCTAGCTACTAGAGCTCGTTTTGGTGCTTGAGGTAAACCCTAATCCGAATTGTAGTGTTTGATTTCTTGTTTGAGTTAGGGTTTGTGTTAGTTAGAGTTATAAACCTATTTTATTGTGAAATTTGGGGGTTTTGGGTAAGATTCATGTAAGTAAGCCTAAATGGGTGACTTAGGGTTTCGATTGATTAAATTGTAAGTTTGGATCTTGCGTGTGTTGGTTAAACCTTAGAACACTTGTGTTGACTTGGTTTTTGGGTGTAAACCCTAATTTAGGTCAAAACGGGTCGAATGGGTATTTTGGGACAAGTAAGCTTGATTCGGTGTTAAATTAAGTTTCGAGTCAAGTTTTGGTAAGTCAAGTAGATAAATACTTGATTTAAGTGTTAGTGGTTGTCTTGGAAATATAATCACTAGTCGTTAGTGATTTTGGGGCGTTTTATGACTTTGGTCAAAATGGGTAATTTGAATTGGGTCAAAATTAAGGATGACACTAATTTAGATTAAATGGATGTTAAACGATTTTGTTAAGTGTTAAATGATGTTTTTGGAATGAATTACTCGCAAGAAGTAATTTTGAGTTAAAATGATATTTTAAGATTTAGTCAAACGTGGTCAACCTTGTTATGGGTCAATATTGCACGTGTTGGGGTTTTTGTGTAATTGGCGTTTGAAATGACTACTACCTAAGTAGTAATTTAGTTTTAAGACCAAGGTTTGGTCTAATGGGTGTAAAGTATGATTTAGGGTTAAATCGTACTTTGTTGCGTTGGTTTGAATTACCACCCTAAGTGGTGATGTGTTAGTGTCCATTAGGTTTTAAATGGGCGGGTTTTGGCGAGCAAGGTGTAATCCCTCGGTTAAGGGATGTTTGTGTCGGGTTCTCTTTTAGAGAATGTGTAATTTATGTGTATATTGTGCCTATTTGTATTATAGGTGATTACTTGCTCGGATTTGAGGACGAAGATCATGTTGTACATGACTTATGCGGGCATTCCAAGGTGAGTGGAATAATTATATGCGTATGTATATAATGTATCTATTTGTTGTAGCGTGAAAGGTGTAGTGTCGAGGTGTTAAGACACCACGTTTCACGTGAAGAGTGTAGCATCGAGGTGTTAAGATGCCACTCGGGTGTAGCATCGAGGTGTTAAGATGCCACCTAGGAGTGTAGTGTCGAGGTGATAAGACACCACTCCGTAAAATAATGAGTGTTGCATCGAGGTGTTAAGATGCCACTCGGGGTGATGTGCCGAGGTGTTAAGGTGCCACCCTAGGGGTTAGTGGTGCGAGGTGTTAAGTGCCCTAACGGATGTTATGAACACTGATGGCGTTTTCGCGAGCGCCGTTCCCTTGTACTATTGGTCGACCATGGTTATTTGTGTTGTAAGCATATTATATTATTCGAGTTATATTTATATGCGGTTGTTATGCTAGCTTGTGGTATTGGAGATTTATAGCTTGTTATTGTGACGATAAGCTAATTATGTTTGCTAGCGTGTTTGCGGTTTGTGTAAGTGTTTGCAAGTAGGTATAATTATATATGTATTCGTATAATTATTGCATTCACTAAGCTTTTAGCTTACCCCTCTCGTTGTTTACCTTTTTACAGGTATTGCGTTATGAAACTAGCTAGTTGTTAGACTAGTTGCGTAGGAGCGCTTGGGCTCGATGGGGTAGCTTTTGGATATGCGGACGCGGATTGGGGATTTGGTAGTCCCCGGGATTATGCTCTTGGTATCGGGTTGGGTTATAGAGTCCTAACTCGTCTAAATGTAAATTGTGATGGAAACTTGTATTTTGTACGAAAGTCGTAAAACGGCCAATGTGGGCCCCATTATGTAAAACTTGATTTTACGATTGAAATGTGTTAGTTTCATATATTTTAATGGGTTGTGAAAAGCGTTTGGTCTAATTATGTCGGGAAGTGGTCCATCTTTTTCGCGTTTCAAAACTTTTGGACAGGCTAATTTTGCGCGCCGCGCGAGGTCCATGGCGCGCCGCGCCACTTGCTGAATAAATAAATTTTTTTTTTGTGTGACATTTTAAGCGGGTTCGAACGTGGTTTGGTTTGGGTTGTTACAAGAATAACCCAGGAAACAGTCATTGGATTGCTGTTAAAAGTATATTGAAATACCTTAGGAGGACTAAGGATATGTTTCTAATATATGGGTCTGGTGAGGAGGAGCTCGTTGTGAAAGGTTACGTGGACGCGAGTTTCCAAACTGATCGTGATGATTCTCGATCACAATCCGGCTATGTCTTCACATTAAATGGAGGTGCGGTCTCTTGGAAGAGTTCAAAACAGGATGTTGTTGCATTATCCACTACGGAGTCGGAGTACATTGCCGCCTCATTGGCAGCTCAGGAAGCTGCATGGATGAAGAAATTCATCGACGACTTAGGAGTAGTCCCTTCCATTCAGGACCCTCTTGAGATCTTTTGTGACAACGAGGGTGCGATTGCTCAAATCAAGGAACCTCGTGCTCACCAAAAGACCCGTCACATTGAGCGGAGATTCAACTACATAAGGGATGAAGTTGAAAAGGGAAAGATATGTATTCGCAAAGTTCACACAGATCTTAATATAGCGGATCCACTCACGAAGCTCTTACATGGTGCGAAACATCAAGGGCATGTTAGTGCATTAGGGCTTCGATATTCTAGTGATTGGTTGTGATCTGTTTTAAGTATTGTAACGGAACGAAATTGTTCAAACTCATTAATATAATTATGGCATTAATTTATTTTGAGTTATGTTCCTATTTTGCATATTTTATCCATGAATAAGTAATTATTCTAAATTCCGTAGTCGATCACATTTGTGGGAACAAGTGTGAGGTTTAGACTATTATGAACTTGGATTGGTATACATTCATGGGATGAATGTAGGGCAAGGTTGCAACCAAGGTTCATAGATATTTGTGGGATACGAATATTGGAAGACCCGCTCTCAAGATTTACTAAATGGAGCCTTTGTGGTTGATCACATGTAATCTTGAGTAAAGGCGAATATCATTGTATCCTCTGACCTGAGATACATATTGGGTTCGGATATTTACCAAGTATTGTGCCTTGAATCTTTCCTTCGCTATTCTGAAATATGGTAGTTCATAAGGAAGAGCTCAGGTATAATGCAAGGTATATATTTAAGACGTATGTAGTCAAGATGGAATTTGTCCCTCTTATTCGTTGAGAGTCAGATGTCTAAGGCCTGATAAAGTTAAATCTAAAAGGGAGTGATCACTCTGTATCTCTTGGATTTAACATGACATCTAGGGCGAAAGGATATAATGAAAGATTCACCTATTCATATTCGAGATGGGAACTCGAAAGGGATGATGTTATTGAATGGCACAAAGTCATAACATATTGGGGGTGATGGACGGTCGTTAGGTGGTATCCATCACTTGCATTAATTTCTTATGTTTCTCGTGCAAGTGGGAGATTGAAGGTATTTCGTATGCCCGAGAGACATATTAAATTAATGTGGCTAATATGATATGATCCAAGTCTGGTCATACCCAATAACAAACTTACCAACACCTTATTCGTATTTGATCTTAGCGATTATATCGTTGATTAAATACGCGACACTTGAACTTTAAGAAAAATGGTTTTCTGAAATATTACTTGATGTGTATATATATAAATTATGGAATAATTTATATATCATGAATTTAATTATTTATAGGTTGAATAATTAATAATGTTATGTTACATTTTATAAAAATTGGTTTTATAAAAAATATGTACATAACTAAATATGGAAATTTATAAAAATGGTTTTATAAATCTAATTCTTTTATAAAACTTATTTTATAAAATAATTAGAAGTGGCATTGGGACTTATGTTCACATGCTAGGATTTCTTGAAAGGAGACAATTCCATTTCCATATACAAGACCAAGACTCTCTTGAGAGAAAACACACATGCAACTACATTTCAAGTAAAGAAAAAAAAAAAAAAAAATTCTGCACTCCTCATTAGAGTGTGCTGCTGCCGTGAGCTTCCTTGCACACAAAGGAGTTCCATTTTTTTTTTTTTTTTTTGCAAGCCATATTCAAGTGTTATCAAATTCTAACCAAAGTACAAGGTGTTGGTAGTAAGTTTGAGGTATAACTACTTGAGGTTTCATCCATTTGAGGCTCCATTCATCATCATCATCTTCATCACTCACTACCTAGCTTGGAGAAGGTATAAACTCATTTCTTGCTTGTAGTTTGTAAGTATGTTTCACAACTTGATCCTATTTGGGATTTAACTTTAAAAGGTTAAAGATATACATGTTCAAAATGGTAATTAACATGCTTCCGCTTTGATATGATTCTTAAATGGTTTTAAGCATTTTGAAACTTGTTAAATCCCAACACATAGTGCTTTAGATAGTTTGTCAGCTATATTCGCTGGGTCTAACACCTTGGAAAATAATGCAGTGTATACTTATTAACTGATGCAAAACGTCCGTACATGTACAACCACTGGTAAGGATGTTGTGATTCCTGTACATTATATTATACCTCTGTTACTAACTTATTGTTGTAGTTGACATAGTTATTTCATATGAGCTTTCCTATAAAGCTAATCTATTTTTGTATTCAGTAATATATTGCCACTGGAATTTGCTATTGTCATGGTTTGTATTATAGTAATAACACCTAACTACAACTCTATGCAGTTTATAGAGTGGAAAGCAAGTTAACCCGTTTGGACCACTTATCAACCGTTAAGTCATTTTGGTGTCAAATTGGTTAGTGGTCGATTTCGACACTTCCGCTTCTAATCACTTATAGTGATCTCCATGTTCAGTTCGACAGACTATTCAAGGTGGTATCCGCACTAAATCAAAGTATCACAAATGCAATTTGGATGATAAAGAGGACTGGCAGAATTTTAATGGTAAGAACTCATTAATCTATCTAAATAAATGTGATCATCTTTGTGAATGAGGAGAACTATGACATTCTTTGACCTACAAACTACAATTTCAACACATTAATTTAAAAGATGCTTCAATCTATTGCTACTGATGTTAGTGGATTTCCAGATGGCTTAGAGAGCATGTTTTATTTTGAGTTATCAGACTTCATGTATAATGTTGGTGATGCTCTTATTTTCCACAGATAATATAGAAATATATAATTTGCTATATTTTCTCAATGGCATTCTTTAAGCATGCAATGGAGGTTATGGGTTTGGTTATGAACATGTTTATTTGGTGTACGCAATTGCTAGCCATGATTTTATATAATCATATGCTTATATGTTGGAGGGGTTTTCTTATTAAATATAAAATATACACTGTGTCACACAAAATCATTATTATAAATATTTTTTAGAGTCAACTTGAGTACTTGACTACTTATAGGAATAAGTATCCAGAAATGATCTTTTAATATTATGCTTGATACATTCCATTTATTTACTTTATTATATACTGTATAATATAAGTATATATATAATAATTGGTAATATATAGTTACAGTAGACCAGGGTTACAATAAATGAATGATTCTGCATGAAAAAGTTGAAGGTAGTCTTTCTTCCATACAACCATTGCAGTCTATTGTTTCTTCTACTATTGGTGCAATAGTTGAGTGGAGGGCAACTGCTAAAATGCTAATCCTTTCATGCCTCATGCTGTTGTTGCAACCGGACCTCCTGGCCTTGTGCAGGCTCCAATTGCATATTGGTGCCCGTGCCAACTTTCACTACGTTGCTTTTTCATATTTAAGTGTAAGTTTGAATACTTTTGGTATTTATTCCTAACTTAATCGTTGTCTTTCATATTTTAAATCTCTTTATTTTAGCGTAATATGTTTAGCTAAAGACTTATGGTGTAATAAATAGATGAATAGAAATCTTGATAACATTAGAAATTGTGTATTGTATAGTGTAGGTTGAAAATGGACCTGTGTTCACCCATTGTTATTTATCGGATTGTTTTGGCTAAAGCTTTGTCATTTATCCGATTGCAACGTATAGTGTTTGTTGAAAATAAACTACACTCGAATATATTTTTCTGCTACTGTTATATATTTAACAAATTTCAAAACCTATACTTATAGATTCCGTGCAACGCACGGATTATAATGCTATTAATAATGAAGGGGTTCGTCATTGTAATTGTATCATACAGCTCATCGGTACCAATAATAACGTTTTCGAATACTATTTTATAGAGCTGTCGTTCAATGCACGGGCTCATGTCAATTGATAGTGTTATGTCCTTTTGTATGCTTAATTAAATCTCACTTTTATTGATTGCAGTGGAAACTTAATTAAATCTCACTTTTATTGATTGCAGTGGAAACACTCACTTGAAATACAATATCATAACTAATCATTTGTTATCATACTTCTTTTTTGAAAGACTGTTACCATACTTGTAATAGTTTCAATACATATATTCTAAAGTGTTTCGTCATTAAACTGCTATCAACAATAAACAAATAGTAAGGATTACAAAAACTAATTTTTAGAGCTACCGTCGGGCTCTTAAAATCTAGTTATATAGTAAAGTAATAGTAATGATAATTATCTGCGGTCTTTTAGGTCGAAAATACGAGATTCTAGTTCAGCAATTAATTTATCTTAAACTTCACCACGCTTTAGCAAACTCTAAAAGCTGTCGCTCAAGTTCCACCAACCGATCTTCTAGAACTTAAGAATGATGTGTCGTGAACCCAAGGTAGTCACACTCTTCCTCTGTCTTGGTAGGCTTCAACGTTCGGTGAGGTTTATGAATCTAGTCCTATGTATGTTTAAAGTCATACAATAGTTATCAACACTTGATGCATTATAAATAAAACATAGTTAATCTGACAATTTTTTATAATTAACTAACCGGCATCTTTAGTGTTCCAGTACTCCTCTAATGAAAATGATGTTTGTCTCCACTTTCAGTAAATAGTAAATAGCCCGGGAAATTCCATCTTAAACTGTTTTCTTCGCAAGTGTCTTTATAAAGCTTTTATATGCCTCCCTTATCCAAATCTACAATTATATGTACTATTTATTAGAATAATGTGAAAATGATTATTAAATTACAATTGTAGGTTGATTTAGTACCTGAAAGGCAAAGGCCCACATGAAACCAAGATAATGTGTACGCCTTTTTATCGACTAAGAGTTGCAAATTGTCAAAGCTGAGGAAACATTAGGGAAAGTTTCCTCCCAACCCCAACGGTACTCGCGTAGCCGGTCAAGATCTTCCAATAAACATAGATACTCTGCAGTATAATATTCCCTATAGGCAATGCCTCGTCACTATGAACTCCCATCCACGATCACTATAATTGCCATTTAAACGCAATCCTCGTCACTAATAACAATATCACTCGGATTCTTAAATATAAGTATAATATTCCCTATAGGCAATGCCTTTGTATAAGTACACTCCTCAGGAAAACAACGAACTCGATCGGTGGTCTCTGTAACCTTATAGATGAAGGAACGTAACTTGCATTTCAGTATTGCTACCATACAAAAAACCCGGTCACCAAACAAAACTCTCGTCTGCCAAATCAACTGGCATAATTAGGACTCACGTAAAGCCATATATCTTACTTTCACTGCTCATAACTTGCTATAGCCACATATCTTCTTTCACTTATGGAAGATCATCGGGTCACAAAGTGTCATCGCGGTCGCAAAGTGTATTTGCGACGAGGTGATAACCGATAATAGTCAAGTGTTGTGGGTCGCATTGTAGGTGGGTTAAGGTTTGTTATTTAATGCAAGAGTCATGAATGATAACGTGTGGTGTGTGCAAGGATTTAACCACATTTTGTGGCTTTGCAAGTCGATCATGACAAACTTACACACACCAACTGTTCGATAAAAAAAAGTTAGTAAGAAATTAACCATAAAAATATGAAATTGAAGTTTAATGTACCTCGTAATCCATGAGTGCGTCGTTTTAATCTTCTTGTGGCTTGATTTAGGGTTTCCATCGTTTGATTTAACACCACAACTGTAGTGACCCAAACTTTTCCATGGTTATATATATTAAATGAAAACTATATTTGCATGATTAAATGTTTTCAACATGTTAAGCAATCAGACTTGTTAAGACTTGATTAATTGAAATGAGTTTCGTGTAGACAATTGACCACCCAAGTTGACCGGCGATTCACGAACGTTAAAACTTGTAAAAACGATATGATGATATATATATGGATATATATATATATATATATATATATATATATATATATATATATATATATATATATATATATGTATGGATATATGTATATATATATATCATATTAAGATATATTAATACATCATAATATCATGATAATGTAATAATTTAACATCTCATTAGATATAATAAACAATGGGTTAACAACATTTAACAAGATCGTTAACTTAAAGGTTTCAAAACAACACTTACATGTAACGACTAACGATGACTTAACGACTCAGTTAAAATGTATATACATGTAGTGTTTTAATATGTATTCATACACTTTTGAAGGACTTCAAGACATATATCAAAGAACTTCTACTTAACAAAAATGCGTACAATTACGTCCTCATTCGTTTTCATCAACAATTCTACTCGTATGCACTCGTATTTGTACTCGTACAATACACATCTTCTAAATGTATTTACTATTGATATATACACTCCAATGATCAGCTCTTAGCAGCCCTTATGAGTCACCTAACCATGTGGGAACAATCATTTGGCAACTAGCATGAAATATCTCACAAAATTACAAACTAATGGAGCCTATATGGCCATCTCATATTCACTTGAAGTAGAAGCACTCTAAACACATTCACTTTGCAATTTTCTTAAATCAAATTAATCTCTCTCAAGTGTTCTTCCTTTGTTCTAAGTGTTCTTCATCATCTTCAACAAAATCTAGCTCAATCTAGTTCATAAATCCATACATAAACCAAGTTACAAAACAACTACTCAAGAACACACCAACAAAACTTCCAAGTTTGCTAGTTTTTTACTTCCAATCTTGCAAATCCACTTTAAGTGATCATCCAACCTCAAGAAATATTTGTTGTTTACAGTAGGTTATCATTCTAATTCAAGGTAATACTCATATTCAAACTTTGATTCAATTTCTATAACTATAACAATCTTATTTCGAGTGGAAATCTTACTTGAACTTGTTTTCGTGTCATGATTCTGCTTCAAGAACTTTCAAGCCATCCAAGGATCCTTTGAAGCTAGATCTATTTTTTCTCATTTCCAGTAGGTTTATTCACAAAACTTGAGGTAGAAATGATGTTCATAACATCATTCGAATCATATATATAAAACTATCTTATTCGAAGGTTTAAACTTGTAATCACTAGAACATAGTTTAGTTAATTCTAAACTTGTTCGCAAACAAAGTTAATCCTTCTAACTTGACTTTTAAAATCAACTAGACACATGTTCTATATCTATATGATATGCTAACTTAATGATTTAAAACCTTAAAACACGAAAAACACCGTAAAACCGGACATACGCCGTCGTAGTAACACCACGGGCTGTTTTGGGTTAGTTAATTAAAAACTATGATAAACTTTGATTTAAAAGCTATTCTTCTGGAAAAATGATTTTTATTATGAACATGAAACTATATCCAAAAATCATGGTTAAACTCAAAGTGGAAGTATGTTTTCCAAAATGGTCATCTAGACGTCGTTCTTTCGACTAAAATGACTACCTTTACAAAAATGACTTGTAACCTGTATTTCCGACTATAAACTTATACTTTTTCTGTTTAGATTCATAAACTTAAGTTCAATATGAAACCATAGCAATTTGAATCACTCAAAACGGATTTAAAACGAAGAAGTTATGGGTAAAACAAGATTGGATAATTTTGCTTGTTGTAGCTACGTGAAATTTGTAACAAATCTATACAAATCATAACTTAACCAACTTATTTTGTATTATACATGTATTCTAACATATATTATGTAATCTTGGGATACCATAGACACGTATACAATGTTTTGACATATCATATCGACCCATCTATATATATTATTTGGAACAACCATAGACACTCTATATGCAGTAATGTTTGAGTTAGCTATACAGGGTTGAGGTTGATTCCAAAATAATATATATACTTTGAGTTGTGATCGAGTCTGAGACTTGTAGACACTGGGTCGTGGATTGATTCGAGATAATATATATATATATTGATTTATTTCTGTACATCTAACTGTGGACAACTAGTTGTAGGTTACTAACGAGGACTGCTGACTTAATAAACTTAAATCGTTAAAACGTAATAAAAATGTTGTGAATGTATTTTGATCATACTTTGATATATATGTACATATTTGTTATAGGTTCGTGAATCGACCAGTGACCAAGTCTTATTTCCGACGAAGGAAAAATCTGTGAAAGTGAGTTATAGTCCCACTTTTAAAATCTGATATTTTCGGGATGAGAATACATGCAGTTTTATAAATGTTTTACGAAATAGACACAAGCAATTGAAACTACATTATATGGGTAAATGATCGAAGCCGAATATGCCCCTTTTTGCTTGGTAGCCTAAGAATTAGTAAACCGATCTACTAATTGACGCGAATCAAAGTACCGGATGCTTTAGTACTTCGAATTCGTTTTTATCATGTCCGAAGGATGTCCCGAAATGATGGGGATATTCTTATATGCATCTTGTTAATGTCGGTTACCAGGTGTTCACCATATGAATGATTTTTATCTCTATGTATGGGATGTATATTGAAATATGAAATCTTGTGGTCTATTATTACGATTTGATATATATATAGGTTAAACCTATAACTCACCAACATTTTTGTTGACGTTTAAAGCATGTTTATTTTCAGGTAATTATTAAGAGCTTCCGCTGTTGCATGTTAAAATATGGACAAGATTCGGTGTCAGCATGCTTGTATAATATTGTTTAAAACTGCATTCGAGATTTACTTTGTTGTAACATATTAATATTGTAAACCAATATGTATTGGTCGAGTGTAAGTGTAATATTTTTAGATTATCATTTCTTGATAATCTAGGTCGTGTCCTTTTAATCTTCTCGATAAAATAAAGGTTATGGTTTGTTTTAAAAACGAATGCAGTCTTTGAAAAACGTCTTGATAAAATAAAGGTCAAAACCTCGCAAAGAAATCAATTAATATGAAACGTTTATAATCGATATGAATGGGACATTTCAACAACAGCCGATGGTGGTGGTAGATGATGAAGATCCATAGTTTGAATGCAATGAAGAAGGTGAAGACGGCAATGCAAGATGATGATAAGGATGAAAAAAGAGACCATTTGATTGTGAGCTATTGCGTTTCAATTGTTAAAATATTAGTGCAATCTAATTAAATGGATTCTATTGTCACAAGATATATCTTGTACAGATTTTTGCATATCTCTAAGATATCTTGCATTTAATATAGAGATTTTGCATATCTTTAAGATATCTTGCATTTAATATAGAGATTATAGGATATCTCTTTTATATCTAGCATTTAATGTTTCTTAGGTATAGTTGGTTTGCATTTATTATGCATTTAATATTTCTCTTGTATTTAAAGAGGTAGTATGTAACATTTGAAAATAAGGAAAACCATTTACAATACACTTCAAGTTTGTACATTCTTTGTTCATATTTTGTTTACTAAACTTCTATTCTAGCAAGTTATTAATTATTTTTTCAATTTCAAAGATGGTTCTAAAAATCGCAAATGGATTGGTCTAAATTTGAATAACAAAACAGCAGCAACAGAGTAATTAAATATTGTCGAGACTCTGGTCTTTTCTAAAAAACACAGTGTACGTGTGCATTGATCATATTAGACAGGATCATAAAGTAACAAAAATAAATTATTAATAACAATGACATAAATTGGAAACACTGACAGAAAATTAAATAATTAATCATCGTTATCGTTATAGTTATCAAAATAAAATAAAGGAGAAGAAGAAAGAAGGAAACCTGGAGGCCAGTGAGGAATTGGTGAAGGAAGACAGAAATAATGAAGAGGAGGAATCAAATTGGTTGTTGAGACTCAGCTTCGACATGATTACGTAATTGTCTTGGGCCCTTAAAATTATTGGCCTTGAGTAGTTCATTACTCGGTTCTTGCATTGGACCGGGCCTGGTTATTTTGTTACTACTATACCCCATCTCTATAGATGTTTCTCATTTTTGTGATTGTTCGTTTCAATTATATGGTAATGTATTATATTTAGTTTTTTATTTAAAGGGACTAGTAGTAGTTAACAGATTTGACTGATAGCTAGTATTTTTTTAGGTGCATACCATGTGCTTGATGATATGTCCCAGTTTTAGATGTCTCTTTAACTTGATTCTATATATTTTTGTCTTATTTCAGTGAGTGAATTGAATGTCATCTTCATACATTTTTAAAAAAAAAATTGTGTTGAAGATTGGACTTTTGTGCCACATTCGTGTCCTGTGTAATGATGTACTATTGGTTTACATGTTTGATTGAATATCACAAAGAAAATTCAAACTAAAGCAGAATCGACTATAAAGAAATCAAAATGAGCTTTTGGATCAATAGCTTCAACAAGTACATAATTCATTTTTCATTTCAAACACCTTTTACAAATTTTTTTAACATCAGTGGCATAGTTTTTGGAATTTTGAATTCAAGGTCTTTAATCCTAAAAGTCAAATTGTGGATCCAGGTGGAGAAAAATAGAAAGTATGGTAAAAAGATCTTCTCAAATGATGTTCATCTGGCGGTGCTAGAGAGATATTTAAGAATATGTTAGCCAATGAATCAACAACAGCTGCAACAATTTATGTTCAATTCTATACAGTTTAGAATTATAGAATTTTGAAAACTTGTGTACAATATTATGCAATTTAATGAAAACTGCTTGATTGTACTTTCTAGATCCTAGTTTAGTCATTCATATGGATTGGAAAGGATAAAAAAGAACTAATAATAAAAAACCAACATCATGTACTAACAGCAGCCTCTGTATTAGACTACATAATATTATGCAACAATCATTAAAAAGTATATAGACTCATAAAAAACTTAAGTACTGCCTTATTTATATAGGCAAAACAACTTATATTGAAAACCATTCCCATGACGTGTACATCAATATCTCTAAAAAGGATTTAAGAACAAAATGTAAAATAACAAATTTAGAAAAGAAAAAAGAAAACAAAACGTCACACATTAGCACTCAAAAGTACTGCCTATTTTGAAGTCGAGATGATACATAGAACGTACCCAAGTATCTATTGAGTAAACCATTCGAGTTTGAAGTCAACGGAAGAAGGCTGACTTGGGTCAATAAAAGTTTTCCAAGATCGTAATGTAACATCTTCCCATCTTTCATTACCAGAACTTCGCATTTGAACATTTTTGAGATCCCTCTTTTTCTTATTTTTGAGAATGCCCCTTACCATTAGATCAGAGAAGAGCCTGTTATCGCTGTTGGCTTTCACTACCACTAGTTCAACCATTAAGCCACTCGGATGGCAAACAGGAAAAAACAAATCATAATATAGTGTGTGTTTCCACACGTGTTCATTAGTTTCAATATGAAGTTGTTTCACGTTTGTTGCCGGATTCAAGAACCTTGTTCTCATATTCTTAACACTTGTGTCGTCCCATGTCAGTAATGTATCATTACTAGTTCCGCGTATATATATGTCAAACGTGCTTGATAAATTGAGTACTTCCCTCAATTTGAGAAAAAATGAGAGATCCATTGGTTTGATCAAGTTGATTTTAAGATCAATTTGCTTTGGAGCAACGACTGGAAACAAGAGAGTTCGTATCTTAGCACTCTCATAAGAAAAGTAAAGTAAGTTCGGAGCATCAACTTGTACGTCATTACGGCTGTAATCATCCAACTTTAGGGTTAGCCTCTTGAGAGTAGCATTAGTGATAACCAAGTCCTTATACTTCCCCCAATACCTAACTCCAACGTCCAAATCAGCGAGGAAAGGAAATTTCGACTTGATCATATCGGTAAATTCATTATTCCAAATAAGTAATCCATGTATCTGAAGATGTGTCACTCTTGCTGCTACTTGATCCATGTGGCTCAAAGGTAGTAGAGGCTTATTAACCCGGTAACGAAAAATACTAAGACTTGGGACATTATCAATTTCGAAAACAAAATCACACGACGGGCTTATCTCCAATTCTGTAAGACAAGGAAGATCTTTAACCTTAACACAATCTTCTTCATTCAAATGTATCTTCAATTCGATAAGACGAGAAAGATCGTTAACGTTAACGGTCTTCAAGCCTATGCAATGACAGAGTTGAATCTTCTCAAGCAATGTACAAGTAGACAATAAGTTGTTAAATAACTCTTCACTTATATTCACTTTTATCAACTTGAGTACACATAGGGACACACACTTGATCATGTTGTTTTTGCAGATCCAAAGGGGTCTGGTGATGGTGATGGTGGAGCTATATATACTACTAATAGAATAAGCTTCATTTATTACATTGATCATAGTGAGATTTTCACATGAGAATATCTCTTTCGGCACACTGAAAGAATTAATATAAGGATTCAAACAAAGGGAAAGCTCCTTAAGGCAACTTTTAGAAGTTACTTGTTGAATCCAACGTGTTAGGGGAGCTGTATCATAGGAAAAAATATCCATTCGGATATCTAAAGATTGTATTGGTAAGTTGAGACGTTGATACCTTTCAAGAGTATTTTCAATTTTAAGCTTGGTATTGTGAAACTTGAGGTGTGGGGTTGTATTCCAAGCATGTAGCCATGACTTGGACAAGATGCAAGTAGCAGCAGCTTCTTTCTTGGACAATAAAGATTGTATTCGGTGAATCAACTCGGCAGGTAACTCGGATTCCATCTTCTTCGCATAGAAAACCAACAAATGCACCAACCAAACTACAATAAATTAAATTGCTTCAAAGTTATAAAACAGAACAAGTTATAATTTTTTTTTTTTGAAAAGCAAGTAAACAAGTTATAATTTAATTTCTTGTTTGCCGTAAAAGGAAGTTATTGACGAATGTATTGTATGAGAGTTGAACAAATGTATCGGCCGTGTATACCCTAGATAAATACGATATCTTCCATTCGCTAAATTAAGCACGTACTAGATGCTAGGGAAGCCCAAACGCTCAACGTGATCAAGAGCCCAACTGGCTGAACATTATCAAGAAATTAAACACAAGAAGCCCACTACAAACAACTAAATATAACTCTAACGTGAAAATAAAACTTTTCTTTTCCATATAAAAATAACTAAATATTTATTTTTTATATTTATGAAAGGCAAGGTGTTGACATTGAATACTCTCAAATACACTTTTTTAAAAATTTTATTACATTTTACGCTTTTTAAAAAAAAATTGTATGAATACACTGCCAGTTCGAACAAACTATTTGTTCTAACAAAAGCAATCATGTTCAAACACCCACAAATATAGTGTGTTAGAACAACATACACTGTAATGGCTTTTACAAGCGATGTGAAGGTACGCTTTCGGTAACACATAGAAATAACAGACCGCCATCTCCCGTTGACATCGGAGATTAACGTTGTAACTAACAACAATCGTATAGTTTTTTCTTTAGCAGCAGCCAATTGTTTTTTACCTATACAAAGGCACCAATTCTCAATCCACGGTCAAATGACTCTTCTCCACCTGAAGATAAAGGCTACACAATATTTACGAAGTTATATTATATGAATATTTGTTGGGTAATTTTGATAAATTTAGTGGTCATAATAATAAAAGTATTGTTCTAAGTCTAGATTTAATAATTGGCCAATTAGTATTTTGTTGTTTAAGTGTTAGTTGGAAGGAGTCAAGTAATTGTTGGAAGTGGTATTGTGGTGACCGAATCTTTTGGGTATTAATTTGGCACAAGACCATTTAAAGTAGAGAGTAGTAGGTTGAAATAGTAATAGTTGTTAGCTACTTTCTAGCATATGTACGTTGTACTCTTGGCTTATATATATCGTCATAATCTGATGAATAAAGAAGTACCTTCCTTGTTATCTATTTTCTCTCTTGTGCATACCAAAATATACAGCATCATTTCTTTCTGTTTGTTTTATTGTTTACTATCAATAAGGTCTGATCCTTCACTTGGTATCAGAGCTTAGGCTCGATCTTATGAAAGAAATTAGTAGCAAGGTCTAAAAGTTAGCAAGAAGAAGCAAGCAAGTAGCAAACAAGTAGCAAGCAAGTCAGCAAGAAAATTAGCAAGCAAGTTAGCAAGAAAGTTAGCAAGCAAGAAGCAAAAAAAAAAAAAAAAAAAAAAAAAAAAAAAAAAATTAAGCAAGAAATGGCAGCAAATGACGGAAATCTAACAATCCGTGAGCAAGGAAACGTACTACTACAATGTCCAAAATTAACCGAATCTAACTATACTTCATGGTCGATTATGGTTGAGACGGTTTTGAAAGCATACGATTTATGGGATGCGGTGGATCCCGTAACCGGAAGAACGGTGGAAGCAAGAAAGAACCACACCACGAATGACATTATCTTCCAAACTCTACCGGAAGATATTTTGTTGCAAGTTGCTAAGCATAACGATGCAAAAGATGTTTGGGAAGCAATTAAGACACGTTATTTAGGAGTCGATCGAGTCCAAAAGGCGCGTTTACAAACTCTTGGAGTGAATTAGAGATGCTCAAGATGAAGGAGAACGAGACTATGAATGATTTTTCGGGCAAGGTAAGTGGCATAGTTGCAAAATTTAAAAGTCTCTGTTCAAATCTGGAAGAAGAAGTGGTTGTGCGAAAGCTTTTAATTTCAGCCCCTAAAAAGTATCTACTTATTATTGCCTCTATCGAGCAATATTCGGATCTCGAAAAAATGTCTTTTGAAGAAGCCGTGGGAAGACTCAAAGCGTATGAAGAAAGACTCAATAGTCATGATGAAAGAGATGAAGAACGAGGACAACTTTTGTTTACAACTAGTGATCATGATGGTAGACAATATGGACGAGGAAGAGGGCAAGGAAGAGGACTTGGTAGAGGAGAAAGAGGACGTGGAAGAGGCTCGGGTCGAGATGACAAAAGAGGGCTTAGATGTTATGAGTGTGGAGGATTTGGACACTTTGCAAGGGAGTGTACAAAATGGAAGGATAAGCAAAACGAAGCCAACTTAATTCAAGAGGAAGAACCTACACTCCTTTAATGAAGACACAAATCAAAATTATGGGGGTGATTGTTGGGTAATTTTGATAAGTTTAGTGATCATAATAATAAAAGCATTGTTCTAAGTCTAGATTTAATAATTGGCCAGTTAGTATTTTATTGTTTAAGTGTTAGTTAGAAGGAGTCAAGTAGTTGTTGAAAGTGGTATTGTGGTGACCGAATCTTTTGGATATTAATTTGGCACATGACCATTTAAAGTAGAGAGTAGTAGGTTGAAATAGTAATAGTTGTTAGCTACTTTCTAGCATATGTACGTTGTACTCTTGGCTTATATATATGGCCATAATCTGATGAATAAAGAAGTAACTTCCTTGTTATCTATTTTCTCTCTTGTGCATACCAAAATATACAACATCATTTCTTTCTGTTTGTTTTATTGTTTACAATCAATAAGGTCTGATCCTTCAATATTAACTCTAAGGCCCCGTTTGGTTGAAAGAATGTTTTTGGAAGGAATGAAATCTCACAATTGAATTGGAATCCAAGGGAATTGAATTCTAAAGAATTAGATTTCATCGAGCATTTGATCCCAAAGAAAAGGAATGGAATTCCTCACTATATTATACATTAAAAGAGAGTCTCGATTAGTTAATAAATGTTTTCAAAACCCCTTTATTACCATTAGATTAAAAAATTACATTACAATACCCCTAGATCCAACGGTCGTTAATCATCTACTAAAAAATTAGCTAATGAATCAATTTTACATATAATCCATCCCTAAATTACCCCTACACACCCGATCTTTAGCACGGGACAATTTAACAAAAATAGGGTTAGATAATCTGATTCATTCCCGACATTCATATGCAAAAATAATCTCCTTTCCCGTGGGTGGAGAATTCTCTCGACTCGTTGTAACAGAAACGACTTCTCTTCTAGTTTAGGGTAGAGGAAGGATTGTCTACATCTTACCTCCCCATACCTCGCAGGCGCGGGATTGGGTATTGTTGTTGTTGTGTTGTTGTATTGTTTCTCCATCTTCGATCATTAACAACGATGAATAACTTCCGATCAGGAATAAAACCGTCGTTATGTTATGTACAACTGTTTTCTATTTTACCCGATTGGCCATCTGTTTGTCTCAATTTGTTAAAATCAGGTGCTAGGGTTTAAAGTTGGGTCGCTATGACCACCGTCGCCAAATTGGGGTTTCGGGCTTTGCATCAGAAATCTTCCCCATCACCGTTGTTATCTCCGATGACACTGCTATATCCATCGTTCTATTCGATTGATTGTATTTTTTTCTGTAGTATTTTCCCTATGTAGTCGGAGGATTGTGATACGTCGTCTCAACATCCATGAGTATCAGGTATTATTCATCTTCCTTTCACCTAAAATTGTAATTTTACTAGGTTCATTCTTTGATTTTTAGTTGGTTATTGCTTATTAGTATGACGATGCTGAACTTGCATCTTCGATATTGACAGATGTGACAATAGAGAGCAGCATCTTTTGGTCGAAATAATCAACTTCTTCTGTTACAGGTATAAAGTTTGTAAAATGTATGCTTTCTGATTAACATTCATGTATTTCTAAGGTGAGGTAATGATTCAAATGTTTGCTTCTTTTTAGTTTATAATTTGTCTTGCATATGTTTTATGTACAGCATATCGAAAGAGGCTTGATGACATTTTGCTTCAGTTATTTTATGATTGTCATTATTGTAGTTGTTAGTATATCAAGAAAATTTATGTGTCCTGTCTTGGTATAGAGTGGTAGACTTTTGTGTATGTTTTAGTTAAGCATCACTTGCTTTTTGCTTGATAGAAATCTAGCATAACTTTATATTGATAATAATTAAGTTAGATCTCGGAAGAAAATATATTCATACATGAAATTGGGACCATCAGTAGAATAATTATTATGGGTCATTTTTTTTTTGTTAATAGAACTGTGCAAGTTTTAATTATTATGGGTCATTTATATATTTAAGTTTATTCTTCAAGAATATTTGATAACGGCTTGAAGGGTCTTTAACTAGAATAATTATTGCAGCAAATTCAGAGGCTGAAAGTCAAAAGGAAGAAACATTGACATAGATATGATGGCTAGTAAGATTTAAATATGAATGCTTTTCAGTACATCTGAAGGTTAGATGCAAGAACGGGCTAGAGCGTTGGAGGCTATTCATGTGTTGAATTCCAAATATCATGAGGGGACGTGCGATGTTGCTATTGTTGGTAACGTGTAATCTTATATAATCATGATGTCAAGCAAAGGGGGATTTCGGTGAGTTTTGGGTTATCTTTGGTGGGTTTGCTCCTATTGGCAAAAATGTGTGAACTGACAATGATATTGTTTCTGATAGGACTCCCGAAAAACTTTATAGGTATGAATATTCTTTACTCCGTATTATTTTTTGCACATTACAAAAAAAATCAGCGAAAACATGTAGAGTTATTAGTGAACATTCGTATGCAGGGGTTGCAATATCAACTCATTTGCACTCAAAGTGGGTCGGTTATGGTTGTATTTTATTTTTAATACATAAACTTTTAAATGTTTAGCTAAAATGGAAATGGGTCAAATGGGACGTAAGCGACACTATGTGTTCTTAAACCTCCTACCTAAATCAATTTTATTAGCAATTTTTCTGTTTCATCTTATATAACTAATTAATTATCTATTTAAAGTTAGAACAAATGGTGAAAAAAATGTCAATTGATCAGCCTAGCCTAGCCTGACCTGTGTTAATAAAGTTAATCTGTTGGGACCCCTTAAACAACCCACCCATTTTGCAACGTCTTCCACTGTTCGATTAGACATATACTTTGTAGGAAAAGTTTCTTATTGTTAAATTCTCCATGATAATATCATATTGTTTATTCTTTTGCAGCATCGATGGAGGCCAGGATGCAGATCCAATTGATGAATATTCAAATTCGACGTTTGAAACTGACAAATGCTATGTAATGGACTGTGGTGCAGAGATGTTTGTTTGGGTGGGTCTAACAACACAGGTGGATGATAGAGAAATTGCCAATGGCTCAATGGGCAGAAAAAATTGCATACATCAATGGCTCAATGCAGCTTGACTATTTAAGGGTTATTTATGAGGACAAAAGTATCAATAAAATTCTTTAGCTATAAGATACTTGATGAATGCGTTCTCAGAACCTGAATTTGCGTCGCAGGGACCTTTCGTACAATTTCTTTAATGGATCCATTCTTGGGAGTCTAGGAGGTTTGACATCAGTTCGAATATTGTAAGTTACTCAATTCACATTCACATATATATAATATTACAAACAGAATAAATGTATTATTAATCAAATTAAAATAAGTTACGAGATTAATTCCAATAATAATGTAATTAGTTACATACTTAATACACAACAATATTACACTTAAAATATTCATCAGTTGTGTTTTAGGGTTACGTAATAATTATCAACAATAAATACGAGTAAAGTAATCATTCTATGATGTATTGGTATTAATATGTGTATTGTCTTCTAATTAATATTTTGTGTTGATTCTTTGATATATGGTTCGATTATGGTACGTTCTGTTAATGAGCCGACGGATCATACGGCGGTGACTAATGATGATAATAAGAAGGGCTTGCGAGGTATCATTAAATATATCTTATATATGTATTAAGTGTAATTTCAGGTGGTGAAATGCCACAACAATACTTTCATTATATCATTTTCTAATCTAGGCTAATGTGATTAGTTTGATGTATATTTATACAGGGAAATTAACACATGTGGTTACTTTATTTATGTGTCGAAACCGGTCAGTTGGGACCCAGACAGTAGCACGACTTCGAGCTCGTGAAGGTAGATATTTCTTTAATCCCGATTTAGTCTATAAATTTTTAAATTTTAGTAACGTATCAAAAGTTACAATGAGTAAATGGAACGGTAAGTATTCAAATCCATTGTTTCACATTGTCAATGCGATCTATAAAAAAACATTTCTTAGTGTGTTCCATTTTTGTTTATATGAAAAATTTGATAGACTTTTTTCTGGCTCACATTAGTCATCACTCCCACCTATTCATATGATACTTATTATGTTTTTAATGCATATTCACTTAATACATTTTTTAATCATAATTGGTACAAGATCATTTTTAAATGTGTTTTGGCCTGGGCATATACTTATATTTAGCAGATATAGTGGATACATGAATGATCATGATGATCTGTTTAAGGAGAGAATGCTCAGAGGTATATATTACACCTTCATGTACAATCATTTATTTTCTTTCCTTTTTTGTTTCAAAACTCTAATATAGCTACTTGAAATATCAATCGAGAAGGTTAAAGTATAAAGATCTCAATGCAGCAATGCTTTGGTTTTTCATATTATTCAAAGAGTTCATTTAAATGTTTGACTAATTCATATACTACTACAACAAAATACAAATCAACCTAAATGTACAAGACCTGAGGAAGTTTGACCATGACTGTTACCTCTTTTTCTATTCTTACTCTTTACCATAGAAAAAGAGCATAGATCTAATTTTTGACTTGTATATTAGAGTTTGCTGAAATCAAATCATCATTGTGGAAATCAAATCAAAAAGAGGGTCATGGCGCCCCTACGTTAGTAGTCTGGAGAATGTGGGATTGATGCAACAATGATGAAAACTCGTGTGATTATGTTAGAGTAGAACCGATCAAGGTTTAAAAAAACGGAAACGCGCCTCGAGGCGTTTCCCCTTTGTGAGGCGAGGCATGCCTCGAGGCGAACCGAGGCGGAGTTAAAAATATATATTTTCTAATATATGTATGTATAAATATCAAGTTTATTCAAGTTATTTTAGTTTTGTTAAACTTCAGGGACTATTATTGTTATTTGACAGAAGTAAAAAGAAATTAAGCTAGCTGTAAATAATAAATAATGATAAATAAATAATAAATAATACGGGTAGACTCCAGATTTGAGCAACATGAGCATATTTTTCTCTCTCCAACTTATCTTCTTCTCAACTTAAAAACCCTAAAAGAAATTAAAAAACTACAGCCGCTATCCTTCCTCTCTCATCTTTTTTTCTCTTTTCACGTCTCTTACGGCGAGATCTGCACAATTGACCGCCGTTGACTGCCATATTTTGCTAAACAACATGAGGCGCACGCTTTTCAGTCACCTGTGAGGCGTACAAAAATCGAACCGCCTCTCCAAATTAGGCGTACCTTTTTAGTTGGCCTTTGAGGCGTACGTTCCTAAACGGGTAATTCGAAAATCGTACTGAGGCGCGCCTCGAGGCGTACGCCTCGACCGTTTTTTAAACCATGGAACCGATGCATCCGATGATAATTGAATAAGCAAAAGTAGAAAAAATCTTCTTCAAAGGTGGTGTTAATGCTTCTGGTGGCAAATTACTACTTAAATGTTCACTTATTTCTATATCTATAAACACTAAAAAGATTATGTTTATTGTACGTGTAAGTCACTTCACTTATTAAGCAACATTTGTGCTTGTGTGGCATCCAAATAAGTACTTGATGTGGTAGCAACAATTTCTTGATATTGAGATTACATTTTAAAATTTAAATTTAAATTTTTGTTTGTAACTTAATCATACGACTGGACTTTGCAAATTATGATACGTGGCTTGCATCCGAACACATATATGTACAATTATATTGGAGTAAAAATTTATATTTATAAGTGCATTAAAAACAGATTTTCTCTAATAACATTTCCTTTATTCCAGTTTATCCAATGCTATATTTTAAACAATTTTTTTATTTTTATTTTAATTTTTACACATTTGAATGTTTGATTGTTTATTTGTTTTATAATGCTTGCAAAATCCTCATCTCATTATTTATTTAGGTTTTTGATTTTCATGTTTATCGAACTGATGTTTAAATTAATTGGTTTGTTCATCTTAATCAATAGGTTTGCGGGATATGGTTGATATCTGCAGATCCAAATAAACTTGTGTTAGTATTAAATCTAGGTTAACAATCTTTATCTCATTCTGTTTCTAATTGTGTTTCTGTTGATGTGTTGTGTATGTTTATATACTTTAAGCTTCTCTCGACTTGCAGCTTTCTCTCTCTACACCTCTTGACCTAACTAAATTGAGAGACTTTGTGATGTTTTGTGGTGATGAATGGTCTTACTGTCTCTGATATTGTAATCGTCGATGTTATCGATTGCTGATGATTAAAGTTTAGGGTTTTATTTTTTTCACGGTTAATTTCCTTTGTATATCAGCGTCTCCGTCGACTCTCTTCATCGACATGCTTGAACGATTCTTTGAGCCACTCATGTATGTTTGTTTGTTGCCGCCTATTTTCACAAGGTATGTTTCACCAACAACTATTTTCTTGTCGCTTTCTATAGACGAATTAAAGATTTTGGTTATAAATTAGGGTTCGTCATCATTGACATCGTGTGCATGATTTCCCATTTTGAAGTAATAGTTGTTACGAGTTATTATTAAAAATTAGGGTTTCAAATTGTAACCATTGCAGCTAAATGTGGAAAACTGTTTTTCTAAATTTTGGACACGTTTGTGGTTAGTTATGTCTATTGACACTTTATTTTTTGTTCCATTTTTTCAGCTTGTGAAGCCTTTGATGGTGAACATTGTGCTCTCAGTCACCTCTTGGCAAGGCAACAATTAGTTGCATTCGTGGTGGCTGATTACATGTTTGTGATGTGAATGTATTTAGCTGACGCAATGGTATCAATCGGACTTGATGCTGTAGGTTATCAATACATCTTAACATGGGTAGGGGTAACATTAACTGCCTTTACATTTGATGTCTATCGATTTAGTATATATATGTAAATAGAAAAGTGTTTGATTCATTCTATTATTCGGTTTTTTCATTGAGTTTGATTTAGGTTTTAGGAACGCGATGCGTGCTTGATTAGTGACAAAAAAAGATTATGAAACCGAGACAACTTGGACTTCACCCAATTACAGAGGGTAAGCGGAAACAAACGATTTGCAGGTAACAAAGCCATCAATTTCACTATTAGTTTGAATCGATTATCAATGGTTTAATTGTATGGTTATGAAAGGTTCAACTGTTAGTTTTTAGTTATTACATGTTAATGTTTAAGGTTTAGGAATTGCTATTTAGGGTTTACGGTTTATGTTTTACAGTTTAGGATTTAGGGTTTAGGGTTAAGATTTTAGAATTTATGCTTTAGGGTTAAGGGTTTAGGGTTTAAGGCTTAGGGTTTAGTGTATAGGGTTTACGGTTTAGTGTTTAGGATTTAGGGTTTAGTGTTTCGAGTTTAGAGTTTAGGCTTTAGAGTTTAGGGTTTACTTTTTAGAATTTATGGTATAGAGTTAGGGGTTTATGGTTTTATGGTTTATGGTTTATGGTTTAGAGTTTAGTGTTTAGGGTTTAGATATAGGGTTTAAGGTTTAGGTTTTAGTGTATAGGGTTTAGTGTATATGGTTCAGGTTTTAGTGTTTAGGGTTTGAATTTTAGAATTTATAGTTTAAGGTTTGGGGTATAGAGTTTAAGGTTTAGGGTTTGGTGTGTAAGGTTAAGAGTTGGTGGTTTAGGGTTAATTTAGGGTTTGGGTTTAGATATAGGGTATAAGGTTTAGAGTTTAGTGTATCCGGTTTGGGGTAGTGTTTAGGGTTTATGGATTAGACTTTAAGGTTTAAGATTTAGATTTTAGAATTTATGGTTTAAGGTTTAGAATATAGGGTTTAGGGCTTAGGGTTTTGTTTTTACAATATATGGTTTAACGTATAGATATAGAGTTTAGGGTTTAGTGTATAGGATTTAGGGTTTAGGTTTATGGTTTACGGTTTAGTATATAAGGTTTAGGGTTTACGGTTTAGTATTTAGGGTTTAGGGTTAAGGGTTTAGGGTTTAGAGTTTAGGATTTAGAGTTTAGGGTTTAGTTTTTAGAATTTATGGTATAGAGTTTAGGGTTTAAGGTTTTATGGTATAGAGTTTAGGGCTTAGGGTTTTGTTTTTATAATATATGGTTTAAAGTATAGATATAGAGTTTAGGGTTTAGTGTATAGGATTTACGGTTTAGGTTTATGGTTTACGGTTTAGTATATAAGGTTTAGTATATAAGGTTTAGGGTTTACGGTTTAGTATTTAGGGTTTAGGGTTTAGGGCACTGTTGCAAAACACCCCGTCTCGAGCCGTCTCGACGTCCGTTGCGACGGTTTGGTGACTAGCCCGTCCCGTCTCGAAAAAAACCGTCTAATATGACAGTCAACGGCCAAAATTCGGGTCAAAGTTGAAAAAAATCAGGTCAAAGTCTCTCAAAATTCGAAAAAGCCAGAAAGTCGGTAAAATCGGTCAAATTTGTCGAATTTTAGTTTGAATTTTCTGCATTATATTAACGGTGATAGTAAGTATGAGTATAAATTAGTTAATTAAAGTTTTTGGCTTTAAAATATGTACACATATATACATTTATATACTTATATATTTAAAAGTCAACTTTGGTCAACGTCCGTCTCGACCCCGTCTCGAACGTCTCGACCTTTTTAAGACCCGACCGTCTCGACCCCGTCTCACGTCTTTTGCAACCATGGTTTAGGGTTTAGAAATTAGGATTTAGAGTTTAGGGTTTAGTTTTTAGAATTTATGGTATAGAGTTTAGGGTTTAAGGTTTTATGGTTTAGGGTTTAGGGTTTAGTGTATAGGGTTTAAATTTTAGAATTTATGGTTTAGGGTATAGTGGTATATGGTTTAAGGTTTAAGGTTTGGTGTGTAAGGTTAAGGGTTGGTGGTTTAGGGTGTAGGGTTGATTTAGGGTTTAAGGTTTAGATTCAGGGTTTATGGTTTAGAGTTTAGTGTATAGAGTTTGGGGTTTAGTGTTTAGGGTTTATGTCTTAGACTTTAAGGTTTAAGGTTTAAATTTTAGAATTTATGGTTTAAGGTTTAGAGATAGGGTTTAGGGCTTAAGGTTTTGTTTTTACAATTTATGGTTTAGAGTATAGATATAAAGTTTAGGGTTTAATGTATAGGATTTAGGGTTTAGGTTTAGGTTTTATGGTTTAGTGTATAGGGGTTTAGGGTTTAGGGTATATAGTTTAGGGTTAAGGGTTTAGAGTTTAGTGCTACGGATTTAGATTTTAGAATTTGAGGTTTAGGTTTTAGGGTTTAGAGTATAACATAGTTAAGGTTTAGGTTTTAGAATTGTCTTTTTTCATGTTCATGTTCACTCTTTTAGTAAGAAGTTGCAGAGATAATAACATAGTTATCGTTATAATTTATATATTAGGGTCAAAATTAAGATGAAATATCATTAGTCAATCTTTCATTTATACTATACACGTTTTAGATCTTAAATGTCCAAGTTTCCTTTATTTACATTCACATCAACCATAAAATATACCAAGTGGATACATGTCACCGTTACCATTGGGGTTGAAAATAGTCTAACAACAAAAATATTACAGCTTAAAGAATAATAAATACATTTGTGATAGCTCAACATTAAAACAAACTCTTTTGGTAAGAAGTTGCAGAGATAATAACATAGTTATAGTTATCTTGTATATATTAGGGCCATAATTAGGCTGAAAAATCATTGGTCAATATTTCACTTATACTATAGCGATTTTAGATCTTAAATGCATAAGTTTCCTTTATTTACCTTTACATCATTAAACAATCTTTTATGTATGTTATTTAGAGGCTGTCGGAAGAACTTCAAAAACTACAAGAGCTGGTAATCAATTGTGACTATGAGTGTTTGGATCTAAACAACAAAACTCATATATGGGATGTGAGGGAAGACAAAAGATCGAAAAAAAGATTGTTACTAAACGGTGGTTAAAGTTCTTGACTGAAAATGGTTATGTTCCAGAAGATAGGTGTTTGATTGCTTTCGTGCGTAACGAACGCAGATTCCTCATTATCCTAGATGGAACTCACCAGGAGTAGAAGTTTCTTTTCATATGGAAATCTTTTGATTCTGCAAATAGTACATTATAATGTGCATAAATGTTTATGATTATGGATTTACTTTCTAATTAATATGATGATTAGGTATGTAATTATTAAAAAGTTTAACAAATAAGTTTTGAAGGTTTAACCATTGTTATATTTCTTAAGATTAACAAAAACAAAAAAGTATAAAAAAGGGAATCTTTTGCATGATGCGTTTCTTTTTAGATTAGTAACATTAAGAATTGTTTCAAAAGTTGTTATTCAACTTAATTGACCCACCCATTTTGCCAACTCTTTTTTATCTACTGCACTGAACACCTACCAATGATATCTAAACTTTTTGTGCAGGATGATAATCGATATAATGCTAGAAGAGGTGCTCATCTTACACTGAAGCGTACCGAAAAAGCTCGTGCATTGGTCAATAAACTTCCAGGTACATGTCGCACCGTTATAAAGTCAGACCCTTCGTATTTTATATTTTTTTTAACGAGATTTAATGTAATATCTTGATCCAGGAATCGTAGATGCATTAGTTGCTAAAACAGTTGTGTGGGAGAATGAAAGAGGTGTTGAATTTACTTATGATGGGGTAACAACTTAATTCTTCTAACTTTCTTAATAGTTTTAATATAATAGTTTATGGAATTGAGCATTTCTTGCAATCTAATATGTTATATCTAGGTTCGGCTTCTTTCGATGCTTGAGGATTACAAGATATTAAGGCAAGAAAAAGAGGAAGAATGAAAACGACAAAGGGTATGATACTACATTAATATAGTATGATGATGTTGTTTTTTGAATTATTTTATGGAGGCAAGTGTAACGACGATTGTTTTTTGATATTTCAGGATCAGAAGAAACTTCAGGGATAGTTAATAGCTAAACATGAAGCTCTTTTTTGATCCAAACCAAGCCCAATGAAGCAGCAACAAAGTGCTAAAAAGGGGGTAGATTGTCGATTGGTGGCTCAGGTGCAACGAGCAAATTGTCATTGGGTGGTGCTACGCATGCTACTTCAAAATCAGATCTTCACTCCCTTAAAGCTATTACTCCGAATACCCGTCCTGTTAAAAAGATAGAACGCCAGTTAAGTCAAAAAGTTGATGGATTTGGTTCGATGTCTACTGGTGAGCATTCTGAAACTTTATTATTTTCCGGTCTTTAATTTTTTTATGCAGCATTCGGAAAAATTGCCTTATTGGTGGTGTTTAAAGTAACATATTTGTTCTTAAAAATGGTCACTAGATATTACTGACTCGGAGAATAGATTTGAAGATTACTTTATATGCGAGATGTGGTATCTAATGATAATTTATATGCTTTGTAGTCAGTTGGATCAATTTAGAAGTATTGGCCTCAATCAATGGACTACGCGGGTTCATGCCACCGTGATAGAATTGAAAGGAAAATGCTTGTATACGTCAATAAAGTTATGGTGACTTGCTACATCAATGATCAATCAATGGACTATATGGGTTCATGCCACTATTTATTCTAATGTAGTAAACATATGAACTGGAATTAGAATAAATAGTTTTTGGAACCGTGGTGAAGAAATCAAGATGTATGGGATTAATCTTTAAATACTTTGAAGATTGCATATCATTGAAATTTAAATTCGAAGAATATGCACCACCAAATTTCTAAACGCAAAATTAATGGAACAAAGTTGTTGCTATTAAACAAGGTTTTTTGTAGCTTATTTGTCAAAATATTTATCGTTAGGTAATATTTGTTAATATTATTGTTGATATACTCCGCTCTTCTACCAATAGTAACAATTATGTCACCAATTTTAGTTACTAGACTACCAATTTTAGGTTACCCTGTCATAAGCTTCGAGTTTAAGAAGACATAGCTTATCCATCAAATGTTCATTCAAAATGGTTAACTTAGGTCCCAACAATTATGACTTCTATATAAGCATCAAGCAGACTTATGTTGTCCATAACTATCTCATGGTTTTACTTTTTATGGCATGTAAATAAATAAACTATTTACTTGACTACACCTCCATCAATGATAGGTCAGTACACGTCACCATTGAGCTTTAGTCCTTTATTTGTTAAAAAAATATGTCATCCATTTTCATTGAATAGGTTGTAGAGCATGTCATATGTGCAAATGAAGAGTTTTGAAATAAGAAACATGCAACACCTACACCTCTGTTGAAGGATGTCGTATTCTAAACATGATCATTATTGGCTCTTGGGGATCCAGCACCCCATTTGGTATCATTTAGTAAAGGGTCAAAACGAGTTCAGACCGTGTTCAATTGACACACAACACTTTTTGTTTTATAGAATGGGCAAAAAAAAAAAAAAAAAAAAAAAAACACTTTGCAATATCTAACGTTTAAGACATTCATGTAAATGGGTCAGGTTTGGATGAAATGAAGGAGAAGCGGTTGATCAATCGCCCCTCTCATCATCTCAAATTAATCAAATACAAATACAAATATGAAGATTAAAATCAATCAAACCTCTCGAATCACAACATCCGATGTTGACGCATTACATCTATGGATTCAACTACAAATTTGAAATTAACCACTTTTTGGCGATGCTAACACCGGAAAGATCAAACATAGGCCACAAAACAACACGATTTTTGGCAAGCGTAAACAAAAGCTCATGTAAAAATGGCGCAGGGTTTAGATTAAGGGTTTTGGGTTTAGGTTAGGGTTTCGGGCTTAGATTCTAGAGTGTAGGGTTTTGGGTTTAGATTTAGGGCTTAGATTCTAGGGTTTAGGGATTATATTTTAGGGCTTAGGGTTTAGGGTTGTGGTTTAGAGTTTTTAGGGTTTAGGTTAGGGTTTAGGCTTTAGATTTAGGGTGTAAGGTTTAGAGTTCAGGTTTAGCGTTTTGGGTTTAGATAAAGGGTTTAGGTTAAGGTTTAGGGTTTAGATTTTAGAGTTTAGGTTTAGGGATTTGGGTTTAGATTTGGGGTTTAAGGTTTAGGTTAGGGTTTAGATTCTACGGTGTAGGGTTTTGGGTATAGATTTAGGGTTTAGGGTTTAAGTTTAGGGTTTAGGGTTTAGATTCCGGGGTTTATATTTTAGGGCTTATGGTTTAAAGTTTTTAGGGTTTAGATTTGGGTTTAGATTTAGGGTGTAAGGTTTAGAGTTTACGTTTAGAGTTTTGAGTTTAGATTTAGGGTTTAGGTTAAGGTTTAGTTTTAGGGTTTAGATTTTAGGGTTTAGAGTTTAGGTTTAGGGTTTATATTTGGAGTTTAGGGTTTAGATTATAGGGTGTAGGATTTTGGGTTTAGATTTAGGGTTATAGTAGGGTGTAGGGTTTAGGTTTAGGGTTTAGATTCTAAGGTTTATATTTTAGGGCTTAGGGTTTAGGGTTAGGGTTTAGAGTTTTTAGGGTTTAGATTTAGGGTGTAGGGTTTAGAGTTTAGGTTTAGGGTTTTGGGTTTAGATTTAGAGTTTAGGTTAGAGTTTAGGGTTTAGGGTTTTGATTTAGAGTTTAGGGTTTAGATTTTAGGGTTTAGAGTTTAGGTTTAGGGTTTAGATTTAGGGTTTAGGTTTTAGGTTAGAGTTTAGGGTTTAGATTCTAAAGTGTAGGGTTTTGGGTTTAGATTTAGGGTATAGGGTTTAGGTTTAGAGTTTAGATTCTAGGGCTTAGGGTTTAGGGTTTAGGGTCTAGGGTTTAGGGTTTACTGACTCGGAGAATAGATTTGAAGATTACTTTATATGCGAGATGTGGTATCTAATGATAATTTATATGCTTTGTAGTCAGTTGGATCAATTTAGAAGTATTGGCCTCAATCAATGGACTACGCGGGTTCATGCCACCGTGATAGAATTGAAAGGAAAATGCTTGCATACGTCAATAAAGTTATGGTGACTTGCTACATCAATGATCAATCAATGGACTATATGGGTTCATGCCACTATTTATTCTAATGTAGTAAACATATGAACTGGAATTAGAATAAATAGTTTTTGGAACCGTGGTGAAGAGATCAAGATGTATGGGATTAATCTTTAAATACTTTGAAGATTGCATATCATTGAAATTTAAATTCGAAGAATATGCACCACCAAATTTCTAAACGCAAAATTAATGGAACAAAGTTGTTGCTATTAAACAAGGTTTTTTGTAGCTTATTTGTCAAAATATTTATCGTTAGGTAATATTTGTTAATATTATTGTTGATATACTCCGCTCTTCTACCAATAGTAACAATTATGTCACCAATTTTAGTTACTAGACTACCAATTTTAGGTTACCCTGTCATAAGCTTCGAGTTTAAGAAGACATAGCTTATCCATCAAATGTTCATTCAAAATGGTTAACTTAGGTTCCAACAATTATGACTTCTATATAAGCATCAAGCAGACTTATGTTGTCCATAACTATCTCATGGTTTTACTTTTTATGGCATGTAAATAAATAAACTATTTACTTGACTACACCTCCATCAATGATAGGTCAGTACACGTCACCATTGAGCTTTAGTCCTTTATTTGCTAAAAAAATATTTCATCCATTTTCATTGAATAGGTTGTAGAGCATGTCATATGTGCAAATGAAGAGTTTTGAAATAAGAAACATGCAACACCTACACATCTGTTGAAGGATGTCGTATTCTAAACATGATCATTATTGGCTCTTGGTGATCCAGCACCCCATTTGGTATCATTTGGTAAAGGGTCAAAACTAGTTCAAACCGTGTTCAATTGACACACAACACTTTTTGTTTTATAGAATGGGCAAAAAAAAAAAAAAAAACTTTGCAATATCTAACGTTTAAGACATTCATGTAAATGGGTCAGGTTTGGATGAAATGAAGGAGAAGCGGTTGATCAATCGCCCCTCTCATCATCTCAAATTAATCAAATACAAATACAAATATGAAGATTAAAATCAATCAAACCTCTCGAATCACAACATCCGATGTTAACGCATTACATCTATGGATTCAACTACAAATTTGAAATTAACCACTTTTTGGCGATGCTAACACCGGAAAGATCAAACATAGGCCACAAAACAACACGATTTTTGGAAAGTGTAAACAAAAACTCAGGTAAAAATGGCGCAGGGTTTAGATTAAGGGTTTAGGGTTTAGGTTAGGGTTTCGGGCTTAGATTCTAGAGTGTAGGGTTTTGGGTTTAGATTTAGGGCTTAGATTCTAGGGTTTAGGGTTTATATTTTAGAGCTTAGGGTTAAGGGTTGTGGTTTAGAGTTTTTAGGGTTTAGGTTAGGGTTTAGGCTTTAGATTTAGGGTGTAAGGTTTAGAGTTCAGGTTTAGCGTTTTGGGTTTAGATATAGGGTTTAGGTTAAGGTTTAGGGTTTAGATTTTAGAGCTTAGGTTTAGGGATTTGGGTTTAGATTTGGGGTTTAAGGTTTAGGTTAGGGTTTAGATTCTAGGGTGTAGGGTTTTAGGTATAGATTTAGGGTTTAGGGTTTAAGTTTAGGGTTTAGGGTTTAGATTCCGGGGTTTATATTTTAGGGCTTATGGTTTAGAGTTTTTAGGGTTTAGATTTGGGTTTAGATTTAGGGTGTAAGGTTTAGAGTTTACGTTTAGAGTTTTGAGTTTAGATTTAGGGTTTAGGTTAAGGTTTAGTTTTAGGGTTTAGATTTTAGGGTTTAGAGTTTAGGTTTAGGGTTTATATTTGGGGTTTAGGGTTTAGATTATAGGGTGTAGGATTTTGGGTTTAGATTTAGGGTTATAATAGGGTGTAGGGTTTAGGTTTAGGGTTTAGATTCTAAGGTTTATATTTTATGGCTTAGGGTTTAGGGTTAGGGTTTAGAGTTTTTAGGGTTTAGATTTAGTGTGTAGTGTTTAGAGTTTAGGTTTAGGGTTTTGGGTTTAGATTTAGAGTTTAGGTTAGAGTTTAGGGTTTAGGGTTTTGATTTAGAGTTTAGGGTTTAGATTTTAGGGTTTAGAGTTTAGGTTTAGGGTTTAGATTCAGGGTTTAGGTTTTAGGTTAGAGTTTAGGGTTTAGATTCTAGGGTGTAGGGTTTTGGGTTTAGATTTAGGGTATAGGGTTTAGGTTTAGAGTTTAGATTCTGGGGCTTAGGGTTTATATTTTAGGACTTAGAGCTTAGGGTTTAGAGTTTAGTGTTTTTAATGTGATTAATATATGATTCACTTTACTTGTATTCAATACAGTAATTCATAACAAATAGCTCTTTGTCTCCCCCTGTATCATTTTAAACATTACAATTATTTGATGCACATTGTTGAATTTAGTTACTTGCATTGAAAGAAGCAATGGGTTGGTGAATTGATTAACCAATTTAGGATCCGCTTCTGATTCAAGAACTTGTTCAAGTTTTATGTTAACGAAAGCATGTATAAACTCAACACCTTCTAAATACAATATAATATGATATTAATAAACAATTTCAACCTTCAAAAATCCCGCGAAATCGCGGGTTTTGTATTTTATTACTCGGTGTGCAACTTTAGAAAAGGAGTTGAGATGGAATTATCTTAAATGACCAATATACCCATTATTCTTTATTCTAACATAAGTCGGATCAAATTATCAAATACCCATTGTATACCTCATTATCACATGATCAATGAAAGCACCCCACCATATCCAAAAAAACCCCATCACCACCGGATTCACAAAAAAGCTCTAATATATCTTCAAATTTGAAGTATAAAAAAGATAATATAATTAAACACAAGAACCCTAGAAATCTCATATCAAGGAGGTAGTGTAGAAGGTGTCTGCGGTGATAACCGGTGCTACCTTGATTGTGCGACGACGGCACCGTGGTGATGGTGCGATGTCAGTGAGATGGTGGTGTACGGTGGTGGTGGAGCGATGCTTGTGGTGGAACGATGGTGGTGATTGGAACAGTGACGTGATTGTGATGACTGGTACGATGGCGATTAAAGATGGTGCGGTGATTAGCGCTGCGGTGGTGATTACCGGAGCGGCGGTGATGAGTGGTGGTAGCGTGCGGTAGAGGTGTGTGGTGGTGTTGAGTGGAGTGTTGGAGTTAGGGTGGCCAGAGATAGTTACAGAGGAGGGGAAATCTAGCACAGAGAAGATGTGAAGAACAAGTTGATGTTAAAAATTGAGGATAGTGTGTTCTTTTGTAGATTCAATGGGTGATGGAATTTAAATCCAACAGTTTTTTCAAGGAATGAAGTTTCCGTAAGTAAAGGAATGTGAACATTATGTAGAATTCGATTATTCTAAATTCTGTCAACCAAACACAACTTATGATGGAATTGAATTCCAATTCCTTCAAAATCCATGAGCCAAACAGGACCTAACACTCTTTATATCAGATCTAGGTTGTGCATCAGCAAAGAAAATTAAGGAATGGACACTTTCTGGAACATCATCATAGCAGCTACCGAGGCCACGTATATTATATAGTTTTGATCACTTGCCTGCTATTGTGTACAATGTCAATATGGATTAGTTTCACATAATACAAATATTTGTAGGTGTCAAAATGGGTCTTCACCTGTTAAAACCTTTTCACCAGCCTTCTATCTACAAATCATTAATCTATGATAAGAATAAAATTACAAACTAATAGTCATTTTCTTCTTCTTATTCTTCTTCTTTCAAATGAATGTTCAGAGTGAATATATGAATTCACTTTCACTACTTCATATTATCACATGTACACTATAAAACTTAAAACACATAGAACACAAAAGGCAAACGAGGCTATGAACTTATGATACTCCGTATTACATTTGTTTCACTTTTCTTCTTTTTGGAAAGCATATCGTATCTAAGGAGCGAAATGCAACAGTGCATTTCACTGAAGCGCGCTTACCCATTCGTCCTAGACACGGGAAAAGAAAAGGCTAGAAATAGAATCCCGGTGGCGCGATTAATGGAAAAAAGACCAGGGGAAGCATCTAAGGAACATTTAAATACGATTTTACACAATACAGTAACACATATTCTCTTTTCGCCAAAATCATATATAGTTTGATTTATGTTATAGGCAAATTTGAATGTTTTTGGGATTTTTGTTTTGTAATACTTAGAGGTTGGGCTAATTTGAATGTGGTTCGGTTTCAGGAGGTACGGGTGGTCAAAGAATGCCGTCATTGCAAAATCAGCAACAACAACAACAACAACAACATTACCCAAAATCAGCAACCAATCACATATTTGAATGTCTTTCGGTTGACATCAGTAACCAGGATCAAGAAACTACCCAATCTCGCTAAGTACAACAAAAGAGTACTATTCCAACCAGCACAAGAAAAGGATACATTGAAGAAACAATAATAGCACAAATCAACCCATATCAGTCTTCCTATGTCGTTGGCTCAAATTATCAAACGTTTAGCCCTTTTTTTCCCGTGAATCGTGATGAGAAATTTTTCAGATTTGGGCTACAAATTTGGGTTTGGGCTATGAAATCAAACTGTCGTCACCATGGTAGCTGCTATGAACTCTGTTGTCACTATATCCGGTGTGCTTAAATTATCAGCAGTTGTTTTGCCATTTTTATTCGTTAATGGTCATGGTCGTTAATGTTGGTGAGGAATTTTCAAAACACCATGGTGCTATTTGTGTTTCTTGGTTTGTACACGTCAGTTTCCGTTCGAGAGATTATATGCATTTAGGTAGTTCAAAATATGCCATGACGCTTATTGTTTTGTTTTTATTGAATGGTAATGCCTTGCTTATTGTTGATTGTAGTATTATTACATTAACTTTTGCACTGGCATTTATACGTGGTGTATGAAAAAAGAGTGACATTGTTGATTGGTATTACACGGCATTTATACGTGGTGTATGAAAAAAGAGTGACATTGTTGATTGGTATTACACTGAGCAACAAACAGAAACTTATGTAAGGCAACAACAACAGAAACTTAGGTAAACACCATAAGCAACAACTTAAACACGTCCACACTAGAAAAAACTAACATCCTTAAATTGCAGCTACAGAAACAACATCAATACCTCCAACACAATTAAACATCAAGAATCTGGAACCAATCCATCCACAAAAAGAATGCTCTTCCAAAAAAGCGAATGCAAAAACCCAAAGAAAAAAATGGAAAGATAATAGAACTCCATATTTAAAACCAAACATTTCCCTTTTGTTCAGCTACATAGTTAAAACCGTAGCCATTTCTGCTAATGTAAATAGGCCAAGCTACGCAACAAAAAACACACTAGCAATGTGAAAGCATCGCCGCCATTTTTCCAATGTAAATAAATGCAAGTACGTAACTACAAAGTCCAAAAATAGTACACCAAAATGCAGCCGTAGCATCGCGCGGCCCGATCCGATTCTAGTTATCTACCAATTGTTGTAATGGTTTGGGTATCAAGGTTGGCAAGTTTTGGAGCTTAATTGCCCCGGCTACTTATTGGACAGCTAGGAATGAGGTGGCATTTAATGGTATTTATATATGTTGGGCCGGTGTAGTAAACTCGAAATTATGCGCGAGTCACCAATATTACATTTGGAAGACGCGTGGTTGTTATTATGATTCTCCTGTTATGATCATGAATGTATCATTAGTAGCTCCGCGTATATGTATGTCAAACGTGCTTGACAAATTGAGTACTTCCCTCATTTTATGAAAGAATGAGAGATCCATGGGTTTGATCAAGTTGATTTTAAGATCAATTTGCTTTGGAGCAACGACCGGAAACAAGATTGTGCGTATCCTAGCACTCTCATAGGAAAAGTAAAGTAAGTTTGGAGCATCAAATGTTACGTCATTAGGGAGGTAATCATCTAACTTTAGGGTCAGCCTCTTGAGATTAGCATATGTGATAACCAAACCCTTGGTCACATACTCCGACCAATACTCAACTCCAACGTCCAAATCCACGAGAAAAGGAAATTTCGATGTGATCATATTGATAAAATCATCATTCCTATTCCTAATACGTAATTTATGTATCTGAAGATGTGTCACTCTTGCTATTTGGTCCATGTGCCTCAAAGGTTGAGGCTTATTAACACAATAACGAAAAATACTAAGACTTGGGACATTATCGATTTTCAAAACATAATCATTGGACGGCGTTATCTCCAATTCCGTAAGACAAGGAAGATCAGTAACCTTAACACAATCTCCTTCATTCAAACGTATCTTCAATTCCATAAGACGAGAAATATCTTTAACCTTAACGATCTGCAAGCCGTTGCAACAATCAAAATCAATCTTCTCCAGCAAGATACAAGTAGATAATATGCTATTAAATACCTCTTCACTTATATTCACTTCTATCAACTTGAGTATACGGAGGGACACACACTTGATCATGTTGTTGCTGTTGCAGATCCAAAGGGGTCTGGTAATGGTGCTATAAGCTTCATTTATTACATTGATCATAGTGAGATTTTCACAAGAGAATATCTCTTTCGGCACAGTGAAAGATTTAATATAAGGATTCAAACAAAGGGAAAGCTCCTTAAGGCAACTTTTAGATGTTACTTGTCTAATCCAACGTGTTAGGGGAGCAAAGTCTGTAATATTGAGTCTCAAAATTTTTGAACTGTTTTCTTGCATTCATTTAACTTCGACCATTCCCGACGATTCACGAATAATGTGTTTGTAAATAAATAAGTATTTAAATATATATAAATTATTTTTATATGTATAATGTAATATATATAAATATATATATATATATATATATATATATATATATATATATATATATATATATATATATATATATATATATAAGATATAAATAATCAATATATGTTATTATATAGTTGTTAAATATTACATAGTTAATAATATGAAATCTAAACATAGTAAAATTTCTTATAAGTTAAAATATAATTGTTATACTAATATTATTTACATTAAAATAAATATTAATATTACCAACAATATTAATAATATTATTATATAAAAATGAAATTTGATATGTATAAAATATTATATCGTTATTATTATCATTTATAATATTAATAGTAATATAACTAGTAGTATTATTAGTATCATTAATAAGATTATTATTATCCTTTTATTAATTAAATTTATTATCATATTATTATTTATTATTAATAATCTCTTTATCAAAAATTACTATTATTATTATTATTAGTATTATTAATAGTATTAATATATTAATACTTGTTAATTATCAAAATTTACCAATTATATATATATACCTACATATGCAGTTATATGAACAAGTATATAAATGCATATATATATATAAATACATATACATATACAAAATACATTGATATATATATATATATATATATATATATATATATATATATATATATATATATATATATATATATATATATATATATATATATATATATATAATACAGATAATTACGTATTTATACATATAGGAATCAAAATCAGTTTTTCTATCATTATCTAAACTGGGTAATTTGTCGGCTAGATATCTGTAACTTGTACGAATCAAATTGCTATCACTCTCAGCTCCATTTTTCTTTCTGTCTTCTTGCTCTTATCGTAATTCTGTGTCAACATTTCTTTTGGCTAGAAAACATTCGACAATCTCTTCATATTGGAAGAAGTCCTTCGAGTTCTTCCACCATCGATATCAATTATATGTATTCGCTTTTATCTGAAAATAAAGAAACATAAAATTTGTACGAAAAGTGTTAGCTTTCACTATCTGTTAAATTGTTTTTCCTATCTTTTTTCTTCATGGTTGAAATCTCCCGTCCTTCCTGTCCGATTCTTGTTACACGTCCAAATCCCTTCACAATGCAAACAAATCGATCATATCAAGTTGCAAATTCAATTATTCGATTTACATTACTATAATCATTACATATATACTATATTCATATAAATATGTACACATAAGATTATAGGATAGATATATACAAGAGTTTAGACTTACAAAGAGATAAATGAAAACACGCTTACAACTATCATCCACCTCTCAAGTCTTCACACTTCAACTCCAAAGCCGCCACCCTTATTCCTCTCTATCTCTCTTCTTCCTTCTTCTTTGTGAACACCATAACCACCACCTGTGATCATCATAATCATTGTAAATTAATGCAGCCATGTTATTCGATGTTCACAGAACATCATCTTTAAATCATTATTGTTGTCACATAGAGTTATAAAGAAACCATTGTCTACGATTATCAAAACAGGTTACTACTCACTAATAATTCCTATTTTATTATTGGGTCAAATCATAAACCAAATATGTTACCTATATCTACTCGAATAAAATCATAGACCCTCAAAAATTCACTTGCTTTTACCCTTGTTTTGCTGGACGTTGAACACAACACAAAACCATACAAGTTGCGGTTCGATGTTGCTGCTGACTATTCTGTTTTCTTGTTCCTTCTTCTGGTAACGACCCAAACATCACCTTATTATCTTCGTTTTCCAGTTTTATAAACTCTCGAACCCACAACCATATATCATTAACGAAATAGACTGCTAAGGGGTACTTTTTTCCTCCTATGGCCGACAACTCCATTCCCCACTTTTTTTTTTTTTTTTGTTAAAGGCTTATATTACGGGAGATTATTAGTAGTGGGGTTGCTTTATTCCATGATATTTAATTACCAATGATAATGATATATTTGTTGGGATCAGTTAATAAAGAAAAGAAGAGTTGGCCGATACTTGCTATTGTATTTATTACTTTAAATAATAATAAAAAAAAACGAAAAGGAAAAGGGAAACTGAACTAGTGGATTGGTTGGACTACCTTTATGTACTTTGTTTTCCATCGGTTTTTAATTGATCAAAACAGACAAACAAATGTTATCATGGAGTGCTACATAATACTACTTTCTTTTCATAAATGGACGACACATTGGGAGTATTCATATATGGCGTATATATATATATTTTTTTTGGTAAGGTAATTTGGATGATGTGTGGGTAATACAAATGATTAATATATAAGGAAAAAGTGTGAAGAGAAAAGGACTCGGGGTGGAGCAAGAAATCATTCGATGGGGAAAAGGATGCTTAAACTTTTGTTTAATAAAAGTGGGGCTGCTGTATAATTTTCTTGTTTAAAATAACACCATCGACGGTTCTTTGCTTGCCTCTTCTTAAATGTATTCTGTTAAACAATTGAGGGTTGCAAGTATCACAGTTGGGCCGGGTTATATTAGAACTTTGGGCCGAATTAATGGAGTTGGGCCGGGTCTTATGAGGTAGAAAATGAAACAAAAGAAACGAATACTGATTATGTATTTTTAAACGTCGATTTAAAACAGAAAAGCTGCAACAGTGTAATGGTTAAGGTGTTGTTCGGGTTATCGTGAGGTTGCGGGTTTGAGCCCGGTTCGGGGCGCTTTCTTTTTAAAACTGATTTTGAGGTAGTTCTCCATTTTAAATTTTTATTTTTATTTTTATTACTCATTGTTATCATTATTGTTATTTTAATTATTATATTATTATTATTATTTTAACTATTATTATTAATATCAAAACAAGTATTAGAACAAGTATTATTATTATTATTATGATGATTAAGATTATTGATATTAGGAATATTATTATCATTCTAAAATTTGTAAGATCATTATTATTATTATTAAAAGTAATATAAGTGTTACTATTATTACAACTAAAAATTTATTATTATTAGTATTAAAATGGTTAATAAAAGTATTGTTATTATTATTACTAAACATTAGTATTGGAATTAACATTATTATTTTTATTAATGTTAGTATTAGTCTTATCATTATTAATAAAATTACTATTATTATCATTAGTAGATCATTAATGTCAAAATTATCATTTTTTAACAAATAAATATTTTATACATAAAAATACACTTATTACATATAATATAATTATACTGATATTCCATATAACTATATATAAAACATATTAACATTATCTATATAAATATTTATATATAACAAATTAGATATTTTTAAAATAATACTAAATATATATAGATATTAATATGACTATATTAATCATTTTAGATGTATATACAAAATAAACATAAATGACACCTAATTTAAGATATAAGTATATGGTTTTTAATGAAATTAGTATAAATTTTACATAACTACAATTACATAAATAACATATTTTAATAAATGAAATTATGTGATTTCCATTATATGTTTTAATAGATATACGATTAATATAGGTTCGTGAATCCGAGGCCAACCCTATACTTGTTCAATGTCGTTCTATGTATTTTTACTACAAAATACAGTATGGTGAGTTCATTTGCTCTCTTTTACTCTTTACATTTTTGGGACTGAGAATACATGCGCTACTTTTACAACTGCTTTATTAAATGCTTTTGAAATACATTTTGAACTGCGAATACATGAAATGCTTTTATAAATGTTTGACTAGATAGACACAAGCAAAACATTCCTCGAATGAATTATGTGGACGTGATAATTGCCACAATTGAATTATGTGGACGTGATAATTGCCACAATTGATATGAATATTTTTTCCCTGATTATTATTGCTTGGTAACCTAAGAATTAGGGAACATCACTAATTTTGAGAATTAGTGCATGCATAATTGACGCGAATCCTAAAGGTAGCTACCGGGTTTAACACCCCCACCCAGAATGTTCACTAGACGGAAGGGCTAGTGGGCGTGGTGTTTAGTACTTCAAAGTTTATATGATTATTATACAGACGATATGTTCTGTTTTGGGGATATTATTATGCGCATTATATGTTAAGGTCGGTTACCAAGCCAAGCTATGAAAGTAATAAAAAGTGAATGTTATGTATCGAGAGAATGATTTTATACACAGGTTATGTGTATGTTATTTTTGTGCACGAGATATGTGTACGGTTACTAAGATTTATGAAAGATTTTATACACAGATTATGTGTATGTTATTTTTGTGTACGAGATATGTGTACGGTTACTAAGATTTATGAAAGATGATTTCGTACACGAGAAAGGTGTACTGTATTTAAAAGATATCGCATGTACATTACAGGTGGGTATAGGATTCGGGCCCATTTGTACCATGCATCATTTAAATCTTGTGGTCTATCAAAATTACAGAATTTTGTTGTTTTATGATAAACTTATGAATTCACCAACCTTTTGGTTAACACTTTAAAGCATGTTTATTCTCAGGTATGAAAGAAATCTTCCGCTGTGCATTTGCTCACATTACATGGAGTCGTTCATGGCATATAGAGGTCAGAACCTCGCAATGGGACCAACTGTTGAAGACTTCGTCCAGATGGATTAGGACGGGTCACTACATATCTAAAGATTGTATTGGTAAGTTTTGACGGTGATACCTTTCAAGAGTAATATTGATCAAATTTTTATTGTGAAACCTAAGGTGTGGGGTTGTAGACCAAGCATGTAGCCATGACTTGGACAAGATGCATGAGGCAGCAGCTTCTTTCTCGGACAATAAAGATTGTATTCGGTGAATTAACTCGGCAGGTAACTCAGATTCCATCCCCTTCACATAGAAAACCAACAAACAACTAAATATATCAAGAAATAGGTTATAAGTTAATTAAATTGCAGCAACCAAACTACAATAAATTAAATTGCTCCAAAGTAATAAAACAGAATAAGTTATAAGTTAATTTGATGTTTGCCATAAAAGCAAGTTATCGATGAAAGTATTGTATGAGAGTTGCATAATGCATCGGCCGTGTATACCCTAGATAAATACGATATCTTCCATTCGCTAAATTAAGCTCGTACTAGATGCTAGAGAAAGCCCATATGACACAACGTGATCAAGAAATAGGAGCCCAACTGACTGAACATTATTAAGAATAAGCCCACAACGAACAACTAAATATAACTCTCACGTGATAAAGAAAAATAGAACTTCCTTTTTTTTCATATAAATAAATAACTAAATATGAATTTGCAATAAAAACTCAATGTGATAAAAGCATAAAAAGGATTAAGTTATATTGGGCCTTGGGCCCATACGCTCTTCCTTAGTAAACTACGAGTGGAAAAGGGTTTAATTTGGTATTTATATTTATATTTATATTTATATTATAAATATAAATATATAGGGTTTTTATCTATTCCATTCGCTAAACTGGCCGAACATGAAAAGGATATTAAAGCCCAAACAAACCCACAATGAATAGCTAAACAAAAAATGAAAAATATATATTGGCCCATGTTGGACGATGTAATGAGTTATAGTTAACATCGATTAAACAAAAATACACTGGCCCATGTAGGAAAGCTAAAACCTACGGTAATCAAGCCCCCGAGCGCGAGACCTTGTATCGGGTGAATTGCGCATTATGCGCACTCTCTAATCACACTCTTTTTTTGAACAATTTGGCATAGCCATGAATTGGACCCGAGTAGTGTGCTTCATTGGGCAACTCGGTGACCACTCAGGCAAGCCTGCGTGGTTTTGTTTTTCCTTTTTAGATAGTTTTTTATTTTTTCATTGACGATTAGATTGATTACCGGCCTCTTGTTAAGGATTTTAGTTCTTTGGATAGTTGTAATATAGCCATGTTTAGCACCATGCTAACTAAGCTATCATGTGTTTCGATTGGTGTTCATGATTACAGCTGGTATTGGTCCATTGCATCATATGGTGTTTTTGTAGTCCACTCGACCAGATCTCATGTCGATAGCATGCTTCTTCCGTCGTTATCTCTTGCAACGACTTGGTGTGAAGTGCTTCCTCAAAAAGTTAATGTGTTAATGTGGCCTTTAGGAGTGGATAGGTAGCCTACGAGATTAAATCAATCGTTTCACAGTTTGGAGATTAATTCTATAACTTATCCAGTTTGTTCAAGTAATGTGGAATGGCAAGATCATATTTTAGTGGGTTCATATTTGGGTTAACATTAGAAGATGGGTTGATTGCAACATGTCGATGTTCAATTCTTAGTCAGAGTGGATTCTTTGGTTCGAGCATTGGAGCGGTTCAGAAGAAGTCAAGAACAAGGTCTATGCTATCGCTACTGGCTACTTGGCCACTGCGTGTTTTTGGTTTCCTTGGAGGCATAGTAATGGAGTTGTTTTCAATAACTCGATGGTGAAAAAGTATGAGCTCTTTGATTCTATTTGTACTTTTTCGTATCATTGGATTAGAAATAAAGGGTAAATGTAATATATCTTGGGCCGTTTGACTCATAAATGTGTTATAATTGTTTGGTTGAGGCATCTCTAGAATCTTTCTAGAGCATCGGTGTTTAATATATTTTTGAAGTTCAAAAAAAGGAAAAAAAGTTTCTAGTTCAGCAATACGTTTGTCTTGAACTTCACCACCCTTAAGCAACTATCAAACCTATCGTTCAAGTTCCACAAACCGATCTTGTCAAACTTTAAAATGATATGTCGGAGACCCCAAGGTAGTCGCTTGTGGAGATCCTGGTGGAGTCAGGGTACACACACTTCCTCTCTCTTGTGAAGGGGTCGACTGGGTTTTGATCGTGTTATTTTCGGGATTTTGCTCCGGTTTCCGTTCTGACAGCTAGTCGGCGAGAGGCTGGCAGTTCGTTTGTTTGATTTTTGTTGATGTTGCTTGTTTTCTTATTTTTGTGAAATCATTATATTGGGATTTCTTTGTTAACATTGTTAGGACTTTTTTACTTTCCTTGTAATTGTGTCGTCCTGTTGGCAAGACCTTTAGTTAGGGTCTGTTTTCGGTTCCTTTGAGTTTGGTTTACATGTCTTTTTATGTCGATTGTACTCAGTGTATGATCACACCTACCTAAGGTCTACAACCTTCAATTCTATGGTTGTTTACTATAACCAGGTGTGGTCTAAGGGGATATAACATGACGAACTTTATGTCTATCTCTAAGACTTAGTCAGATAACCCGTGGAGCTGATATACTCCGTCTGCGGTGCCTCTCTGCTCACTCATTGTGTGATCCTAACAATCATTCACATAACCAGTATGAAAAAAATCATCCGCATCAACCTAATGTTTTAAAAAATATTATCAGCATCAAGCAAATTACATATTAAAAGCATCAAATTCAAATTGAAATTCAAATAAATATTATATAGTAAAGTAATAGTAATGATAATTATCTGCGGGTTTTTAGGTCGGAAACACGAGATTCTAATTCAGCAATAAGTTTATCTTAAACTTCACCACGCTTTAGCAAACTCTAAAAGCTGTCGCTCAAGTTCCACCAACCGATCTTGTAGAACTAAAGAATGATGTGTCGTGAACCCAAGGTAGTCACACTCTTCCTCTGTCTTGGTAGGCTTTCAACGTTCGGTGAGGTTTATGAATCTAGTCCTATGTATGTTTAAAGTCATACAATAGTTATCAACACTTAATGCATTATAAATAAAACATAGTTAATCTGACAACTTTTTTATAATTAACTAACCGGCATCTTTAGTGTTCCAGTACTCCTCTAATGAAAATGATGTTTGTCTCCACTTCCAGTAAATAATAAATAGCCCGGGGAATTCCATCTTAAACTGTTTTCTTCGCAAGTGTCTTTATAAAGCTTTTATATGCCTCCCTTATCCAAATCTACAATTATATGTACTATTTATTAGAATAATGTGAAAATGATTATTAAATTACAATTGTAGGTTGATTTAGTACCTGAAAGGCAAAGGCCTACATGAAACCAAGACAATGTGTACGCCTTCTTTTTATCGACTAAGAGTTGCAAATTGTCAAAGCTGAGGAAACATTAGGAAAAGTTTCCTCCCAACCCCAAGGGTACTCACGTAGCCGGTCAAGATCTTCCAATAAACGTAGATACTCTGCGGGTACAACATGGCACCCATTTTTCCCCATGAACCCCCATCCACGATCACTATAATTGCTATTTAAACGCAATCCTCGTCACTAATAACAATATCACCCGGATTCTTAAATATAACTATTATATTCCCTATAGTCAATGCTTTTGTATAAGTACACGCCTCAGGAAAACAACGAACTCGATCGGTGGTCTCTGTAACCTTATAGATGAAGGAACGTAACTTGCATTTCAGTATTGCTACCATACAAAAAACCCAGTCACCATACAAAACTCTCGTCTGCCAAATCAACTGGCATAATTAGGACTCACGTAAAGCTATATATCTTACTTTCACTGCTCATAACTTGCTATAGCCACATATCTTCTTTCACTTATGGAAGATCATCGGGTCACAAAGTGTCATCGCGGTTGCAAAGTGTATTTGCGACGAGGTGATAACCGATAATTGTTAAGTGTTGTGGGTCGCATTGTATGTGGGTTAAGGTTTGTTATTTAATGCAAGGGTCATGAATGATAACGTGTGGTGTGTGCAAGGATTTAACCACATTTTGAGGCTTTGCAAGTCGATCATGACAAACTTACACACATAAACTGTTCGATAAAAAATTTTGTAAGAAATTAACCATAAAAATATGAAATTGAAGTTTAATGTACCTCGTAATCCATGAGTGTGTCGTTTTACTCTTCTTGTGGCTTGATTTAGGGTTTCCATCGTTTGATTTAACACCACAACAGCTGATGGTGGTGGTAGATGATGAAGATCCATAGTTTGATTGCAATGAAGAAGATGAAGACGGCAATGCAAGATGATGACAAGGATGAAAAAAGAGGCTGTTAAAATTATATGCACTCTAAGTCCTTAAACATCTGATCCTATTATCTCACACTTTTTTTTTTGGTTATGACAGGACCAATGGTGCAAGTTGTTAGCTGTAGAGGGGTTATTCTGTCATTATTTTGGGCTGCTGCTGTTAGTTTCTAAGGAGCGTGTCTGGATGTGCCCGTTCTCCATTCTTCAGGGTGCTGAGTGTATCTTTCTTAGGGTTTTGCTATAAAAGGCTGTTGGTGTTCTGTTGCAGAAAACGATCGATCTCACCTCTTCTCTCTCGCTGCTACTCTTGTCTGAATCATCTTCAAATCATATTCTTTTTATCTCTAGTTGCAATTTTAGTTTACTATCTTCATCAATTGTTAGACATAGTCCACTGCATCTGCTGAGAAATTCTTATTATCTGTATCTGAACAACTATTTCTTTGGCCTTGTAATCTTGATAAAACTCGTGATTGATAATATTTTGGTGAAGTTCTGTTTATTTTATCATGGTATTAGAGCGGCAAGGTTAGATCGTGTCGACTTTTTGATTCTCTGATCTTCTCGATTCATCTGGTGTTCAAAATAATTTAGGGTTTCTTGGGTTGTTCGTGGTCTAAAGGATTTCTGGTGTTTTTTCTTCTTTTTTGCTCGATTGTGAAGGTGTGGTTGGTAAATCACTGGTTCAATTGGTTATTGTTAAAAGAACCCTAATTTGTTCAAATTAGTGTTAGGGTTTGGAAGTGTTCTTCTTTATTGCTCTTGTTCCGCTGCTGCTTCTTCGTGGTTCTTCTTGCTCTTATCTTGCCAAACACCACCACTGTATTGTATTCTGTTTTCCCTTTTCTGTTAATCTTGTGTGTGATTCATTTTATCTTTCTGTCTTGTGTAGAAAAGGATTCTGAGTAAGACTTGGAATAGAATCCCTTGAGATTCTGTTTATCTAGATCTCTGCTCAGATTCTCCTTTAGGTTGCATTACATTGTGTGTGCTGCATTCTTTATTACTCTGTCTCTTTATCCTTACAGGTGTTCTCTTGTCCTTTTTCTATCGAATTGTGCCTGCATTATATCTTGCTTTCTGTGTTCTTTTCTTCCTGTTTACTTGAGTTTATGTTACTGTCATGGCTGATGATACTACTGAGAATGCTATTACTCTTATTAATAAACTTGACTTTGGTGATCCTTTATATTTGCATGCTAGTGACACTACTGGTACTCCACTTATATCTGTTAAACTCAAAGGAACTGAAAACTATCAAATTTGGAGTAGATCTATGTTACTTGCTCTTTCTACTAAAAATAAAACTGGTTTTGTGGATGGTTCCTTTGTTAAAAATGTTAATGATAATGTACTTTCCTCTCAATGGGATAGGTGTAATTCTGTGGTCTTGTCTTGGATCTTAGGATCTTTATCTGAAGAATTATATTCTGGTCAAATTTTTTCCTCTATTGCTTCTGTTGTGTGGACTGAATTAAAAGAAACTTATGACAAGGTTGATGGGTCAAACATCTTTAATTTGCATGCTAAAATTAACACTATCAAACAAAATGGTTCTAGTGTGTCTGAATACTTTCATAAGTTAAATACTCTTTGGAAACAATATGATGCTATGCTAAACTTGGTTTCTTGTACTTGTGATGCTTCTGATGGTTTTGAAAAACATGATAAGCTAATGAGGTGTATGCAATTTCTTATGGGTCTTGATGATACTTATATGCACACTAGAAGCAACATCCTTATGATTGACCCACTTCCTGATGTCAAAACTGCTTTTGCCATTATTTCTAGAGAAGAATCTCATAGAGGTTCCTCATCTGGAAATAACAATTCCAAAGTCCAGCATTCTGCCTTTGTTGCTCAAACAAACAAACCTAATTTTTCAAACTATGGAGGCAAAAATAATTTTTCAAGAAACAATAATAATCAAAGAGGTCCAAATACCAATCTTCATTGCACAAAGTGCAACAAAAATGGGCACACTATTGATAGTTGTTTTAAAGTTGTTGGTTACCCTCCAAACTTCAAAAAACCAAACAACCCTGGTCTTAGTGAAAATTTCAAATCAAACAATGTTGTGACTGAAAACCCATCCTCCTCAAGTCCAAGCAACTCAACTGGCATATTACCTACACCATCTACTTCTTTATCTCTCACAAATGATCAGATTGCTAGACTGATGACATTGCTGAATGATACTTCCACCTCCACTACCACTCCAAATTTTTCTTCAAATATGTCAGGTAGTTTTTCCAATTACAATGTATTCTTCAATGAAAATTTTAATATGTGCTTTAATTCTAAATCTATTTTAAATAAAAATAAAGGGTGGATAATAGATTCAGGAGCAAACCAACACACGACTGTGTCTGATAATAATCTTGAAAATGTTATTGATGTCACTAATTTAAACCTGAAAGTTTCTCACCCAAATGGTACTGAAGCTAAAATTAGAAAAATTGGAAATTTAAAACTATCAAACCTTATAACTTTATATGATGTGTTGGTTGTCCCTGGCTACTGTGTGAGTCTTTTAACTGTCAGTAAAATTGCTAGTGATAGTAATCTTATTGTTAGTTTTGATAATCAAAATTGTTACATTCAGGATTCTGTGACAAGAAATACTCTGGGGACTGGTAGCATTAGTGGTGGTCTTTATGTGTTTGATGATTCTCAATATGCTTCTGTGAACTATAACTCCACTATTATCTCATGTGAGTCTACCCTGCTATGGCACAACAGGCTTGGCCACCCTTCTCAACCTGTCTTGGAAATTTTGAAACATACATTGAAGCTTGATAACAAGCATTCTGAGGAACCCTGTGAGGTCTGCCTAAGGGCTAAACAGTTAAGGGAACCTTTTCCCTTGAGTGAACATGGTTCCGTATCTCTTGGAGATCTGATTCATGTTGACCTATGGGGTCCCTATAAGGTTACTAGTAGAGAGGGTTTCAAGTTGTTCCTTACCATTGTTGATGATTATACCAGGGCTGTTTGGGTGTATATGCTTAAAAGCAAAGATGAGGTTTTTGAAAATTTGGTAAACTTTATAAACCTTATCTACACACAGTTTGATAAGAAAATTAAAATTGTGAGATCTTATAATGGAACTGAGTTTGTCAACAACCAAACAAAAAACTTCTTTGACACAAAAGGTATTATTCATCAAACTACTATTGCTTACACTCCACAACAGAATGGCATTGTGGAAAGGAAACATAGACACCTGCTTAATGTTGCTAGGTCCCTTATGTTTTAGGGGGAATTCCTTTATTTTTGTGGAGTGATTGTGTTTTAACTGCTACTTATCTTATTAACAGGACCCCATCTAAGGTGTTGAATGGCAAGTCTCCTTTTCAAATGATTTATGGCCATGAGCCATCTCTCTCCCACTTAAGGATTTTTGGTTGTCTTGTTTTCTCAAAAATTTTAAATGTTTCTGATAAATTTTCTTCTAAGTCTGAAAAATGTGTCCTCATTGGTTTTTCTTCTGTCAAAAAGGGCTACAAACTTTGGAGTTTGGACAGAAAACTTGTGTTTTATTCTAGGGATGTTAAGTGTTTTGAAAATATCTTTCCTTTTATTCAAATGAATCCTAAGTCTTCTATTGATGAAAGAGTGTCTGAACTAAATTTCTTTGATCTTTTTCAAAATGACAACAATTTTCCTAAAAATCCCGATGATGAAGGGAGAGGTCACTTAGAAAATGATGTCATGATGGCAACCCCTTCTACCAATCCTCCTGTAGAAGGTGGAGGCGGTCATGATGACTTTTATGTTAATGATCATAATGATCACATCCCTGAGGGTACTTCTGATAACACAAACTGCAATGAAGAGGAGACTGAGACTGTTCAACCTACCCTTAGAAGGTCTGAAAGGACCAGTCACTTACCTAGAAGTCTTAATGATTACATTATTGAGGGTAAGGTTAAGTATGGTATTGAAAAAGTGGTAAATTATTCTAACTTAAGTCATGATAACATGTGTTTCTTGTCATCTCTAAACAAGAGTTGTGAGCCTGCTAACTACTATCAGGCTTCATTGGACCCAAATTGGACAAATGCAATGAATGAGGAAATGGAAGCTCTATATAGAAACAATACCTGGGTCTTAACTGATTTACCACCTGGTAGAAAACCTATAGGTAACAAGTGGGTCTATAAAATTAAATATAAGTCTAATGGTGAAATTGAAAGGTATAAGGCCAGACTTTGTGATGACCCGAAAATTTCTGACCAAATTTAAACTTAATCTTGTATGATTAATGTTTTCGACACGATAAACAAAGTCTATGAAGTTAAATCTCAAAATTTTAAACTGTTCAATTAACCTTCGATTGTTCTCAATGAAACGCGAACAATTATATATAGATACATATACTATAACTTGAAAACGTAACAAAGTGTTGAGGATATGATACTGTGCATTAAACTTATTGGTTTGATTATCTGATTGATATATTTAACTACAGAGTTAAAAGATTATGCCAAATGATTCAAGTAAAAGATATTTACTGAGTCTCTTAAGAATTATGATATTATTACGTGTCTCTGTTGAGAGGTCCACGTTGATTTGAGAAATTATTCATTTTTAACAGTATTCGGAATAAATGGTGAATTATTTGTTTAAATAACGTAATTTGGACACATACAATAATAAGGAATATTAACTGTTAAGAATTAATTATATGAATAATTTGCGATACATATTTTAAAACGTGTTTATAAATATTGAGAATAGATATTAACTTGGTTATGAAACGTTTGATAAATACTATTATATTAATAAATAACGAGACAATGATTTATAGAAGTAAATGACCAAAATACTCGAAAGTTTAAGATATACTTTGGGTGGTATAATTTAGGGATAATTTAAGGCTATATTTTGACAAAGGTACGTGTTCCAGAATGAAAATTACAAGTTTTCTCAGCGTACGAAGGGACACTCGAAAAACCGGAACCGAGACATAAGTCGCGTAACAACGTACGACTTATCGGAACAAAAATTACAAGTTAACTATGCATGTGAATTTAATATAATATATAATTAATTATATAAATTAAATATATTATTAATTATTATGTCGACAAACAAAAATACAAAAAAATGTGAGCTGGATTTTGGGGCCATGCGATCGCATGGAAAATAGGCATAAAACCCATGCGATCGCATGGGGTCAGATTTCAGGAAAGGTCTATAAATTGAATTCGTTTTTGCTCAGTTTACACATACTTATTACTCCGTATTTATTTTATTTAAATTATTATTATTATTATTATTATTATTATTATTATTATTATTATTATATTATTAAATTATTATTAATCTTAATATTTTTAGTAATATTATACATAAAATATTACGACGAGGTTATGAGCATGTCACTTTTAAAAATGAGTTTTACGAGCGGGATAGAGCTAAAGAAATTATGGGTTATTGCCAAGGAGGTTATGGGTAATGTTCGGGGATATATTTATGAATCAAACCTAGTGTTTATCATCTCCGTTACGTCTACGTACTTTCCTACAATATTGAATCTCAATATTAATACGTAAGTACTTATATTTTATCTATTATATATTAATAGTGTATCCATGTCTAGTACTCGAGTATATATATTTATACATGCTTGTATGCTAAATTTCGTCGTTAAACAGTTTATAATAAATCTTTATATAAGGCGAGTCTCATTTTATTAAACTATTGTCAAAATTGACTTTTTGAAACGACTTTGGATAAATTTTGTATGTCGATCTCGAGCATTAGGATTGTGATACACTATGACCTGACCTAGCTTGATAGACATTTATTGACCAACATATGTTCTCTAGGTTGAGATCTACGATTCTTTGATATACCGAGTTTCGGTCACATTACGATGAACAACTGTATGTGCTGCTAAGGTGAGTTTCATTTGCTCCCTTTTTAATTGCTTTTGCAATCTATATTTTTGGGCTGAGAATACATGCACTTTATTTTAAAAATGGATACAAGTACACACTAAATTCTACATCGAGTTTGAACCGAAAATCCCTTACCTTTGGTAACTAGTAACTGCCGGTTATAAGAACTGGTGGGCGCGAGTAGTTGTATATGGATCCATAGGGCTTGATATCCTCGTCCGAGCTAGAGCACTAGCCTTTTAACGGACGTATGCTATTTGAGAAGCGTACACGTTGGTTTGCGTGTATTATCAAGATGATTATACAAAGGGTACAAATTATATATACGTTAAGTTTAGTTACCAGGGTGCTCAATTTCGTAGAATATTTTGATAAACGTTTCTGGATGAAACAACTGAAATCTTGTGATCCATCTTTATATACAGATTATGCGAAACATACAAACTATGAACTCACCAACCTTTGTGTTGACACTTGTTAGCATGTTTATTCTCAGGTTCCCTAGAAGTCTTCTGCTGTTTGCTTATATGATAGACAAGCTATGTGCATGGAGTCTTATATGGCATATTTTTTAAGAAAACGTTGCATTCACCAATTCATCATCATGTACCTTATTTTGACTGTATTGTCAACGAAAGTACTATTGTAAACTATTATATACGGTGATTGTCTATATATAGCAATCATCAAATGTCGAAAACCTTTGATTTAAATATTCATTTATGGTGTGCCTTTTCAAAAGAATGCAATGTTTACAAAACGTATCATATAGAGGTCAAATACCTCGCAATGAAATCAATGAATGACGTGTTCGTCCATATGGATTTGCAGCGATCGTCACAGTTGGTATCAGAGCGTTGGTCCTAGCGAACCAGGTCTTGCATGAATGTGTCTAACTGATAGTTGTTAAGATGCATTAGTAAGTCTGGACTTCGACCGTGTCTGCATGTTAAAAGTTTTGCTTATCATTTCTTGTCGAAAATTACATGCTTATCATTCTTAAGTCTAGACACGTTTTCCTGCATTTATTGCATAAATAGTGTATAGACAAAAATTCATATTTTATCGTATCTGTTACTGTAAACTTTTCCTGATATCTTCTGAAAATTTCTCCGTGATTTATGGAATTTGGTATTATATATACATATGTAAATTATGTATTGAAGAATACAAACTAAATACTATAATCTAATTCATATCAAAAATCATCTCCCTAATTATACAAGATGGATCCCGTATCTAGTTCAAACTCTGACAGCTATTCCGATATGGATATTCACCTGAATTCCGAAGACAGTGTAACCGGAATGGATCAACCAATTAGCCATCATCTATTCTGTATGAATTGGGGATGGGTTCGTAGCCTACTTAATTATTGGAGACAAGAAGAAGGCGATCCCTTTCACCCACCACATTGCCCTCTTGGCGAAGAACCTGAAGCACTTACCGGCGAACCTGTTCGAGACAGCATTTTCTCTCTCATTTCTAGAGTATCTCGTCACGATAATATACTATCTCAAATTCTGGATCTTATTCATCCGCTCATCCGAACCGCCAATCATTCCGGTGTAGTAGAAGAAGTCAACGAGCTTCGTGCTCGGGTAGTGGCTTTGGAGAATATGGTGCAAAGGTTACAAACATCAGCAGAATCAACAGTACCACCGACAACAACACCAACAGTACCATTACCACCACCAACAATATCCGTATCGCAAACCTCAACTTCACAATCTGTTCCACGAGCATCAACGTCATACGCACCGTAGTTACCAAGAAATACCAGCAACAATAACCGATGAAGTATTAACTCATTTCCCCTGAAGAAATTTTATGTATATTTAATATATATGAATTTTGAAATCAAAATAAATATTTTCGTACTAAGATATTACGTGTGAATCTTAACTGGTAGGTACTACTCGGTTAGTTCATATTACTAATATGCAATGATGTACATCATTGGTTAACGGCTTAATCATCGATAACTACAATCTCTGTTTCAATTCAATGAATTTCATTTCATAATAAACCAAGTGTATTATTCAATAACATGGTTGATTTTACACTTTCATCTTCGATGCACTCGAAACTTTCTAGAAAACATCATTTGCACCTTGCGAAGTTTGCAAGAATTCCACAAATATCAACACCCTTCACCAAGGAATATCAATAAGAATAAATAATGAAGTATTGATTTCATTAGTGAAATACTCCGCGAAGATTATGTAATCTCTAATGTTTTAGAAATTATTCATTTCTAATTCAAGTTAAAAATCAAATGAGCTTAATATGATATTAACTCATTAAATCTGTATTACATCTGAAGAAATATACATACATATATTTTCATAAAGACTACAATGAAAATTCTTTTGTACAAAATATTAATTGTGAAATCTTTAAAGGGTAGGTAATACTCGGGAATATATAAGTTCACAATTAATATGTTACACTGTACATTCTTCAACTTTGATTCAAAAATTATTAACTATGCTCACAGCGATATACAATCGTTTCCATACAAATTCAATTACATATTCTGATATTGACAGAGTAGAATCCAAGTCAAGATTTAACAAGTGACATCATTCTTAGATCTCTACATCTTTAAAAGCTATACTTTGACTTCAAAACTGTGAAAGATCCTTTAGCATTGTTATTACCGAAAATAATCTTGCAATTTCTTTTCAAAGTATCCAGTTTTATCACACTTCCAACCAGTCAACTTCAACTTTTTAGATTAAGCCTTATTGTAACCTTGATATATACGTTTTATTACTGGGGAACTTTTCATGTTCCGCCACATTAGCAGTAAATTTACCAAACAACTTTATTAATCCTTGACCTTTCGAAAAATTCTTATACTCATTGAAACCCTATCATGTACTCATCCACATCTTGTAACAATAATTTCCATACCAACCACCGAGAATTAGCAATCAGTATTTTGAATCTCGCAGCATTTTCTACGACAACAGTTATATATATATATATAACATCTATCTTCTAGACTTACATACTTCGAATGTGAAGTTTCTGAAAAACACCCCAAACTACGAAACTAGTTCTACTAATTTTGGAAAAATGCTGATGAAGCAGCAAAAACTATAAACGACTTTAACAGTCGAAAGTTTGATGATAAAGAGTAGCGTGTTGGAAAAGCACAGAAAAAGAGAAGGTTTGAAACTGGAAAACGGGTTGAGCAAAGTATGAAAGAAGCTGTAGACAAATCACAAGGACGAAATCTACCTTCAAAAAAATCCAAATGATTCAGTGTCTGCTGAAACCATTAGTAAGAATCTTACTTCTTATTCTAAACCTTCACAGACATATTTTCCGCATCATCCTCTGATATTAGAAATTCTAAGATATCATCGTATCTTCCATTATAAATATCCTCCATATTTCTGAAGATATTTTCATAACTATTCTTATCTAAAATCATTTATCTCTTCACGCTATCTGTGTTACATCATAAAAGAAACTATTTTAGTTTCTAATTTCTAAAAATTTCGAAAAATGGATGTTTTTGAAGTAGTGTTGGGAATTGAAGCATGAGTTAGTATAATATAATGACACTTGATCAACGTGATTATATTACAGTAAGTCATGCTGAGTTTCTAATGGAACGTGATAAAGGTTCACAGATCATACCCTCATCATGAAACATGTTACATAACTCTTTCATTCTATATAATCTCTAAAAATATCAAGAAAATATTTTTCTTGATGATTCGGTCTTTTCTAGATATTATGGTAATTTGACAAATCAAATCTTGTTATTACCTTTCCTTTCTACTTTGTATATTATGTTCATTCGAAACTCCATACCTACGAATTCTGGACCATTATTCGCTTGACTTGAAGTCGGGAAGAGAAAACGAAAACATGAAGCTCCGAAATATAAAGGAGAATATAGGCCCGATAATAACCCCGAAATTTACAAACCGTGTATATCAATACGTATTGCAACGTAAAGACACGGGAAAATTAATAACACTATAACCCCAAGATAAAAGTAAAAGTAAATAAAATCCTCCGGTGGTAAATGAAAGAGAAGAATGACAGATATGAAGGTTAGGAGTATATCAAGAATTAGAACTGGATGAAGCATTTCACAATCTTTTGGAAGTATGAAATGAGGAAGAATATGTGGGAGTGGTGAAAATAATGAAACGGAAGTGGGCAATTTATAGCAAAATATCAGACATAACAATCGAGGCAGATTACGCAATTAATCAAAGGAAATCTTAATTTCCTTAATTCCCGAAGAATCAAATCTTATTTAGATTATGAAGATTTTCTATTCCTTAAATTCCGGAAATCAATCGTTACTACGTCAAGAGATAAGACGCATCTATATTTTCTATTTCACTTTATTGCGACGGCTTCTCTCATACGCTTCAAGTAATTGGATTGTTTTATCCATATTATTCAACGGTGATAAAACTCTATTTATCGACTCATATTCATCATAAAAACATTTTTATTGTTAGCCATGACAACCTCACTCAAATTTCGGGACGAAATTTCTTTAACGGGTAGGTACTGTGATGACCCGGAAAATTCTGACCAAATTTAAACTTAATCTTGTATGATTAATGTTTTCGACACGATAAACAAAGTCTATGAAGTTAAATCTCAAAATTTTAAACTGTTCAATTAACCTTCGATTGTTCTTAATGAAACGCGAACAATTATATATAGATACATATACTATAACTTGAAAACGTAACAAAGTGTTGAGGATATGATACTGTGCATTAAACTTATTGGTTTGATTATCTGATTGATATATTTAACTACAGAGTTAAAAGATTATGCCAAATGATTCAAGTAAAAGATATTTACTGAGTCTCTTAAGAATTATGATATTATTACGTGTCTCTGTTGAGAGGTCCACGTTGATTTGAGAAATTATTCATTTTTAACAGTATTCGGAATAAATGGTGAATTATTTGTTTAAATAACGTAATTTGGACACATACAATAATAAGGAATATTAACTGTTAAGAATTAATTATATGAATAATTTGCGATACATATTTTAAAACGTGTTTATAAATATTGAGAATAGATATTAACTTGGTTATGAAATGTTTGATAAATACTATTATATTAATAAATAACGAGACAATGATTTATAGAAGTAAATGACCAAAATACTCGAAAGTTTATGATATACTTTGGGTGGTATAATTTAGGGATAATTTAAGGCTATATTTTGACAAAGGTACGTGTTCCAGAATGAAAATTACAAGTTTTCTCAGCGTACAAAGGGACACTCGAAAAACCGGAACCGGGACATAAGTCGCGTAACAACGTACGACTTATCGGAACAAAAATTACAAGTTAACTATGCATGTGAATTTAATATAATATATAATTAATTATATAAATTAAATATATTATTAATTATTATGTCGACAAACAAAAATACAAAAAAATGTGACCTGGATTTTGGGGCCATGCGATCGCATGGAAAATAGGCATAAAACCCATGCGATCGCATGGGGTCAGATTTCAGGAAAGGTCTATAAATTGAATTCGTTTTTGCTCAGTTTACACATACTTATTACTCCGTATTTATTTTATTTAAATTATTATTATTATTATTATTATTATTATTATTATTATTATTATTATTATTATTATTATTATTATATTATTAAATTATTATTAATCTTAATATTTTTAGTAATATTATACATAAAATATTACGACGAGGTTATGAGCATGTCACTTTTAAAAATGAGTTTTACGAGCGGGATAGAGCTAAGGAAATTATGGGTTATTGCCAAGGAGGTTATGGGTAATGTTCGGGGATATATTTATGAATCAAACCTAGTGTTTATCATCTCCGTTACGTCTACGTACTTTCCTACAATATTGAATCTCAATATTAATACGTAAGTACTTATATTTTATCTATTATATATTAATAGTGTATCCATGTCTAGTACTCGAGTATATATATTTATACATGCTTGTATGCTAAATTTCGTCGTTAAACAGTTTATAATGAATCTTTATATAAGGCAAGTCTCATTTTATTAAACTATTGTCAAAATTGACTTTTTGAAACGACTTTGGATAACTTTTGTATGTCGATCTCGAGCATTAGGATTGTGATACACTATGACCTGACCTAGCTTGATAGACATTTATTGACCAACATATGTTCTCTAGGTTGAGATCTACGATTCTTTGATATACCGAGTTTCGGTCACATTACGATGAACAACTGTATGTGCTGCTAAGGTGAGTTTCATTTGCTCCCTTTTTAATTGCTTTTGCAATCTATATTTTTGGGCTGAGAATACATGCACTTTATTTTAAAAATGGATACAAGTACACACTAAATTCTACATCGAGTTTGAACCGAAAATTCCTTACCTTTGGTAACTAGTAACTGCCGGTTATAAGAACTGGTGGGCGCGAGTAGTAGTATATGGATCCATAGGGCTTGATATCCCCGTCCGAGCTAGAGCACTAGCCTTTTAACGGACGTATGCTATTTGAGAAGCGTACACGTTGGTTTGCGTGTATTATTAAGATGATTATACAAAGGGTACAAATTATATATACGTTAAGTTTAGTTACCAGGGTGCTCAATTTCGTAGAATATTTTGATAAACGTTTCTGGATGAAACAACTGAAATCTTGTGATCCATCTTTATATACAGATTATGCGAAACATACAAACTATGAACTCACCAACCTTTGTGTTGACACTTGTTAGCATGTTTATTCTCAGGTTCCCTAGAAGTCTTCCGCTGTTTGCTTATATGATAGACAAGCTATGTGCATGGAGTCTTATATGGCATATTTTTCAAGAAAACGTTGCATTCACAAATTCATCATCATTTACCTTATTTTGACTGTATTGTCAACGAAAGTACTATTGTAAACTATTATATACGGTGATTGTCTATATGTAGCAATCATCAGATGTCGAAAACCTTTGATTTAAATATTCATTTATGGTGTGCTTTTTCAAAAGAATGCAATGTTTACAAAACGTATCATATAGAGGTCAAATACCTCGCAATGAAATCAATGAATAACGTGTTCGTCCATATGGATTTGGAGCGATCATCACAGACTTGTTGCTAAGGGTTATAGTCAAAAAGAGGGTATAGACTATGAGGAAACATTCTCTCCTGTTGTTAAAATTGTTACTGTTAGGTGTTTGTTAACCATTGCTGTCCAAAATGATTGAAAATTGTTTCAACTTGATGTTAATAATTCCTTCTTGTATGGTGAATTATCTGATGATGTGTACATGCAGTTACCACAAGGTTACTTCCCTCAAAATGAAACCAAAGTGTGCAAACTGAACAAATCCTTATATTGCCTAAAACAAGCTCCTAGACAATGGAATGAAAAACTAACCTTAGCTTTAAAGGAGAATGGTTTTGTGCAAAGTCTCAATGATTACTCTTTATTTATCAAACAAACTGAGTCTCTATTTATTGCTTTATTAATCTATGTGGATGACATGATTATAACTGGTAATGATGAGAATGAAATTAACAATGTCAAAAAGTTCCTCAAATCTAAATTCTTGATAAAAGACCTTGGTGAATTGAAGTATTTTTTAGGAATTGAGGTTCTAAAAACTAACAATGGTCTATGTTTAAATCAAAGGAAGTACTGTCTTGAATTACTTGATGAATTTGGCTTAGTTGGAAGTAAACTTGTTAACACACCTCTTGAACCAAACTTGTCTCTTAATTCTGATGCTACTATGAATGATCCTGCTCTTACCAACATCACCAGTTATCAAAAGTTAATTGGTAAACTTATTTATCTCACCATGACCAGACCTGATATATCTTATTTTGTGCAATGTTTGAGCAAATTTATGCATAATCCTTTACAATCTCATCTTAATATTGCTTTAAGGCTTCTAAGATATTTAAAAGGAGCACCTGGTAAAGGTATATCTATAAATAAATCAGATTCTATGTCTCTTAATGCCTACTCTGATGCTGATTGGGGTAAGTGTCTCTTCTCTAGAAAATCTGTAAGTGGTTATGCCATTTTCTTTTGTGATTCTCTTGTCTCTTGAAAAAGCAAAAAACAAGCCACTGTATCCAGATCATCTACTGAGTCTGAATATAGGGCAATGGGTTCTACTACTTGTGAAATTGTTTGGATTTTAAAAATCTTAAATGACCTTAATATCAAAAATTTGCTTCCTGTTAATCTATATTGTGACAACAGATCTGATGTGTTACTTGCACATAACCCTGTTTTTCATGAAAGGTCTAAACATTTTGAAACTGATGTCCATTTTGTTAAAAATAAATGTACTTCAGGTGTTATTAGACTCATTGATATTGAGTCTGAAAATCAAATTGCAGATGTGTTTACAAAAGGGTTGGGTGTCTCTCAACATAATTTCATGTGCAACAAGCTGAAGTTATTTGACATGTTTAAGGCTTAGATTGAGGGGGGGGGGGGGGGGGGGGGGGGGGGGGGGGGTGTTAAAATTATATGCACTCTAAGTCCTTAAACATCTGATCCTATTATCTCACACTTTTTTTTTTTTTTTGGTTATGACAGGACCAATGGTGCAAGTTGTTAGCTGTAGATGGGTTATTCTGTCATTATTTTGGGCTGCTGCTGTTAGTTTCTAAGGAGCGTGTCTGGATGTGCCCGTTCTCCATTCTTCAGGGTGCTGAGTGTATCTTTCTTAGGGTTTTGCTATAAAAGGCTGTTGGTGTTCTGTTGCAGAAAACGATCGATCTCACCTCTTCTCTCTCGCTGCTACTCTTGTCTGAATCATCTTCAAATCATATTCTTTTTATCTCTAGTTGCAATTTTAGTTTACTATCTTCATCAATTGTTAGACATAGTCCACTGCATCTGCTGAGAAATTCTTATTATCTGTATCTGAACAACTATTTCTTTGGCCTTGTAATCTTGATAAAACTCGTGATTGATAATATTTTGGTGATCATGACAAACTTACACACACAAACTGTTCGATAAAAAAGTTTGTAAGAAATTAACCATAAAAATATGAAATTGAAGTTTAATGTACCTCGTAATCCATGAGTGCGTTGTTTTACTCTTCTTGTGGCTTGATTTAGGGTTTCCATCGTTTGATTTAACACCACAACAGCCGATGGTGGTGGTAGATGATGAAGATCCATAGTTTGATTGCAATGAAGAAGATGAAGACGGCAATGCAAGATGATGACAAGGATGAAAAAAGAGGCCATTTGATTGTGAACTATTGCGTTTCAATTTCAAAGATGGTTCTAAAAATCGCAAATGGATTGGTCTAAATTTGAATGACAAAACAGCAGCAACAGAGTAATTAAATATTGTCGAGACTCTGGTCTTTTCTAAAAAACACAGTGTACGTGTGCATTGATCATATTAGACAGGATCATAAAGTAACAAAAATAAATTATTAATAACAATGACATAAATTGGAAACACTGACAGAGTAATTAAATATTATCGTTATAGTTATCAAAATAAAATAAAGGAGAAGAAGAAAGAAGGAAACCTGGAGGCCAGTGAGGAATTGGTGAAGGAAGACAGAAATAATGAAGAGGAGGAATCAAATTGGTTGTTGAGACTCAGCTTCGACATGATTACGTAATTGTCTTGGGCCCTTAAAATTATTGGCCTTGAGTAGTTCATTACTCGGTTCTTGCATTGGACCGGGCCTGGTTATTTTGTTACTACTATACCCCATCTCTATAGATGTTTTTCATCTATAGTTAATATTAAGGTGCTATAATGATAATGTTATTATTAGGCTAATTTTTTTATTAAAAAAATAAAAAAAAAAGAAAAAAATCTAAACATGGTGGTTGATGTCTTTAATCTAAATAATTTTGAATTAAAATTAAATCTTATTAATTAATTATTATTATTAAATCTTACTGATAATTATTTTATTTATTAAAATTAAATAATTGTGAATAATTTTAATTTATTATTTTGAATTGAGTACGAGAAGGTATAAAAACTAGGCAGAAAGAAACTAATTCTAAATTTATATTTTAATTTACACTTTTAAAATAAAATGACAACCAATATTATCTCTTATGATTGGATATGGATTGTTTAATATGCATTTTAGGTGTTTGATGAAATGTTCAGCTGGCGAGTTTCTTAGTCGGACTCTGTGGTTCTACGGGTCATTAAACTAAATAACTTTAGCATTTACGTTCACTTAATTCCTAAAACATATCATTAAACTGTTTCGTTTAAACAAATCGGTGGTTCCACGGGTCATTTCACTAGTTTTTGTGATTGTTCGTTCCAATTATAGGGTAATGTATTATATTTAGTTTTTTATTTAAAGGGACTAGTAGTAGTTAACACATTTGACTGATAGCTAATATTTTTTTAGGTGCATACCATGTGCTTGATGATATGTCCCAGTTTTAGATGTCTCTTTAACTTGATTCTATATATTTTTGTCTTATTTCAGTGAGTGAATTGAATGTCATCTTCATACATTTTAAAAAAAAAAATTGTGTTGAAGATTGGACTTTGGTGCCACATTCGTGTCGTGTGTAATTATGTACTATTGGTTTATATGTTTGATTGAATATCACAAAGAAAATTCAAACTAAAGCAGGAATCGACTCTACAGAAATCAAAATGAGCTTTTAGATCAATAGCTTCAACAAGTACATAATTCATTTTGAATTTACTAATGATTTTCTCACTTTCCTCCAAATATCGATCGCCACTTCACAATTAAACAATGAATGGGATACCATTTCTACGAATGCTGGACAAATAGGACACCCGATACAAGTAATCTCCAAGCCGTGGGCCAATAAATTAGATTACGTAGGCAATCTATCCCACGCCACTCTCCACAAAAAAATATTAACCTTGCGGGGTAAGTATTTGATCCATTGAGTGTATTTCGAAGCAGTAGGTAACATACGATGATCAATAAAAAACCAGGTAGCAGCAACTTGGAACACACCATCGGTATTGATGGACCATGACCAAGAGTCATTGTCATTCGTAAGAACTTGACCCCCGACATCATCTACAAGCTCGTCAAACTGATTAGAAGTGCGCGTACCACCCAGATTTCTCAACCAACTCCACGCCCAATTCCTATTCACTAACCGATCGGCTAACGAGCAATCTTTATCGACCTCTAAGTGAAATAGTCTAGGATATTTATCCTTCAATATAATGCCGTCTTTCCACCTATCATTCCAAAAACTTATACTTCTCCCGTTACCCACTTTAACACGAAAACAGTCAGCCGGAAGCAAGCCTTTGTCAATCGCCGATTTATAAGAAATAACAATATTATTCAACATTCTTGCTCCGTTTGTACTTACCTCAAAATTAAGCGCAGCTTGCCCATGAATTGCAACAGTGACATTGGCCCAGAGAGACAAGTGACATGTGCGAATGCGCCAAAGCCACTTACATAAAAGAGCTTGATCAAACGCCCGTAAGCTACCGATATTAAGACCTCCATTTTCAAAAGAGGACATGGTTTGATCCCACCGCACCCAATGTAACTTTCGATTGGAATCTGTACTACCCCAAAAAAAGAAGCTCTAATGCTTTCGATCTCCTTAATGATATTTTCCGGGCATTTGAAAGGTGAAAAGTAATAAATGCCAAGGCTACCTAGTACCGTCTTAACTAACGTTAACCTTCCTCCAATTGAAAGCATATTAGTCTTCCAACCCGCCAGACACTTTTTGAACTTATCAACCAATGTTCTCCACCAAGCTAACCGGTTCATATTAGTACCGATAGGCAAACCCAAATAAGTGAATGGAAAAACGCCTCGAGTACAACCTGATGCAGAAATGAACTCCTCAAATTCGTTATCATGAACGCCCACCTCATAAATGTGTGATTTAGACATTAATTTTGAGCCCTGAAAAACCATAAAAATAGTTAAACAAATCTATTATACAAACAAGGCTCTCCTTATTCCATTCGGATAATATCACCACATCATCCGCATAAAATAAATGAGATAAATTAATCGGCGAACTCCCGACTTGCACACCACGTATAGAGCCATTGGAAACTCTATCACGAACCAATAAGTGTATCCCTTCCATGATGATAAGGAACAAAAAAGGACTCATCGGATCACCTTGACGTAGCCTTTTTGAATATCGAACTCGCGAGTGGGGCTCCCATTAATAAGAATCGAAGTGCGACTATTATTTAAGCACATTGAAACCCATTTACGCCACTTCGTACCGAATCCCAAAATAGAAAGCATATGATCAAGAAACCGCCATCTAACCGAATCATACGCCTTTTTCAAAATCAACTTTTAAAATGAGCAATTTCTTCTTCGCCCTCTTATAATATCCAATAGTTTCTGACAAGATAAATGGACCATCAAGAATCTGACGACCCGATATGAAAGCAGACTGTTCCTTTCCTATAACAGAATCAATGACCTTCGCTAGTCTGTTTGCCAAAATTTTAGCGATGATCTTGTACTGTACACCCACTAAGGAAATAGGACGATAATCTTTGATACAAGTAGGGTTTGAAATTTTTGGTATCAGCGTGATAAAAGCTGATCCACTGCCGCTAGGCAATCGGAACTCAGCAAAAGCCGTGGAAATAGCAGATACCAAATCCACACGAAAATCCTCCCAGTAAAGTTTGATAAAATCAAACGAAAACTTTCACACCCCCAGTTAGGGCCTGGGTGAAATGTGACTTAATATCAAATAAACCAACATATTATAATACGAGAACAATACTATATGATAAAAACAAACTTTATTGAGTACGCAGCGGAAAATGAAATGTCGTTACAAGAATTGAAATTACAATAAAGTAAATGTTTCAAATGCAAGAATAATAAATGCGATAGTTCTTGATCCTAAGTCCAAGTAGCATCACATAAGCAGTAGTTAAGTAAACTTGATCATTCAGCACCTGAGACAAAACATGCTAAAGTGTCAACCAAAAATGGTTGAGTGAAATCATAGGTTTAGCAATTATGTTTGACCGTTGTTTTAGACCACGAGATTTTTGTTTATAAAGTTGATCTCGCAGATCAAAAAGTTATGCCAGTTCGTGATATTTAGACTAAATGTTTAAAGTTTGCCCCAATGACAAATTGTTCTGTCTTTGTCGGTTTAATTTCATTATTAAGTAATACAAAGACTTAGTCAAATGTATCGGGGACGTTACTCCCGATAGGCCTACCCCCAATAATTAAGAATGCATTTAACGAGCAATTAAAAATATCACTGTAGGGACTTGGTTGGACATATCCATGTATAGCATAGTTTAACAGTTGGTACTTGTGTCTAAATTGTAAATAGTAAAAGTAGCATGTGTCTCACTCCAAAAAGTTAAATAAGTTGCATGCAATAAGTTAAATAATTAATTATCTATTTAAAGTTAGAACAAATGGTGAAAAAAATGTCAATTGATCAGCCTAGCCTAGCCTGACCTGTGTTAATAAAGTTAATCTGTTGGGACCCCTTAAACAACCCACCCACTTTGTAGAAAAGTTTCTTATTGTTAAATTCTCCATGATAATATCATATTGTTTATTCTTTTGCAGCATCGATGGAGGCCAGGATGCAGATCCAATTGATGAATGTTGGTGCATAAATCCCGAGTTCTATTACGTTTATTGTTCTATTTGTTATGTACTTGATATTTCAGTCATATATGTACGTGAACATTTATACTTTGTGTTTATGATGCTTAGTATAATGTCGTGAATAGGTCAAGCAGTCGGTTGGCTGCTCAAGACCATCGACCGATGGTAGGGACCATCGGTCGAGGGACTGTCACCATCTGCCGAAGGTCCCCGACCACCGGCCGATGGTCACTGTATTTAGTATAAATACGGGTTTCGTGGTTTTGTGTTAGGTTACACACCATAAACCCTTAGGCCGTCGAATTACTTGCTGCTAATCGTCCCAAAACCCTTACCAACCGAATACACAGTCTTAGGCATCGATTCTATCAATTATTCATTGGTTAATTCGATCCCGTTAGTCTAATACGTATTCGACTCATTCTAATTAGTGTTTCCGCCATTAATCTAGATATAACGTATGATCTAAGGTCCGAATTAAATCTTCAAAGTGGTATCAGAGCGATGTGTTGCTGATCCATACGTTATTTGAGTCGAATTTTTGATTTTTGTGATTAGGGTTTGTGTCAAAACGGGTTTCAATTAAAAGGTTGGAACTTTTACGTTTAAATCCAGTGTTTTCGAGTGTTTTTGTGTTCAAAGGTGTTTTTGTGAAGTTTTCATCGGTTTTGTTTGAGTCCAGAACGTTAGAATCAATCAAAATTTGAGTTTTGGCCAAAAACCCTAGTTTTTTCTGCCCAGATACGTAAGAACTACCCTCGGCCGGTCGTCATTGACCATCGACCGAGTGTCTTGACCTTCGACCGATAGTTACTCACACTCGACCGACCGTCTTAAGTTGAACCGGAGGACAGTTTGTGATAACCTTGAACCGTTTGTCTAGACCATCGACCGTTCGTCCTTAGACCATCGACCGATTGTCTCAGTCCTCCGACCGATCGTCTCAGTCCATCGGCCGATCCTCTTTTAATCCAGAATAATTTAATTAATCCATAATTAATCACTTAATCAGTTAATAATGTCTGATACAAACGAGAAATTAACAAACGAATACAGTGCACTTGTTATTGCACCCGGAATTCAAAGACTATTATTAAGCGAAAGTGAATCAGGATCTAACAATAAAGTTCCGAGGCTTGAAAACTTAAAAGACTTTTTAGAATGGAAAGTTAGGTTTGTGATTTACCTTAATGGACAAGATTCTCGACTTTGGGAGTGTATTGAGACTCCTTTTGTTTGGCCATCAGGGGCTGACGGTGAACCTAAAGAAACTCATGATTTTGATCCCGCAGAACGCGAAGGGTATAATCTTGAGTGTCGGTGTTATGCTCAGTTAACGCAAGCCTTGTCTAAGGAAATCTTCGGTCAGTTTAAGAACCGTTATAAGACATGCTATACTCTTTGGCAGGCTATTGTGTCCGCAACTGAGGGTACTGCTACTTATAAAGCAACTAAAGGTAAAGTGTTGAAGGATGAGTGGAAGGTGTTTGCAGCACTTCCAACAAAAACTTTGAGCCAGACCTTAGAAAGGTACAGGTTATTGGTTGCCGAGATGACGGATTATGGGATTGAGGTAAAAGATGATAAGGCAATAAAAGTGTTGTCACTTGGTCTTCCTGAGAAGTGGGATTATGAAGTAGAGAAGATCCAAAACCTATATGTTGCTTCGGCACGTCCTTTGACATTGACTGCATTTACTTCAAAGTTAATGGAGAAGGATATTCAGGTTGAGGCCAAAAGGAAAAGGCTTGGTACTGTAGCAGCCAATGTCACATCTAGTGCTTCTTCTTCTGGTCATGCTCCATTGCAGACAGCGTACATCACAGCAAATGCAAATCAGATATCTGCACCAAAGTCACAATCTGGTTACTTTAATGCCAAAATACAGAACTCTATAATTAAGATGATTGAGGACGTTCCGACTCAGCAGACTCAGATTCCACCTCAGACTCAGACTCAGAGTCCTATGTTTCAAACTGACAATATCAGGAAAAGGTCTACTGAGTCCATTCAGGAGGACATGGCTTTAGCTGCTATCGTTGTTAACTCTTACAACGATATGATTAGTGGACAGGTTCTTAACAATCATCTCGAGAATGAAGATTATGATCAGATCGATGAAGATGAGCTAGAGAGGATGGACATTCTGTACTGTATGGGTAGCATTGTTAGGCGTGCAAGGAAGTATTTAAAGAGAACTGGTCAACGATCTTTGAGTTTAAACAGGGATTCTAAGTTTGGTTTTGACATGGCGAAGGTTAGATGTTATAACTGTGATGAACTTGGTCACTTCAAGAAGACTTGTACTAGACCACCAAAGGCTGGTTATCATGATCCTTTTCTTAGTACAACCATCTCAGTGACTCCCCAACACGTCATTGTTGAGAAGGAATCATCTGGTTCTGCTCAACCTAAAGCCTTAACTGGTTCCACAATATATCCTGATGAAGTTTGTGACTGGTCTATTCCAGTTGATGCTCAGAAAGCTAATGTTGTATTTGTGGGAAAGAGTCCGGCTGAAATTGAGGAAGAAAGAGTAGTTCGTAGAAGAGCAGGTTGTAAGGGTAAAGATAATCCAAACTGCACATGCTACGTGTGCAAGTGTGATGCAAGGTTAAAGAGAGCTGAGGAGCTTATGAAATGGTGTTTCAGAAAGAGGGTTAAGGAACAGCTGTATGATAAGTTCCGGAAAGCCAAGGATTTGTCAGACATTGAGTTTACTACTGATCCATCCGATGAAGAAGAAGGTAAAAGTTGTCATGAGGGTACTTGGTTCAGAGAAGTGTTGGGTCATTTGCTCAACCGTGATTTTGTGAGTGGTGATAAGAAAGTTGTGACGGTTCAAAGTCAAGTTAGTTCAGATAATAGTGAGGGTAAGGAAGGTTATCAAGCTGATTATTCGGACAGCACAAGTTCGGAGTACGAATCAGAGTCAGATGCAGAATCACAGGATGGAAGGCATAACTATGCTTTTATGGCTAATACTTCCAGTAACGATAAGGTATGTACTGATTCAATTTCTAAATGTGCTTATTGTTTTGGTTATGAACAGGAAATTGAAAGACTTGAATGCGTTATTTCTAAGCTAAGTGAAATACCTGTTACTTGTGAGACCTGCCCTAAACTTAGGACTGACCTTAAGAACCTAAGCTTAGAAAATCAGACCAACAAGAAGAACTATGAAGATGCCCTTTTCTACCTTAACAAACAGAAAGAATATGTTGAGGTGATTAAGTCTCTAGAAAACCAAATAGGTCACATGAAATCAACGATTAGATATGATGAAAAGGTGATCACAATGTATTTGGGGCAAATAGAGACTCTTAAGGCTGAAAAGGATTCTTTTAAGTTAAAATATGAGTCGGAGAAAGCTAGAATAGATAACTGGCAGAGGATGTCGTATGTGACTCAGACTTTTAATCATTCTAATCGGGAGGGTCTGGGATATTCTGAGGTTGCACCACCTCTTATGGGTGAGTATGTTAATAAGCCCGTAGAGAAGTTTAAGGAACCAGTGGTGGAACCACCATATGGTAAACCTAAGGAGACCCCAGTGGTTAGTGCTAGTAAGGTTGTTGATTCTAAGAACCCTACAGAGGTTGTTTATGAGACTGAGTCTGATACTGACATAGACACTGAGAAAGATAGCAAACCATTTGTACCAGTGACTAAGCCAGTTACGATTCTTAAGAATCCAAAACACAGTGAGAATAGGAGTGAGAGTCTTAAGACGCCGACAAAGAGTGTAGAAAGGCCCAAACAGAGTAAGAAAAAGACTACTTTGTCTACTCCTATTAAGTTTGTTAAAGAAAATAATTCAGGAAAACAGCAGGTTAGTGTTCCTAAGGTAGAACAACCACCTAAAGGTGGGAGTTCTAATTCTGAGATAGTGTCCAAGTATGTTCCGCCTAGTCGGCGTCAGACTGTTGAAAAACAGGTTTTGACACCCCCTACGATTAGACAACGTACTGAACAGCCTAGGAGACAGTTTTCACCGATTAGACGCAGGTTGTTTAACGTTAATGATTTTGATAATGTTAACTGTTTCAAATGTGGGAGGCTGGGACACAGGGCTGTGGATTGTGGACCCATTAGACAGACACCCCGCAGGAAGATTGATCTCAGTCCAAATCGTTCTTTTTGTAGAAGATCATCTTCTCCTGTGCACAATTCAAATGTGAAAGTAATTGATTCAAAGGTTTTTCAAACTAACGATTATTATAGAAAACCATTGCCTAAAAATACAGTTTGGAGACCAAAATCTGAGGTGAAGGGTGTTCAACGTCCTGCAGGTCCTTCGGGATCCAAGGGACAATGGGTGGAATTGCCAGTTGTTGGCATTGACGGGAAACCCACTGCCATTAGGGCATGGGTTGCCCTTTCTAACTAATCCTCTTACTTTAATGTGCAGGTCGCCTACAATCCACGCTGCAGTACTTCGATTGTTGATAGTGGGGCATCCAGGCACATAACAGGGAACTTGTCCTTACTTTCTAATGTGAAAACAGTGGATGGTGGACCGGTTTCTTTTGCTGGTAGTGAAGGAGGGTTTATTACTGCTCAAGGTGTAATCGCGAATGAAAATGTCAGCTTTGATAAGGTTAATTTTGTGGAACAGATGTCAAACAATCTGCTTTCAGTCTCTCAGGTTGCTGACAAGAAGTATACAGTAGCATTTGATGATAAACAATGCTATATTTTGAAGAAAGAATTTGTTATTCCGGAAGACATGATTCTGATGACTGCTCCCAGATGCAAGGATCTCTATATCCTTGACATGCGTAAGGCTCATGTAAAGGAAGCTACTGGCCATCAGGCTTTCGTTTCTAAAGCTACTGAACAAGAGTCTATCATATGGCACAAGCGTATGGGTCATTTGAGTCTGAGGAAGATGAACAATCTAGTCCACAATGGATTAGTTGATGGTGTTAATCTTAAAAGTTTTCATATTCCTGATGTGTGTCTTCCATGTAAACAGGGGAAACAAACGAAAAAGTCACATGCTACCAAAAAGCATCATTCTGTTAACATTCCTTTGGAGTTGTTGCATATGGATCTCTTTGGTCCAGTCAACTGTAAAACTCTCACAGGAGAATCTTATTGCTTGGTAGTTACTGATGAATATTCACGTTTTTCTTGGGTGGTGATGTTGAAGAATAAATCGGATACTTTTTGTAGCGACCCCGACAAATCGTCAAGTGACGGCGTCATCTACGTAGGTCCCATTGCATGGTCATAAGTCTTTAAGACAAAGCTTGACCAAAATATGTCGCCTTCATTTCAAAATAAAGATTGTTCCCAAAGTTTACAAGAATTGTTCAACCAAAAGTTAAGTTACAAGGTTATAAGTACAAAGGAAATCTAGGCGACACGGTTTAAAGTAAAGTCATAATACGCTCCATGAAAAGCATGTATACTCGACATCCAATGCAAATATCAAATAATGAGCGGAAGCATGTATCACATATCGTGCAAGACCTGAGAAAAACATAGAAATCTGTCAACGAAAACGTTGGTGAAATCATAGGTTTAGTAAGTATTAAACGTTGTTTTTGAACCACAAGATTTTGTATTTCCATAACGTAGATTATCCAAATCATTTGCATTCCAAAAGTGTTGTTATACGCGAGCACTCAATTATCAAAACTTAACCAACGTTACCCCATCACACAGTGCTAGAACCCACACTAAAACACAAAAATATATTTCATCCGCATAACGGTAGCGAACCGTCCGAATGAGGGTTTGTTAAACCCGTATGGCCACACAATATAAGTTCTCGCTTACACCCTGCAAGTGTAACTAATGATAATCGAATTGAGGCATTTTTGTTCTAACTCGCACGTGGAATGTTTGTTTTCACACTTGTGTTCAAAACATAAAAGTAAGTAGTACAAGATGTAACAAAGTATATGTTTTCTCAGCCCACGATTTAAAAGTATAAAAGTTGTTGAAAAGGTGGGACTATGATCTCACCTTGAGCGCGAGAGTTAATAAAGTACTTCAACAAGTAAACGCGTGCAAAGACAAAGCTAGTCTTGACCTAAACATATAGGTTATATCAATATCGGTAAGCACAAACGGTCAAAGATGTTCAATTAGTCCTATGGCTCGTTACGACTCGATTAATATAGCATGTGAATCAATTTGTCAAGTTTCATGCACGATACAAGTAGTTAAGTATGTTAGAACGATTGTATAATCGTTTGGTTAAGTTTGACTAAAAGTCAAACTTGGTCAAAGTCAAAGTCAACGGGGTCGGGTCGGGTATCCGACAATTTTCCCAAGACGAGAAGTCATATAAGAGCCTAATAGTCAAGTTTCATGTTAAACGGAGTTTTAGTTAAGCGGAAACATTTTTGTGACATTTAAAAACAAAAGAGAGTGGCCTGGGCTTTTGCGCGGCGCGCACTGGGTTGCGCGGCGCGCACCCAAGTGCAATTTCTGGTCAGAACTCAACCAAGAAGGCAAACATTTGGGATCTCTGATTCTGCGCGGCGCGCGGGTAAATGCGCGGTGCGCAATACCTGGGAATCATGCAGTTTGCAGAAAAAAATGGTCCAAGTCACGAACCAAAATACAATATAACACATTTCATGCACCGAAAACACTTAAAACGCATAACCTATATCATTAGAAAGGTAATTTGACAAGGAAAACAACTAAGCACATTTCATCAAGCAATTCATCACTAACAACAACCAAAAACCGCATTAAACGTTCATAATCAAAGTTTCAAGTTCTAAAACGCATTTTATGATTCGGGCAACCAATTTACATGTATGATATGCCGTTTCGAAGGTAATCATACACACATTGCAACAAAATTCTTATCTACAATATTTCATAGCATTTGGTGCATCAAAAGTTCATCTAAAGCTTATCAAACCCTAACCCAAGTTCACAAAATCACTAATCATGTTCTTGGAGTTTCCTTAATCAACCTATACATCAAAACGAAGCTAATGATACTAGTAACACTTTTAAAACATGCACTTTAACAATCTAACAACATTTGATCATTCAAAATCAAAGATTTAGCAAGCAAATTTTCATAATGAACTAGTTACACCAAAAACAACGAATCGAGCATACAAATTACATACACGACATCACGATGAGCCATAGACACTAATTAACAACTTTATAAGTCAAGAACACGAATTTAAAGAAATCTAGAGTTTTAGAAATGTTACCCAAACTTGATGATATTGGTATCAAAATGTAGAGGATGAAGAGAGGATCACGAAAATGTAATTTGTTTTGATGTTTGCTTCTCCAATCGGATTTAGATGATGATTTTATGTTTGAGGGTTTTGAGTTCAAAAATGGGAAGTAGAGAGAAAGAGGAGGATGAAGGTGGGAGGTGGAGATGAAATGAATGGATGTGGTAAGTGGGTTGACTAGTTGACCTAGTCAACTAGTTTGCCCATTTGGCAATCTCGGTCCCTCGAGTTTCAAAGCGGGTGCGGGAATTAACCCAACGAATATTTTAAAAACGTTCGAGTAACGGATGACTTTATAATTAGATAACGAGAATATTATGAACGTTAGTTAACGAAAGATACAAATTTGAATAACGAAAGATATTATATAAAAAAAAAAAGACGGTGTTAAAATAAATTAAACGGAAAATCACGGGATGTTACATTATCCACACCTCAAAAGAAATTTCGTCCCGAAATTTAGTTGGAAGTAATAGTCGATGTCTCTTACTCGAGACTTAGTGTAGTAACTCTACGAATGATTGAAGGTACTTTCTTGGACATTCCACGAATCCGGATAGTCGGGGTGTTACGTTGTATTAGGGCTTGGTTTTACGATCCACAAGTTCAGCCGATTTTTCCTATGAGGAGGAGTTTGTCATCAATAGTTGGTGCATCTAGAAGGATTGCACGTTCCTGTTCCGCAGGACACGTTTCTAAGTTTGTTACACGAAATGTAGGGTAAACGGAAACTTAATTGAGTCGGAAGTTCTAAACGATAGGAAGCGGTTCCAATACGCCCCAAGGTTTCAAAAGGTTCGATATTGCGGATATAGCCTTTCTCGATTTCCCAAAATGGATTACACCTTTCCAAGGTGCGGTTTCTCAATATTACGCGGTTACACACTGGGATTTGTGAGGTTTTCATCTAAGTTTGGTATGACTCTTTTGGGCGACTACGGGTCGTCTCGAGCCCTTCTAGGACTTGGATTATCTCAATTGTTGTTTCTTGGATGAGTTAAGATTCGGTGTTTGATGCTTTGGTTAAATGAACAGGGGTATGACATTAGCGGTCATATAGGGTTTCGGAAAGTGCGTGTGAACACACGAGTGGTATCTACTGTTGTAAGAGTGATCTACTAAAGGTGACAATACGAGTTTGTGACATGTCTTTCCAAGACGTAAATCGTTCGTTTGCTCGGTTCGTCGGTTTGTGGGTGGTACGCGGTACTCATGTCTAAGCGGGTCTCCAAGGTTTCTTGCAAAACTAGAAGTGAAACGAGTATTTCGATACGTGATAATTGACAAAGATGCACCGTGTTGGAATAGAATCTCTTAATATACGTTTGAACAAGTTAGTTAGGGTTCGAAAATGTTCGTTAGAACTATTCACCCTCGTGGCGAATACTACTGTAATATGAAGAGTTTCTCTATCCATGGAGAAATGTTACAAGGAGTTTCCTTAAACGGAAATGCGAGCGATAAAGATAGGAGTGAAATGAGGACTTAGAATAGGATGAGCTTACATCTCGGGGTTGCCATAACGTGCCTCTAGTTGTCAAAAGTTGAAGTCTGAAAGAGAAACGAGGTAGTACACGTAGTTGTATAGTTCGGGGTTGAATAATAGTTGACCGATTATCAGAAACACAAGGGCGTTAAGTCAAAGAAGAGTGAAGTATCATTGGATTGTGTGTTATCTTAAATTCCAGTAATATCAGAAGGTGACGGTGAAATAACAGAGGTATGTAGTGTGGTACGTGATGACGAGAAGATTGATCGGATCCACAATTTAGTATTCGAATTCTTCGTGTAAAATAACGAATTTTAGTTATGTTGATTTTTGAGTCGAGAGAGTATGCCTTTCGGCGTTCAAATAGAAATATTTCCATGTTCGAGTTCCATCTGTTGCTATACGATTTTAACTAGAAATGTTGGTGTGAAGAATCACGCTCAAGGTTCGAACACGGAGAGGTTTAGAGTTTTCCTTAGTGAGTTAACGAGTTTAAAAGTCGTGTGACACCGTGTGATACCATTCTGTAACACCCCAGCTTAACATGACCACAATATTGTCCGCTTTGCCCGCAGGCGCACGGCTTTTTCTTGGCGATAACACACGAGAAAAGTCAGAAATGAATCTTCGGTAACAACCGGTGAGATCTAATATTTTTACGAATATAAGTCTGAGTTGGGAGAGTTTCCTGATTACATGTGGCTTGATTTCGAGATTGATTGTAATGCCTTGACCATTAACATCATGGTCTAGAAAATTGGACTTCGTTCAACAGAAATTCTCACTCGGAGAATTTGGTATAGAGTTGCTCTTTTCTCAAAAGTTCGAGCTTAAGATGGTGATGTTGTTCGTTTTCCTTCTTTACTTGAATAAGTTAAGATGTCATCTATAAATACGATAACAGATTAGTCTATATGAATTTGCATACGCGGTTCAAGAGGTTTATGGATACGGGCGAGCCCTAAATAAATCAAACGGTACTAAGAGAGATTTACAACTAACGTTGCGAGTTCGGAAAGTGGCTTAGGAGACATCGTCTCACTTAACCCCCAATTGATGATAACCGGAACGGAGGTCGATTTGGAACATACGGGATTCGTGCAAATAATCATGAGGTCATGGATGCGAGGGAGAGGGTATCGGTTTCCAACCGAAAATTTCTTAGTTCACAATAATCTATACATAAAGGTAGGGCAACAATTTCTCCTTAATGAATAGGTTTTGAGTTCCTTAGTTCTATTGGTGTCGAGTTCAATTTCTTAACGTATATCCTCCGATAATATTTATAGGCACACAATATTTTTCCGTTGATCGCTTAAATCGCCTAAATAGTATCTAGGGGAAAAGATGGAAGGTAATGAGTACAAGTCAAAGTCTTGGTTGTAAAACGTCTAGCGGTAATCGAATCGAACAAGTATGAAGTATACGGTTTGTTGTGAAGAAACGTACCCGTGACTAGTCCATCGTCGTCTCGGGCATCCTAGGTGTCGATGTTGTAAGTTCAACGGCGCGCGTTGGTTTTTGCTTTATTCTTTGGGCATTCATTCCTAAAATGACCCGATTGGCCACATTTGTAGCAAATACTCGGCTTTGGTGCGTCGGGCCCCTTTTGAGTGACGGGGGCGGTACTTCCACAATACTTGGCAATATGACCACTACCTTGGCACCGATGGCAAATTAGCTTGCCACATTCACCAAAATGATGCTTGTGGCATTTGTTGCAAAAAGGTCGTGTCCCGGCATAACTTTTCTTGCCGACGGGGGTGAGAGGTTCCTTGGCAAAGTTGTTGTTGTAGTTACTCGATTGGGGGGCTTCTCATTTTCTTTTGTTGTCACCCGACTCATCCTCGGCTTTAGGTGCCGGCACTTCAATCTCGTCTACCGTTTCGATCAATTGACGGGCCATATTCAGGGCCTCTTGGTGATTACTGGGTTTGGATGACATTACTCCTTGTTTGATGCTCTTGGGAAGACCATCCATGTAAAGTTCAACCCTTAGAGGTTCGGGGGTCACGAGGTTTGGGCACATCAAGGATAGCTCAGAAAATCGTTGATTATATGCCTTTAGGTCATTCCCGACCGCTTTTAAAGTTCTTAGTTCGTGTTCGAGCTTACGGGTCTCTTCGCGCGGGAAGTATTCGGTGATCATCTTTTTCTTTAAGTTGGCCCATGAGAGAGTGTGAGCTTCATCGATACCCACCGACAGCACATACGTATTCCACCATGTGAGGGCGATACCGGCAAAAGTGTGGGTGGAATATTTGACTTTGTCTTGGTCCCGACTTCCGCTTATGCTAAAAACGGCTTCTGTTTGCTCAAACCATCGGGTGAGCACAACCGGTCCTCCGGTCCCATCGAAGGTGTGAGGTTTGCACCCCATGAAAGTTTTGTAGGAGCAACCCTCGTTTGAATTACCGGCTCCATGGTTGTTGTGGTTGTGGTTGTTATTGATGTCGGAGGAGATACTAGCCATAGCCGCACCTATGGCGGTGGCTATCATGCGTTGAAAAGCTTGTTCGGAAGTTTCATTACGTGGCCCGCGACGGGGAGGCATTGTTCCTTCAAGACACAAGAATATCGTTGATTAGTATTCTCAATAATACTAATCATGATAGGGAATGATGATGTAGAGAAAATTTTCCTTGACTCGCCTTAAATTCTTTATGTCATAATGTCGGAATGTCCATATGAATCACCGTAATATAATCCCGGAAATTATATTACCCTGATTCTCATGTGCATTTAACATTACCTCATAAAGTCAAGGTGGCGCGTCAACAAAATTTATCAATCGTAAGATCAAGATCGAATACGAGTTAGATATGATAGAAGAGTTCGAGTATAGATGCATAAATAGTCAAGTAATTCCTACTTCAGTCTATATGCCGGTTGTAGTCTAGATTCACCTATGTACCCTATGACTCGGGGTGGACACAAATGAACTCTAAATCCCTACAACCAAGGCTCTGATACCACTTGTAGCGACCCCGACAAATCGTCAAGTGACGGCGTCGTCTACGTAGGTCCCATTGCATGGTCATAAGTCTTTAAGACAAAGCTTGACCAAAATATGTCGCCTTCATTTCAAAATAAAGATTGTTCCCAAAGTTTACAAGAATTGTTCAACCAAAAGTTAAGTTACAAGGTTATAAGTACAAAGGAAATCTAGGCGACACGGTTTAAAGTAAAGTCATAATACGCTCCATGAAAAGCATGTATACTCGACATCCAATGCAAGTATCAAATAATGAGCGGAAGCATGTATCACATATCGTGCAAGACCTGAGAAAAACATAGAAATCTGTCAACGAAAACGTTGGTGAAATCATAGGTTTAGTAAGTATTAAATGTTGTTTTTGAACCACAAGATTTTGTATTTCCATAACGTAGATTATCCAAATCATTTGCATTCCAAAAGTGTTGTTATACGCGAGCACTCAATTATCAAAACTTAACCAACGTTACCCCATCACACAGTGCTAGAACCCACACTAAAACACAAAAATATATTTCATCCGCATAACGGTAGCGAACCGTCCGAATGAGGGTTTGTTAAACCCGTATGGCCACACAATATAAGTTCTCGCTTACACCCTGCAAGTGTAACTAATGATAATCGAATTGAGGCATTTTTGTTCTAACTCGCACGTGGAATGTTTGTTTTCACACTTGTGTTCAAAACATAAAAGTAAGTAGTACAAGATGTAACAAAGTATATGTTTTCTCAGCCCACGATTTAAAAGTATAAAAGTTGTTGAAAAGGTGGGACTATGATCTCACCTTGAGCGCGAGAGTTAATAAAGTACTTCAACAAGTAAACGCGTGCAAAGACAAAGCTAGTCTTGACCTAAACATATAGGTTATATCAATATCGGTAAGCACAAACGGTCAAAGATGTTCAATTAGTCCTATGGCTCGTTACGACTCGATTAATATAGCATGTGAATCAATTTGTCAAGTTTCATGCACGATACAAGTAGTTAAGTATGTTAGAACGATTGTATAATCGTTTGGTTAAGTTTGACTAAAAGTCAAACTTGGTCAAAGTCAAAGTCAACGGGGTCGGGTCGGGTATCCGACAATTTTCCCAAGACGAGAAGTCATATAAGAGCCTAATAGTCAAGTTTCATGTTAAACGGAGTTTTAGTTAAGCGGAAACATTTTTGTGACATTTAAAAACAAAAGAGAGTGGCCTGGGCTTTTGCGCGGCGCGCACTGGGTTGCGCGGCGCGCACCCAAGTGCAATTTCTGGTCAGAACTCAACCAAGAAGGCAAACATCTGGGATCTCTGATTCTGCGCGGCGCGCGGGTAAATGCGCGGCGCGCAATACCTGGGAATCATGCAGTTTGCAGAAAAAAATGGTCCAAGTCACGAACCAAAATACAATATAACACATTTCATGCACCGAAAACACTTAAAACGCATAACCTATATCATTAGAAAGGTAATTTGACAAGGAAAACAACTAAGCACATTTCATCAAGCAATTCATCACTAACAACAACCAAAAACCGCATTAAACGTTCATAATCAAAGTTTCAAGTTCTAAAACGCATTTTATGATTCGGGCAACCAATTTACATGTATGATATGCCGTTTCGAAGGTAATCATACACACATTGCAACAAAATTCTTATCTACAATATTTCATAGCATTTGGTGCATCAAAAGTTCATCTAAAGCTTATCAAACCCTAACCCAAGTTCACAAAATCACTAATCATGTTCTTGGAGTTTCCTTAATCAACCTATACATCAAAACGAAGCTAATCATACTAGTAACACTTTTAAAACATGCAATTTAACAATCTAACAACATTTGATCATTCAAAATCAAAGATTTAGCAAGCAAATTTTCATAATGAACTAGTTACACCAAAAACAACGAATCGAGCATACAAATTACATACACGACATCACGATGAGCCATAGACACTAATTAACAACTTTATAAGTCAAGAACACGAATTTAAAGAAATCTAGAGTTTTAGAAATGTTACCCAAACTTGATGATATTGGTATCAAAATGTAGAGGATGAAGAGAGGATCACGAAAATGTAATTTGTTTTGATGTTTGCTTCTCCAATCGGATTTAGATGATGATTTTATGTTTGAGGGTTTTGAGTTCAAAAATGGGAAGTAGAGAGAAAGAGGAGGATGAAGGTGGGAGGTGGAGATGAAATGAATGGATGTGGTAAGTGGGTTGACTAGTTGACCTAGTCAACTAGTTTGCCCATTTGGCAATCTCGGTCCCTCGAGTTTCAAAGCGGGTGCGGGAATTAACCCAACGAATATTTTAAAAACGTTCGAGTAACGGATGACTTTATAATTAGATAACGAGAATATTATGAACGTTAGTTAACGAAAGATACAAATTTGAATAACGAAAGATATTATATAAAAAAAAAGACGGTGTTAAAATAAATTAAACGGAAAATCACGGGATGTTACATTATCCACACCTCAAAAGAAATTTCGTCCCGAAATTTAGTTGGAAGTAATAGTCGATGTCTCTTACTCGAGACTTAGTGTAGTAACTCTACGAATGATTGAAGGTACTTTCTTGGACATTCCACGAATCCGGATAGTCGGGGTGTTACGTTGTATTAGGGCTTGGTTTTACGATCCACAAGTTCAGCCGGTTTTTCCTATGAGGAGGAGTTTGTCATCAATAGTTGGTGCATCTAGAAGGATTGCACGTTCCTGTTCCGCAGGACACGTTTCTAAGTTTGTTACACGAAATGTAGGGTAAACGGAAACTTAATTGAGTCGGAAGTTCTAAACGATAGGAAGCGGTTCCAATACGCCCCAAGGTTTCAAAAGGTTCGATATTGCGGATATAGCCTTTCTCGATTTCCCAAAATGGATTACACCTTTCCAAGGTGCGGTTTCTCAATATTACGCGGTTACACACTGGGATTTGTGAGGTTTTCATAAATTGAAAGTGAGAAAGATTCGTACTGATAATGGTACGGAGTTTAAGAACAATCAGATGCTGCAGTTTTGTAACGAAAAGGGGATACAACAGCAGTTCAGTCCTGCTTATACACCACAGTCAAATGGTGTTGCTGAGAGAAAGAACAGGACTTTGATTGAGACCGCAAGAACAATGTTAGCTGATTCATGTCTTCCGATTGCCTTCTGGGGTGAAGCAGTGAGTACAGCGTGTTATGTTATGAACAGAGTTCTCGTGGTGAAGCGTCATGGTAAAACTTGTTACGAGCTGCTGCATAAGAGAAAACCTAATATTAAACATTTCGAACCCTTTGGCGCACCTTGTACTATTTTGGTACGTGATGCTGGAGGAAAATTTAATTCAAAGGTTGTTTCTGGTATCTTCTTGGGTTACGGGAATCCGAACAAGCGGGTGTACAACAATGAGACAAAACGTCTGGAAGAACAGTTTGAAGTTGATATTCAGCGCAATGCACCGCCTCGTGTCAGTAAAGGTTATGCATGGCAGTTTGAGTATGATAAGCTTTTTGATTCATTCAATCTTCCACCAGGTGCTACAGAGGAAGAACTTCTGACTCAGATATTGCTTGATTCTCGGAATTCTTCAGAAAATGTTATCACTATTCCTACGCAGGTTCAGAATCCGGTTTCTAGCGTGCAACCAAGTCCACAAAGTGTTCAAGGTAATCTTGAGTCTAATGAGGACGGGGTAGTTGATACAGATGAAAATAGTGAGTTAGATGATGATGTGGAACGTACAGTATTGACAGAGAGACATCTGAATCCTCTATATAACCAACCATCTACTGTGACTGATCCAGAACAGATAGCAGATGCAGGAGGTGTACGGAGATCGAATCGTGTTATTCTGCCACCAAAGCATCTGGCAGACTATTATGTGGATACAAGAGGACTGCCTAGTGTCAATCCTCCTCAAACTACTACATCTGGGGCATCCACGTCAGGAGTTATCTCTACATCCAAGGTTCCCGCGGTTACTGAAAATATGACTGCAGTTGAAGATGTTCAAAGTGAAAGTGCGAATTTGGTGACAGCTTTTTATTCATCATTGAACAAGACAGGGAGAGTGTTTGTTCATGCCCACTCGTGTTATGTGTGTCAAATCGAGCCGGAAGATGTATACGAAGCTTTAAAGTACGATGAGTGGGTAAGTGCTATGCAGGAAGAGCTGTTGCAATTTAAACATCTTAAGGTTTGGAGGTTAGTCAATCCACCGCATGGTTGTGTACCCTATGGTCTTCGTTGGGTTTTGAAGAATAAGAAAGATGAGCAGGGTATAGTGATTCGTAATAAAGCTAGATTGGTGGTTAAGGGATATCAACAAATTCCGGAAATTGACTATGATGAGGTTTTTGCTCCAGTTGCGAGACTGGAGGCTATCAGGATTTTCTTGTCCTTCGCGTCCTATATGGGTTTCAAAGTTTATCAAATGGATGTGAAGAGTGCGTTTTTGTATGGTGAGATAAACGAGAAAGTGTTTGTTGAACAACCGCCTGGTTTTGAGGATCCGCATTTCCCAGAAAAGGTGTATCGACTAGAAAAGGCGCTATATGGTCTACACCAAGCTCCTAGAGCTTGGTATGCAACTTTGTCCAACTACATGCTTGAGAATGGTTTTCGGAGAGGTGTCATTGATCAGACACTTTTCATTAAGAAGAAAGGACAACATCTTATGTTAGTGCAGGTCTATGTTGATGATATTATTTTCGGGTCTACAGATCAGAGTATGGTTGATGAGTTCGAGAAGGTTATGCAACGGAAGTTTAAGATGAGTTCCATGGGAACTATTAAGTTTTTCTTAGGTTTGCAGGTAGCTCAAACGGATAAAGGCATCTTCTTACATCAGACGAAGTATGTTGCTGATATCCTTAAGCGCTTTCAGGTAGATACAGAGATACCAGCTAAGACTCCGTTGTCGGTTAATCATGGGATTTCACCAGATAAGGAGGGTGCTCCAGTGGACCCTACTTTGTACAGGGCTATCATAGGTTCTCTAATGTACCTAACTGCTTCTAGACCAGATATAATGTTTGCGGTGTGCCTGTGTGCTCGTTATCAGGCAAACCCTAATGTTCATCATATGTTAGTGGTCAAGAAGATTCTGAGGTATCTAAAAGATACTCCCAGCTTAGGGTTATGGTATCCGTGTGAGGATGGTTTTGATCTCACAGCGTACAGTGATTCAGATTATGGAGGTTGCAAGAAAGATTTCAAGTCAACATCAGGAGGGTGTCAATTTCTTGGTAGCAAACTAGTAACCTGGCAGTGTAAGAAGCAGACAACAGTGGCTCAGTCCACTTGTGAAGCAGAATATATTGCTGCGGCCAGCTGTACGTCACAAGTTATCTGGATACAACAGCAACTACGTGACTATGGTTTGAAAATCTCTAACACTCCTATTTATGTTGATAATACTGCTGCCATAGCTATCACTAAGAATCCCGTAAATCACTCTAAGACGAAACATATAGGGATTAAATACCATTTCATTAGAGATTGCTATGAGAAAAAGTTAATTGATGTAGTGCAAATTGACACTACAGCCCAAAGGGCTGATCTCTTCACAAAAGCTTTTGATAAACCACGTTTTGAATTTCTATTAAATGAGATAGGTGTTAAGTTGCTTCAAGATGTAGTTCCTGAAACTGAAATTCCTGAAACTGAGATACCTGACACAGAGGAATCTAAGCCTGAGACTGAGTTGTGAATGGTTAGAAACTGCTTGTAGAGTTTGAATAGTTTTGCATGATAGCTTCTAGATCATTTGCATTTTTCGTTTGCATGTTAGATTAGTTTTTACTGAAATTTGCATGTTTGCTTATGTTTTTAGATAGTTTTATGCTTTTGTACAGAGAATATCAAAAAGCCATAAAAATTGAAAAACCAGAAAAACAAATAAAAATTAGAAAAATAGAAAATCCATAAAAAGTGAAAAATCAGAAAATGAGTTGCTTGTTATGTTTGTGGGGAAGTGACTGCAATACTGAACTGACATGTAAGTTGTGAAAAACAAGTAATACAGGATGATTGATAATATGTTGGTAAACTTTATTGATCTAATTCTAGATAGAGATGATCACACTAATAACGCGTAAATATCATGATGAGGAAATCGTGGAAAGGTTTACAGCGGTTGAGGGTAGTCACCTACTTATCACTGAATATGTACCGAGAAATGATTGAACAGAAACTCGACAGACGGTTGAGGTCTCCCCTACTACGATTTATACTCGGTAGCAAAAGGATAATTTTGTGAGTCCCCAAGGTGAGCATATTTTGTCTAGGATGCATACTTGTTTCTATTTACCTTTATTACTTGGACCGAAATCCAACAACATACATATCGGGTACCCAAAGGGAGGTGTTTTCTCTAAAAGGGTTGAGAAGTGCAGTTTTGTATCACAGACACAGAATGATTTTTAAAAGGCAACATCATCGGGTTCTAGATTTCCACATACGAAGATTGGTTTTCCGTGCAGTTATAACAAATGTCAAAGACAGTGGTGCGTCATCATCATGTTTAGTTGTAATCTTTTATTTATTTATTTTGTTTATGTATTGTAAGGAGAAAATGCAACATCAGAAAATCCAAAAAAAAAAAAAATGCAAGTTATGGATTGTTTATGTTTATTTATTTATTTCAATTTGTAAATAACATGATGCACTACATAGCTGCAAGAGAATCATGGATCAAGAATTGAACAGAGTTTCAGAGATTTCTCGGTTATCAATGTTTGAGACAACATACATTCCAATCGGAGACTTATTTGAATGATTTCGTTATCTACATCCGAGGGGGAGAATTTATCAGATCATCAGATATAGAGAACTTAAATCATTTAGTTCACATCTCAATTAGTGAACTTTACATCTTTTGTCTGTGATATGGGATTGTGCCTATTGACCTGGATAGAGGGAATATCTTCTGGAAGGTATCTTAGCGTTCCATCACTCAAATATTTATATCACTTCCATCCATCCAACACCATACATCATACTATTTCCGTTTAAGTATGGGGTTTATAGCGGCTGGTATGCGTCCTTAACAGAGTATGCAATAAATTTGAGATTAACAATGTTATCTGAAACGAAAGGTATAAGTTTAAGGTAGAAGCCAAAGGCTGACAGGGTTGCTAGAAACATCGTGAGATGGTTCTGTTCAATAGAATCGAAAGTACATTGATGTGATAAGAGGACAGTGTCAACAGGTTTGTGCTCAATTGTTCTACCCGAGAAATCGTGCGATCTCAAACGAGGACTGACTTTGTGATGTAAATCTGACATTGAAAAATGTTAAAGTAATTAATCTAACGTGATCATCGAAGTCTAGGGTGAAAGTTGATGAATGTTTATTGATATATTTGAAGGTTGTTCTGTATATGCTTTAATGAATAAGTTCGTGAATGAACTATGGAATAACATGTCAATATAGTTCAGTTTTGATCCCCGAATCAAAAGGATTCAATCAATTTTATATGCCAACTCACAAAAGATATGTTATTCTTCTGGAAGTGTGACTGATGATAAGCAGTATTATTTGTTCCTATGCTGATAACATCATGAATTTGTTAATGTTAATGCTTTATGAAACTGATGTTAAAAGTTTATTATCCACAGATCTAAAAGGTTAAATGTTACTGATTATATCTGTTATTATATTGCTGATCATGATACACTTGATCTTGTACAGTTATTTGCTTTGTGTATTTGCATGAGCATGCATTTCTGAATTAGTTTGCATTCATGTGTTAGTTGCATGTGCATTTATATTTCATCTTTTAAGTCCACAACTCAGTTCTGGGTAAGGTTTACTGTGAAAGGAACCTTAGGTTTCTTATTGTTTTGAATATAAGTTGTTTTGAGCTTAAAGGAACAAAGCGTGATGTTTTTTATTGTGGAGATCAGTCCCAGGGGGAGTTAGTGTAAATGGGTAAAAGTCTGATATTGAAAAGTGTTAAGTTTTAAAAGTTTTCAAATGTCAGACCCTCGCCCGAGTGTCAAGACCATTGGGCCGACGGACTTGACCATCGGCCGATGGTCACTGACAGGGTATAAAAGGACCCAGCGACGAACGGGCCAGTCACTCTGGCCAAAATTGTGGGATTTTACCCTAATTTTCTGAAGTTAAGGAGAAAGGTTTTGATCCAGTTTTTATTATTCATCTTTTCTTTGTGATCTTAGCGCCGTAAACAAGTTTTTGTTAATCATGTCAGGTGCACAAATGGATCAAGAACAAGCTGTCCACAGTTCTGAGACTGAATCATCAGGAGGACCCACATCTGCTAGTCTTCCAGGGTTGAAGGCGAGCCCTAATTCTAATCTGATGGCGTGTCTAAATGACAAAGGTCCAAATGCTAGCAAGTACAAGACTGTGATTGAATTTTTGAAGCGTTCAAGGATATTTGCTGCGGTGTTAATGCCATGTACTGCTTACTATTCTCATCAGAGAGAATTCTGGGCTTATGCTAGAGTGGAAACTGTTGATAATAAGCCTGTGATAGTAAGTCGAGTATGTGATCAAGAGGTTAAGATATCTGAGTATACTATTCGGAACATGTTTTTGTTTGAGGATGATGAGAAAATGCCCAAGAGATTGTCGAAGACTAAGATTACTTGATGTGTGCTGAGATGTGAGTATGCTGGTGATATTACACGTGCTACGATCAAAAGAAACGGATTCTCTCCACCGTACAGATATCTGTCTTTAGTGATTGTTAAGTGTTTGAGTACGTTACAAGGCGGATTTGATGAGCTGAGTGAGATTTATCAGGGAATGTTTGCTGCCTTGATTCTGAAAGCTGATTTCAATTTTTCGGGTGTTATCTTTGATCTGTTGATGGAGAATGTTACGAGCCTACAATACTTGATTTATCCGAGGTTCCTGCAGATAATGATTAATGCTCAAACTATGGATCTGCCGAGATCAAAGAAGGACGTCATCAAGCTGAAACATATGACAGATCTTACGTTTAATCGATTAAATCAGAAGAAGAGTGCTAGTGATGGAAAGCTGGTGTGTCATCTTGCGAGGGAAGATTATCAATGTCCACCAGGCAAGAAGTGGAGGAATGAGAACAGTCTATCTGGTCATGAGCCTGATTTTGAGCTAGCAAACATTGATGAAGAGGTTGATCAGCCGATGAATACTCAGGGTATAGGTGGTTCTGGTACTGGAGGTTTGGCTGATGAGCCCGTTGATGTTAATACTGGTACTGGTGAAGAAGCTCCTAGAGGTGAGAGGAGACGTCTGTTAGAAGATGAAGGTTCTCAGGTTTCTACAAAGATGAGACCGAGCAAGAGGTTTAAGTTAGTTTTGAAGAATCCAGGTGGTTCTGCTATAGGTGCTACACAAAGAACTGCACCTACTCAAGCACAAAGTCAACAACAGCAACAAAGTCAGCCACGGCAACAAACTCAACTGCAACATCAATCACCGCCAATTGTTCAACAATTGTCTCAAGAGACTGTGTCTACTCCAACTCCGGAGGCACCACATACAGGAGCAGAAGGAGGAGTTAGTTCATCTGCGCTTCTGAATCTGAATGATTTGTATGTTCAAGCTATGGCTGATAATCTGAGAATGAAGAAGGATATGGATGCGAAAGTGGAGGAGTTGAGAGAAGAGAATCGTGTGAAAACTGAGGATGTTACTAGGTTGAGAACTCAGGTTGATTTGTTACAGAAGAAAGTTGGTGATCAATCATTGTTGTTAACTGCTGCAAAGAAAGAAGCTTCTGAAGCTAGAAAGGTGGCAGAGTCGGCTTTGGCTAGGATTACTTCTTGGGAAGAGAAGTTTGATCTGGTTGAATTGCCAGAAGGAGAAACTGATGTTCAAATGGTGGTGGCTCCTGGTACTTCAAAAGAAACAGCACTAGGAGGGGGAGATCCCTCACAACTTCACCAGAGCTGAGCTGGATGAGCTGGTGCGTCTAGAGCAAGAAGAAGCTAAAGCTGCTGACGCACAGTCCGATGATCCTCCATCAGAGGATGATTCTTTTGGCCCTGAGATTTCTAAGGATATCGATGATGGGGAAGTTGATGGTTTAATGGAAGATGTTACTTTTGAAGAATATCCTACGTATATGAATGATAGGAATGAAGATCTTCCTGGTTTTGAGGAGTTATTTAGAACAGATGACGAAGTTTTGAATCGAAGGTGTAAAGAGAAAGAGAGAACTGAGGTTTTGCCTGAAGGGTTCTTGCCAGTCAAGTATAATGATGAGGTTGCTGCGAAGTTAGAAACTGACTGGCGTGATATCTTGAGGATTCGAAAGTATTGTGAAAAACCGAAGCTTGAGCCAAAGTATTTGAAGATGATAAATTTGAGGAAAGGTGCGAAAGGAAGGATCTTGGCCTGGGCATACATTGAAGAATTCAACATGTTTGCAATTAAACGCGAGTTTGGAGTTGACTACATCAAACATGGTCATGAGTTCAAGTCACTGCCGTATTTTGAGCTTATGCAGATTGCCAGGTTAAAGATGTTGTATTGTGGAATGAACGATCGCTCATCATTGTTGGTTAAGAAAATTCAAATCGCGTACAATTCGAATAACTGGAAGGATTTTAGACCACAGTATCCGAGGATTAAGTACATGGTTGATCCTGTTAGTGGAGTATCTCGACAAATTTTAAAGTATAAGCCGGCAAAGACTATGAAGAAGGTTCCGTTAAGAAAATTGCCGCAGAATTGGAGTCAGAGATTTCGTTGGTGGTTTTATGATGATCGTTCTGAGGAAGCTGTGATTGTTTTAGATAAGCTGAAGGAAGATGATATCGATTGTATTCGTGTGTTGGATCCGATCTGGTTAAGGAACTGTACCGAAGCTGATATTTTTACTTTGTACTATAACCGTATGCTTTATCGTCGTGAAAACAGGGTACAGGCTGAACAGTATGTTAAAGTGGCTAAGCTGTGCTACTTGAACAACATGGTGATCGATCCGTATGATGACTGAAGACTTATGGAATAGAACTAGGTCTTAGGGGGAGTTTGTTGGTACATAAATCCCGAGTTCTATTACGTTTATTGTTCTATTTGTTATGTACTTGATATTTCAGTCATATATGTACGTGGACATTTATACTTTGTGTTTATGATGCTTAGTATAATGTCGTGAATAGGTCAAGCAGTCGGTTGGCTGCTCAAGACCATCGACCGATGGTAGGGACCATCGGTCGAGGGACTGTCACCATCTGCCGAAGGTCCCCGACCACCGGCCGATGGTCACTGTATTTAGTATAAATACGGGTTTCGTGGTTTTGTGTTAGGTTACACACCATAAACCCTTAGGCCGTCGAATTACTTGCTGCTAATCGTCCCAAAACCCTTACCAACCGAATACACAGTCTTAGGCATCGATTCAATCAATTATTCATTGGTTAATTCGATCCCGTTAGTCTAATACGTATTCGACTCATTCTAATTAGTATTAATCTAGATACAACGTATGATCTAAGGTCCGAATTACATCTTCAATGAATATTCAAATTCGACGTTTGAAACTGACAAATGCTATGTAATGGACTGTGGTGCAGAGATTTTTGTTTGGGTGGGTCGAACAACACAGGTGGATGATAGAGAAATTGCCAATGGCTCAATGGGCAGAAAAAATTGCATACATCAATGGCTCAATGCAGCTTGACTATTTAAGGGTTATTTATGAGGACAAAAGTATCAATAAAATTCTTTAGCTATAAGATACTTGATGAATGCGTTCTCAGAACCTGAATTTGCGTCGCAGGGACCTTTCGTACAATTTCTTTAATGGATCCATTCTTGGGAGTCTAGGAGGTTTGACATCAGTTCGAATATTGTAAGTTACTCAATTCACATTCACATATATATAATATTACAAACAGAATAAATGTATTATTAATCAAATTAAAATAAGTTACGAGATTAATTCCAATAATAATGTAATTAGTTACATACTTAATACACAACAATATTACACTTAAAATATTCATCAGTTGTGTTTTAGGGTTACGTAATAATTATCAACAATAAATCCGAGTAAAGTAATCATTCTATGATGTATTGGTATTAATATGTGTATTGTCTTCTAATTAATATTTTGTGTTGATTCTTTGATATATGGTTCGATTATGGTACGTTCTGTTAATGAGCCGACGGATCATACGGCGGTGACTAATGATGATAATAAGAAGGGCTTGCGAGGTATCATTAAATATATCTTATATATGTATTAAGTGTAATTTCAGGTGGTGAAATGCCACAACAATACTTTCATTATATCATTTTCTAATCTAGGCTAATGTGATTAGTTTGATGTATATTTATACAGGGAAATTAACACATGTGGTTACTTTATTTATGTGTCGAAACCGGTCAGTTGGGACCCAGACAGTAGCACGACTTCGAGCTCGTGAAGGTAGATATTTCTTTAATCCCGATTTAGTCTATAAATTTTTAAATTTTAGTAACGTATCAAAAGTTACAATGAGTAAATGGAACGGTAAGTATTCAAATCCATTGTTTCACATTGTCAATGCGATCTATAAAAAAACATTTCTTAGTGTGTTCCATTTTTGTTTATATGAAAAATTTGATAAGACTTTTTTCTGGCTCACATTAGTCATCACTCCCACCTATTCATATGATACTTATTATGTTTTTAATGCATATTCACTTAATACATTTTTTAATCATAATTGGTACAAGATCATTTTTAAATGTGTTTTGGCCTGGGCATATACTTATATTTAGCAGATATAGTGGATACATGAATGATCATGATGATCTGTTTAAGGAGAGAATGCTCAGAGGTATATATTACACCTTCATGTACAATCATTTATTTTCTTTCCTTTTTTGTTTCAAAACTCTAATATTGCTACTTGAAATATCAATCGAGAAGGTTAAAGTATAAAGATCTCAATGCAGCAATGCTTTGGTTTTTCATATTATTCAAAGAGTTCATTTAAATGTTTGACTAATTCATATACTACTACAACAAAATACAAATCAACCTAAATGTACAAGACCTGAGGAAGTTTGACCATGACTGTTACCTCTTTTTCTATTTTTACTCTTTACCATAGAAAAAGAGCATAGATCTAATTTTTGACTTGTATATTAGAGTTTGCTGAAATCAAATCATCATTGTGGAAATCAAATCAAAAAGAGGGTCATGGCGCCCCTACGTTAGTAGTCTGGAGAATGTGGGATTGATGCAACAATGATGAAAACTCGTGTGATTATGTTAGAGTAGAACCGATGCATCCGATGATAATTGAATAAGCAAAAGTAGAAAAAATCTTCTTCAAAGGTGGTGTTAATGCTTCTGGTGGCAAATTACTACTTAAATGTTCACTTATTTCTATATCTATAAACACTAAAAAGATTATGTTTATTGTACGTGCAAGTCACTTCACTTATTAAGCAACATTTGTGCTTGTGTGGCATCCAAATAAGTACTTGATGTGGTAGCAACAATTTCTTGATATTGAGATTACATTTTAAAATTTAAATATAAATTTTTGTTTGTAACTTAATCATACGACTGGACTTTGCAAATTATGATACGTGGCTTGCATCCGAACACATATATGTACAATTATATTGGAGTAAAAATTTATATTTATAAGTGCATTAAAAACAGATTTTCTCTAATAACATTTCCTTTATTCCAGTTTATCCAATGCTATATTTTAAACAATTTTTTTTATTTTTATTTTAATTTTTGCACATTTGAATGTTTGATTGTTTATTTGTTTTATAATGCTTACAAAATCCTCATCTCATTATTTATTTAGGTTTTTGATTTTCATGTTTATCGAACTGATGTTTAAATTAATTGGTTTGTTCATCTTAATCAATAGGTTTGCGGGATATGGTTGATATCTGCAGATCCAAATAAACTTGTGTTAGTATTAAATCCACTACAAGAAATTCGTTCTTTTGCCACGAATCCATTTGTGGCGACATAGATTTCGCCGCAAACAACCTGCTAAACGACAAAAAATTCCTCACTTCTTGACTTCTTGAGTCAAAGTTAACTTTTGTGGCGACATGTCCCCAAAAATGTCGTCGCAAACTTAATTTTCCATTTACTTTTCTTTTTTCTCAATAATAAACTGGTCAAAGTTTGAAAATATTGAATTGTGACGGCATGTCGCCACTAAAAGTCGTCGCAAATTTTTTTATATTTATATTCCAATTAATTTTTTCTCTCTCCGAATTGTAAAAATTAACAAGTGGAGGGAAAGTTTCCCGCCATCCCTATTGTGGCGACCAGTCGCCACTATTGTCGCCGCAATAAAAAAAAATTCGATTTACTTTCCAATTAAATTTTTCCCATCAAACTGAAAAAGTTTACCTTGTAGCGGGAAAGTTTCGCGCTAGTTCAATTGGGGCGACATGTCGCCCTAAATGTCGCCGCAATTGGTTCATATTGATTTAAGATAACAAAATGTGGCGCTGGAATGTGGTAGTGTATGACGGTGGAATGAGGTGATGATCTGAGACGGTGGAATGAGGTGATGATCTGCGATGGTGGAATGAGGTGGTTATGTATGACGATGGAATGTGGTGGTTATGAATGACAATATAATGCAGTGGTGATCTAAAAAATGGTGGATTGCGGTGGTGATGTATGACTGTGGAATTAGAGGGCGAAATGTGGTGGTTATGTAAGAAGGTGGGATTTGGTTGTAATGTATGACGTTGGAGTGAGGTGGTGATGTATGATTGTGAACGGAGGAAGTGTTGTAAGACGGTGATGTAATACGGTAGAATGTGGCGGTGATGTAAGATAATTGAAAGAGGCGGTGATGTATGACGGTGGAATTTGGCGGTGATGTATGACATTGGAATTTGGCGGTGATGTAAGATGGCGGAATGAGACGGTGATGTAAGATGGCAGAGTGTGGTGGTGATGTAAGATGATGAAATGTGATTATTATGTAAGAAGGCGGAGTTTGGCGGTGATGTATGACTGTGGAATGTGGTGGTGATATATGATAACGACCAATAGAACGATAAGAAGGACGAAGACAATATATATATATATATATATATATATATATATATATATATATATATATATATATATATATATATATATATATATATATATATATATATATAGTTGAGGTGTGGAGACATTTAAACATGCCGGAAAAAGTGTCACTAAAAACTGTTTAAACACTGAATATAACCACGTTAAATTCTCGTGTTTTTATCATTCTTGCTAGCTTTACGATTTTTCACTATATTTTCGTTCATTGGAAGTGAGTTGATAACTTGGGGTTATCTAGCCTTGTTTGGGCTCACATAGTCGGGTTTTTAACACACACACACACATGTATATAGTAGAGGGATCAAATGAGAACTTTTAACAATGAGAACTCTGAGAACTAAGGTAGTCGAGCAAAAAATAGGACGCGACCGAACAAAAATTCTTGCAGTCGAACAATTTTTATTTTTGATCTTTTTGCTTGGTTCTACATTTTATGTAGAACAGGATGTAGAACAGCATGTAGAACATGCACATGTTCTACATCAATTTTCATCAAATTAAGTTAGGGTTTAGATTTAGGGGTTTTAGGGTTTAGATATTAGGGTATAAGGTTTAGATTTTAGGGTTTATATTTAGGGTTTAGAATGAGTTTTTTACACGAACGGTTTAGAGTTAGGGTTTAGGGTTTAGGGTTTAGGGTTTAGGGTTGAGGGTTTACGGAGTAAACCCGAAACCCTAAACTCTAAATCGGGCTAAATAAAAAAAGTTGATTTTGATGTAGAACGAGTTTTTAAATGAACGTTTTAGAGTTTAGGGGTTAAGGTTTAGGGTTGAGGGTTTACGGACCGTAAACCCTAAACCCTAAATCGGGCTAAATTCTAAAAAAAAACTCAAAAAAACCTCAAAAAAACGTTAACATGCATCAGGTGCATTTTAAGCTCCTGTTGAATTTTTTTTTTTTTATGAATCTACACAATGTCAGTAGATTACGAATTTTTTTTATATTAAATTGGAGCTCTAATGTAAAAGATATAAAAATCTCATTTTACTTATCCCCTTATTCCAAAAATGACACTTATCCCTTGATCTCACATATATATATATATATATATATATATATATATATATATATATATATATATATATATATATATATATATATATATATATATATATATAAAAGAAAGACTTAAGAAAACTTTTCATCAATTTTCCTTGAAAATTTTCATTTGCCGCTAGAGGGAAAATAAATGAAAATTTTGAGCAGACCCCAAACCCTTTTTTCTTTCATTTTTGTAACCCCAATTCTTCTTCTCTCAAAACCCTTTTTTCTTTCATTTCTTTAACCCCAATTCTTCTTCTTCTCGGGTTACAACTTAAAACGCGAATCTAACCAAGATTTCACCTCACAATCTTGTATAAGGTAAACATCTAACCTTCAATTTCTCAAAATTTCAGATTTCTAAAGATTATTGCTAAAAAATTCGGATTTGAGCAAAATCATATGAAATTTTAGATTTTTCGTTTTCAATTGTACGATTTTAGCAAAACCGTGATATTATATATGTTATATTTTCATTTATTTGCAAGTTTGTTGATTTCTGAACTTAGAAATTATTATATTTGGTAATTTTGGATTATTGAGCACTTAGAATGAAAAAGGCTAAATGAATGAAAAAGGGTACAACTGAAACTACTAACTAGCCTACTGCATTTATGTTGCTATGTTGAACTTAATTTATATTATATCATGTATGTTTTGGATATGCAGTATATGTTTTGTTAGTTGTAAATTTATAAATCCATATATGCAGTAATATGTTCAAGATTTGTTTTTTTTTTTTTTTTATTTCGTCGTCGTTCGATTTTATGGTTGTGACGTTGCTGCCGACGGGTGTGACTGTATCGATGGTAGTAACGTTTGATTTCGGTAACATGTTTTTTCAAGATTTACAACGCAACAATGATAAAAAAAATTTCAGTTCTATGTTTTGAAACCTTAACTTCAAAAGGTATTTGTATTTGATTCCTAAATGATCATATTTCAATTGTTTATGCAACATCTTTAATATGTGTTGATTCTTATTTGAAGTTTACTACAAGTATATTTTATGCATATCAAGCGTTTGCTAATATGTTTCAGTAAAAAAAAGTGGCTACTAATACTCTTTATAACGATTTTTAAGACTCGAAAAGAGATGAAGGGAGATATCTACCGTAACCATTACCTTCTAGATTAGTTTCAGTATCTCTATTCGGAGTTTGCAATTGGTAAGTGTGTCTTTCGATTTCAATTTTTGTTAAAATGTTTTACATTTTTTCATGGCCTTAGAGTAGTTGGTGAGTTTGCAATTGGTAATATGATTTGCATCCGGATTTTGCAATTGGTGATAACACTTGCGGGTTTCGTCAATATGTTTTACGTTCTGAACTAATACGAGTTTGCAGTTAGTGACTTTTGGCTTCAATCGCAATTTTGTAAATTTTTTCCTATAGTCGTTTCTGTTTGTTTCTTTGGTCAAAAGTATCGTCTTTGAAGCAATCTCTCTACCCTGGAGTAGAGAGGGGGATGACTTTCTCTTTCGGTGGGTGGGATTTTCTCCCAACCCATGGTTAGAGAGACGACTCCTCTTTTATTCCAGGTTAGAGGAAGGATTGTCTACATCTCACCTCCCCCATACCCTGCTTGCGCGGGATTGGGTATTGTTGTTGTTGTTGTTGTTGTTGTTGTTGTTGTTGTTGTTGTATCGTCTTTGAACTTTATTCTACTTTACAATAACATTACAATTGCTTACTGCATCCTAAACGGTTTATTTGATCAAACTTGCAACAACCAGGTACCGAATCTTTCAGATTGTCATTTTGCATCTACGCTACATATTCTTGGTAAAAGATAGATGGTAACACTAACTAAGAAATATGCAGTTATCCACTTGCAGTTCTGGGACACAGCGACACTTTACTTTTTCACATTCGTTATCGGTTACCCCTTTCACCAGAGGTAATGTTTATGACACTATAAGTAAGTTTTTGCATCTATGATTTTCTTAGTTTTTGTGTTTGTAACAGTTAGGATTAGGTTTTCGCTGTCAAAATTAGTGTAGTCTATTGATTTCGTTAAGCAATTGTGTTTGTGATAGATCAATTATTTAATGGCTATACAGATATTTATATTTGTATGTTAATGTTTCATATTACAGAACCCATGTCTCACTACACTTTTAATTTGCCCAGATTGACGATATGTACCACATTTTTTCAAATATTTACTTTCTTCTCAGGATTTGCTAAATGCGCACCCGCAATGAAAGCTGTCGAGGAATCAGGCAACAGTTACACGCGGTCAATCTGTCAGTGTAAATACCAATATCATGTCTGCTTATCTTCTAACGGTGCGAAACCGAAAATCCCCGCCGCAACGCGCTGGCCGGACCGGATCTCGTATATATGTGTGTGTATATATATATATGTGTATATATATATATGTGTATATATATATATATATATATGTATATATATATATATGTATGTGTGTATATATATATATATATATATATATATATATATATATATATATATATATATATATATATATATATATATATATATATATCACAAATTATATATATATATATAATATCAATTATTCTTTTGTTGTAATTATGCAGCTTTCAATGCAACGCCTTCAGAAAGAGAAGCCCCAACTGAGTGAGATAGAGATTATGATGGAGGCTTTGGGCGCAAGATGTGGTTGGAGGAGAGGTATTGGTATGACAATACCCTCATCGTCTACATCCACGACATCCTCAACCCAAACAAGCAAACGATATTATACTTTGGACGAGGTTGAGGCTTTACGGGCCGCGGATGAGAAGAAGATAATGATGAGAATGGAAAAAAAAATTCCGAAAGGAGATGAAGGAACAAATTAAGCACTACCATGAGAATTACACCTCAAAACTCTATGATGCGGTAGTTAAAGGAAAAGAGCCCTACTTGTATGTTGATTCCGAGGATAATGAGGACGATTGTGGTGATAATGATGAAGACGACGGATGTGGTGATAGTGATGAAGACGATGGATGTGGTGATAGTGGCGATGGTGCATAGGGATCTTTGGCGCGTGACTTTGGTGTTTAGACTTTAGTTAGTAATTCGGATGTTGAAGAATTTGATATTTTGAACAATTTGGTTTGTAACTCGTATGTTAAATGATTGTAATTTGTGTTATTAGAAATCGTTTAGTTTGTACTAGATTTGTTTGTTGATTGGCATGTTATAAAACGAGCAATAACAGGTTTTGTATGCTGGAAGAAAACCCGGCATTTTCGCGTGGGAAGCAGGAAAAGCAGCTGCCTCCTGTGCAAATTTTCGCATTTTGTGGCGACATGTCGCCACAAGTCGCCGCTAATAATAGATGACGTCATAATAGATTTTAATTTTCTTTTTATTTGAAAAATAAATGTCGCCGCAATTTGTCGCCAAAAAATATATTTTAGAATTTCTTTTTCCTTTTCTTTTACCGTGTGTGGGCCCCACATGTGTCGCCACAAAAGACGCCGCATAATATCAAAGGTGACGCATCTATTGCGGCGACCGTTTTGTGACGTATTTGTCGCCGCAAATCAGTCTATTGTGGCGAAATGTGTGCCTAATGCGGCGACATAGTGTCGCCGTATTAGACCAGAATTGTGGTAGTGATCTAGGTTAACAATCTTTATCTCATTCTGTTTCTAATTGTGTTTCTGTTGATGTGTTGTGTATGTTTATATACTTTAAGCTTCTCTCGACTTGCAGCTTTCTCTCTCTACACCTCTTGACCTAACTAAATTGAGAGACTTTGTGATGTTTTGTGGTGATGAATGGTCTTACTGTCTCTGATATTGTAATCGTCGATGTTATCGATTGCTGATGATTAAAGTTTAGGGTTTTATTTTTTTCACGGTTAATTTCCTTTGTATATCAGCGTCCCCGTCGACTCTCTTCATCGACATGCTTGAACGATTCTTTGAGCCACTCATGTATGTTTGTTTGTTGCCGCCTATTTTCACAAGGTATGTTTCACCAACAACTATTTTCTTGTCGCTTTCTATAGACGAATTAAAGATTTTGGTTATAAATTAGGGTTCGTCGTCATTGACATCGTGTGCATGATTTCCCATTTTGAAGTAATAGTTGTTACGAGTTATTATTAAAAATTAGGGTTTCAAATTGTAACCATTGCAGCTAAATGTGGAAAACTGTTTTTCTAAATTTTGGACACGTTTGTGGTTAGTTATGTCTATTGACACTTTATTTTTTGTTCCATTTTTTCAGCTTGTGAAGCCTTTGATGGTGAACATTGTGCTCTAAGTCACCTCTTGGCAAGGCAACAATTAGTTGCATTCGTGGTGGCTGATTACATGTTTGTGATGTGAATGTATTTAGCTGACGCAATGGTATCAATCGGACTTGATGCTGTAGGTTATCAATACATCTTAACATGGGTAAGGGTAACATTAACTGCCTTTACATTTGATGTCTATCGATTTAGTATATATATGTAAAGAGAAAAGTGTTTGATTCATTCTATTATTCGGTTTTTTCATTCAGTTTGATTTAGGTTTTAGGAACACGATGCGTGCTTGATTAGGGACAAAAAAAAGATTATGAAACCGAGACAACTTGGACTTCACCCAATTACAGAGGGTAAGCGGAAACAAATGATTTGCAGGTAACAAAGCCATCAATTTCACTATTAGTTTGAATCGATTATCAATGGTTTAATTGTATGGTTATGAAAGGTTCAACTGTTAGTTTTTAGTTATTACATGTTAATGTTTAAGGTTTAGGAATTGCTATTTAGGGTTTACGGTTTATGTTTTACAGTTTAGGATTTAGGGTTTAGGGTTAAGATTTTAGAATTCCTGCTTTAGTTTAAGGGTTTAGGGTTTAAGGCTTAGGGTTTAGTGTATAGGATTTACGGTTTAGTGTTTAGTGTTTAGGATTTAGGGTTTAGTGTTTCGAGTTTAGAGTTTAGGCTTTAGAGTGCAGGGTTTACTTTTTAGAATTTATGGTATAGAGTTAGGGGTTTATGGTTTTATGGTTTATGGTTTAGAGTTTAGTGTTTAGGGTTTAGATATAGGGTTTAAGGTTTAGGTTTTAGTGTATAGGGTTTAGTGTATATGGTTTAGGTTTTAGTGTTTAGGGTTTGAATTTTAGAATTTATGGTTTAAGGTTTGGGGTATAGAGTTTAAGGTTTAGGGTTTGGTGTGTAAGGTTAAGAGTTGGTGGTTTAGGGTTAATTTAGGATTTGGGTTTAGATATAGGGTATAAGGTTTAGAGTTTAGTGTATCCGGTTTGGGGTAGTGTTTAGGGTTTATGGATTAGACTTTAAGGTTTAAGATTTAGATTTTAGAATTTATGGTTTAAGGTTTAGAATATAGGGTTTAGGGCTTAGGGTTTTGTTTTTACAATATATGGTTTAACGTATAGATATAGAGTTTAGGGTTTAGTGTATAGGATTTAGGGTTTAGGTTTATGGTTTACGGTTTAGTATATAAGGTTTAGGGTTTACGGTTTAGTATTTAGGGTTTAGGGTTAAGGGTTTAGGGTTTAGAGTTTAGGATTTAGAGTTTAGGGTTTAGTTTTTAGAATTTATGGTATAGAGTTTAGGGTTTAAGGTTTTATGGTATAGAGTTTAGGGCTTAGGGTTTTGTTTTTATAATATATGGTTTAAAGTATAGATATAGAGTTTAGGGTTTAGTGTATATAATTTACGGTTTAGGTTTATGGTTTACGGTTTAGTATATAAGGTTTAGTATATAAGGTTTAGGGTTTACGGTTTAGTATTTAGGGTTTAGGGTTAAGGGTTTAGGGTTTAGAAATTAGGATTTAGAGTTTAGGGTTTAGTTTTTAGAATTTATGGTATAGAGTTTAGGGTTTAAGGTTTTATGGTTTAGGGTTCAGGGTTTAGTGTATAGGGTTTAAATTTTAGAATTTATGGTTTAGGGTATAGTGGTATATGGTTTAAGGTTTAAGGTTTAGGGTTTGGTGTGTAAGGTTAAGGGTTGGTGGTTTAGGGTGTAGGGTTGATTTAGGGTTTAAGGTTTAGATTCAGGGTTTATGGTTTAGAGTTTAGTGTAAGAGTTTGGGGTTTAGTGTTTAGGGTTTATGTCTTAGACTTTAAGGTTTAAGGTTTAAATTTTAGAATTTATGGTTTAAGGTTTAGAGATAGGGTTTAGGGCTTAAGGTTTTGTTTTTACAATTTATGGTTTAGAGTATAGATATAAAGTTTAGGGTTTAGTGTATAGGATTTAGGGTTTAGGTTTAGGTTTTATGGTTTAGTGTATAGGGGTTTAGGGTATATAGTTTAGGGTTAAGGGTTTAGAGTTTAGTGCTACGGATTTAGATTTTAGAATTTGAGGTTTAGGTTTTAGGGTTTAGAGTATAACATAGTTAAGGTTTAGGTTTTAGAATTGTCTTTTTTCATGTTCATGTTCACTCTTTTAGTAAGAAGTTGCAGAGATAATAACATAGTTATCGTTATAATTTATATATTAGGGTCAAAATTAAGATGAAATATCATTAGTCAATCTTTCATTTATACTATACACGTTTTAGATCTTAAATGTCCAAGTTTCCTTTATTTACATTCACATCAACCATAAAATATACCAAGTGGATACATTTCACCGTTACCACTGGGGTTGAAAATAGTCTAACAACAAAAATGTTACAGCTTAAAGAATAATAAATACATTTGTGATAGCTCAACATTAAAACAAACTCTTTTGGTAAGAAGTTGCAGAGATAATAACATAGTTATAGTTATCTTGTATATATTAGGGCCATAATTAGGCTGAAAAATCATTGGTCAATCTTTCACTTATACTATAGCGATTTTAGATCTTAAATGCATAAGTTTCCTTTATTTACCTTTACATCATTAAACAATCTTTTATGTATGTTATTTAGAGGCTGTCGGAAGAACTTCAAAAACTACAAGAGCTGGTAATCAATTGTGACTATGAGTGTTTGTATCTAAACAACAAAACTCATATATGGGATGTGAGGGAAGACAAAAGATCGAAAAAAAGATTGTTACTAAACGGTGGTTAAAGTTCTTGACTGAAAATGGTTATGTTCCAGAAGATAGGTGTTTGATTGCTTTCGTGCGTAACGAACGCAGATTCCTCATTATCCTAGATGGAACTCACCAGGAGTAGAAGTTTCTTTTCATATGGAAACCTTTTGATTCTGCAAATAGTACATTATAATGTGCATAAATGTTTATGATTATGGATTTACTTTCTAATTAATATGATGATTAGGTATGTAATTATTAAAAAGTTTAACAAATAAGTTTTGAAGGTTTAACCATTGTTATATTTCTTAAGATTAACAAAAACAAAAAAGTATAAAAAAGGGAATCTTTTGCATGATGCGTTTCTTTTTAGATTAGTAACATTAAGAATTGTTTCAAAAGTTGTTATTCAACTTAATTGACCCACCCATTTCGCAACTCTTTTTTATCTACTGCACTGAAAACCTACCAATGATATCTAAACTTTTTGTGCAGGATGATAATCGATATAATGCTAGAAGAGGTGCTCATCTTACACTGAAGCGTACCGAAAAAGCTCGTGCATTGGTCAATAAACTTCCAGGTACATGTCGCACCGTTATAAAGTCAGACCCTTCGTATTTTATATTTTTTTAACGAGATTTAATGTAATATCTTGATCCAGGAATCGTAGATGCATTAGTTGCTAAAACAGTTGTGTGGGAGAATGAAAGAGGTGTTGAATTTACTTATGATGGGGTAACAACTTAATTCTTCTAACTTTCTTAATAGTTTTAATATAATAGTTTACGGAATTGAGCATTTCTTGCAATCTAATATGTTATATCTAGGTTCGGCTTCTTTCGATGCTTGAGGATTACAAGATATTAAGGCATGAAAAAGAGGAAGAATGAAAACGACAAAGGGTATGATACTACATTAATATAGTATGATGATGTTGTTTTTTGAATTATTTTATGGAGGCGAGTGTAACGACGATTGTTTTTTGATATTTCAGGATCAGAAGAAACTTCAGGGATAGTTAATAGCTAAACATGAAGCTCTTTTTTGATCCAAACCAAGCCCAATGAAGCAGCAACAAAGTGCTAAAAAGGGGGTAGATTGTCGATTGGTGGCTCAGGTGCAACGAGCAAATTGTCATTGGGTGGTGCTACGAATGCTACTTCAAAATCAGATCTTCACTCCCTTAAAGCTATTACTCCGAATACCCGTTCTGTTAAAAAGATAGAACGTCAGTTAAGTCAAAAAGTTGATGGATTTGGTTCGATGTCTACTGGTGAGCATTCTGAAACTTTATTATTTTCCGGTCTTTAATTTTTTTATGCAGCATTCGGAAAAATTGCCTTATTGGTGGTGTTTAAAGTAACATATTTGTTCTTAAAAATGGTCACTAGATATTACTGACTCGGAGAATAGATTTGAAGATTACTTTATATGCGAGATGTGGTATCTAATGATAATTTATATGCTTTGTAGTCAGTTGGATCAATTTAGAAGTATTGGCCTCAATCAATGGACTACGCGGGTTCATGCCACCGTGATAGAATTGAAAGGAAAATGCTTGTATACGTCAATAAAGTTATGGTGACTTGCTACATCAATGATCAATCAATGGACTATATGGGTTCATGCCACTATTTATTCTAATGTAGTAAACATATGAACTGGAATTAGAATAAATAGTTTTTGGAACCGTGGTGAAGAAATCAAGATGTATGGGATTAATCTTTAAATACTTTGAAGATTGCATATCATTGAAATTTAAATTCTAAGAATATGCACCACCAAATTTCTAAACGCAAAATTAATGGAACAAAGTTGTTGCTATTAAACAAGGTTTTTTGTAGCTTATTTGTCAAAATATTTATCGTTAGGTAATATTTGTTAATATTATTGTTGATATACTCCGCTCTTCTACCAATAGTAACAATTATGTCACCAATTTTAGTCACTAGACTACCAATTTTAGGTTACCCTGTCATAAGCTTCGAGTTTAAGAAGACATAGCTTATCCATCAAATGTTCATTCAAAATGGTTAACTTAGGTCCCAACAATTATGACTTTTATATAAGCATCAAGCAGACTTATGTTGTCCATAACTATCTCATGGTTTTACTTTTTATGGCATGTAAATAAATAAACTATTTACTTGACTACACCTCCATCAATGATAGGTCAGTACACGTCACCATTGAGCTTTAGTCCTTTATTTGCTAAAAAAATATGTCATCCATTTTCATTGAATAGGTTGTAGAGCATGTCATATGTGCAAATGAAGAGTTTTGAAATAAGAAACATGCAACACCTACACCTCTGTTGAAGGATGTCGTATTCTAAACATGATCATTATTGGCTCTTGGGGATCCAGCACCCCATTTGGTATCATTTAGTAAATGGACAAAACGAGTTCAGACCGTGTTCAATTGACACACAACACTTTTTGTTTTATAGAATGGGCAAAAAAAAAAAAAAAAAAAAAAATTTGCAATATCTAACGTTTAAGACATTCATGTAAATGGGTCAGGTTTGGATGAAATGAAGGAGAAGCGGTTGATCAATCGCCCCTCTCATCATCTCAAATTAATCAAATACAAATACAAATACAAATATGAAGATTAAAATCAATCAAACCTCTCGAATCACAACATCCGATGTTGACGCATTACATCTATGGATTCAACTACAAATTTGAAATTAACCACTTTTTGGCGATGCTAACACCGGAAAGATCAAACTTAGGCCACAAAACAACACGATTTTTGGTAAGCGTAAACAAAAACTCATGTAAAAATGGGGCAGGGTTTAGATTAAGGGTTTAGGGTTTAGGTTAGGGTTTCTGGCTTAGATTCTAGAGTGTAGGGTTTGGGTTTAGATTTAGGGCTTAGATTCTAGGGTTTAGGGTTTATATTTTAGGGCTTAGGGTTTAGGGTTGTGGTTTAGAGTTTTTAGGGTTTAGGTTAGGGTTTAGGCTTTAGATTTAGGGTGTAAGGTTTAGAGTTCAGATTTAGCGTTTTGGGTTTAGATATAGGGTTTAGGTTAAGGTTTAGGGTTTAGATTTTAGAGTTTAGGTTTAGGGATTTGGGTTTAGATTTGGGGTTTAAGGTTTAGGTTAGGGTTTAGATTCTAGGGTGTAGGGTTTTGGGTATAGATTTAGGGTTTAGGGTTTAAGTTTAGGGTTTAGGGTTTAGATTCCGGGGTTTATATTTTAGGGCTTATGGTTTAAAGTTTTTAGGGTTTAGATTTGAGTTTAGATTTAGGGTGTAAGGTTTAGAGTTTACGTTTAGAGTTTTGAGTTTAGATTTATTGTTTAGGTTAAGGTTTAGTTTTAGGGTTTAGATTTTAGGGTTTAGAGTTTAGGTTTAGGGTTTATATTTGGCGTTTAGGGTTTAGATTATAGGGTGTAGGATTTTGGGTTTAGATTATAGGGTGTAGGATTTTGGGTTTAGATTTAGGGTTATAGTAGGGTGTAGGGTTTAGGTTTAGGGTTTAGATTCTAAGGTTTATATTTTAGGGCTTAGGGTTAGGGTTCAGAGTTTTTAGGGTTTAGATTTAGGGTGTAGGGTTTAGAGTTTAGGTTTAGGGTTTTGGGTTTAGATTTAGAGTTTAGGTTAGAGTTTAGGGTTTAGGGTTTTGATTTAGAGTTTAGGGTTTAGATTTTAGGGTTTAGAGTTTAGGTTTAGGGTTTAGATTTAGGGTTTAGGTTTTAGGTTAGAGTTTAGGGTTTAGATTCTAGGGTGTAGGGTTTTGGGTTTAGATTTAGGGTATAGGTTTTAGGTTTAGAGTTTAGATTCTAGGGCTTAGGGTTTAGGGTTTAGGGTCTAGGGTTTAGGGTTTAGGGTTTATGGTCACTAGATATTACTGATTCGGAGAATAGATTTGAAGATTACTTTATATGCGAGATGTGGTATCTAATGATAATTTATATGCTTTGTAGTCAGTTGGATCAATTTAGAAGTATTGGCCTCAATCAATGGACTACTCGGGTTCATGCCACCGTGATAGAATTGAAAGGAAAATGCTTGTATACGTCAATAAAGTTATGGTGACTTGCTACATCAATGATCAATCAATGGACTATATGGGTTCATGCCACTATTTATTCTAATGTAGTAAACATATGAACTGGAATTAGAATAAATAGTTTTTGGAACCGTGGTGAAGAAATCAAGATGTATGGGATTAATCTTTAAATACTTTGAAGATTGCATATCATTGAAATTTAAATTCGAAGAATATGCACCACCAAATTTCTAAACGCAAAATTAATGGAACAAAGTTGTTGCTATTAAACAAGGTTTTTTGTAGCTTATGTGTCAAAATATTTATCGTTAGGTAATATTTGTTAATATTATTGTTGATATACTCCGCTCTTCTACCAATAGTAACAATTATGTCACCAATTTTAGTTACTAGACTACCAATTTTAGGTTGCCCTGTCATAAGCTTCGAGTTTAAGAAGACATAGCTTATCCATCAAATGTTCATTCAAAATGGTTAACTTAGGTTCCAACAATTATGACTTCTATATAAGCATCAAGCAGACTTATGTTGTCCATAACTATCTCATGGTTTTACTTTTTATGGCATGTAAATAAATAAACTATTTACTTGACTACACCTCCATCAATGATAGGTCAGTACACGTCACCATTGAGCTTTAGTCCTTTATTTGCTAAAAAAATATGTCATCCATTTTCATTGAATATGTTGTAGAGCATGTCATATGTGCAAATGAAGAGTTTTGAAATAAGAAACATGCAACACCTACACATCTGTTGAAGGATGTCGTATTCTAAACATGATCATTATTGGCTCTTGGGGATCCAGCACCCCATATGGTATCATTTAGTAAAGGGTCAAAACTAGTTCAGACCGTGTTCAATTGACACACAACACTTTTTGTTTTATAGAATGGGCAAAAAAAAAAAAAACTTTGCAATATCTAAAGTTTAAGACATTCATGTAAATGGGTCAGGTTTGGATGAAATGAAGGAGAAGCGGTTGATCAATCGCCCCTCTCATCATCTCAAATTAATCAAATACAAATACAAATATGAAGATTAAAATCAATCAAACCTCTCGAATCACAACATCCGATGTTGACGCATTACATCTATGGATTCAACTACAAATTTGAAATTAACCACTTTTTGGCGATGCTAACACCGGAAAGATCAAACATAGGCCACAAAACAACACGATTTTTGGCAAGCGTAAACAAAAACTCATGTAAAAATGGCGCAGGGTTTAGATTAAGGGTTTAGGGTTTAGGTTAGGGTTTCGGGCTTAGATTCTAGAGTGTAGGGTTTTGGGTTTAGATTTAGGGCTTAGATTCTAGGGTTTAGGGTTTATATTTTAGAGCTTAGGGTTTAGGGTTGTGGTTTAAAGTTTTTAGGGTTTAGGTTAGGGTTTAGGCTTTAGATTTAGGGTGTAAGGTTTAGAGTTCAGGTTTAGCGTTTTGGGTTTAGATATAGGGTTTAGGTTAAGGTTTAGGGTTTAGATTTTAGAGTTTAGGTTTAGGAATTTGGGTTTAGATTTGGGGTTTAAGGTTTAGGTTAGGGTTTAGATTCTAGGGTGTAGGGTTTTGGGTATAGATTTAGGGTTTAGGGTTTAAGTTTAGGGTTTAGGGTTTAGATTCCGGGGTTTATATTTTAGGGCTTATGGTTTAGAGTTTTTAGGGTTTAGATTTGGGTTTAGATTTAGGGTGTAAGGTTTAGAGTTTACGTTTAGAATTTTGAGTTTAGATTTAGAGTTTAGGTTAAGGTTTAGTTTTAGGGTTTAGATTTTAGGGTTTAGAGTTTAGGTTTAGGGTTTATATTTGGGGTTTAGGGTTTAGATTATAGGGTGTAGGATTTTGGGTTTAGATTTAGGGTTATAATAGGGTGTAGGGTTTAGGTTTAGGGTTTAGATTCTAAGGTTTATATTTTAGGGTTTAGGGTTTAGGGTTAGGGTTTAGAGTTTTTAGGGTTTAGATTTAGTGTGTAGTGTTTAAAGTTTAGGTTTAGGGTTTTGGGTTTAGATTTAGAGTTTAGGTAAGAGTTTAGGGTTTAGGGTTTTGATTTAGAGTTTAGGGTTTAGATTTTAGGGTTTAGAGTTTAGGTTTAGGGTTTAGATTTAGGGTTTAGGTTTTTGGTTAGAGTTTAGGGTTTAGATTCTAGGGTGTAGGGTTTTGAGTTTAGATTTAGGGTATAGGGTTTAGGTTTAGAGTTTAAATTCTGGGGCTTAGGGTTTATATTTTAGGGCTTAGAGCTTAGGGTTTAGAGTTTAGTGTTTTTAATGTGATTAATATATGATTCACGTTACTTGTATTCAATACAGTAATTCATAACAAATAGCTCTTTGTCTCCCCCTGTATCATTTTAAACATTACAATTATTTGATGCACATTGTTGAATTTAGTTACTTGCATTGAAAGAAGCAATGGGTTGGTGAATTGATTAACCAATTTAGGATCCGCTTCTGATTCAAGAACTTGTTCAAGTTTTATGTTAACGAAAGCATGTATAAACTCAACACCTTCTAAATACAATATAATATGATATTAATAAACAATTTCAACCTTCAAAAATCCCGCGAAATCGCGGGTTTTGTATTTTATTACTCGGTGTGCAACTTTAGAAAAGGAGTTGAGATGGAATTATCTTAAATGACCAATATACCCATTATTCTTTATTCTAACATAAGTCGGATCAAATTATCAAATACCCATTGTATACCTCATTATCACATGATCAATGAAAGCACCCCACCATATCCAAAAAAACCCCATCACCACCGGATTCACAAAAAAGCTCTAATATATCTTCAAATTTGAAGTATAAAAAAGATAATATAATTAAACACAAGAACCCTAGAAATCTCATATCAAGGAGGTAGTGTAGAAGGTGTCTGCGGTGATAACCGGTGCTACCTTGATTGTGCGACGACGGCACCGTGGTGATGGTGCGATGTCAGTGAGATGGTGGTGTACGGTGGTGGTGGAGCGATGCTTGTGGTGGAACGATGGTGGTGATTGGAACAGTGACGTGATTGTGATGACTGGTACGATGGCGATTAAAGATGGTGCGGTGATTAGCGCTGCGGTGGTGATTACCGGAGCGGCGGTGATGAGTGGTGGTAGCGTGCGGTAGAGGTGTGTGGTGGTGTTGAGTGGAGTGTTGGAGTTAGGGTGGCCAGAGATAGTTACAGAGGAGGGGAAATCTAGCACAGAGAAGATGTGAAGAACAAGTTGATGTTAAAAATTGAGGATAGTGTGTTCTTTTGTAGATTCAATGGGTGATGGAATTTAAATCCAACAGTTTTTTCAAGGAATGAAGTTTCCGTAAGTAAAGGAATGTGAACATTATGTAGAATTCGATTATTCTAAATTCTGTCAACCAAACACAACTTATGATGGAATTGAATTCCAATTCCTTCAAAATCCATGAGCCAAACAGGACCTAACACTCTTTATATCAGATCTAGGTTGTGCATCAGCAAAGAAAATTAAGGAATGGACACTTTCTGGAACATCATCATAGCAGCTACCGAGGCCACGTATATTATATAGTTTTGATCACTTGCCTGCTATTGTGTACAATGTCAATATGGATTAGTTTCACATAATACAAATATTTGTAGGTGTCAAAATGGGTCTTCACCTGTTAAAACCTTTTCACCAGCCTTCTATCTACAAATCATTAATCTATGATAAGAATAAAATTACAAACTAATAGTCATTTTCTTCTTCTTATTCTTCTTCTTTCAAATGAATGTTCAGAGTGAATATATGAATTCACTTTCACTACTTCATATTATCACATGTACACTATAAAACTTAAAACACATAGAACACAAAAGGCAAACGAGGCTATGAACTTATGATACTCCGTATTACATTTGTTTCACTTTTCTTCTTTTTGGAAAGCATATCGTATCTAAGGAGCGAAATGCAACAGTGCATTTCACTGAAGCGCGCTTACCCATTCGTCCTAGACACGGGAAAAGAAAAGGCTAGAAATAGAATCCCGGTGGCGCGATTAATGGAAAAAAGACCAGGGGAAGCATCTAAGGAACATTTAAATACGATTTTACACAATACAGTAACACATATTCTCTTTTCGCCAAAATCATATATAGTTTGATTTATGTTATAGGCAAATTTGAATGTTTTTGGGATTTTTGTTTTGTAATACTTAGAGGTTGGGCTAATTTGAATGTGGTTCGGTTTCAGGAGGTACGGGTGGTCAAAGAATGCCGTCATTGCAAAATCAGCAACAACAACAACAACAACAACATTACCCAAAATCAGCAACCAATCACATATTTGAATGTCTTTCGGTTGACATCAGTAACCAGGATCAAGAAACTACCCAATCTCGCTAAGTACAACAAAAGAGTACTATTCCAACCAGCACAAGAAAAGGATACATTGAAGAAACAATAATAGCACAAATCAACCCATATCAGTCTTCCTATGTCGTTGGCTCAAATTATCAAACGTTTAGCCCTTTTTTTCCCGTGAATCGTGATGAGAAATTTTTCAGATTTGGGCTACAAATTTGGGTTTGGGCTATGAAATCAAACTGTCGTCTCCATGGTAGCTGCTATGAACTCTGTTGTCACTATATCCGGTGTGCTTAAATTATCAGCAGTTGTTTTGCCATTTTTATTCGTTAATGGTCATGGTCGTTAATGTTGGTGAGGAATTTTCAAAACACCATGGTGCTATTTGTGTTTCTTGGTTTGTACACGTCAGTTTCCGTTCGAGAGATTATATGCATTTAGGTAGTTCAAAATATGCCATGACGCTTATTGTTTTGTTTTTATTGAATGGTAATGCCTTGCTTATTGTTGATTGTAGTATTATTACATTAACTTTTGAACTGGCATTTATACGTGGTGTATGAAAAAAGAGTGACATTGTTGATTGGTATTACACGGCATTTATACGTGGTGTATGAAAAAAGAGTGACATTGTTGATTGGTATTACACTGAGCAACAAACAGAAACTTATGTAAGGCAACAACAACAGAAACTTAGGTAAACACCATAAGCAACAACTTAAACACGTCCACACTAGAAAAAACTAACATCCTTAAATTGCAGCTACAGAAACAACATCAATACCTCCAACACAATTAAACATCAAGAATCTGGAACCAATCCATCCACAAAAAGAATGCTCTTCCAAAAAAGCGAATGCAAAAACCCAAAGAAAAAAATGGAAAGATAATAGAACTCCATATTTAAAACCAAACATTTCCCTTTTGTTCAGCTACATAGTTAAAACCGTAGCCATTTCTGCTAATGTAAATAGGCCAAGCTACGCAACAAAAAACACACTAGCAATGTGAAAGCATCGCCGCCATTTTTCCAATGTAAATAAATGCAAGTACGTAACTACAAAGTCCAAAAATAGTACACCAAAATGCAGCCGTAGCATCACGCAGCCCGATCCGATTCTAGTTATCTACCAATTGTTGTAATGGTTTGGGTATCAAGGTTGGCAAGTTTTGGAGCTTAATTGCCCCGGCTACTTATTGGACAGCTAGGAATGAGGTGGCATTTAATGGTGTTTATATATTTTGGGCCGGTGTAGTAAACTCGAAATTATGCGCGAGTCACCAATATTACATTTGGAAGACGCGTGGTTGTTATTATGATTCTCCTGTTATGATCATGAATTATGCTTATTCCCCAAATTTTTTTTTTCGGCTTTCATGTTTGTAAGGTATTATGGTTGTAATGTTTTTGTAAAGGTTTAAGGCTTTCTTAGTGGGCTAGTTTAGTAAGCCCAGAGAGCTGTGTATGTATGTTCTGTAATTTTCACCTCTTTGTGAAAGTTAACATAAATATAATTTCATCCTTTTGCCAACAAAAAAAAAAAAAAAAAAAAAGTGATGGGAGGTCTTGACTTGACATTATGTCTCTGGCTCTGCGTTCTCCTTAAAAATTGATATGTAAGAATCAAAAAAGGTATTTCTAAACAGGTGTTAAGAACAAAATGGAAAATAATAAATTTAGATGAGAAAAAAGAAAACAAAACATCACACATTAACACTCAAAACGACACACATGTCTTGCACTAATAATAGCATATAGTGTATTAATAAAGTTATCAGAACGTATACCCTAGTTTGAAGGCGAACTGGTAGAAAGAAAGTACCCAAGTATCTATTGATTAAACCATTCCAGTTTGAAGTCGACCGAATACGGCCGACTTCTGTCAATAAAGGTTTTCCAAGATCTTAATGTAACATCTTCCCATCTTCCATTACCTCGCATTTGAACGTTTTTTAGATCCCTCTTTTTCTTATTTTTGAGAATGCCCCTTACCATTAGATCAGGGAAGAGCCTGTTATCGCTGTCGGCTTTCACTACCACTAGTTCAACCATTAAGCCACTCGGAGGGCAAACAGGAAAAAACAAATCATAATATAGTGTGTGTTTCCACACGTGTTCATATGTTTCAATATGTAGTCGTTTCACGTTTGTTGCCGGATTCAAGAACCTTGATCTCATATTCTTAACACTTGTGTCGTCCCATGCCAGTAATGTATCATTAGTAGCTCCGCATATATGTATGTCAAATGTGCTTGACAAATTGAGTACTTCCCTCATTTGATGAAAGAATGAGAGATCCATGGGTTTGATCAAGTTGATTTTAAGATCAATTTGCTTTGGAGCAACGACCGGAAACAAGAGAGTGCGTATCTTAGCACTCTCATAGGAAAAGTAAAGTAAGTTTGGAGCATCAACTGTTACGTCATTAGGGCGGTAATCATCTAACTTTAGGGTCAGCCTCTTGAGATTAGCATATGTGATAACCAAACCCTTGGTCACATACTCCGACCAATACTCAACTCCAACGTCCAAATCCACGAGAAAAGGAAATTTCGATGTGATCATATTGATAAAATCATCATTCCTATTCCTAATACGTAATTTATGTATCTGAAGATGTGTCACTCTTGCTATTTGGTCCATGTGCCTCAAAGGTTGAGGCTTATTAACACAATAACGAAAAATACTAAGACTTGGGACATTATCGATTTTCAAAACATAATCATTGGACGGCGTTATCTCCAATTCCGCAAGACAAGGAAGATCAGTAACCTTAACACAATCTCCTTCATTCAAACGTATCTTCAATTCCATAAGACGAGAAAGATCTTTAACCTTAACGATCTGCAAGCCGTTGCAACAATCAAATTCAATCTTCTCCAGCAAGATACAAGTAGATAATATGCTATTAAATACCTCTTCACTTATATTCACTTTTATCAACTTGAGTATACGGAGGGACACACACTTGATCATGTTGTTGCTGTTGCAGATCCAAAGGGGTCTGGTAATGGTGCTATAAGCTTCATTTATTTCATTGATCATAGTGAGATTTTCACAAGAGAATATCTCTTTCGGCACAGTGAAAGATTTAATATAAGGATTCAAACAAAGGGAAAGCTCCTTAAGGCAACTTTTAGAAGTTACTTGTCTAATCCAACGTGTTAGGGGAGCAGTATCATGGCTAAAACGTCCATTCAAATATCTAAAGATTGTATTGGTAAGTTTTGACGGTGATACCTTTCAAGTGATCAAATTTTTATTGTGAAACCTAAGAGCGTTCCCAACCATGAAGCTACTTCCTCCAGGACTAACCAATCATTCAGCGCCACATCAGCATCTCCTTCTCACCTCCTTTTCTAGGACTAAACCTGGACTAAACCTGGACTAACCACTACCAACCATGACACTCCTCCTTCCATTTTTTTTATTATTTTTTTTTATTTTTTATATTATCAAATAATTATTAATACTTATAAAATACATTTTAAATAAAAAAACATAAAACTACCATTTCATTAAAAAATAAAAAAATTACAATAATTAAAAATTAAAACATCACGACAATTAAAAAGTAAAAGATTACGACAATTAAACTAAAAATACTAGAAAACTAAAAAATCAAACTACTCGTCGTCGTCGTCATCTGCGAAGTAGCGTTCACCAGTCATTTCACCGTCTGTGAGGTACTCTGGAGACATCGGTATTTCTCTTGCTGCTTCAGCTGCTGCTTCAGCTGATTCATCGAGGTAACGATAACCCAACGTCTCTTCATCTTCAAGAACCATATACAGAGAAATGCGTTTACCGCGATCTTCAATGGTATCTTTTATAAAGTACCATTGATCATCAGTACACAGAAAACTTGCCCTACAATCCACATCATAATCGTCTTTATAAAAGAACACAGACGTGAATTCACACGGAACTTTTTCCTTCAGAAAGGATAGCAAGTCTTGTAAACCAACATCACGAATGTCGATATCTTCAAACGAAATTCTGTCACCCCAATTGTATTCCTTCATTTGATTACGGAAATCAACTCCGTAACGAACATCGAATGAAACAATCATTGGGGGAAGTGTTAGCATTTTGCAGTTTGGGAGTGTTTGATTTTGATTTTGAGAGAGGTGAAAATATAAAAGAAATATATGTTTGAGTGTATAAAATGAAGTATATGGTTGGTGTTTATATAGTGTAAAAGTGATTAAATAAAAAAAAGAAAAAAAAATAAAAAAAGCTGACCGTTGGGATAGCCGTTGGGATTTTTATTTAATTTTTTATTTTTATTTATTTTGCTAACGGCTAAAATGGATCCAAAATTCGTCCACAAACATGATGTAAAAGCACGAGACCGTGGGCGACGGGCTGGGCGACCCCCTGGGCGCCTGCCTGGGCGCGGTCGTGACATCAAGGCCCTCGTGGGCTAGTTTTTGGGCGGAGGTGGGCGATGCCCGTTGGGACCTCTCTAAGGTGTGGAGTTGTAGACCAAGCATGTAGCCATGACATGGACAAGATGCATGAGGCAGCAGCTTCTTTCTCGGACAATAAAGATTGTATTCAGTGAATTAACTCGGCAGGTAACTCAGATTCCATCCTCTTCACATAGAAAACCAACAAACAACTAAATATATCAAGAAATAGGTTATAAGTTAATTAAATTGCAGCAACCAAACTACAATAAAATAAATTGCTCCAAAGTAATAAAACAGAATAAGTTATAAGTTAATTTGATGTTTGCCGTAAAAGCAAGTTATCGATGAAAGTATTGTATGAGAGTTGCATAATGCATCGGCCGTGTATACCCTAGATAAATACGATATCTTCCATTCGCTAAATTAAGCTCGTACTAGATGCTAGAGAAAGCCCATATGACACAACGTGATCAAGAAATAGGAGCCCAACTGACTGAACATTATTAAGAATAAGCCCACAACGAACAACTAAATATAACTCTCACGTGATAAAGAAAAATAGAACTTCCTTTTTTTCATATAAATAACTAAATATGAATTTGCAATAAAAACTCAATGTGATAAAGCATAAAAAGGATTAAGTTATATTGGGCCTTGGGCCCATACGCTCTTCCTTAGTAAACTACGAGTGGAAAAGGGTTTAATTTAGTATTTATATTTATATTTATATTTATAAATATAAATATAGGGTTTTTATCTATTCCATTCGCTAAACTGGCCGAACATGAAAAGGATATTAAAGCCCAAACAAACCCACAATGAATAGCTAAACAAAAAATGAAAAATATATATTGGCCCATGTTGGACGATGTAATGAGTTATAGTTAACATAATGTATTCTTATATATACGGATTACAGAGTATTCCAGAAATAAAAATACATGGCCCATGTAGGAAAGCTAAAATCGATTAAACAGAAATACACTGGCCCATGTAGGAAAGCTAAAACCTCGGGTAATCAAGCCCCCCGAGCGCGAGACCTTGTACCGGGTGAATTGCGCATTATGCGCACTCTCTAGTCACACTCTCTTTTTGAACAATTTGGCATAGCCATGAATTGAACCCGAGTAGTGTGCTTCATTGGGCAACTCGGTGACCACTCAGGCAAACCTGCGTGGTTTTGTTTTTCCTTTTTAGATAGTTTTTTATTTTTTCATTGACGATTAGATTGATTACCGGCCTCTTGTTAAGGATTTTTGTTCTTTGGATAGTTGTAATATAGCCATGTTTAGCACCATGCTAACTAAGCTATCATGTGTTTCGATTGGTGTTCATGATTACAGCTGGTATTGGTCCATTGCATCATATGGTGTTTTTGTAGTCCACTCGACCAGATCTCATGTCGATAGCATGCTTCTTCCGTCGTTATCTCTTGCAACGACTTGGTGTGAAGTGCTTCCTCAAAAAGTTAATGTGTTAATGTGGCCTTTGGGAGTGGATAGGTAGCCTACCAGATTAAATCTATCGTTTCACAGTTTGGAGATTAATTCTATAACTTATCCGGTTTGTTCAAGTAATGTGGAATGGCAAGATCATATTTTAGTGGGTTCAAATTTGGGTTAACATTAGAAGATGGGTTGATTGCAACATGTCGATGTTCAATTCTTAGTCAGAGTGGATTCTTTGGTTCGAGCATTGGAGCGGTTCAGAAGAAGTCAAGAACAAGGTCTATGCTATCGCTACTGGCTACTTGGCCACTGCGTGTTTTTGGTTTCCTTGGAGGCATAGTAATGGAGTTGTTTTCAATAACTCGATGGTGAAAAAGTATGAGCTCTTTGATTCTATTTGTACTTTTTCGTATCATTGGATTGGAAATAAAGGGTAAATGTAATATATCTTGGGCCGTTTGACTCATAAATGTGTTATAATTGTTTGGTTGAGGCATCTCTAGAATCTTTCTAGAGCATCGGTGTTTAATATATTTTTGATGTTCAAAAAAAGGAAAAAAAGTTTCTAGTTCAGCAATACGTTTGTCTTGAACTTCACCACCCTTAAGCAACTATCAAACCTATCGTTCAAGTTCCACAAACCGATCTCGTCAAACTTTAAAATGATATGTCGGAGACCCCAAGGTAGTCGCTTGTGGAGATCCTGGTGGAGTCAGGGTACACACACTTCCTCTCTCTTGTGAATGTTGGTTTATTTTGGCTAGTAGAAGATATGTTTATCCCACATTGGTGGGAGGAAGATGTGAGGGGTGAGTGACTTGGTTATATAAGAGGGGCTAAGTCTTCATTCCAAATCGCACCAATCAATACACTTTAAGTATTTGATTATTTCTTTCTTTCTTACCCTTGTTTGAGAGTTGTATTAGTTAAATATTTTGGAGAGTGTAGTTGGCTTAAGAGAGTCGTCTATATCATTGTAACAATTTGTGATATAATGTATTTCTCTCTTTGGGGGCCGGTGGTTTTTCTCCTGTTTTGGAGTTTCCACGTTAAATCTTGTGTTGTGTATTGTTCTTATTTCTTTACTATTATTGTTGGGCTGGGTGGTGGGAATTAGTGAGGTCGTAATTTCCCAACAACTGGTATCAGAGCGTCAGGTTTGACGGGGGTCTCGGTTATAGGAGTCGGAGTATGCTCTGTGGTTGCCACGTGAGTGGATCGTCCACATCAGAAACGAGTTCTATTGATCGTATAGGGTATCTGGTTAGACAATATTTTTTCTGATTCGTAGTAATAGTTGGATTTGTTAGTGGCCTAGTTGTGGATTTCCGATTTAAAGGGTCCTGGCTACCTGCTACATCTTTTGGCTATTCGAAACGTGAGCAAAATCAGAGAAAGTTGTTGTCTATAGGATACGGATACGATGTCGAAGTTCAGTCCAATGAGGTTTGATGTAGAGAAATTTGATGGGATGATCAATTTTGGCTTATGGTAGGTTCAAGTCAAGGATATGTTGATTCAGTCCGGTTTACACAAGGCTTTGAAGGGTAAACCCACCCTTGTTCCTGGCAGTGATTCTAGCAGTAAGTTCGATGAAGAAGAATGGGATGATATGGATTTGAGGGCAGCAAGTGCGATTCGTTTGTGTCTTGCAAAGAACGTGCTTGCAAATGTGCACGGGTTATCAACGGCAAAGGAGCTTTGGGTTAAACTAGAGCAGTTGTACCAGTGCAAGGGCATCTCAAATCGGTTGTGTCTTAAAGAACAATTTCATACTCTGCGTATGGATGGGGGTTCAAAGATTTCAGATCATCTAAGTATTCTTAACGGTATTGTTTCAGAACTGGAGGCTATTGGAGTAAAAACGGATGATGAAGATAAAGCTTTGAGGTTGATATTATCTTTATCATCGTCTTATGAACACATGAAACCTATTTTGATGTATGGGAAGAAAACTCTGAAGTTTGAAGACGTTACTAGCAAGCTCCTATCCGAGGAGAAAAGACTGGAAGGTAACGGGGTCTCGTCATCAGGAGATACGATAGTGTTGTGTTCGGATAGGCAGAAGAGAAACTCTAGAAAGAATCTGACATGCTGGAAGTGCGGGAAGACTGGACATGTAAGGGTTAATTGTCCCGGTGGAGCTAATCCGGCAAATGGCTCCAAAGACGCTAACATTGTCTCCGTTGTTACGGAGAGTGACGAATTCCTCTGAAGTCACGTCATCCTCATGGTGTGTCCGCGCCACCGTGGAAAGGGATGTTCGTTAGCGGTTCCACAATTACACATGGGCATTGGTTTGGCGTTGATGCAGGCTGTGTGGTGGAAGCTGATGTTGTAGCTGATGGGACTTTCGGGAAAGCCAAACAAGGAAGTTGCACCATAAAGTTTCAGCTGGTTGTTCAACAACATGTGCCGAGGTGAAATGCTTGGAATGTGATATTCTAAGTGCTATACTCTTAATGGTGGAGTATGATAATTCTTGTTAAGAGTTATGATTGTCTGTGATGACAATGATTGTCGGTTTAGACAATGTTCGATGAAGATGCAAGTTTTGTCTCTTGGGAGATAATGTCAACGGCATGAAGATGAGGATCTTGAAGTTGTCGTCGAGGAAGCGTCTACATCGGTTATCCTTGCAATGTGGAAGCATGGTTATCTTCTTCTATCCAAAAGGTGGAGATTTGTTGGTTTATTTTGGCTAGTAGAAGATATGTTTATCCCACATTGGTGGGAGGAAGATGTGAGGGGTGAGTGACTTGGTTATATAAGAGGGGCTAAGTCTTCATTCCAAATCGCACCAATCAATACACTTTAAGTATTTGATTATTTCTTTCTTTCTTACCCTTGTTTGAGAGTTGTATTAGTTAAATATTTTGGAGAGTGTAGTTGGCTTAAGAGAGTCGTCTATATCATTGTAACAATTTGTGATATAGTGTATTTCTCTCTTTGGGGGCCGGTGGTTTTTCTCCTGTTTTGGAGTTTCCACGTTAAATCTTGTGTTGTGTATTGTTCTTATTTCTTTACTATTATTGTTGGGCTGGGTGGTGGGAATTAGTGAGGCCGTAATTTCCCAACAGTGAAGGGGTCGACTGGTTTTTGATCGTGTTATTTTCGGGATTTTGCTCCGGTTTCCGTTCTGACAGCTAGTCGGCGAGAGGCTGGCAGTTCGTTTGTTTGATTTTTGTTGATGTTGCTTGTTTTCTTATTTTTGTGAAATCATTATATCGGGATTTCTTTGTTAACATTGTTAGGACTTTTTTACTTTCCTTGTAATTGTGTCGTCCTGTTGGCAAGAACTTTAGTTAGGGTCTGTTTTCGGTTCCTTTGAGTTTGGTTTACATGTCTTTTTATGTCGATTGTACTCAGTGTATGATCACACCTACCTAAGGTCTACAACCTTCAATTCTATGGTTGTTTACTATAACCAGGTGTGGTCTAAGGGGATATAACATGACGAACTTTATGTCTATTTCTAAGACTTAGTCAGATAACACGTGGAGCTGATATACTCCGTCTGCGGTGCCTCTCTGCTCACTCATTGTGTGATCCTAACAATCATTCACATAACCAGTATGAAAAAAATCATCCGCATCAACCTAATGTTTTAAAAAATATTATCAGCATCAAGCAAATTACATATTAAAAGCATCAAATTCAAATTGAAATTCAAATAAATATTATATAGTAAAGTAATAGTAATGATAATTATCTGCGGGTTTTTAGGTCGGAAACACGAGATTCTAATTCAGCAATAAGTTTATCTTAAACTTAACCACGCTTTAGCAAACTCTAAAAGCTGTCGCTCAAGTTCCACCAACCGATCTTGTAGAACTAAAGAATGATGTGTCGTGAACCCAAGGTAGTCACACTCTTCCTCTGTCTTGGTAGGCTTTCAACGTTCGGTGAGGTTTATGAATCTAGTCCTATGTATGTTTAAAGTCATACAATAGTTATCAACACTTAATGCATTATAAATAAAACATAGTTAATCTGACAACTTTTTTATAATTAACTAACCGGCATCTTTAGTGTTCCAGTACTCCTCTAATGAAAATGATGTTTGTCTCCACTTCCAGTAAATAATAAATAGCCCGGGGAATTCCATCTTAAACTGTTTTCTTCGCAAATGTCTTTATAAAGCTTTTATATGCCTCCCTTATCCAAATCTACAATTATATGTACTATTTATTAGACCACAGATATTGCAGCGTTTGTTGCTTTGAATCCGCCAACAAACGCCCCACAAACGCCCGGAATGGGGCGTTTGTGGGCGTTTGTGTTGGGGCGTTTGTCAAGCGAGCACGGGCATAAAAATGTGCGTTTGTGATTTTTTTTTTCTTTTTTAATTTTTTTCTACCTTTTTCATCACTTTTTAACCCAACCTCCAATCATATTTTGACACATCACCCACAAACGCCCTTACAAAAGCCCCCCATTACAACTCCCCCAAAATGTCATGGCCCAGTCACAGTTTTTCCCCAAAAAATGCAACTCTACCACTCCACGTCACAGTCACCATTATCTATGGTCTTAGAATAATGTGAAAATGATTATTAAATTACAATTGTAGGTTGATTTAGTACCTGAAAGGCAAAAGGCCTACATGAAACCAAGACAATGTGTACGCCTTCTTTTTATCGACTAAGAGTTGCAAATTGTCAAAGCTGAGGAAACATTAGGAAAAGTTTCCTCCCAACCCCAAGGGTACTCACGTAGCCGGTCAAGATCTTCCAATAAACGTAGATACTCTGCGGGTACAACATGGCACCCATTTTTCCCCATGAACCCCCATCCACGATCACTATAATTGCTATTTAAACGCAATCCTCGTCACTAATAACAATATCACCCGGATTCTTAAATATAACTATTATATTCCCTATAGTCAATGCTTTTGTATAAGTACACTCCTCAGGAAAACAACGAACTCGATCGGTGGTCTCTGTAACCTTATAGATGAAGGAGCGTAACTTGCATTTCAGTATTGCTACCATACAAAAAACCCAGTCACCATACAAAACTCTCGTCTGCCAAATCAACTGGCATAATTAGGACTCACGTAAAGCCATATATCTTACTTTCACTGCTCATAACTTGATATAGCCACATATCTTCTTTCACTTATGGAAGATCATCGGGTCACAAAGTGTCATCGCGGTCGCAAAGTGTATTTGCGACGAGGTGATAACCGATAATTGTTAAGTGTTGTGGGTCGCATTGTATGTGGGTTAAGGTTTGTTATTTAATGCAAGGGTCATGAATGATAACGTGTGGTGTGTGCAAGGATTTAACCACATTTTGAGGCTTTGCAAGTCGATCATGACAAACCTACACACACAAACTGTTCGATAAAAAAGTTTGTAAGAAATTAACCATAAAAATATGAAATTGAAGTTTAATGTACCTCGTAATCCATGAGTGCGTCGTTTTACTCTTCTTGTGGCTTGATTTAGGGTTTCCATCGTTTGATTTAACACCACAACAGCCGATGGTGGTGGTAGATGATGAAGATCCATAGTTTGATTGCAATGAAGAAGATGAAGACGGCAATGCAAGATGATGACAAGGATGAAAAAAGAGGCCATTTGATTGTGAGCTATTGCGTTTCAATTTCAAAGATGGTTCTAAAAATCGCAAATGGATTGGTCTAAATTTGAATGACAAAACAGCAGCAACAGAGTAATTAAATATTGTCGAGACTCTGGTCTTTTCTAAAAAACACAGTGTACGTGTGCATTGATCATATTAGACAGGATCATAAAGTAACAAAAATAAATTATTAATAACAATGACATAAATTGGAAACACTGACAGAGTAATTAAATATTATCGTTATAGTTATCAAAATAAAATAAAGGAGAAGAAGAAAGAAGGAAACCTGGAGGCCAGTGAGGAATTGGTGAAGGAAGACAGAAATAATGAAGAGGAGTAATCAAATTGGTTGTTGAGACTCAGCTTCGACATGATTACGTAATTGTCTTGGGCCCTTAAAATTATTGGCCTTGAGTAGTTCATTACTCGGTTCTTGCATTGGACCGGGCCTGGTTATTCTGTTACTACTATACCCCATCTGGATAGATGTTTTTCATCTATAGTTAATATTAAGGTGCTATAATGATAATTTTATTATTAAGCTAATTACTTTACTAAAAAAAATCAAAAAGAAAAAGAAAGATATCTAACTATTGTGGGTGATGTCATTAATCTAAATAATTTTAAATTAAAATTAAATCTTATTAATTAATTATTATTATTAAATCTTATTGATAATTATTTTATTTATTAAAATTAAATAGTTGTGAATAATTTTAATTTATTATTTTGAATTGAGTACGAGAAGGTATAAAAGCTAGGCAGAAAGAAACCAATTCTAAATTTATATTTTAATTTACACTTTTAAAATAAAATACAACAACAACAACAATACCCAATCCCGCACATGCGAGGTATGGGGGAGGTGAGATGTAGACAATCCTTCCTCTACCGTAGAGTAAGAGAGAAGTAGTTTCTTTAACCATGAGTCGAGGCCCATAGGAAGAGAAAGTCATCCCCCTCTCTACTCCAGGGCAGAGAGAGTGCTTCCGTGGGGACCTCCGGCTAAAAAAAAAAAAAAAGTTTAAATAAATAAAATGAAAAGAAAAAGAGACTCCATGGAAATGGTTTAATCAAATTTTCATGGGTTTTAAATGCTGCATGAAAATCAAATTAGGCTCAAAGCGGCAGTCAAGACGCCACTATATCGACGCTTGTTGTTGCCTCAATAAATTGAGCCAAAAAAAACACGAAAGGCATGCCAGGTGGAAGTTGTTGCAAAAGCAAAGAGCCAACCACCCTTAACAAACCAAACACCACTCATGCACCTTTACGGTAGACATCCCCGAAGCCACACAACTAAAGGGAACCAACCAAGCTCACGAGCAAAGAGGGTCGTCCTTAGCCATAATAGCCCCAAGATGCACCGAACGATGCGAAGCACCAAAATCATACATACATACATACATACATACATACAAGCATGCATACATACATATTCGTACATACACACATACACAAACCTATATACATGCCTACATACATCCGTACACATACGCACATACATACATACCATGCACACCTACATAAGCATACATATAACATATATACATAATTATTTACATACATCCATACATCCATACATACATACATACATACATACATACATACTTACAAAAGCGTATACATACATGCAAAAACAAACATACCTACAAATAAAAGCATACGTCCATACATAGACCTATAAACCTACATCATACATACATACATACATACATACATGCAAAAACAAACATCATACTTCATACATACATAGAAGCATAAACAAACATCATACATCATACATCATACATACGTAGATACATACAAAAGCATAAACATGCATGCAAAAAACAAACATACCTATAAAACCTACATCATACATACATAGATCACTAAGAAAGAAGATACATAAGCATACGTCCATCTTTGTATACCTGCGAACAAAAAGCATACCTACAAACATAAGCATAAATACATACATTCCGAAAACCTACATACATATAAACATCCGTAGTCATTCGTACATACATACGAACAAACAAACAATCATGCATACATACACAAACATACAAAAATAGTGAAAGTATTCATAATAATAATAACAATAATAATAAATAATAATAATAATAATAATAATAATAATAATAATAATAATAATAATAATAATAATAATAATAATACAAGAAATAATATTGCTAATACACAATACAAATAATAATAATAAAAATAATAATAATAATAATAATAAAATGACAACCAATATTATCTCTTATGATTGGATGTGGATTGTTTAATATGCATTTTAGGTGTTTGATGAAATGTTCAGCTGGTGAGTTTCTTAGTCGGACTCTGTGGTTCTACGCGTCATTAAACTAAATAACTTTAACATTTACGTTCACTTAATTCCTAAAACATATCATTAAACTGTTTCATTTAAACAAATCGGTGGTTCCACGGGTTATTTCACTAGTTTTTGTGATTGTTCGTTCCAATTATATGGTAATTGTTATAATAATAATAATAATATAGATATGGATAGTCAATTTTGGTGTATACATATAGTCAATTTTGGTACACAAAGTATGTATTTTTATATTGAGATTTTAGGCTATAAATACTCATGAATGCAAGCATTAAACTTGCACCATTTCTCACACTTACAAAGTGTTTCTTTCTTTCTCTCCATTATCATCTTTGTTCTTAGACTTCATTATTAGTATTCTAAATCAAGAATCAAACCACTAAAGGTAGTTATAAGCCTACTGAATTAAAACACGTTATCAGCACGATAATCTTAATACTAAATATGGTTGGCTCTGCCACCAAAATGATATATGGTCGGTTATACCACCAAAATGATATATGGTCGGTTATACCACCAAAATGATATATGGTCGGTTATACCACCAGAATGATATAGGTCGGTTATACCACCTGAAAAAATATATGGTCGACACTGTCGCCAAATTTTTCATTTATGTTTACTAATATTTATATTTTTGTTATATAACATTTATTTATGATTGCTTACACATGGTCGACACTGTCACCTACTTATCATTTATGTTATATTAAATTTATGTTTAATGTTTATATACTTATGAATATAAATTGACTCTAATTTATCATGATGTTTGTTTTAATTTTTGATAATAGAAAATGTCGAATCTGGAAAAGCTTAAATTTACTCCTTTAGAATCAACTGGAAACAACTACATGCCATGGGTTATAAAAGTAAAAATGCATCTTAAATCAATGGGCATTCTTGAAACCATAAATGAAAACAACACTTGTTCTGAAAAAGAACAAGCTACGGCATGTTGCTTTATTCATCAACATATTGATGAATGCTTACAAAATAATTATGTGACTGTAGAAGATCCCCATGTTTTATGGGAAGGTCTCAAAAGCAGATTCAATAATCAAAGAGAAATTTTACTTCCAGCTGCAATGGAACAATGGAGAACATTAAGGTTCCAAGACTTTAAGAAAGTAAATGAATACAGCTCAGCTCTGTATAATACATGTTCACAACTTAAATTCTGTGGACATGAAATTAGTGATGCAGACATGATGGAGAAAACTTTCTCCACAATGAATGCTGCAAACATCACAGTGCAAAGAAATTTGAGAATGCTAAAGTTCAAAACATATCCTGAACTTAATTCATATCTCTTAGTTGCAGAGCAAAATGATGAGCTATTAATGAAAAATCAGCAATCCCGTCCTACTGGTACACTTGCAATCCCTGAAGCAAATACTGCAAATAATTATAAACAGGGACAAGGACGCGGGCAAGGTCGTGGTTATAATAACCATCACCATCATCATGCCAAAAGCCATAACTATGGTAGAAACCATCCTTATGGTAATGGTAATGGGCGTGGACGTGGTCGTGGTCGTGGCCGTGGTGGTCAAAGAAATAGTAATCCACGAAAATATAAATATCAACCACAAAACAAGCCCATTAAACAAGATGTTGAAGAAAATTCTTCTAAAAATTCTGAAGAATCTTGCTACAGATGTGGTAGAATGGGCCACTGGGCTAATACTTGCCGAACATCTAAACATCTTGTTAAGATGTATCAGGATTCGCTGAAAGGTAAAGAAAAGGAAGTAAATTTTGTGGATAATATTGATCCAACAGTCACTGAGAAACCATCTGATTTATATGAAGATTTCTTGAATGTTTAAGTTGTGTGTCTTTTGAAAAATAAACGATTTAATATCGTCTGTCTTTGTCATTATGTTTGCTAAATGTTTCAGTACTATCTATTTGCGTTTAAAATATTGTGTAATATTAATGTACTCACTATTTATTTCTTATATATGAAGTTCAATATGAATTTTGCTGGAATACAACATCAATCAAGTGGTGGAGATCTCTGTATAGCAGACAGTGGAACTACACACACTATACTTAAATCCGAGAAATATTTTATTGATCTAAAACCAACGGAAGGAACTATACATACAATATCAGGACCTGCTAACTTGATAAAAGGGATAGGAAAGGCAAATTTCATACTACCAAATGGTACAAAATTTTTAATAAATGATGCCTTATTTTCTCCCAAATCAAGCAGAAATTTATTGAGTTTCTCCGACATATACCTTAACGGGTATGATTATCAGTCAGTGACAACAGAAAATGAGAAATATTTAAGTATCACTGACAAGAGTCATGTGGTTGAAAAACTGCCAAGACTTAGTTCTGGATTACATTATACACATATAAATGTACCAGAAATACATATGGTAGTTAACGAAAAATATATTGATCCTGGTGTATTCAGTTTATGGCATAACAGATTAGGCCATCCAGGATCAACAATGATGAAAAGGATTATTGAATGTACTCATGGACATCCACTAAAGGATAGAAAAATCCATCATGATACAATGGTTCCATGTACATCTTGCTCTCTTGGAAAATTGATAACTAGACCCTCACCACTTAAGGTTGAGAAAGAATCACCAATGTTTCTTGAAAGAATTCAAGGTGATATATGTGGACCAATTCATCCACCATGTGGACCATTTAGATATTTCATGGTTCTAATAGACGCATCTAGCAGATGGTCTCATGTTTGTCTGTTATCAAGCCGTAATGTGGCATTTGCAAAATTTCTTGCCCAAATTATTAAATTGAGAGCTCATTTTCCTTATTACACCATTAAAAGGGTGAGACTTGATAATGCTGGTGAATTTACATCTCAAGCATTTAATGACTATTGCATGTCTATAGGAATTGTTGTTGAACATTCTGTTGCTCATGTGCATACACAAAATGGTTTAGCCGAGTCATTGATTAAACGTTTACAGTTAATCGCTAGACCATTGATAATGAGAACAAAACTCCCTGTATCTATATGGGGTCATGCAATTTTACATGCTGCTGCATTGATTCGCATCAGACCAAGTGCAAGTCATAAATATTCCCCCCTACAACTTGCTTTTGGTCAAGAGCCAAATATTTCCCATCTTAGAACATTTGGTTGTGCAGTGTATGTTCCAATTGCGACACCACAACGTACAAAAATGGGTCCTCAAAGGAGGTTGGGAATATATGTTGGATATGAAACATCTTCAATATTAAGGTATATTGAACCTATGACAGGTGACGTTTTTACAGCACGTTTTGCTGATTGTCATTTTAATGAAACATTGTTCCCTAGATTAGGGGGAGAAATGAAAAATAAAGAAAATGATGTTTCATGGTGTGAACCTCAATTAAAGTATCTTGATCCTCGCACAAAAGAATGCGAGACAGAAGTTCAAAAGATAATGCATATACAAGAACTTGCAAATCAATTGCCTGATGCATTTACAGATACAAAAACGGTGACAAAATCATATATACCAGCAGTAAATACTCCAGCTCGAATTGAAATTCCAAAAGCTGGCAATAACGTCACTCATGAATCTTTGCCACGTCAGAAACGTGGAAGACCAATCGGTTCAAAGGATAAAAATCCTCGAAAAAGAAAATCAGCTGATAATGAAGTAAAAGAAAGTGTTCAAGAAGAACCACAAATCAGTACTCCTACTGCAGAGGAGATTGATGATGTCAATACAGAAATTGCAATCAATTATGCATATTCAAAAATATTATGGAACCGAAATGAAATGAAAAATCTTGATGAGAAATTTTCATTTAATGTTGCATATGACATCATGAATAATGATGATGATCCAGAACCAACATCTATGGTTGAATGTCAAAATAGACATGATTGGGCTCAATGGAAAGAAGCAATACGAGCTGAATTAGAATCACTCAATAAAAGAAAAGTTTTCGGATCCATCATTCTCACTCCTAAAGATGTGAAACCTGTAGGATACAGATGGATTTTTGTCCGAAAAAGAAATGAGAAAAATGAAGTTACAAGGTATAAAGCTAGACTTGTAGCTCAAGGTTTTTCTCAAAGACCGGGAATTGATTATGAAGAAACTTATTCTCCTGTTATGGATGCAATTACTTTTAGGTACTTAATCAGTCTGGCAGTTTCTAAAAATTTAGAAATGCATCTCATGGATGTTGTGACTGCTTATCTATATGGATCACTTGATAGTGATATATATATGAAGATACCTGAAGGATTTAAGGTACCAGAAGCATCAAATGCAAAACCCAAAGAAATGTATTCGATTAAATTACAAAGATCTTTATATGGGTTAAAACAATCGGGACGTATGTGGTATAACCGATTAAGTGATTACTTGATAAGCAAAGGGTATACAAATAATCTTACTTGCCCTTGTGTTTTCATTAAGAAAACAACATCCGGATATGTGATCATAGCTGTTTATGTTGATGATCTTAACATCATAGGTACAAATAAAGAGATCCATGAAGCCATTCAACTTCTAAAGAAAGAATTTGAAATGAAAGATCTCGGAAAAACCAAGTATTGCCTTGGTTTACAAATTGAGCATATGCCTAATGGTTTACTTGTACATCAAACAACATATACTGAAAAGATTTTGAAACGTTTCAATATGGACAAGGCAAAACCATTAAGTACTCCTATGGTTGTTAGATCACTCAATGTTGAAGCTGATCCATTTCGTCCATGTGAAGATCAAGAAGACATTCTTGGACCAGAAGTACCATATCTTAGTGCAATTGGAGCTCTTATGTATCTTACAAATTGTACAAGACCTGACATTTCTTTTGCAGTTAATTTGTTGGCAAGGTTCAGCTCTGCTCCTACCAAAAGACACTGGAATGGGATCAAACACATATTTCGATACCTTCGAGGAACTACTGATTTAGGATTATTTTATTCTAACGAATCAAAACAAGATTTGGTTGGTTATGCAGATGCAGGTTATTTATCTGATCCACATAAAGCTAAATCTCAAACTGGATATGTATTCCTAAATGGAGGTACTGCAATATCATGGCGTTCTCAAAAACAAACACTTGTTGCTACATCGTCAAATCATGCCGAAGTGATTGCATTACATGAAGCTACTCGAGAATGTTTTTTGGTTGAGATCAATGACACAACTCATTACTGATTCTTGTGGACTAGAACGCGATAAAAGTCCAACAACTATCTTTGAAGATAATGCAGCTTGCATAGCACAGATGAAAGAAGGGTATATCAAAAGTGACCGAACAAAACACATACCACCTAGATTCTTCTCATACACTCAAAATCTCATTAAGGACAACCAGATTGAAATGAGATATGTGCAATCTAGCAAAAACTCTGCTGATCTTTTCACGAAAGCACTTCCAACTGCTATTTTCAGAACACACGTTCATAACATTGGCATGAGACATGTTCAAAAGATGTAACAGCTGAAGCGATGTCTACTTGAGGGGGAGTCAACTCCATGCTGCACTCTTTTTCCCTTAGCTAAAGTTTTTTTCCCACTGGGTTTTCTTTAGCAAGGTTTTTAACGAGGCAGTAATTTATAGTTGATCTTCAACAAAATAAAATTGCTATCCAAGGGGGAGTGTTATAATAATAATAATAATATAGATATGGATAGTCAATTTTGGTGTATACATATAGTCAATTTTGGTACACAAAGTATGTATTTTTATATTGAGATTTTAGGCTATAAATACTCATGAATGCAAGCATTAAACTTGCACCATTTCTCACACTTACAAAGTGTTTCTTTCTTTCTCTCCATTATCATCTTTGTTCTTACACTTCATTATTAGTATTCTAAATCAAGAATCAAACCACTAAAGGTAGTTATAAGCCTACTGAATTATAACAGTAATGTATTATATTTAGTTTTTTATTTAAAGGGACTAGTAGTAGTTAACACATTTGACTGATAGCTAATATTTTTTTAGGTGCATACCATGTGCTTGATGATATGTCCCACTTTTAGATGTCTCTTTAACTTGATTCTATATATTTTTGTCTTATTTCAGTGAGTGAATTGAATGTCATCTTCATACATTTTTTAAAAAAAATTGTGTTGAAGATTGGACTTTGATGCCACATTCGTGTCGTGTGTAATGATGTACTATTGGTTTATATGTTTGATTGAATATCACAAAGAAAATTCAAACTAAAGCAGGAATCGACTCTACAGAAATCAAAATGAGCTTTTAGATCAATAGCTTCAACAAGTACATAATTCATTTTGAATTTACTAATGATTTTCTCACTTTCCTCCAAATATCCGTTTCTACGAATGCTGGACAAATAGGACACCCGATACAAGTAATCTCCAAGCCGTGGGCCGATAAATTAGATCGCGTAGGCAATCTATCCCACACCACTCTCCACAAAAAAATATTAACCTTGCGGGGTAAGTATTTGATCCATTGAGTGTATTTCGAAGCAGTAGGTAACATCCGATGATCAATAAAAAACCAGGTAGCAGCAACTTGGAACACACCATCGGTATTGATGGACCATGACCAAGAGTCATTGTCATTCGTAAGAACTTGACCCCCGACATCATCTACAAGCTCGTCAAACTGATTAGAAGTGCGCGTACCACCCATATTTCTCAACCAACTCCACGCCCAATTCCCATTCACTAACCGATCGGCTAACGAGCAATCTTTATCGACCTCTAAGTGAAATAGTCTAGGATATTTATCCTTCAATATAATGCCGTCTTTCCACCTATCTTTCCAAAAACTTATACTTCTCCCGTTACCCACTTTAACACGAAAACAGTCAGCCGGTAGCAAGCCTTTGTCAATTGCCGATTTATAAGAAATAACAATATTATTCCACATTCCTGCTCCGTTTGTACTTACCTCAAAATTAAGCGCAGCTTGCCCATGAATTGCAACAATGACATTGGCCCAGAGAGACAAGTGACATGTGCGAATGCGCCAAAGCCACTTACATAAAAGAGCTTGATCAAACGCCGGTAAGCTACCGATATTAAGACCTCCATTTTCAAAAGAGGACATGGTTTGATCCCACCGCACCCAATGTAACTTTCGATTGGAATCTGTACTACCCCAAAAAAAGAAGCTCTAATGCTTTCGATCTCCTTAATGATAGTTTCCGGGCATTTGAAAGCTGAAAAGTAATAAATGCCATGGCTACCTAGTACCGTCTTAACTAACGTTAACCTTCCTTCAATTGAAAGCATATTAGTCTTCCAACCCGCCAGACACTTTTTGAACTTATCAACCAATGATCTCCACCAAGCTAACCGGTTCATATTAGTACCGATAGGCAAACCCAAATAAGTGAATGGAAAAATGCCTCGAGTACAACCTGATGCAGAAATGAACTCCTCAAAGTCGTTATCATGAACGCCCACCCCATAAATGTGTGATTTAGACATTAATTTTGAGCCCTGAAAGACCATAAAAATCGTTAAACAAATCTATTATACAAACAAGGCTCTCCTTATGCCATTCGGATAATATCACCGCATCATCCACGTAAAATTAATGAGATAAATTAATCGGCGGACTCCCGACTTGCACACCACGTATAGAGCCATTGGCAACTCTATCACGAACCAATAAGTGTAACCCTTCCATGATGATAAGGAACAAAAAAGGACTCATCGGATCACCTTGACGTAGCCTTTTTGAATATCGAACTCGCGAGTGGGGCTCCCATTAATAAGAATCGAAGTCCGACTATTATGTAAGCACATTGAAACCCATTTACGCCACTTCGTACCGAATCCCAAAATAGAAAGCATATGATCAAGAAACCGCCAACTAACCGAATCATACGCCTTTTTCAAAATCAACTTTTAAAATGAGCAATTTCTTCTTCGCCCTCTTATAATATCCAATAGTTTCCGACAAGATAAATGGGCCATCAAGGATCTGACGACCCGATATGAAAGCAGACTGTTCCTTTCCTATAACAGAATCAATGACCTTCGCTAGTCTGTTTGCCAAAATTTTAGCGATGATCTTGTACTGCACACCCACTAAGGAAATAGGACGATAATCTTTGATACAAGTAGGGTTTGGAATTTTCGGTATCAGCGTGATAAAAGCTGATCCACTGCCGCTAGGCAATCGGAACTCAGCAAAAGCCGTGGAAATAGCAGATACCAAATCCACACGAAAATCCTCCCAGTAAAGTTTGATAAAATCAAACGAAAACTCATCCGGACCTGGAGCTTTGTCACTACCGCATTCCCAAACCGAAGCCCGAACTTCATCCTCGGTAATGCCATCTTCTAAAACATCATAATCCGTACCAGATAACACTCTAGGCATAGTTCTAGGCATTTTGAATTCAAGGTCTTAATCCTAAAAGTCAAATTGTGGATCCAGGTGAAGAATAATAGAAAGTATGGTAAAAAGATCTTCTCACATGGTGTTCATCTAGCGGTGCGAGAGAGATATTTAAGAATATGTTAACCAATGAATCAACAACAGCTGCAACAATTTATGTTCAATTCTATACAATTTAGAATTATAGAATTTTGAAAACATGTGTACAATATTATGCAATTTAATGAAAACTGCTTGATTGTACTTTCTAGATCATAGTTTAGTCATTCATATGGATTGGAAAGGATAAAAAAGAACTAATAATAAAAAAACCATCATGTACTAACAGCAGCCTCTGTATTAGACTACATAATTATGCAACAATCATTAAAAAGTATATAGACTCATAAAAAACTTAAGTACTGCCTTATTTATATAGGCAAAACAACTTATATCAAAAACCATTCCCATGATGTGTACATCAATACCTCTAAAAAGGATTTAAGAACAAAATGTAAAATAACAAATTTAGAAAAGAAAAAAGAAAACAAAACGTCACACATTAGCACTCAAAAGTACTGCCTATTTTGAAGTCGAGATGATACATAGAACGTACCCAAGTATCTATTGAGTAAACCATTCGAGTTTGAAGTCAACGGAAGAAGGCTGACTTGGGTCAATAAAGGTTTTCCAAGATCGTAATGTAACATCTTCCCATCTTTCATTACCAGCACTTCGCATTTGAACATTTTTTAGATCCCTCTTTTTCTTATTTTTGAGAATGCCCCTTACCATTAGATCAGAGAAGAGCCTGTTATTGCTGTTGGCTTTCACTACCACTAGTTCAACCATTAAGCCACTCGGATGGCAAACAGGAAAAAACAAATCATAATATAGTGTGTGTTTCCACACGTGTTCATTAGTTTCAATATGAAGTTGTTTCACGTTTGTTGCCGGATTCAAGAACCTTCTTCTCATATTCTTAACACTTGTGTCGTCCCATGTGAGTAATGTATCATTAGTAGCTCCGCGTATATATATGTCAAACGTGCATAATAAATTGAGTACTTCCCTCATTTTATGAAAGAATGAGAGATCCATGGCTTTGATCAAGTTTATTTTAAGATCAATTTGCTTTGGAGCAACGGCTGGAAACAAGAGAGTGCGTATCTTAGCACTCTCATAAGAAAAGTAAACCAAGTTTGGAGCATCAACTTTTAAGTCATTATGGCTGTAATCATCCAACTTTAGGGTTAACCTCTTGAGAGTAGCATTAGTGATAACCAAGCCCTTGGTCATATACTCCGACCAATACTCAACTTCAACATCCAAATCCACGAGAAAAAGAAATTTCGACTTGATCATATCGGTAAATTTATCACTCCTAATACTCAATCCATGTATATGAAGTTGTGTCACTCTTACTATTCGGTCCATTTGGCTCAAAGTTAGAGGCATCTTCCATTCATCCCAGTAACGAAAAGTACTAAGACTTGGGACATTATCGATTTCTAAAACAAAATCATAGGAGGGGCTTATCTCCAATTCCGTAAGACAAGGAAGACCTATAACCTTAACATAATTTTCTTCATTCAAATGTATCTTCAATTCCATAAGACGAGAAAGATCTTCAACCTTAACGGTCTTCAAGCCGTTGCAACGATCTAGTTGAATGTTCTCAAGCAAGATACAAGTAGACAATAAGCTATTAAATAAGTCTTCACTTATATTCACTTTTATCAACTTGAGTACACGGAGGGAGACACACTTGATCATGTTGTTGTTAGTGAAAGATTTCTTGTAACGAAAGAAAACAAGACTTGGGACATTATCGATTTCCAAAGCACAATCATCTTTAATGCCTTTTATCTTCAATTCCCTTAGACGAGGAAGATCTTTAACCTTAACGGTCTTCAAGCCGTTGCAATGAGAAAGTTCAATACTCTCAAGTAAGATACAAGTAGACAATAAGCTATTAAACGTCTCTTCACTTATATTCACTTTTATCAACTTGAGTACACGAAGGGACACACACTTGATCATGTTGTTGCTGTTACAAAGGAATGTGGTACTGATGGTGATGGTATATCTATCACTAATTCCACTATAAACATCATTTATTACACTGATCGTAGTGATGTTTTCACATGAGAATATCTCTTTCGGCAACATGAACGAATAACTAAAAGAATTGAAACAAAGGGAAAGCTCTTTAAGGCAACTTTTAGAAGCCACTTGTCGAATCCAACGTGATAGGCGAGCAGTATCATGGTTAAAAACGTGCATTCGAATATCTAAAGATTGGATTGGTAAGTTTTGACGGTGATACCTTTCAAGAGTATTTTCAATTTTAAGCTTGTTATTGTGAAACTTGAGGTTTGGGGTTGTATTCCAAGCATGTAGCCATGACTTGGACAAGATGCAAGTAGCAGCAGCTTCTTTCTCGGACAATAACGATTGTATTTGGTGAATCAACTCAGCAGGTAACTCGGATTCCATCTCCTGTATCGATCGATCTCCTTCACAAATAACACAAAACTGATTAAAACTATATGTAGTTAATTAATTACCGTAAAAGCAAGTTATCGATCAAAGTATCGTATCATACTGTATGTGACTTAAATAATAAGCATCCGCATGTATATTATACCCTAGAAAAAATATGATATTTCTATTCATTCGACCCATTCGCAAAATTAAACTCGATAGAGAAGCCCAATATAGGAGCCCAACGACCCAAATATGAATACTAGCTAAACATATACGAGTACTGGATAAGAAAAAAAAAATCAAAAAAGAAAAAAAATTTCCGGAGTGGTCAAAAAATCATAATAACATGTTAATTTTAACGTTCTTGAAATACAATCACTAAATATTATTATTTATGATGATAATTTTACAATTGATTTGGGTGATAAATTCACGTCTCTTCAAATTTTTAAACATTAATTTATATTTCAATTATTAATTTGAATTTTAACCATTGATTTGGTAAAGCAAATAAAATTTAATCTTTTTTATTCTTATTATTAAATTAATATTAATATTAACTAGTTAGTAATGATAAAAATTATTTGTAGATTATTATTTTAATATGATTTGTTTAGCAAGTTATTTAGTGACCCGAACTTTTCCATGTTATATATTAAATGAAAACTATATTTGTATGATTAAGTGTTTCCAACATGTTAAGCAATCAAATTTGTTAAGACTTGATTATTTGAAATGTGCTTCATATAGACAATTGACCACTCAAGTTGACCGGCGATTCACGAACGTTAAAAATTTGTAAAAACTACATGATGATATATATATATATATATATATATATATATATATATATATATATATATATATATATATATATATATATATATATATATATATATGGTTAACATGAGATTGTGATAAGTAAGTATCTCACTAAGTATATTAACAATGAGTGATATACATAAAAATGAGTTTATTGAATTAAGAAACTCGAAACGATATATATAACGATTATCGTTATAACAACGTCTTACTAAATACATATGAATCATATTAAGATATTGATACACTATGTTTAACATGATAAAATAATAATTAAGTATATCATTTAGTGTGTTAACAATGAACTACATATGTAAAACAAGACTACTAACTTAAGAATTTCGAAACGAGGCATATATGTAACGATTATCGTTGTAACGACATTTTAATGTATATATATCATATTAAGATATATTCATACATTATAATATCATGATAATGTAATAATTTAATATCTCATTTAAGTATAATAACAATGGATTAATTACTTTTAACAAGATCGTTAACTTAAAGGTCTTAAAACAACACTTACATGTAATGACTAACGGTGACTTAACGACTCAGTTAAAATGTATATACATATAGTGTATTAAGATGTATTAATACACTTTTGAAAGACTTCAAGACATATATCAAAGTATTTCTACTTAGCAAAAATGCTCAAAATTACATTCTCATTTGTTTCCATCAACAATTATACTCGTGTACACCTGTATTTGTACTCGTACAATACACAGCTTCTAGATGTATTTACTATTGGTATATACACCTTTAATCATTCATTCTTAGCAGCCATCTTAGAGTCAAAAACATGTGGAACCATTATTTAACAACTTGTATGACTAATGAGATAAAAACAAACTTAAGGATCTTTTTTTTCTTTATAACAAGTAATTTCGTTTTTATGATTTCACCCCATTTTTCCATTCCATTTTCTCATACTTACACTCCAAATTCTCTCTCAAAATACTCCTAACATCATACTTGATCATCTCCAAGCATTTTCACCATCTTTTAGCTTCAATTACAAGCTTTAATCATCATAAAAATAACCATTCAAGAACACTTCAAGAAATCTTGCTAGCTTACTTCCAATCTTGCAAATCCATTTCAAGTGATCATCCAATCTCAAGAAATCTTTCTTATTTACAGTAAGATATCTTTCTAATTCAAGGTAATACTCATATTCAAACTTTAATTCAATTTCTATAACTATAACAATCTTATTTTGAGTGGAAACCTTACTTGAACTTGTTTTCGTGTCATGATTCTGCTTCAATAACTTTCAAGCCATCCAAGGATCCTTTGAAGCTAGATCCATTTTTCTCTTTTCCAGTAGGTTTATCCACAAAACTTGAGGTAGTAATGATGTTCATAACATCATTCGATTCATACATATAAAACTATCTTATTCGAAGGTTTAAACTTGTAATCACTAGAACATAGTTTAGTTAATTCTAAACTTGTTCGCAAACAAAAGTTAATCCTTCTAACTTGACTTTTAAAATCAACTAAACACATGTTCTATATCTACATGATATGCTAACTTAATGATTTAAAACCTGAAAACACGAAAAACACCGTAAAATCGGACATACGCCGTCGTAGTAACACCGCGGGCTGTTTTGGGTTTGATAATTAAAAACTATGATAAACTTTGACTTAAAAGTTGTTCTTCTGGGAAAATTATTTTTCTTATGAACATGAAACTATATCCAAAAATCATGGTTAAACTCAAAGTGAAAGTATGTTTTTCAAAATGGTCATCAAGACGTCGTTCTTTCGACTGAAATGACTACCTCTTACAAAAACGACTTGTAACTTATATTTCCAACTATAAACCTATACTTTTTATGTTTAGATTCATAAAATAGAGTTCAATATGAAACCATAGCAATTTGATTCACTCAAAACGGATTTAAAACGAAGAAGTTATGGGTAAAACAAGATTGGATAATTTTGCTTGTTGTAGCTACGTGAAAATTGGTAACAAATCTATATCAATCATATCCTAGCTAACTTATATTTTATTATACATGTATTCTAATATATTATGTAATCTTGGGATACCATAGACACGTATGCAAATGTTTTGACATATCATATCGACCCATGTATATATATTATTTGGAACAACCATAGACACTCTATATGCAGTAATATTTGAGTTAGCTATACAGGGTTGAGGTTGATTCCAAAAATATATATAATTTGAGTTGTGATCTAGCCTGAGACGTGTATACACTGGGTGGTGGATTGATTCAAGATAATATATATCAATTTATTTCTGTACATCAAACTATGGACAACTAGTTGTAGGTTACTAAAGAGGACAGCTGACTTAATACACTTAAATCATTAAAATGTAATAAAAAGTGTTTTGAATATATTTTGATCATACTTTGATATATACGTACATATTTGTTATAGGTTCGTGAATCGACCAGTGGCCAAGTCTTACTTCCCGACGAAGTAAAAATCTGTGAAAGTGAGTTATAGTCCCATTTTTAAAATCTAATATTTTTTGGATGAGAATACATGCAGTTTTATAAATGTTTTACAAAATAGACACAAGTATGCGAAACTACATTCTGTGATTGGATTATTAAACCGAATATCGCCCTTCAAGTCTGGTAGCCTAAGAATTAGGGAAATGGCCCCTAATTGACGCGAATCCTAAAGATAGATCTATTGGGCTTAACAACCCCCATTCAGGTTATGGATGGTTTAGTACTTCGAGATTATTATACAGACGAGAGGTTCTATTTTGGGGATATTCTATGCATTAAGTTAACGTCGGTTACCAGGTGTTCAACATATGAATGATTTTTATGCACTTGCGAGTGTAATGATATTTATGAAAAATGAGAAATCTTGTGGTCTATTATTATGATTTGATAATATATAGGTTAAACCTATAACTCACCAACATTTTTGTTGACGTTTTAAGCATGTTTATTCTCAGGTGATTATTAAGAGCTTCCCTGTTGCATACTAAAATAAGGACAAGATTTGGAGTCCATGCTTGTATGATATTGTGTAAAACTGCATTCAAGAAACTTACTTTGATGTAATATATTTTTATTGTAAACCATTATGTAATGGTCGTGTGTAAACGGTATATTTTAGATTATCATTATGTGATAATCTACGTAATGTTTTTTAAACCTTTATCGATAAAATAAAGGTTATGGTTGTTATAAAAATGAATGCAGTCTTTGAAAAACGTCTCATATAGAGGTCAAAACCTCACGACGAAATCAATTAATATGGAACGTTTATAATCAATATGAACGGGACATTTCAAGTTAGGCGGTCATCGCGTGTTGCAACGAGTGGTTTGTGGCTGAAAATTGTTTTATAGATTTTTTAAATATTTATTATTAAAATACTAATCGAACACAACGATATTCCCTTGATCTTGAAATTCACCCAATGTCCCCTTTCGCACATTGCGTTGCGGTCCGGGTTTCTTCCAGGGCAGCAGTTGGGGGCTGATTATACAACTGTAGAAGATGATCACGTGGGTGGTTTAGCATACCAGTAAATCTCAACTCAATTAAGATCTCACCCGGATCACTTTCATAAGGAAAAATCTCCGGTCTTGGTGATGTATATGGGTGATAATAAGAGTCACCAAGACATTCATCCGAGATCGCCTCAGAACTAACGTCAGACATATCTTCAGGAGCATCATCAAAACACCCATCGGAATTGTCACCCCAATCATAAATACCTTCATTAACTTTATTGCTTGGTACCTCTTCTATACTTTCCCTTTCCATTGCACCCGACAATGTAAACATTTCCTTCGGATCAAAATCTTGAGTTGGTCTTGAATTAACCACACGAACCGTTTTAAGTGTCGCTACCGGTTTCATCAAAGGTTTAAAATAAACCACCTCTACTTCATTAATAGTTTCCAAAGATGGTTGATGACAAATCTTCAACCGTTGACCACTCACCATAAAGGTTCGCCTCGCTCAAGAGGTCGAATAGCAATCGCCCCATATGAAGTAACTCGATCAACCACATACGGACCACCCCATTTACTCTTTAGCTTTCCTGCAAATAATTTCAACCTGGAATTGAACAACCATACTCTTTGACTCGGACAAAACTCTCTTCTCACAATTTTCCTGTCGTGAAATGCTTTCTTTTTTTTTCTTTATAAATCTTTGAACTTTCATAAGCGTCATGCCTTATCTTCGCTAACTCTGAGAGTTCCAAGTTCCTTGCTTTTCTAGCTTCATTAATGTCCATATTAACCTGTCTAATTGCCCATTCTGCACGATGCTTAATTTCAACTGGTAAGTGACATGCCTTACCATAAACTAGTCGATAAGGGGAGGTGCCAATATGGGTTTTATTTGAAGTCCGATAAGCCCATAACCCATTGTATAGTCTTAACGACCAGTCTTTGCGATTTGGGTTTAGGGTTTTCTAAAATCCTCTTTAATTCCCCATTTGATTAACCCCATAGCTTCATAATAATCTAGCAAAGTGAGCATTTTTAATATGAGAACCCCCATCACTAATGATAGCTCTAGGGATTCTATGGCGTGACAAAATACTATTTTTAATAATTTTCAACACAACTTTATGGTCATTGGTTATGGTGTTTTGGCTTCCACTCACTTGGAAACATAATCGACCGCCACTAGAATGTATTCAAACCCAAAAGATGAAGGAAAAAGCCTCATGAAGTCTATATCCCATACATCAAAGATTTCACATATCAAAATCGAGGTCATGGGCATTTCATTCCTTCTGTATATACCACCAATTCTTTGACATCTAACGCAAGCTTGGACATATGTATATGCATCTTTAAAGATAGAGGGCCAATAAAAGCCATACTCAAGTACCTTGTACTCGGTTTTCTTTGTACCGTAATATAACGGCCAGCCAAGTACCCTTAACGGCTCCGTCATTTGGTCCCACAGCTTGATCATAACTCTAAATGAATTTAATAAACAACATTGCATTCTTTATTTAAAAATGATTTCCTATAAAGGAAATCTACCAAAATATGTAAGTTTAGAAAAACCCAACATATATAAATAACCAAAGTTGACCAAAAACTAAGTCAACAAACACCAAAAAGTAATATAACCCAAAAGTAGAATCTAAAGTTTAATTGTTTGAATAAAATCTGCCAACATGCATGCAGACTCTCTAGTACAGCGGAAGCCAAATAATCAAGTACCTGAGAAAACATGCGAGTAAACTGTCAACAAAAATGTTGAGTGAATTATAGGTTTTAAATAACGTAAAAACTTTAGACCACAAGATTTCGAATGTTAGAAAACATAAAAATATTATTCCATTAATTCATGAGTCACCTGGTAACCACTTAACCATTTTCATACCCTCACCAAACAACAATATACACTAAACAGGTGTATCTTCAAAAAATAACGAAGTACTAATACATTCTGATTATAAATTGCTGGCGCGACTAGCTCAAAATGGGGCTGTCAAGCTCGATAGATCTATCCATAGGATTCGCGTTCACCAGTAGAAACCAGTTATTACAGTTACCAAACTAGGGGATATTTTCGTTCAACTCATAATGAATAATTTAAATTTATTTCCACTTGTGTCTAAACGTAAAACAAAAATTGCATGTAATCTCATCTCAAAAATACTTTAAATAGTATGAAAAATGGAACTATAACTAGCCTTAAAGCAAATGAAGCAATGAAACAGAAATGCGAACCGCAAAAGGTAAAGTGATCAAGAATGACCACAACTCCGACCTAAAAATAAAGCAGGTCGATATAAATAACTAACTTATATCAAGTATTAGTATGATAACCATAGTACTTGTTGAGTAAAGCATAGAACATCACTCGGCATGATTCGGTATGAGCAGGGCAGCGTATAACACGTACTTTCAATTTTTAGAAAGTTCCTATTTTTAGCAGGTTTCCATTTTTGGAAAGTTTCTATTTTAGGAAGTTTCTATTTTTGGAATGTTTCTATTTTTAGAAAGTTTCTATTTTAGGAAAGTTTCTATTTTTAGAAAGTTTTTATTTTTAGAAAGTTTCCTTAATTAGAAAAGTCAACAAAAGTCAACTGAAAGTCAAAGTCAACCGAAAGTCAACTCAAAAGTCACCCTTGGTCAAACTTAGTCAACATTGAAATTTTAAAGTGTAAATTATATTAATAATATAAGTTATAATATTATTAAAAATAATACTTGTATAATCATGTCATATCATAAGTTTAATTGAATTAAATCGAATTATAAAGTTAACATAAGTTTAAATGATATAATAGATATAACATAAATATTTAATTAATTAATTAAATATTAATCATATCATAAGTATTATTAATTAATAATGAATTATTAATCATAATATAAGTATCTTGAATTAATTACGAAATGTTACATATATCATAAGTATTTTTATATAATTATTAAACCACAAGAATTTAATAATTAAATTGTATTATAATTAAATAATAACTAAGTCTTATAATAAATAAATAAACAATTAATCTTTATTATAAGTCTTGACATAATAATCTCATAACATAAGTTTTATACTTATCATAAGTATTTTCATGAATAATAAATGTATTATTAATCATAAGTTTAATTATAAGGATAATTAAATCATAATGTAATTATTAAATGATATAATATATAAATATCTTAAGTATTAATTAAAAATAATTACTTTTATAACATAAGTAATTTAATTATAATGAAAATCATTATTTATAACCTAAGTTTCAATTTCATAACCATAAGTTTAATTAAAAGTTCGTCGGGTCATAACTTGAGCCTCGGGTGTCGGTTTTTGATGAACATTATATATATATCCTCGTCTAACCAACCAACCTGACACCTTAGAACACTCAAGAATACCCTAAATCAGTTCTTGGGGTCGTGAAGAACAGCCATGAACCAAAATATTTCTTTAATCCGATTTAAAACTTGTTTTAGCCATTTCGGGTGATCCGTGGCTCGGATTTCGATGACCCGAACATGAATGTTCATACCATCATCAATTCTAACCCAAAGTGTGATGACCCGGAAATTTATGACCAAATTTAAACTTAATCTTTGTATGATTAACATTTTCGACACGATAAGCAAAGTCTGTAAAACTGAATCTCAAAATTTTTGAACTACTTTCGTATATTCAAATACCTTTCGGTTATTCTTGACGATTCGCGAACAATTATATGTATATAGATACATATATATATACTATAACTTGAAAACGTAACAATGTATTAATTGTTTGATACTGTACATTAAACTTATTGGTTTAAATATTTATTTGAATATATATGATAAGTTGGAATATTAATTATATGAATAACTTGCGACGTATATTTAAAACGTGTTTATGAATGTTGAAAATATATATTAACTTGGTCATAAAACGATTTGTTATTATATATATATATATTAACAAATAGCGAGACAACGATTTATAGAAGTAAACGACCAAAACACTCGAAAGTTTAAGATACACTTTGAATGATATAGTTTATTGATAATTTAAGACTATATTTTGACAAAGGTACGAGTCACAAAACGTAAATTGCGAGTTCTCTAAGAGTATAAAAATGTGTTCGAGAAACCGGAACCGGGACATAAGTCGAGTGACAACGTACGAGTCATCGGAACGAAAATTACAAGTCAACTATGCACATAAATTTAATATAATATATAATTAATTATTTAAATTATATATATTATAAAATATTATGTCGACAAACAAGAAGTTAAAAATTTGTGAGCGGTCCCAGGGTGCCATGCGATCGCATGGCCTTGAAGCACAAATCCCATGCGATCGCATGGGGTACTTTTTCAGAAAAGGTTCTATAAATTCAAACGATTTCATTTCAATCACACACATATTAATTTATGTTACTTCCTCCGTATTTAAATTATTATTATTATTATTATTATTATTATTATTATTATTATTATTATTATTATTATTATTATTAAGATTAATATTATTATTAATGTTATTAATTATTAGTATTATTAATTATTAATTAGTAATATACATAAAATACTACTACGAGGTTATGAGCGTGTCACTTTCAAAAATGGGTTTTTGAGTGGGATAAAGTTAAGGAAATTATGGATTATAGCTATGGAGGTTATGGGTAATGTTCATGGGTATTATTTACAAGTCAAACCTACTGTTATCATCTATGTTGTGTCTACGTACTTTTCTGCAATATTGAATCACAATATTGATACGTAAGCATTTATATTTTATCTTTTATACATTAATTGTGTATCCATGTCTAGTGCTCGAGTATATATATTTATACATGTTTGTATGCTAAATTTTGTCGTTAAACAGTTTATAATGAATCACGAATTAAATACATATATTACTGGTAAAAGGTATATGATATACATGTTTTCGGAAAGCTGGCGAAAAATCAATAACTTTTCATTTAGACACCGAATAGTTTCGATGAACGGATTAAAAGATATGATCAACTGAATTATGATTGACATTAATTGAAATTGCTTTTGAATCTGCAATTAAGATTTAAACAACTTGTTTACGAGATTGATAAAGTGAACTTTTAAATATTACCCACCGAGTACATGACTCCTTATATAAGGTATGTCTTGTTTTGTTGAACTATTGTCAAAATTGACTTTTTGAAACGACTTTGGATAACTTTTGTATGTCGATCTCGAGCATTAGGATTATGATACACTATGACCTGACCTAGCTTGATAGACATTTATTGACCAACATATGTTCTCTAGGTTGAGATCTACGGTTATTTGGTAATCCGAGTTTCAGTCACATTTTGGTGAACGACTTTATATGCTGCTAAGGTGAGTTTCATTTGTTCCCTTTTTAATTGCTTTTGCAATATATATTTTTGGGCTGAGAATACATGCAATTTATTTTAAACGCAATGGATACAAGTACATACTTAATTCTACACTGAGTTTGAACCGAAAATCCCTTAGCTTTGGTAACTAGTAGCTGCCAGTACATAGGATATGGACTGGTGGGCGCGAATAACAGTATATGGATCCATAGGGCTTGATATCCCCGTCCGAGCTAGAGCACTAGCCTTTTAACGGACGTATGCTATTTGAGAAGCGTACACGTTGGTTTGCGTGTATTTATTAAGATGATTATACAAAGGGTACAAATTATATATACGTTAAGTTTAGTTACCAGGGTGCTCAATTTCGTAGAATATTTTGATAAACGTTTCTGGATGAAGCAACTGAAATCTTATGATCCACCTTTATGTACAGATTATGCAAAATATTAAAACTATGAACTCACCAACCTTTGTGTTGACACTTGTTAGCATTTTTATTCTCAGGTTCCCTAGAAGTCTTCCGCTGTTTGCTTACATGTTATACAAGCTATGTGCATGGAGTCTTGCATGCTTTATTCAAGAAAACATTGCATTCACAAAACCATCATCATGTATCTATTTTGACTGCTTTGTCAACGGAAGTATTATTGTAAACTATTATTTACGGTGATTTTCTATATGTAGAAATCATCAGATGTCGAAAACCTTGGAATTAAATATTCATTTATGGTATGCCTTTTCAAAAGAATGCAATGTTTACAAAACGTATCATATAGAGGTCAAATAACTCGCAATGAAATCAATGAATGACGTGTTCGTCCATATGGATTTGGAGCGATCGTCACAGTTGGTATCAGAGCGTTGGTCCTAGCGAACCAGGCTTGCATGAGTGTGTCTAACTGATAGTTGTTAGGATGCATTAGTAAGTCTGGACTTCGACCGTGTCTGCATGTCAAAAGTTTTGCTTATCATTTTTTGTCGGAAATTACCTGCTTATCATTCCTAGTCTAGACACGTTTTACTGCATTGATTGCATGAATAATGTATAGACAAAATTCATATCTTAGCGTATCTGTTACTGTAAACTTTTCCTGACATCTTCCGAAAATTTCTTCGTGATTTATGGAATTTGGTATTATATATACATATGTAAATTATGTATTGAAGAATACCAAACTAAATTCTATAATCTATTTCATATCAAAAATCATCCCTCTAATTATACAAGATGGATCACGTATCAAGTTCAAATTCCTTAAACTCCGACAGCTATTCCGATATGGATAGTCACCCGAACTCCGAAGATAGTGTAACCGAAATGGATCAACCAATCAGCCATCACCTATTCTGGATGAATTGGGGATGGGTTCGTAGTCTACTTAATCATTGGAGACAAGAAGAAGGCGATCCCTTCCATCCACCACATTGCCCTCTTGGCGAAGAACCTGAAGCACTTACCGGCGAACCTGTTTGAGACACCATTTTCTCTCTCATTTCCAGAGTATCTCGTCACGATAATATACTATCTCAAATTCTGAATCTTATTCATCCGCTCGTCCGAACCGCCAATCATCCCGGTGTAGTAGAAGAAGTCAACGAGCTTCGCGCTCGGGTAGTGGCTTCGGAGAATATGGTGCAAAGGTTACAAGCACCAGCAGCATCACCGGCATCAACAGTACCACCGACAACAACACCAACAGTACCATTACCACCACCAACAACATCCGCATCGCAAACCTCAACTTCACAATCTGTTCCACGAGCATCAACGTCATACGCACCATAGTTACCAAGAAATACCAGCAACAATAACCGATGAAGTATTAACTGATTTCCCTGAAGAAATTTTATGTATATTTAATATATATGAATTTTGAAATCAAAATAAATCTTTTCGTACTAAGCTATTACATGTGAATCTTAACTAGTAGGTACTACTCGGTTAGTTCATATTACTAATATGCTATGATGTACATCCTTCGTTAACAAATTAACCATTGTTAACTACAATCTCTGTTTCAACCCAATGAATTCCATTTCATAATAAACCAAGTGTATTAATCAATTACATAATTGATTTTACATTTTCAATTTCGATATACTCGAAACTTTCCAGAAAACATCATCTGTGCCTTGTAAGGTTCACAAAAATTCCACGAGCACCAACATCCTTCACCGAGGAATATTAATAAGAATAAATAATGAAGTGTTGATTTCATTAGTGGAAAACTCCGCAAAGATTATGTAATCTTTAATGTTTTAGAGATTTATCATTTCTAAGTCAAGCCGAAAATCAAATGAGCTTAATATGATATTAACTCATTAAATCCGTATTACATCTGAAGAAATATAAATACATACATTTTCATAAAGATTGTAATGAAAATTCTTTTGTACAAAATATTACTTGTGAAATCTTTAACGGGTAGGTAATTCCCGAGAAATATATAAGTTCACAATTAATATGTTATACTGTACATTCTTCAACTTTGATTCAAAAAAATTATTAACTATGCTCACAGCGATATACAATCATTTCTATACAAATTCAATTACATTTTCTGATATTGACGGATCAGAATCCAAGTAAAGATTTAACGGGTGACATCATTCTTAGATCTCTATATCTTTTGAAGCTATACTTTGACTTCAAAACTGTGCAAGATCCTTTAGCGTTGTTTTTACCGAAAATAACCTTGCAATCCCTTTTCAAAGTATCCAGTATTATCAACCATTCAACCAGTCAACGACAACCTTTCAGACTTGAAACTTTGGTATATACGTTTTTGTTACTGGGGAACCTTTTATGTTCCACCACATTAGCAGTAAATTTACTAACAACTTCATTGATCTTTGACCTTCCGAAAAATCCTTATACTCATTGAAACTGTATCATGTACTCATCCACATCTTGTAACAATAATTGCCATATCAACTACCGGGAATTAGCAATCAGTATTTCGAATATCGCAGCAATTCTACGTCAACAGTTATATATACATATAATGTCTATCTTCTAGACTTACATACTTCGAATGTGAAGTTTCTAAAAAACATCCCAAACTATGAACTAGTTCTCTGAAATTGGAACAATGTTGATGAAGCAGCAAAAACTGTAAACGACCTTAACAGTCAAAAGTTTAATGATAAAGAATAGTATGGTGGTAAAGCTGAGAAAAGAGAAGGTTTGGAACTGGAAAACGGATTGTGCAAAGTATGAAGGAGGCTGTGGATAAATCACAAAGACTGAACCTGCCTTCAAAGAATCCAAATGATTCAGTGTCTGCTGAAATCCTTAGTAAATACCTTTCTCTTTACTCTAAAACCTTTGCGGACAATATTCTTCATCATCATCTTATCTTAAATATTCTAAGATATCATCGTATCTTCCATTATAAATATCCTCCATATTTCTGAAGATATCTTCATACCTATTCTTATCGGAAATCATTCATCTCTTCGCACTATCTGTGTTACATCATAAAAGAAACTATTTTAGTTTCTAAAATCTGAAAAATTCGAAAAAAATGGATGTTTTGAAGTAATGTTGGGAACTGAAGCATGAGTTAGTATAATATAATGACACTTGATCAGCGTGATTATATTACAGTAAGTCATGGTAAGTTTCTAATGAAACGTGATAAAGGTTCACAGATCCCACCCTCATCATGAACCATGTTACATAACTCTTTCATTCTATTTAACCTCTAAACATATCAAGAAAATATTTTTCTTGATGATTCGGTTTTTTCGAGGTATTCTGGTAATTTGACAAGTCATATTGTGACATTACCGTTTCTTTCTTAGAATATTAATTATGTTCATTCCAAAATTCATACCTACGAATTCTGGACCATTATTCGCTTGACTTAAAGTCGAGAAGAGAAAACGAAAGCATGAATGTAGTGACCCGAACTTTTCCATGTTTATATATATTAATTGAGATTGATATTTACATGATTAAATGTTTCCAACATGTTAAGCAATCAAACTTGTTAAGACTTGATTAATTGAAATATGTTTCATATAGACAATTGACCACCCAAGTTGACCGGTGATTCACGAACGTTAAAACTTGTAAAAACTATATGATGACATATATATGGATATATATATAGTTAACATGATACTATGATAAGTAAACATATCATTAAGTATATTAACAATGAACTACATATGTAAAAACAAGACTACTAACTTAATGATTTTTAAACGAGACATATATGTAACGATTATCGTTGTAAATACATTTAATGTATATATATCATATTAAGAGATATTCATACATGATAATATCATGATAATATAATAATTTAAAATCTCATTTGATATTATAAACATTGGGTTAACAACATTTAACAAGATCGTTAACCTAAAGGTTTCAAAACAACACTTACATGTAACGACTAACGATGACTTAACGACTCAGTTAAAATGTATATACATGTAGTGTTTTAATATGTATTTATACACTTTTGAAAGACTTCAATACACTTATAAAAATACTTCTACTTAACAAAAATGCTTACAATTACATCCTCGTTCAGTTTCATCAACAATTCTACTCGTATGCACCCGTATTCGTACTCGTACAATACACAGCTTTTAGATGTATGTACTATTGGTATATACACTCCAATGATCAGCTCTTAGCAGCCCATGTGAGTCGCCTAACACATGTGGGAACCATCATTTGGCAACTAGCATGAAATATCTCATAAAATTACAAAAATATGAGTAATCATTCATGACTTATTTACATGAAAACAAAATTACATATCCTTTATATCTAATCTATACACCAACGACCAAAAACACCTACAAACACTTTAATTCTTCAATTTTATTCATCTAATTGATCTCTCTCAAGTTCTATCTTCAAGTTCTAAGTGTTCTTCATATATTTTACAAGTTCTAGTTACATAAAATCAAAAATACTTTCAAGTTTGCTAGCTCACTTCCAATCTTGTAAGGTGATCATCCAACCTCAAGAAATCTTTGTTTCTTACAGTAGGTTATCATTCTAATACAAGTTAATAATCATATTCAAACTTTGTTTCAATTTCTATAACTATAACAATCTTATTTCAAGTGATGATCTTACTTGAACTTGTTTTCGTGTCATGATTCTGCTTCAAGAACTTCGAGCCATCCAAGGATCCGTTGAAGCTAGATCCATTTTTCTCTTTTCCAGTAGGTTTATCCAAGGAACTTAAGGTAGTAATGATTTTCATAACATCATTCGATTCATACATATAAAGCTATCTTATTCGAAGGTTTAAACTTGTAATCACTAGAACATAGTTTAGTTAATTCTAAACTTGTTCGCAAACAAAAGTTAATCCTTCTAACTTGACTTTTAAAATCAACTAAACACATGTTCTATATCTATATGATATGCTAACTTAATGATTTAAAACCTGGAAACACGAAAAACACCGTAAAACCGGATTTACGCCGTCGTAGTAACACCGCGGGCTGTTTTGGGTTAGTTAATTAAAAAATATTATAAACTTTGATTTAAAAGTTGTTATTCTGAGAAAATGATTTTTATTATGAACATGAAACTATATCCAAAAATTATGGTTAAACTCAAAGTGGAAGTATGTTTTCTAAAATGGTCATCTAGACGTCGTTCTTTCGACTGAAATGACTACCTTTACAAAAACAACTTGTAACTTAGTTTTCCGACTATAAACCTATACTTTTTCTGTTTAGATTCATAAAATAGAGTTCAATATGAAACCATAGCAATTTGATTCACTCAAAACGGATTTAAAATGAAGAAGTTATGGGTAAAACAAGATTGGATAATTTTTCTCATTTTAGCTACGTGAAAATTGGTAACAAATCTATTCCAACCATAACTTAATCAACTTGTATTGTATATTATGTAATCTTGAGATACCATAGACACGTATACAATGTTTCGACCTATCATGTCGACACATCTATATATATTTCGGAACAACCATAGACACTCTATATGTGAATGTTGGAGTTAGCTATACAGGGTTGAGGTTGATTCCAAATTATATATAGTTTGAGTTGTGATCAATACTGAGATACGTATACACTGGGTCGTGGATTGATTCAAGATAATATTTATCGATTTATTTCTGTACATCTAACTGTGGACAACTAGTTGTAGGTTACTAACGATGACAGCTGACTTAATAAACTTAAAATATCAAAATATATTAAAAGTATTGTAAATATATTTTGAACATACTTTGATATATATGTATATATTGTTATAGGTTCGTGAATCAACCAGTGGCCAAGTCTTACTTCCCGACGAAGTAAAAATCTGTGAAAGTGAGTTATAGTCCCACTTTTAAAATCTAATATTTTTGGGATGAGAATACATGCATGTTTTATAAATGATTTACAAAATAGACACAAGTACGTGAAACTACATTCTATGGTTGAATTATCGAAATCGAATATGCCCCTTTTTATTAAGTCTGGTAATCTAAGAATTAGGGAACAGACACCCTAATTGACGCGAATCCTAAATATAGATCTATTGGGCTTAACAAACCCCATCCAAAGTACCGGATGCTTTAGTACTTCGAAATTTATATCATATCCGAAGGGTGTCCCGGAATGATGGGAATATTCTTATATATGCATCTTGTTAATGTCGGTTACCAGGTGTTCACCATATGAATGATTTTTATCTCTATATATGGGATGTGTATTGAAATATGAAATCTTGTGGTCTATTATTATGATTTGATATATATAGGTTAAACCTATAACTCACCAACATTTTTGTTGACGTTTTAAGCATGTTTATTCTCGGGTGATTATTAAGAGCTTCCGCTGTCGCATACTTAAATAAGGACAAGATTCGGAGTCCATGTTTGTATGATATTGTGTAAAAACTGCATTCAAGAAACTTATTTTGTTGTAACATATTTGTATTGTAAACCATTATGTAATGGTCGTGTGTAAACATGATATTTTAGATTATCATTATTTGATAATCTACGTAAAGCTTTTTAAACCTTTATTGATGAAATAAAGGTTATGGTTTGTTTTAAAATGAATGCAGTCTTTGAAAAACGTCTCATATAGAGGTCAAAACCTCGCAACGAAATCAATTAATATGGAACGTTTTTAATCAACAAGAACGGGACATTTCAGTTGGTATCCGAGCGTTGGTCTTAGAGAACCAGAATTTTGCATTAGTGTGTCTTATCGAGTTTGTTAGGATGCATTAGTGAGTCTGGACTTCGACCGTGTTTACTTGAAAAATGATTGCTTAACAAATTTTGTTGGAAACTATATATTTTTAACATGTGAATATTATGTGATATATTAATCTCTTAACGTGTTTGATATTATGTGATAGATGTCTACCTCTAGAACAAGTCCCATTGACTCACCTAATAATAATGAAGAGTCAAATGTAAATTGGAATGATTCGTGGACTGATTCACAAGTTCCCGAAGAGGAACCGGAAGAAGAGTCAGAACCGGAAGAAGAATCGGAACCGGAAGAAGAATCGGAACCGGATGAAGAAATAGAACCGGTGGGGGAAATAATAAAACGATTAAGTAAAATAAAATTCTCAACCAACCGACCAAGGTTAATTATGGTCAATGGTGTTTCCGCCAAGGAAGCAAAATATTGGGAGGATTACCAATTCTCCGATGAATCGGATTCCGACGAGAATTCCGATGATGTTATAGAAATTACCCCAACTGAATTTAAAAAGGCAAAAGAAAATAATAAGGGAAAGGGCATAAAAATAGAGAAATCTAATTCCAACCCCGATGAACTTTATATGTATCGTCAACCCCCGAAGTCCTTAAGTTGTAACAATGACCCGGGAACCTCTAAACCACCAGGTTTTTCTAAACCAATGTGGATAACGACGGCTCGTATTAGGGGAACATCATATATCCCTAGAAACTTGGCAAAACGAACCAAAACCGAAGAAGAAGAAACAAGCGAGTCGGAATAAGATAGTTGTATTCGTGTGGTGTAATATATGTAATATAGTGTGCTTATGCTTTATGATATATGTAAAAATTGCTTGTATTAATAAGTATTTTTTTTTTATGAATCTAACTCTTGTCTATTTTACAGTATAAAACACAAAATGGATAGACAACCCAATATTTTAAGAGACCTACCCGGAGACATGATTGATGAAATCTTGTCTAGAGTCGGTCAGAATTCTTCGGCACAACTATTTAAGGCGAGATCAGTTTGTAAGACATTCGAAGAACGTTCCAAGAATGCCTTGGTTTATAAAAGGCTTTTGTTCGAAAGATGGGGGATATCACATTGGGAAATCCATAAGTTACGATGTGTTTACTTTGACGCATATATTGCGGGGAACCCAAATGCTATTTTACGCAATGGGTTAAGAAATTATTTTGACTCAATATATCCAAATATTGGACTTCGTGATTTAGAAAAAGCGGCTAACATGCAACATAAAGAAGCATGTTATGCTTACGGATTAGTAATGTTCACTTCTCACCAAAGTAAGAACAAGAACATCGGGCTACAACTATTAAACAAAACGTTCCCACAAGTGACGGAGTCAGTAATTGGGGTAAGAAATGAGGTTTTTAGATTGTTACGGGACTGTTGGACATTACGTAACCCTCGTCCCTTTGACGACGTTACAACACGATGTCTTATCAACGGCCATAACGGTTATGTTTGAAGGTACTTCGTATGCCCGAGAGACATATTAAATTAATGTGGCTAACGTGTTATGATCCAAGTCGGGTCATACCCAATAACAAGCTTGCCGACACCTTATACGTATTTGATCTTAACGAATGGATCATTAAACAAATACGCGACACTTGGATTTCAGAAAATCGGGCTTCTGAAATATAATCACTTGAGATAAATTATTTGGATAATTTATATATATATATATATATATAATTATTTATAGGTTTAAATAATTATGTTGTGTTATATTTTATAAAAGGATTATAAAATAATGTGAAAGTATCAAATAAAACCATGGGATTTTATACATAAATTACAAGTTTTATAAAGAAATTCATGGTTTTATAAAAACCCCTTATATGGCCGAAATTTATAAGGAAAAATGGGACAAGCATGCTCTTGTTTTGTGGTCTTCAAGGCTACACAAGTTCTCATGCTCATGCTTAATGTTTTGACCAAGGTTTTGATTCATTTCACAAAGCAATAATACATGATCTTACAAGTGAAATAACCTTCTCCTTTGGTCAGCTGCTGGTCGACTTTTCTGCAGAAAAAGGAGAGGTTTCAAGCTCATTAAACTAGCTTAATTCAAGTGAAATTCAAATCCTAACCAAAGATATAGGTGTTGGGGTTATTGCTTGGGGTATGCAACACTTGAGGCTTCAAGTTAGAAGCTTTTTCAAGTCATCATCTTCATAAACTTCCTGCTCATTTTGGACAGCTGCTGTTCGGTTTTTGGAAGCCTAATAAGGTGGTCTTAAAGCTTGGTTAATTAGCTTATTAAAGTTCTAAGGTGTAGCCAAGTGAAAGGGTAGTGTTGGTGCATTATTTCTTCTTCATTGCTCATCAAATTCAGCCCTTAAACTTAGTTTAAGGAGGTATAATAAACTCTTTCCTTCTCTTTAATTTGTAAGTATATTTAGCAACTTTATCCATGTGGGACTTAACTTTAAATTGGTTTAAAGATAACAAGTAAAATTTGAAAGTTTCACGCTTCCGTTCATAATGATTCTTAAAAGGTTTTAAGTATTATCAAACTTGTTAATTCCCAACAATGGTATCTAGAGCCGAAGTTGTTGAAATATGCTTCGAATTGTTGTCTTTAAACCCACTATATTTGCATTCCAAGTACATGCATGAAAATGGAATACAAAAATTGTCGGGTTTGGGTGGGTTTGATATGATGGCCGAAATTTTGATGTTCCAAAAGGGGTTTGGAACTTGTCATTTTGGTCATTTTGGTTGCATGTTAAAGTTCACAATCCTAGCCTTGACCTTGTGTTGATTGCATGCTATATTTGGTTGATTTGTTATATTCATTTGGTATGTATTATCATTCATTCAAAAGGCATGTAATAATTATTCATTTGGTTGTAATATTTATTATTTTGGTTATGTAATTTATTTTATATTTGGTATGTAAAATAGATTAGGTTGTATTTTCATTTTCTAGACAAAATGTATTAGGATATATTTTGTAAAATGATGAAGATGATGAAGACTTGAAGAACACATGAAGAAGCATTTGGATGCAAGATTAAGTGGGAGGTTAAAACCTCCTACTTTGTGTTATTACCCTTATCCGGTGGCATTTGTTTTCGGCTAAACAAATGTCTACCAAAAATGGCTTGATTGTGAACATATGATTTTGCATGCGTGGTTGTTTTGTATGATTATATGGATTGTATGTTTGTATGCTACAAGTTAATCACACAAGTTAACAACAAACTAAAATGGCAATTTAAATTGGTAAAAATTGACATTATTAACGACATGCAAAACGTCAAATTTAAATGGTTAAATTAAAAACGGCTAAAAGGACATTAATAAACGGTTATTAAGGACATGATAAGGATCATACATATAAAATGGTTTATATTAAGTAATTGGCTTAATTACAAGACATGAAAATGGTTTTTCATAAGTACCATGCACTAAATGCATGTTGGTGTATGGTATAAAAGTTTTCTCAAACTTGAATTAACAAAAACTCAAAATCCCTTTCATTAACAAGGTAAACAAGTTAAACGCCATCCTATTGTGTGACACTTAAAAGTATTAGGGAACTCATGATGGGATAAAGGTCACCTAACCATTATGAGCAAACTAATGTGATTAAGGTAAATTTCGCATGCTTGTGGGATAAAGGTCACCTAACCACATGTATGTTAAATTTACAAGTCTATACAAGTAGGACGACTTGATTTGGGAATCATGAACTTAGGGTCACCGAAGCATGAAGAACAAATAGGCGTTGATGGGATAAATATGCCATGCAAAAGGATTGCATGATCCCATACTCTAGAAGTTGCAAATGGATTGCAATTGTCATTTATTGACTACCTAGCTAAATCAAATTGCGGGATAAAGGTCACCTAACCGAAATTTGGTTTACCGTTGGATTCTAATATTTAATAAGTCAATTAAAATTTAAAAGGGGTATTGAATGTTAAATTAAAATCGATACTTAAACGAACTTTGTTAATTTTGTAGATGGCCACCAATAACAACAACAACATTCAAAACGCACCACTTAACCTAAACCACCTATCATTAAGGTCTCTCTTAGAGAAAGACAAACTCAACCATACAAACTTTATGGATTGGTTCCGCAATCTTCGGATTGTCCTCAAACAAGAGGATAAAATGTATGTGCTTGAGGACCCCATTCCCGATCAACCGGATGAGAATGATGTGGAGGCAATGGCCTCTTACGATAAGTATTGCCACGACTCCCTTCAAGTCTCATGCTTAATGCTTGGGACTATGATACCCGAACTCCAAAAGGATTTCGAGCATCATAGTGCATACGACATGATAACGCAATTGAAGGAGATGTTCCTCCAACAAGCGCGTGTCGAGCGTTTCGAAACGGTTCGGGCGCTACATGCTTGTCGTATGGACGATACCCAATCGGTTTCATCTTATGTACTTAAGATGAAAAGCCTTATCGATCGTGCTAACCGTCTTAACCTAAACATATCTAATGAGTTAGCCACCGATCTTATCCTTAACTCCCTATCAAAAAGGTTTGATCAATTTGTAATTAATTACAATATGAATGGGATGGATAAGAGCATAGGTGAGCTTCACGGTATGCTTAGAACGGCGGAAACTAGCATGGGTAAAAGAGCTTTACCCGTGTTAGCAATCGATCAAGGTGGATCCAAAGGTAACACCTCTAAGCCAAAGGTGGCTAAGAGAAAAGGACCCGCCCATCAAGGCAAAGGGAAGGGGAAGATGGTTACCTCAACCAAGAACAAGGCTAAGAAGCAAAAGGTGGCCGAGAAGGCAAACCCCAAAGAAGACCCATGTTTCGGTTGCGGTGAGATGGGTCATTGGAAACGAAACTGTCCGGTCTATCTTAAGGAGTTGAAGGACAAGAGGGATGCAGGGCAAACCTCAGGTAATATGTATATGGTATATATAGAGCTTAGTATTACTTCTTCTAATACATGGGTATTAGACACGGGATGTGGAACTCATATTTGCAATTCTTTGCAGGGGTTCAAAAGAAGTGAACATAAGGCGGGAACATCAAGTCTCTATATGGGCAATGGTGCAAAGGTGCATGTTAAAGCTCAAGGAGATTTTATTTTGAAGCTTCCAAGCGGATTGGAACTTATTTTAGAAAATGTTTTGTATGCTCCGGATTTGTGTAGAAACATTATTTCTATTTCTCGCTTAAAACAATGTGATTACGTTGTTAATTTTATTGATGATGATATTCATGTTTCTAAAGATAATGTATTCTATTTCAAGGCTTCGCCTTCAAATGGAATTTATGAATTGGTTCATGATGACACATCATCGAGCTCTATATACCATACTAGCACCAAGAAACTCAAAAGGTGAAAGGACCCGTTCATATACATTATAAACGATTCACAATAGTTGATTACATTGCGAGGTATTTGACCTCTATATGATACATTTTACAAACATTGCATTCGTTTTTAAAAGACAATCTTTCTTTACATCGAAAATTGACATGTATGCATACCATTTCATAATATCCAAACTATAAATGACCTAATCTGTCATTTACTTAACAATAATCTTTAATGAACTTCAACGACTCGAATGCAACGTCTTTTGAAATATGTCATGAATGACTCCAAGTAATATCTTTAAAATGAGCTAATGCACAGCGGAAGATCTCTTTCAAACCTGAGAATAAACATGCTTTCAAGTGTCAACCAAAAGGTTGGTGAGTTCATTAGTTTATCATAATCATTTATTTCCATCATTTTAATAGACCACAAGAATTTCATTTCCAGTTCTCATAAATATACGTCCCATGCATAGAGACAAAAATAATCATTCAAATGGTGAACACCTGGTAACCGACATTAACAATATGCATATAAGAATATCCCCTATCATTCCGGGATCCTCCTTCGGACATGATATAAATTTCGAAGTACTAAAGCATCCGGTACTTTGGATGGGGTTTGTTAGGCCCAATAGATCTATCTTTAGGATTCGCGTCAATTAGGGTGTCTGTTCCCTAATTCTTAGATTACCAGACTTTAATAAAAAGGGGCATATTCGATTTCGATAATTCAACCATAGAATGTAGTTTCAATTACTTGTGTCTATTTCGTCAAACATTTATAAAAGCGCATGTATTCTCAGTCCCAAAAATATAAAGGGAAAAAAAGGCAAATGAAACTCACGCATATAAATATTGTAAAACAATTATTAAAACAGTGCATGTATTCTCAGCCCAAAAACGTAAAGAGTAAAAGGGAATCAAATGAAACTCACCATACTGTATTTTGTAGTAAAAATACATATAACATCATTGAACAAGTGTAAGGTTGGCCTTGGATTCACGAACCTAAATTATTTATATATAATTATGTATTTGTCAATATTTGTCTAATACATTAAGTTAAGTCATAGTGTACCACAATCCTAATGCTCGAGTCTAGTATGCAAAGGTCGACAAAAATTAGTTTAACTCCAAATGATTTCAAAACTTTATAAATGTTTTATTATATAATTTAAATATCGTCGTTTTATATTTTTAAAATATTTTTTTTTTAAAGATTTAATAAAGTAAATAATATAATTCGTTTATAAATAAAATTTTATATTAAAATATACTTTTATATATCTTAAGTAATAAAACTTATAAAGTTCATTTAATATCATAAAAATACTGCGATAGATTCTATTAAGGTAGTTATATAATTTGTATTACATTTCTAGTTAATAATATAGTATTGATAATAATAATAAGTAACAGTCGTGTTATTTTGGAATAATAACAATTTGATAAAAAAAATTAAGACAACGATATTAACGACGATAATAATCATTTTTACGAAATTTTAATTGACTATAACTTTTAATCCGTCCATCAAATCTATTTGGCATCTAAAGGAAAAGTTCTTAATTTTTTTTCTAGCTTTTTAAGGACATGCAAATCTTATATCTTCCTTCAACTATAATATAACAACCTTTAAGATTCGGCATAACCTATCTAAGGGCACTATCAAATTTACAAGCATGCATAATCCTATTTTCTCGAGCACTAGTCAGGGATACACTATTAGTATGTAAAAATTAAATTAGGAGTACTCACGTATCAATATTGAGGTTCAATATTGTAGGAAAGGTACGTAGACGCAATGGAGGTGACAAATACTAGTTTAACCTCACAAGCATACCCATGAACAATACCCATCACCTCCATAACCATAACTCATAATTTCCTTAGCTCTATCCCGCTCATAAAACCCGTTTTGAAATAACTCGCCCATGACCTCGTCGTAGTATTTTATGTATAATAATACTAATAATAATAATAATAATAACACTAACAATAATAATAATAAATATAATTATAGAGAGAGTGTGAGAGATAGATAGTTAGAAAACAATTATGATCGATCCTATATATATATAGATTTATAAATAATATAATAATATAATATAATATTAATAAAAATTAAAAACATGTTGCATAGTGAGCCGCCACCAAAATATGTCGGCACAAGATTACACATTTCGTGTAGATAGGTACACGATTCGTGTATGGTGTCTTCATGAAAGTTGTATATTTTTGAGTTACGGTCGTTTGAACACCGGAATCACCCTTTTTCGAGTCAGTATGATTTAGTTATGATTTTTCTCGTGCAAGTGCGCAGGTTTAGTGATTTCCAACATTTTAACTTTCAATCTTGTGATGAAATGTTGTAGTCTTTTGGTGCTCATTAGAAATCTTTATTTTATATTTATTTTTATTTTTATATCATTGAAAATCCATAAAAATATTTTATAATCAAATTCTATTATATCGAAAAAAAATGTGTTTGTACTAAATTGAATAAATATAATTTAGTTTTCCAGAATTAGTTATATTCAAAATCATTCTTTAAAAGGTTTCATCTATATCGTAAAACGTCTTCAATATTAAGAAAACTAAATAATTAACCTACCAAGTGACACAAGTCAATCATTGCAAGGTACGCTTTTGATAATTAAACGAGACTCTCCGCTAACCTCTGTCTAATCCTCAATAATAACACTTTTGTTCTTACATGGAATCACTTTACTAAATATTCCGAATACCGTTAAAAGTAAGAGTTTTCTAATTCAAGTGGACCTCATAACAAAGACTCGTAATTATAATTCAATGTACCTGATAAATCAATCACTTGATATTATCTTTTAATCTCATTGATAAACTTACATCGAACAAATACGTTCAAGTAAAGTATTATTCACTAACTACTGTGATAGCATTTCTATGTTCATAAAATAGATCTCGTAGCTTATATTCATATCAACTAATTCGTTCAATGCTTTCAAGTCACATAATAATCTCATAATCTATTTTTGTATCACCAAGCTCTTAAATGTTTTATCAATATTTCTTAGCTTAAAAAAATACACATATGTACATACACATACATTTCTATTTACACATTTTTGTTCGTGAATCGTCAGACATGGTCAAAGGGTAATTGATTACATGAATATAGTTTTCAAACTTTTCGAGACTCAACATTACAGATTTTGCTTATCGTGTCGGATACATATAAAGATTAAAGTTTAAATTTGATCTGAAATTTCCGGGTCACTACAAAAGGGATTTGAGTGATTCCTACTTATGGCATTGTCGCCTTGGTCACATAAACAAGAACCGAATGCATACACTTCAAAAGAATGGACTCTTGAAATCAAATGAGATGGACTCGTTTGATGTATGTGAATCTTGTTTACAAGGCAAGATGACTAAAGCACCTTTCAAAGGAACTTATGAAAGGGCTAAAGATTTATTGGGATTAATACATTCGGATGTATGTGGACCCTTTAAACCCATAGCTAGGAATGGTGAAAGATACTTCGTTACTTTCATTGATGACTTCAGTCGTTTTGGATATGTCTACTTGTTAAGACATAAGGACGAAACTTTTGAAGCATTCAAAGAATATCAAAACGAAGTACAAAATCAACTCAATAGGACAATTAAGGTACTTCGTACCGATAGAGGAGGTGAATACCTAAGCGATGCATTCCAAGATCATCTTAGGAGTTGTGGGATTATCTCACAACTTACTCCACCCGGAACACCCCAACTTAATGGAGTTTCCGAAAGGAGGAACCGAACCCTAATGGATATGGTTCGATCTATGATGGCAAGAAGCTCGTTGCCTCTATCATTTTGGGGTTATTGTCTAAGCTCCGCGGCTCGTATTTTAAATATGGCCCCAACTAAGAAAGTGGAACGAACTCCTCACGAGATGTGGTTTGGTAAACCTCCATCTCTATCATACTTAAAGGTATGGGGATGTGAAGCTTATCCTAAGCGTTACGTCCCTAATAAGTTGAATGCTCGATCCACAAAGTGTATCTTCATAGGATATCCCAAGGATGATATGGGATATTATTTCTATGATCCATCCGAGCAAAATGTATTTGTTGCTCGAAAGGCGGAATTCCTTGAAACCAAATTCCTAATGGAAGGTGATGGTGAAAGGAAAATAGATCTTGTAGAGGTACAAGATCAAGTTGATGATACACAAATGGTTGACACTAGTACTCAACATGAGGATGTTGAAAATGATCAAGTGGATGATCAAAGTACACAAGACGTTCGAAGATCTAGTAGGATTAGTAATCCTCCTGAGAGATATGGTTTTCTCGTGGATGGATGCTACACGGTTGATTTGGATGAACCGATAAACTACGAAGATGCTTTATCAAGGATTGATAAAGATAAATGGCAGGAAGCCATGAACGCCGAGATGCAATCCATGTATGAAAACCAAGTGTGGGAACTTGTTGAGCAACCTCCTAGCTCTAAGCTAGTTGATTGCAAATGGCTTTTCAAAATGAAAACCGACATACATGGAAACTTGGATACATATAAAGCTAGACTTGTTGCAAAAGGTTTCACTCAAACTCAAGGGGTTGATTATGATGAAACTTTCTCGCCTGTGGCAATGCTAAAGTCTATTAGGATATTATTTGCCATTGCTGCTCACTATGATTACGAAATATGGCAAATGGATGTCAAGACCGCCTTCCTAAATGGATATCTTATGGAAGATGTCTATATGGTTCAGCCTGAAGGTTTTGTTGATCCGAAATATCCTAAAAAGGTATGCAAGTTAAATAAGTCAATCTACGGATTGAAACAAGCATCTAGAATGTGGAATCATCGTTTTAATGAGGAAGCCGAGAAATTTGGCTTCATTAAAAATGGTGATGAAGCTTGTGTATATAAGAAAGCTAGTGGGAGCACTATCATGTTCCTTGTACTATATGTGGATGATATATTATTATTTGGGAATGATATTACCGCAATGCAAGGAGTCAAAACTTGGCTAAAGAGTTGTTTCTCCATTAAGGATCTTGGAGATGCACAATACATATTGGGGATAGGGATCTATAGGAATAGATCCAAGAGATTGATAGGTTTAAGTCAAAGTACATACATTGATAAAATCTTGAAAAGGTTCAAGATGGAAAACTCTAAAAGAGGTTTGGTACCTATTCAAAAGGGAACCGTTCTCAGTTCATCTCAGTGTCCTGCCACGAAAGATGAACAAGAGAGAATGAAGAAAGTCCCATACGCATCTGCTATTGGGTCTATCATGTATGCAATGATATGTACTAGACCGGATGTGTCATGCGCTCTAAGCTTGACAAGTAGATACCAGAACAACCCAGGAAACAGTCATTGGATTGCTGTTAAAAGTATATTGAAATACCTTAGGAGGACTAAGGATATGTTTCTAATATATGGGTCTGGTGAGGAGGAACTCGCTGTAAAAGGTTACGTGGACGCGAGTTTCCAAACTGATCGAGATGATTCTCGATCACAATCCGGTTATGTCTTCATGTTAAATGGTGGTGCGGTCTCTTGGAAGAGTTCGAAACAGGAGGTTGTTGCGTTATCCACTACAGAGTCGGAGTACATTGCCGCCTCACTGGCAGCTCAGGAGGCTGCATGGATGAAGAAATTCATCGACGACTTAGGAGTGGTCCCTTCCATTCAGGACCCTCTTGAGATCTTTTGTGACAACGAGGGTGCGATTGCTCAAATCAAGGAACCTCGTGCTCATCAAAAGACTCGTCACATTGAGCGGAGATTCAACTACATCAGGGATGAGGTTGAAAAGGGAAAGATATGTATTCACAAAGTTCACACAGATCAAAATGTTGCGGATCCACTCACGAAGCTTTTACATGGACCAAAACATGAGGGACATGTTTGTGCGTTAGGGCTTCGATATTCTAGTGATTGGAATTGATCTATTTTATGTATTGTACCGGAACGAAATTATTCAAACTCATTAATATAACTATGGTGTTAATTTATTTGAGTTATGTTCCTATTTTGCATATTTCATCCATGAATAAGCAATTATTCTAAATTTCCGTAGTCGATCACATTTGTGGGAACAAGTGTGAGGTTTGGACTATTATGAACTCGGATTGGTATACATTCATAGGTTGAATATGGGGCAAGGTTGCAACCAAGGTTCATAGATATTTGTGGGAAACAAATATTGGAAGACCCGCTCTCAAGAATTACTGTATAGAGCCTTTGTGGTTGATCACATGTAATCTTGAGTAAAGGCGAATATCATTGTATCCTCTGACCTGAGATACATATTGGGTTCGGATATTCACCAAGTACTATGCCTTGATTCTTTCCTTCGCTATTCTGAAACATGGTAGTACATAAGGAAGAACTCAGGTATATTACAAAGTGTATATCTAGGACGTATGTAGTCAAGATGGAATTTGTCCCTCTTATTCGTTGAGAGTCAGATGTCTAAGGCCTGAAAAGTTAAATCTATAAGAGAGTGATCACTCTGTATCTCTTGGATTTAACATGACATCTAGGATAAAAGGAAATAATGAAAGATTCACCTAATCATATTCGAGATGGGAACTCGAAAGGGATGATGTTATTGAATGGCACAAAGTCATAACATATTAGGGGTGATGGACGGTGTGTTAGGCTGTATCCATCACTTGCATTAATTTCTTGTGTTTCTCGTGCAAGTGGGAGATTGAAGGTACTTCGTATGCCCGAGAGACATATTAAATTAATGTGGCTAACGTGTTATGATCCAAGTCGGGTCATACCCAATAACAAGCTTACCGACACCTTATACGTATTTGATCTTAACGAATGGATCATTAAACAAATACGCGACACTTGGATTTCAGAAAATCGGGCTTCTGAAATATAATCACTTGAGATAAATTATTTGGATAATTTATATATATATATATATAATTATTTATAGGTTTAAATAATTATGTTGTGTTATATTTTATAAAAGGATTATAAAATAATGTGAAAGTATCAAATAAAACCATGGGATTTTATACATAAATTACAAGTTTTATAAAGAAATTCATGGTTTTATAAAAACCCCTTATATGGCCGAAATTTATAAGGAAAAATGGGACAAGCATGCTCTTGTTTTGTGGTCTTCAAGGCTACACAAGTTCTCATGCTCATGCTTAATGTTTTGACCAAGGTTTTGATTCATTTCACAAAGCAATAATACATGATCTTACAAGTGAAATAACCTTCTCCTTTGGTCAGCTGCTGGTCGACTTTTCTGCAGAAAAAGGAGAGGTTTCAAGCTCATTAAACTAGCTTAATTCAAGTGAAATTCAAATCCTAACCAAAGATATAGGTGTTGGGGTTATTGCTTGGGGTATGCAACACTTGAGGCTTCAAGTTAGAAGCTTTTTCAAGTCATCATCTTCATAAACTTCCTGCTCATTTTGGACAGCTGCTGTTCGGTTTTTGGAAGCCTAATAAGGTGGTCTTAAAGCTTGGTTAATTAGCTTATTAAAGTTCTAAGGTGTAGCCAAGTGAAAGGGTAGTGTTGGTGCATTATTTCTTCTTCATTGCTCATCAAATTCAGCCCTTAAACTTAGTTTAAGGAGGTATAATAAACTCTTTCCTTCTCTTTAATTTGTAAGTATATTTAGCAACTTGATCCATGTGGGACTTAACTTTAAATTGGTTTAAAGATAACAAGTAAAATTTGAAAGTTTCACGCTTCCGTTCATAATGATTCTTAAAAGGTTTTAAGTATTATCAAACTTGTTAATTCCCAACAATGTTCCACAAGACCAAGGATGGGAAGTAATCCTAGTAAAACCAGAATGCATGACTTGTTTCTGGACGTATGAATTACGTGTCTTTATTGCCTTTGCTGAACGACTTGTGTACTAGCTAGAATTATCTTCACAACCAGCTTGTATCAAATTTATTGTGTGCTATATTTCATGCTATATGTAAAATAAGCGGTATTGTAAGTTTGTAAAATATTGTGTAAAAGTTTGAACGCGAAATAATATTATAATCAGTTTTTCATATAGAATTGTAGTAGTTGAATTGTATATTAGCTACTAAGTATGAACTTAACGGGTAGGTACTACCCAAATTTAAACTTATAAAATGCTAATATGAAGAAAAAGCTTTTATAAATGAGTTCATATTATGCTACGAAATACTATTAACTACTCTTAATATTCTGTATGATTAACTTGTTCCATTTGACTATTTTGAAGGAAATGGCAACGACTACTCGACACACCGTGAATATGAATGAAGAGGAATTCCGTACTTTTCTAGCTTCAAACATATCCGCAGTACAGGCTGCGCTACATAACAACAATAACCTTGGATCTAGCAGTACAGGAAATCATGTAGGATGCACCTACAAAGAATTCACTGCCTGTAAACCTTTGGAATTTGATGGAACCGAAGGACCGATCGGATTGAAACGGTGGACCGAGAAGGTCGAATCGGTGTTTGCCATAAGTAAGTGTACTGAAGAGGACAAAGTGAAGTACGCTACGCATACCTTCACAGGTTCTGCGTTAACATGGTGGAATACCTATCTAGAGCAAGTAGGACAAGACGATGCGTACGCACTACCGTGGTCAGCATTCAAGCACTTGATAAACGAGAAGTACCGTCCCAGAATCGAGGTCAATAAGCTCAAGACAGAACTTAGAGGGTTACGAACCCAAGGATTTAATATTACCACGTACGAAAGACGATTCACAGAATTGTGCCTATTGTGTCCGGGAGCATTCGGAGATGAGGAAGAGAAGATCGACGCGTTTGTGAAAGGATTACCGGAAAGAATCCAAGAAGATATAAGTTCACACGAGCCCGCCTCCATACAACAGGCATGTAGAATGGCTCACAAACTAGTGAACCAGATTGAAGAAAGAATTAAAGAACAGACTGCTGAAGAGGCCAATGTGAAGCAAGTCAAAAGAAAGTGGGAGGAAAACGGTGATAAGAATCACCAATACAACAACAACAGCAATTACAACAATAATCGCAACAATTATCCCAACAATCGCAACATCAATCGCAACTACAACAAACGGCCCAACAACAACAACAACAACAACAACAACAACAACAACAACAACAACAACAACAACAACAGCAACTACAACAATCATCCCAACAACAATAATAACCGCAACAACAACAACAATCAGAAGCAGCTATGCCAAAGGTGTGAAAAGTATCACTCGGGGTTCTGCACCAAATTTTGCAACAAGTGTAAAAGAAATGGTCATAGCGCGGTGAAGTGTGAGGTCTATGGACCAGGGGTTAACAGAACGAAAGGAACAAATGGTGTCGGAACGAGTAATGGCGGAGCAAGTAGTGTCGGAGCAAGTTATGCCAATGTAGTTTGTTATAAATGTGGAAAACCGGGCCACATTATTAGAAATTGCCCGAACCAGGAGAACACGAATGGACAAGGCCACGGAAGAGTTTTCAATATTAATGCGGCAGAGGCACAAGAAGACCCGGAGGTTGTTACGGGTACGTTTCTTATTGACAATAAATCTGCTTACGTTTTATTTGATTTGGGTGCGGATAGAAGCTATATGAGTAGAGATTTTTGTGCTAAATTAAGTTGCCCATTGACACCTTTGGATAGTAAATTTTTACTCGAATTAGCAAATGGTAAATTAATTTCAGCAGATAATATATGTCGAAATCGAGAAATTAAACTGGTTAGCGAAACATTTAAGATTGATTTGATACCAGTAGAGTTAGGGAGTTTTGATGTGATAATCGGTATGGACTGGTTGAAAGAAGTGAAAGCAGAGATCGTTTGTTACAAAAATGCAATTCGCATTATACGAGAAAAAGGAAAACCCTTAATGGTGTACGGAGAAAAGGGCAACACGAAGCTACATCTTATAAGTAATTTGAAGGCACAAAAACTAATAAGAAAAGGTTGCTATGCTGTTCTAGCACACGTCGAGAAAGTACAAACTGAAGAAAAGAGCATCAATGATGTTCCCATCGCAAAAGAATTTCCCAATGTATTTCCGAAAGAATTACCGGGATTACCCCCACATCGATCCGTTGAATTTCAAATAGATCTTGTACCAGGAGCTGCACCAATAGCTCGTGCTCCTTACAGACTCGCACCCAGCGAGATGAAAGAACTGCAAAGCCAATTACAAGAACTTTTAGAGCGTTGTTTCATTCGACCAAGCACATCACCATGGGGAGCTCCTGTTTTGTTTGTCAAGAAGAAAGATGGTACATTCAGGTTGTGTATCGACTACCGAGAGTTGAACAAACTTACCATCAAGAACCGCTACCCACTACCGCAAATCGATGACTTATTTGATCAACTACAAGGCTCGTCTGTTTATTCAAAGATTGACTTACGTTCCGGGTATCATCAAATGCGGGTGAAAGAAGATGATATTCCAAAGACTGCTTTCAGAACACGTTACGGTCATTACGAGTTTATGGTCATGCCGTTTGGTTTAACTAATGCACCAGCTGTGTTCATGGACCTTATGAACCGAGTGTGTGGACCATACCTTGACAAGTTTGTCATTGTTTTCATTGATGACATACTTAGTTACTCAAAGAATGACCAAGAACACGGTGAACATTTGAGAAAGGTGTTAGAAGTATTGAAGAAGGAAGAATTGTACGCTAAGTTTTCAAAGTGTGCATTTTGGTTGGAAGAAGTTCAATTCCTCGGTCACATAGTGAACAAAGAAGGTATTAAGGTGGATCCAGCAAAGATAGAAACTGTTGAAAAGTGGGAAACCCTGAAAACTCCGAAACACATACGCCAGTTTTTAGGACTAGCTGGTTACTACAGAAGGTTCATCCAAGACTTTTCCAGAATAGCAAAACCCTTGACTGCATTAACGCATAAAGGGAAGAAATTTGAATGGAAGGATGAACAAGAGAAAGCGTTTCAGTTATTGAAGAAAAAGCTAACTACGGCACCTATATTGTCATTGCCTGAAGGGAATGATGATTTTGTGATTTATTGTGACGCATCAAAGCAAGGTCTCGGTTGTGTATTAATGCAACGAACAAAGGTGATTGCTTATGCGTCTAGACAATTGAAGATTCACGAGCAAAATTATACGACGCATGATTTGGAATTAGGCGCGGTTGTTTTTGCATTAAAGACTTGGAAGCACTACTTATATGGGGTCAAAAGTATTATATATACCGACCACAAAAGTCTTCAACACATATTTAATCAGAAACAACTGAATATGAGGCAGCGTAGGTGGATTGAATTATTGAATGATTACGACTTTGAGATTCGTTACCACCCGGGGAAGGCAAATGTGGTAGCCGATGCCTTGAGCAGGAAGGACAGAGAACCCATTCGAGTAAAATCTATGAATATAATGATTCATAATAACCTTACTACTCAAATAAAGGAGGCGCAACAAGGAGTTTTAAAAAAGGGAAATTTAAAGGATGAAATACCCAAAGGATCGGAGAAGCATCTTAATATTCGGGAAGACGGAACCCGGTATAGGGCTGAAAGGATTTGGGTACCAAAATTTGGAGATATGAGAGAAATGGTACTTAGAGAAGCTCATAAAACCAGATACTCAATACATCCTGGAACGGAGAAGATGTACAAGGATCTCAAGAAACATTTTTGGTGGCCGAGTATGAAAGCTGATGTTGCTAAATACGTAGGAGAATGTTTGACGTGTTCTAAGGTCAAAGCTGAGCATCAAAAACCATCAGGTCTACTTCAACAACCCGAAATCCCGGAATGGAAATGGGAAAACATTACCATGGATTTCATTACTAAATTTCCAAGGACTGCAAGTGGTTCTGATACTATTTGGGTAATAGTTGATCGTCTCACCAAATCAGCACACTTCCTGCCAATAAGAGAAGATGACAAGATGGAGAAGTTAGCACGACTGTATTTGAAGGAAGTCGTCTCCAGACATGGAACACCAATCTCTATTATCTCTGATAGGGATGGCAGATTTATTTCAAGATTCTGGCAGACATTACAGCAAGCATTAGGAACTCGTCTAGACATGAGTACTGCCTATCATCCACAAACTGATGGGCAGAGCGAAAGGACGATACAAACGCTTGAAGACATGCTACGAGCATGTGTTATTGATTTCTGAAACAGTTGGGATCGACATCTACCGTTAGCAGAATTTTCCTACAACAACAGCTACCATTCAAGCATTGAGATGGCGCCTTTTGAAGCACTTTATGGTATAAAGTGCAGGTCTCCGATTTGTTGGAGTGAAGTGGGGGATAGACAGATTACGGGTCCGGAGATTATACAAGAAACTACCGAGAAGATCATCCAAATTCAACAACGGTTGAAAACCGCCCAAAGTCGACAAAAGAGCTACGCTGACATTAAAAGAAAAGATATAGAATTTGAAATTAGAGAGATGGTCATGCTTAAAGTTTCACCTTGGAAAGGCGTTGTTCGATTTGGAAAACGAGGGAAATTAAATCCAAGGTATATTGGACCATTTAAGATTATTGATCGTGTCGGACCAGTAGCTTACCGACTTGAGTTACCTCAACAACTCGCGACTGTACATAACACTTTCCACGTCTCGAATTTGAAGAAATGTTTTGCTAAAGAAGATCTCACTATTCCGTTAGATGAAATCCAAATCAACGAAAAACTTCAATTCATCGAAGAACCCGTCGAAATAATGGATCGTGAGGTTAAAAGACTTAAGCAAAACAAGATACCAATTGTTAAGGTTCGATGGAATGCTCGTAGAGGACCCGAGTTCACCTGGGAGCATGAAGATCAGATGAAGAAGAAATACCCGCATCTATTTCCAGAAGATTCGTCAACACCTTCAACAGCTTAAAATTTCGGGACGAAATTTATTTAACGGGTAGGTACTGTAGTGACCCGAACTTTTCCATGTTTATATATATTAATTGAGATTGATATTTACATGATTAAATGTTTCCAACATGTTAAGCAATCAAACTTGTTAAGACTTGATTAATTAAAATATGTTTCATATAGACAATTGACCACCCAAGTTGACCGGTGATTCACGAACGTTAAAACTTGTAAAAACTATATGATGACATATATATGAATATATATATAGTTAACATGATACTATGATAAGTAAACATATCATTAAGTATATTAACAATGAACTACATATGTAAAAACAAGACTACTAACTTAATGATTTTTAAACGAGACATATATGTAACGATTATCGTTGTAAAGACATTTAATGTATATATATCATATTAAGAGATATTCATACATGATAATATCATGATAATATAATAATTTAAAATTTCATTTGATATTATAAACATTGGGTTAACAACATTTAACAAGATCGTTAACCTAAAGGTTTCAAAACAACACTTACATGTAACGACTAACGATGACTTAAAGACTCAGTTAAAATGTATATACATGTAGTGTTTTAATATGTATTTATACACTTTTGAAAGACTTCAATACACTTATCAAAATACTTCTACTTAACAAAAATGCTTACAATTACATCCTCGTTCAGTTTCATCAACAATTCTACTCGTATGCACCCGTATTCGTACTCGTACAATACACAGCTTTTAGATGTATGTATTATTGGTATATACACTCCAATGATCAGCTCTTAGCAGCCCATGTGAGTCACCTAACATATGTAGGAACCATCATTTGGCAACTAGCATGAAATATCTCATAAAATTACAAAAATATGAGTAATCATTCATGACTTATTTACATGAAAACAAAATTACATATCCTTTATATCTAATCCATACACCAACGACCAAAAACACCTACAAACACTTTAATTCTTCAATTTTATTCATCTAATTGATCTCTCTCAAGTTCTATCTTCAAGTTCTAAGTGTTCTTCATATATTTTACAAGTTCTAGTTACATAAAATCAAGAATACTTTCAAGTTTGCTAGCTCACTTCCAATCTTGTAAGGTGATCATCCAACCTCAAGAAATCTTTGTTTCTTACAGTAGGTTATCATTCTAATACAAAGTAATAATCATATTCAAACTTTGTTTCAATTTCTATAACTATAACAATCTTATTTCAAGTGATGATCTTACTTGAACTTGTTTTCGTGTCATGATTCTGCTTCAAGAACTTCGAGCCATCCAAGGATCCGTTGAAGCTAGATCCATTTTTTTCTTTTCCAGTAGGTTTATCCAAGGAACTTAAGGTAGTAATGATGTTCGTAACATCATTCGATTTATACATATAAAGCTATCTTATTCGAAGGTTTAAACTTGTAATCACTAGAACATAGTTTAGTTAATTCTAAACTTGTTCGCAAACAAAAGTTAATCCTTCTAACTTGACTTTTAAAATCAACTAAACACATGTTATATATCTATATTATATGCTAACTTAATGATTTAAAACCTGGAAACACGAAAAACACCGTAAAACCGGATTTACGCCGTCGTAGTAACACCGCGGGCTGTTTTGGGTTAGTTAATTAAAAACTATGATAAACTTTGATTTAAAAGTTGTTATTCTGAGAAAATGATTTTTATTATGAACATGAAACTATATCCAAAAATTATGGTTAAACTCAAAGTGGAAGTATGTTTTCTAAAATGGTCATCTAGACGTCGTTCTTTCGACTGAAATGACTACCTTTACAAAAACGACTTGTAACTTATTTTTCCGACTATAAACCTATACTTTTTCTGTTTAGATTCATAAAATAGAGTTCAATATGAAACCATAGCAATTTGATTCACTCAAAACGGATTTAAAATGAAGAAGTTATGGGTAAAACAAGATTGGATAATTTTTCTCATTTTAGCTACGTGAAAATTGGTAACAAATCTATTCCAACCATAACTTAATCAACTTGTATTGTATATTATGTAATCTTGAGATACCATAGACACGTATACAATGTTTCGACCTATCATGTCGACACATCTATATATATTTCAGAACAACCATAGACACTCTATATGTGAATGTTGGAGTTAGCTATACAGGGTTGAGGTTGATTCCAAATTATATATAGTTTGAGTTGTGATCAATACTGAGATACGTATACACTGGGTCGTGGATTGATTCAAGATAATATTTATCGATTTATTTCTGTACATCTAACTGTGGACAACTAGTTGTAGGTTACTAACGAGGACAGCTGACTTAATAAACTTAAAATATCAAAATATATTAAAAGTATTGTAAATATATTTTGAACATACTTTGATATATATGTATATATTGTTATAGGTTCGTGAATCAACCAGTGGCCAAGTCTTACTTCCCGACGAAGTAAAAATCTGTGAAAGTGAGTTATAGTCCTACTTTTAAAATCTAATATTTTTGGGATGAGAATACATGCAGGTTTTATAAATGATTTACAAAATAGACACAAGTACGTGAAACTACATTCTATGGTTGAATTATCAAAATCGAATATGCCCCTTTTTATTAAGTCTGGTAATCTAAGAATTAGGGAACAGACACCCTAATTGACGCGAATCATAAAGATAGATCTATTGGGCTTAACAAACCCCATCCAAAGTACCGGATGCTTTAGTACTTCCAAAATTTATATCATATCCGAAGGGTGTCCCGAAATGATGGGGATATTCTTATATATGCATCTTGTTAATGTCGGTTACCAGGTGTTCACCATATGAATGATTTTTATCTCTATGTATGGGATGTGTATTGAAATATGAAATCTTGTGGTCTATTATTATGATTTGATATATATAGGTTAAACCTATAACTCACCAACATTTTTGTTGACGTTTTAAGCATGTTTATTCTCAGGTGATTATTAAGAGCTTCCGCTGTCGCATACTTAAATAAGGACAAGATTTGGAGTCCATGTTTGTATGATATTGTGTAAAAACTGCATTCAAGAAACTTATTTTGTTGTAACATATTTGTATTGTAAACCATTATGTAATGGTCGTGTGTAAACAGGATATTTTAGATTATCATTATTTGATAATCTACGTAAAGCTTTTTAAACCTTTATTGATGAAATAAAGGTTATGGTTTGTTTTAAAATGAATGCAGTCTTTGAAAAACGTCTCATATAGAGGTCAAAACCTCGCAACGAAATCAATTAATATGGAACGTTTTTAATCAATAAAAACGGGACATTTCAATGAAGCTCCGAAATATAATGGAAAATATAAAGCCCGAAAACAACCCCGAAATTACAAACCGTGTATATCAATGCGTATAGCAATATAAAGACACGGGAAAATGAAAAACAATATAACCCCAAGGTAATAGTAGAAGAAAATAACCTCCTCTGGTGGCAGATGAAAAAGAAGAATGAATGATATGATAGCCAAGAAAATATCACGAATCAGAACTAGATGAAGCATTTTCACAAATCTTTTGTAAGTATGAAATAAGGAAGAAGATTATAGGAGTGGTGAAAATAAATGAAACGGAAAGGTCAATTTATAGCAAAATATCAGACATAGCAATCGAGGCAGATTACGCATTTAATCAAAGGAAATCCTAATTTCCTTAAATTCCGAAGAATCAAATCTTATTTAAATTATGAAGATTTTCTATTCCTTAAGTTCCGAAAATCAATCGTTACTACGTCAAGAGATAAGACGAATCTCTATTCTCCATTTCACTCTATTACGATAACTTCCCTCATACGCTTCGAGTAATTGGATTTTTTTTATCCATATTATTCAATGGTGATAAAAATTCTATTTATCAACACATAATTGTCATGAAAACATTTTTATTGTTAGCCATGACGACCTCACTCAAATTTCGGGACGAAATTTCTTTAACGGGTAGGTACTGTGATGACCCGAAAATTTCTGACCAAATTTAAACTTAATCTTTGTATGATTAACATTTCCGACACGATAAGCAAAGTCTGTAAAACTGAATCTCAAAATTTTTGAACTACTTTCATATATTCAAATACCTTTCGGTTATTCTTGACGATTCGCGAACAATTATATGTATATAGATACATATATATATATATACTATAACTTGAAAACGTAACAATGTATTAATTGTTTGATACTGTACATTAAACTTATTGGTTTAAATATTTATTTGAATATATATGATAAGTTGGAATATTAATTATATGAATAACTTGCGACGTATATTTAAAACGTGTTTATGAATGTTGAAAATATATATTAACTTGGTCATAAAACAATTTGTTATTATATATATATTAACAAATAGCGAGACAACGATTTATATAAGTAAACGAACAAAACACTCGAAAGTTTAAGATACACTTTGAATGATATAGTTTATTGATAATTTAAGACTATATTTTGACAAAGGTACGAGTCACAAAACGTAAATTGCGAGTTTTCTAAGCGTACAAAAATGCGTTCGAGAAACCGGAACCGGGACATAAGTTGAGTGACAACGTACGAGTCATCGGAACGAAAATTACAAGTCAAATATCCACATGAATTTAATATAATATATAATTAATTATTTAAATTATATATATTATATATATTATAAAATATTATGTCGACAAACAAGAAGTTAAAAATTTGTGAGCTGTCCCAGGGTGCCATGCGATCGCATGGCCTTGAAGCACAAATCCCATGCGATCGCATGGGGTACTTTTTCAGAAAAGGTTCTATAAATTCAAACGATTTCATTTCAATCACACACATATTTATTTATGTTACTTCCTCCGTATTTAAATTATTATTATTATTATTATTATTATTATTATTATTATTATTATTATTATTATTATTATTATTATTATTATTATTATTATTATTATTAAGATTAATATTATTATTAATCTTATTAATTATTAGTATTATTAATTATTAATTAGTAATATACATAAAATACTACGACGAGGTTATGAGCGTGTCACTTTCAAAAATGGGTTTTTGAGCGGGATAAAGTTAAGGAAATTATGGGTTATAGCTATGGAGGTTATGGGTAATGTTCATGGGTATTATTTACAAGTCAAACCTACTGTTATCATCTATGTTGTGTCTACGTACTTTTCTGCAATATTGAATCACAATATTGATACGTAAGCATTTATATTTTATCTTTTATACATTAATTGTGTATCCATGTCTAGTGCTCGAGTATATATATTTATACATGTTTGTATGCTAAATTTCGTCGTTAAATAGTTTATAATGAATCACGAATTAAATACATATATTACTGGTAAAAGGTATATGATATACATGTTTTCGGAAAGCTGGCGAAAAATCAATAACTTTTCATTTAGACACCGAATAGTTTCGATGAACGGATTAAAAGATATGATCAACTGAATTATGATTGACGTTAATTGAAATTGCTTTTGAATCTGCAATTAAGATTTAAACAACTTGTTTACGAGATTGATAAAGTGAACTTTTAAATATTACTAACCGAGTAAATGACTCCTTATATAAGGTATGTCTCATTTTGTTGAACTATTGTCAAAATTAACTTTTTGAAACGACTTTGGATAACTTTTGTATGTCGATCTCGAGCATTAGGATTATGATACACTATGACCTGACCTAGCTTGATAGACATTTATTGACCAACATATGTTCTCTAGGTTGAGATCTACAGTTATTTGGTAATCCGAGTTTCAGTCACATTTTGGTGAACGACTTTATATGCTGCTAATGTGAGTTTCATTTGTTCCCTTTTTAATTGCTTTTGCAATATATATTTTTGGGCTGAGAATACAAGCAATTTATTTTAAACGCAATGGATACAAGTACATACTTAATTCTACACTGAGTTTGAACCGAAAATCCCTTAGCTTTGGTAACTAGTAGCTGCCAGTACATAGGATATGGACTGGTGGGTGCGAATAACAGTATATGGATCCATAGGGCTTGATATCCCCGTCCGAGCTAGAGCACTTGTAACACCGACCATTTTTTTTTAAATACACAGCGGAAGACTTTATTAACAAACACAATATAAGTCAGGTCATTACGTTTAAGTTTACACAACGGTGTTACGTTATCACAAAACATTATTTATACAAAAGTCCACATCAGAGTTGGGTTGTCAAACATGTCTTCTGCAATAGCACCCTTCCCGACTAGCAGTACCTAAACCTGCAAGGGGAGAATATGTGGGGGATTAGCGCACCGCTAAGTGAATGGAATCTATCTAACAGATATAGCTTAAGTCACACACAAGCTATATACTAACAACAACACATGCTAACTATCAACTAGCATACAATAAGAGAATATGAGGATCGGCGGCTTGTATGAGCACACGACTCCTAGCTGATCGGACTTGAGTCTACCGATAGTCCCTGCTACTCAATTCACAGTATAGTTATCCAGATGCAGGGGATGCATCATTCACACTATACTCTACAATCAGTAGCCTATGGACCCAACCTCCCCTAGGCACGGTTGACCTCATACGGACTCTAACCTCTCCTAGGCACGGTCTTGAGTCCCCAGTCTCCCTAGGCCCGACTGGTGCCATTCACACAGTGTACACATAATTCGCATACAACATCAGGCATACTATATTATTCTAACACGGAAATTTCTACACTATGCATGGTAAAAAAAGTCAACCACAGTAGCATGATATGCTACTTAAACTCTATCCGGAGATAGACCCACTCACCAATTACCAGCAACTGCTCAGTTATTATTTCTGAGCTTCCTCCTTGTCCTTATAATCTGAGAACAACACAAACAAAGTTAATATACATATTTAATAAATAATATAATCATTTCATATGATTAACTAGGTCATAACACCATATATTCATAATTTTATGAGTCTACATTATGACTCCATTCAATAATGGCATACAGATGCGTGCAAAACACGACATACACACTAAAACTCCTTTTTTGACCTAAAAACAGTTTGATCTAGTTTCTTAAAAGTTCACCATTGAAAAGTACTCTTCAATACGATTCCAACGATATTTGATTCATCAAAAACAGAGTTACGGTTTGAAAGTTACGCCCGTTTCAATTTCATAAAAGGTACTGTAGCAAATAGTGATTTCCGAACACTGTAGCAACTCGGTACTGTAGCAACATTGGTACTGTAGCAACTCGGTACTGTAGCAAATAGTGGCACTGTAGCAATACCGAACACTGTAGCAAATAGTGATACTGTAACAAATAGTGACACTGTAGCAAATAGTAACACTGTAGCAAATAGTGATACTGTAGCAGTTCGGGTACTGTAGCAAAATAATGTAGTAAAATACTGTAGCAAACACTGTAGCAACTGGTTCAAACACTTACGCTGATTTCGAACATTTTTCGCCCAAAACTCGATTTTTGAGCGATTTTGATCAAATTTTAAGCACATGGAAGCTACTAAACATATATACAACCTATTTCTAACATCAATTGAGCATAACAAACATCAAACAACTAAATTTGAGCTAATTTCTATCAAAAACTCATTTAACACAAAAACCCAATTAGAGCAAGAATCAAAGCATGAATCTATAATATGCATACCTTATATTGATCACGAAATCACAAGGAATATATCTCTAGCTTCAATTAATCCAAAGGCTCACCAACTAAAATTAGGGTTTAAGTATGTGTTTGTGTATGGTTCGTGTGTGTTTTATTGATGAAATGAGAAATGGATAGAACTATCCAGATACATACACTTAAATGAGTTATAAACTCATACCCCATATCACACAGGTATTTACCAGTTATCTTATCTGATAACCTTTCGTATCTCCTTAGGCGGTCCTAACGGAGTTCAAATTAAATAAACCAACCTGTTCTGGGACCCTTGTCACAAACTGGTCACAACACAATTATAATAAAACACTAATAAAATAATTAAAATAAAAGCACTTAAGACTAAGCACAAACCCTAAGGGTAAAATAGGCAACTTACAACTAGCCCGGGTTTCAGTCTGTTACAAATCCACCCCCCTTAAGAAGATTCCGTCCTCGGAATCTGGTCTTGGTCAAACAAACGAGGATAGCGTTTTCTCATCAACACTTCCGTTTCCCACGTAAGATTAGATCCCAAACTGTGTTTCCACTCAATCAACACCATCGGAATCTCTTTCTTTCTCAGCTTAGTCACCTTTTGGTCAACTACACGGACCGGCTCTTCCACCAATTTCTTATTCAAATCGACCCTTAAATATTCTAAAGGAAGAAGTTGTGTTTCATCGTCGACTTTACACTTACGAAGATAACATACGTTGAATGTATTATGAATACCAGCTAACTCTGGCGGAAGATCTAACACCACAGTCTGATCATTCAACACTTCACTGATCGGAAACGGACCAATAAATCTCGGTGCTAACTTACCACGTTTACCGAATCTGATAACCCCTTTCCACGGCGAAACTTTTAGATACACTCGTTCACCCACATTAAAGGTTACCGGACGTCTACGCGGATCAGCATACATTTTCTGCCTAACTCTAGCGACTTTCAACTTTTCTCTCGCAATTGCAACTTTTTCGGCTGTCATTTGAACAATTTCGGGACCTGCAAACTGTTTCTCCCCGGCTTCTAACCAACAAGTCGGAGTTCTGCAACGACGACCGTATAACATTTCATAGGGCGGCATCCCTATACTCGAATGATATGAATTATTATACGCAAATTCGACCAACGGCAAATGTATATCCCACGAACCACCGTATTCTAACACACAAGCCCTTAACATATCCTCCAAAGTCTGTATCGTTCTTTCACTCTGACCGTCTGTCTGAGGATGATAAGCTGTACTTAAATTCACACGTGTACCTAAATTCTGTTGAAGACTATTCCAAAAATTCGACACAAATCTGGAATCTCTGTCTGAAACGATCGATAATGGCACACCATGTCGACTAACTATCTCGTTTATATACAATTCGGCTAACTCACTTAACGAAGTTGTTTCACGAGTAGCAAGAAAATGAGCACTTTTAGTTAGGCGATCCACTATTACCCAAATCATATCATGTCTTTTCTGAGTTCGAGGTAATTTGGTCACAAAATCCATCGTTATATGTTCCCATTTCCACTCTGGAATCTGTAACTGACGTAACGAACCATAAGGTTTCTGATGTTCGGCCTTTACTTGAGCACATATATGACACTTTTCGACATAACGGGCGATATCTGATTTCATTGTTGGCCACCAATACACTGTTTTCAAATGATGATACATCTTATTACTACCCGGATGTACTGTCAATCTGGATTTGTGAGCTTCCGTCATGATTAAATCCCTCAAATCTCCAAGCTTAGGCACCCAAACACGATTGTTTAAGGTCTTTAGTCCACGTGAGTCATCAATTAAGTCCACTTTTCGTTTGGTCATTTGTTCAGATTTAATATGTTCGTCCTCTAAAGCACAGGCCTGAATGGTTTTTAAGCTGTTAATCAAATTTGAAGTTATATTCAAACGAAGAAATTTCACATTTTTACTTGACTTTTTACGACTTAGCGTATCTGCAACCACATTTGCCTTACCCGGATGGTATTTAATTTCACAATCGTAATCTTTGATCAACTCTTGCCATCGTCTCTGACGCATATTCAATTCTTTCTGTGAGAAGATATACTGCAAACTCTTGTGATCTGTACATATAACACAATGGGTTCCATACAAATAGTGTCTCCACAGTTTCAAAGCAAACACTACTGCAGCCATTTCAAGATCATGCACTGGATAATTTTTCTCATGAACTTTCAACTGTCGCGAGGCGTAGGCGATTACTTTATCTCTTTGCATTAATACACAACCCAACCCAGCATATGATGCATCACAGTATACCACGAAGTTGTCTGAACCTTCTGGTAAAGCTAACACTGGTGCCTGACACAGTAGCTGTTTCAAAATCTGAAAAGCCTTTTCCTGTTCATCAGTCCATCGAAAGGCTACATCTTTATGAGTCAACTTAGTCAACGGACTCGCTATTTTCGAGAAATCCTTGATAAATCTGCGATAATAACCGGCTAATCCCAGAAAACTCTTAATCTCAGTCGGATTCTTCGGAGAATTCCAATTCATTACCGCTTCTATCTTTGTCGGATCAACTTTTATACCCTCGGCACAAATCACATGACCCAAAAACTGCACTTCACGTAACCAAAATTCACACTTTGAAAATTTTGCAAATAGTTGTTCACGTTTCAACATGTTCAAAACCTGTCTCAGATGTTCAGCATGTTCACTTTCGGTCTTTGAATACACCAGTATATCATCTATAAACACAATCACAAACTTATCTAAGAACGGGCGACACACTCTATTCATTAGATCCATGAAGATTGCTGGCGCATTCGTCAACCCAAACGGCATGACAAGAAATTCATAATGACCATACCTTGTTCTGAACGCTGTTTTCGGTATATCTGATTCAGCAACACGAACCTGATGATATCCGGATCGTAAGTCTATCTTAGAAAAGAATGAAGCACCCTGTAACTGATCGAACAAATCGTCTATTCGAGGTAACGGATACTTATTCTTCACTGTTCTTTTGTTCAATTCACGATAATCAATACACATACGCATTGACCCATCTTTCTTTTTAACAAACAATACCGGAACACCCCACGGTGAAGAACTCGATCGGATAAACCCACGATCTAATAACTCTTGAATCTGTGACATCATTTCACGGATTTCAGACAGCGCTAATCGGTATAGAGCTTTTGCAACTGGAGTTGTTCCAGGAACCAACTCAATCTTATATTCGACTTCCCTTACCGGCGGCAGACCTGGTAACTCATCTGGGAACACTTCGGGAAATTCTGATACTACTGTAATATCGGCCACTGTTCTCTTTTCTTTCTTCGCATCAATCACATATGCAAGAAACGAATCACAACCCTTTTCCATCGACTTTTTCGCTTTCATCATGGTTATCAACGGAAAATTATACCCACCTCGCTCCCCTCGGGCCACAACACGGGTTCCATCAGTCGAACGAAAGGTAATCATTTTCCTATCACACTTAATATTAGCCCTAAGCGAGCTCAACCAATCCATTCCTAGTACTACATCAAAGCTAGGAATAGGTAACACTAAACAAGTCACCGGGAAAGACTTCCCTTCGATCTCTATACAAACCCCAGTCACATAGGTTGTGACGGGTGTGGTCTTACCATCGGCTACTTCTACACTAACCGGGTTAGGTAACACAGTAGCTGGTAAATTCAACTTAGCATAGAAATCTAGGGACATAAAACACCTATTGGCACCACAATCAAACAATACGCGAGCAGGTATTGAGTTGATTAGAAACATACCGATGATCACTTCGTCGGTTGTCACAGCATTCTCAACCGACATCTGAAAAGCTCTAGCCTCTGCTGTTGAAGGGTTCTTCCTCTTCTGCCCACTCGAGGCAGTTGACCCTCCAGCTGATGCTGAACGCGCCCCTGACCCTACCCCGGAACTACCACTCTTCGACGGACAACTAATTGCACGATGCCCTGGTTTGTGACAACTCCAACACACACTATTCGGATACGGGCATGCTGAAGACTCATGCCCAACAACACCACACTTTAAGCATCTTCTTGTAGCCTCAGAACACTGGCCACTGTGAGAAGATCGACACGTGTGACACCAATTCCCTTTACCTGATCCAGATCCAGTACTACTCTGACCACTTTTACCCTTCGATTTAAACCCACTAGACTTCTTAAATTTAGATCCTGATTGACCAGATACTTGTCCACCTTGTTGTAGCACATTACCAAACATTCTGTTTCTGGCGGCCTGAACATCACTTTCTACCATCTTAGCCATCACAACCGCTTGAGACAACGACGTAGCCGTTCTAACAAAAGTTCGGTACTCTGGCAAAATGATATTAACAAAATATTGTATACGAGACGCTTCGTCTGGCACCCACTGTTGAACAAACCTTAGTTTATCCATATACTTCTCTACTACCTCGTCGATCGTCATTTGAGGTGTCATCATCATTTCAAGAAACTCAGTCTTGATTCGGTTCATATCAAACGGATTACAGTACTGTTCACACACCTTCCCATGAAACTGCTCCCAAGTGATCATACTCACTTGTTCTTTCGGTATACTGGAAATCAAGGAATCCCACCAAATCATAGCCCTACCTTTCAACATTCAACTAGCATATGTCACTTTCAGCTCGGGTTCACACTGGCACGCTTCAAATACCCTTTCAATTTCTCGCAACCAATTGAGAGTTACAGTCGGATCAGTACTTCCAGAGAACTCAGAGGGTTTGCAATCACGGAAGTTCTTATAAGTACACTTTTTGGGTGGTTGCATGTAAGGTTGTTGGAACATTTGCATTTGGTATGGATTCATCATCATGGGATTTTGGTAAGTAAAAGTGTTTTGCGGTGGCATATAATATTGGTTAGGTATTTGATTCTGAAACTGGTTCTGGTGCACATTAGGTATCGTTTGGGATTGCGCGGTTGGGAATCCAGGTGGTGTATCATCATTTCCAGAATGCCTCGCCAATTCAAGCTCATTAGTTTTGTCCTCGGCCTCTTTTAGCTTGCTTTCTAACTGAAGGATGTAACTACTCTGATCATCATCTCACTCAACACCTTCTTCTAGTGCTATGAATGTTCCGGGGTTAGATGGGCCAGTTGCGTTTCTATCAGCCATACCTGTGCTACAAAACAGCTCACACAAAAGCTTAGTGGATAACAGTTAGTTCAATCACAACTAACACACGTATATCCTATTTTCACTTAGCCCCCACTCCCACAGACATGTTTGACTTGCCTCAGGGTTTGGGAACAAAATACGCGCACGTATTTGCTGCCAAACCATGCTCTGATACCAACTTGTAACACCGGCCATTTTTTTTTTAAATACACAGCGGAAGACTTTATTAACAAACACAATATAAGTCGCGTCATTACGTTTAAGTTTACACAACGGTGTTACGTTATCACAAAACATTATTTATACAAAAGTCCACATCAGAGTTGGGTTGTCAAACATGTCTTCTGCAATAGCACCCTTCCCGACTAGCAGTACCTAAACCTGCAAGGGGAGAATATGTGGGGGATTAGCGCACCGCTAAGTGAATGGAATCTATCTAACAGATATAGCTTAAGTCACACACAAGCTATATACTAACAACAACACATGCTAACTATCAACTAGCATACAATAAGACAATACGAGGATCGGCGGCTTGTACGAGCACACGACTCCTAGCTGATCGGACTTGAGTCTACCGATAGTCCCTGCTACTCAATTCACAGTATAGTTATCCAGATGCAGGGGATGCATCATTCACACTATACTCTACAATCAGTAGCCTATGGACCCAACCTCCCCTAGGCACGGTTGACCTCATACGGACTCTAACCTCTCCTAGGCACGGTCTCGAGTCCCCAGTCTCCCTAGGCCCGACTGGTGCCATTCACACAGTGTACACATAATTCACATACAACATCAGGCATACTATATTATTCTAACACGGCAATTTCTACACTATGCATGGTAAAAAAGTCAACCACAGTAGCATGATATGCTACTTAAACTCTATCCGGAGATAGACCCACTCACCAATTACCAGCAACTGCTCAGTTATTATTTCTGAGCTTCCTCCTTGTCCTTATAATCTGAGAACAACACAAACAAAGTTAATATACATATTCAATAAATAATATAATCATTTCATATGATTAACTAGGTCATAACACCATATATTCATAATTTTATGAGTCTACATTATGACTCCATTCAATAATGGCATACAGGTGCGTGCAAAACACGATATACACACTAAAACTCCTTTTTCGACCTAAAAAAAGTTTGATCTAGTTTCTTAAAAGTTCACCATTGAAAAGTACTCTTCAATACGATTCCAACGATATTTGATTCATCAAAAACGGAGTTACGGTTTGAAAGTTACGCCCATTTCAATTTCATAAAAGGTACTGTAGCAAATAGTGATTTCCGAACACTGTAGCAACTCGGTACTGTAGCAACATGGGTACTGTAGCAACTCGGAACTGTAGCAAATAGTGACACTGTAACAAATAGTGATACTGTAGCAAATAGTAACACTGTAGCAAATAGTGATACTGTAGCAGTTCGGGTACTGTAGCAAAATACTGTAGCAAAATACTGTAGCAAACACTGTAGCAACTGGTTCAAACACTTACGCTGATTTCGAACATTTTTCGCCCAAAACTCGATTTTTGAGCAATTTTGATCAAATTTTAAGCACATGGAAGCTACTAAACATATATACAACCTATTTCTAACATCAATTGAGCATAACAAACATCAAACAACTAAATTTGAGCTAATTTCTTTCAAAAACTCATTTAACACAAAAACCCAATTAGAGCAAGAATCAAAGCATGAATCTATGATATGCATACCTTATATTGATCACGAAATCACAAGAAATATATCTCTAGCTTCAATTAATCCAAAGGCTCACCAACTAAAATTAGGGTTTAAGTATGTGTTTGTGTATGGTTCGTGTGTGTTTTATTGATGAAATGAGAAATGAATAGAACTATCCAGATACATACACTTAAATGAGTTATAAACTCATACCCCATATCACACAGGTATTTACCAGTTATCTTATCTGATAACCTTTCGTATCTCCTTAGGCGGTCCTAACGGAGTCCAAATTAAATAAACCAACCTGTTCTGGGACCCTTGTCACAAACTGGTCACAACACAATTATAATAAAACACTAATAAAATAATTAAAATAAAAGCACTTAAGACTAAGCACAAACCCTAAGGGCAAAATAGGCAACTTACAACTAGCCCGGGTTTCAGTCTGTTACAAATCCACCCCCTTAAGAAGATTCCGTCCTCGGAATCTGGTCTTGGTCAAACAAACGAGGATAGCGTTTTCTCATCAACACTTCCGTTTCCCACGTAAGATTAGATCCCAAACTGTGTTTCCACTCAATCAACACCATCGGAATCTCTTTCTTTCTCAGCTTAGTCACCTTTTGGTCAACTACACGGACCAGCTCTTCCACCAATTTCTTATTCAAATCGACCCTTAAATATTCTAAAGGAAGAAGTTGTATTTCATCGTCGACTTTACACTTACGAAGATAACATACGTTGAATGTATTATGAATACCAGCTAACTCTGGCGGAAGATCTAACACCACAGTCTGATCATTCAACACTTCACTGATCGGAAACGGACCAATAAATCTCGGTGCTAACTTACCACGTTTACCGAATCTGATAACCCCTTTCCACGGCGAAACTTTTAGATACACTCGTTCACCCACATTAAAGGTTACCGGACGTCTACGTGGATCAGCATACATTTTCTGCCTAACTCTAGCGGCTTTCAACTTTTCTCTCGCAATTGCAACTTTTTCGGCTGTCATTTGAACAATTTCGGGACCTGCAAACTGTTTCTCCCCGGCTTCTAACCAACAAGTCGGAGTTCTGCAACGACGACCGTATAACATTTCATAGGGCGGCATCCCTATACTTGAATGATATGAATTATTATACGCAAATTCGACCAACGGCAAATGTGTATCCCACGAACCACCGTATTCTAACACACAAGCCCTTAACATATCCTCCAAAGTCTGTATCGTTCTTTCACTCTGACCGTCTGTCTGAGGATGATAAGCTGTACTTAAATTCACACGTGTACCTAAATTCTGTTGAAGACTATTCCAAAAATTCGACACAAATCTGGAATCTCTGTCTGAAACGATCGATAATGGCACACCATGTCGACTAACTATGAATCTAAAGCCTAAAATTATGCTCTTGATGAGAGGAACTCATTTATACACTTTATTTAATCATAAAAATATGTTAAGTTCACTGATTTTAACAAAAACTCCGCTGTCCACTTTTAATCATATCGAAAACACATGAAATCGAGCATTTCTAAGCACCAAATCAACAACACAATCATACACAAGTACTATACTATCAAAATAAGATTATAATCAGTAAAAAATCTAGGGTTTGAGATTATACCCTAATCAAAGATTGATTGATATGAACGCGTAGAGAAGAACGAGAGCAATCCGATTATACTAAAAGACCTAAATTCTAAGCTTGATTTGATTGAAGATGATGATGATAATGGTGGTGATGGGTGACGGCTACAAAAAGAGAAAAAGAAGAGTGAAATGAAAAAATAAAAGCTAAGTTTTAGAATGAGGAGTAGTGAAAATAAAATGCATAAGTAATACTTAATCAACAAAATGACAAAACAACCCCCATGCTCCATGGGGGAGTTTCAGCCGAAATCATCAAGGGAGTGGGCTCCCTTTAGCCCACTTTGAAGTATAATATAATTGCTTGTGGCCCGAATGCCCGAACGAAGCCCGAAATACGAAAATGCCGTTACGCGATTAAATCTTCGAAGGAATCACGCACCCGCGAAAAATAAAATATAGAAATACTTTATATAATCACATGATATAAAAATATCATAATTAGAATAATTTGTATTCAAAAATCTCAAAAGTCTAATTGTTGGTTTGAAAATCGAAATGATTCGACGGATAGAAATCCACGACATGTAGAACCGTACAACTTTAAATACGAATACATACATTCATATAACACATAATAAGGAATATATTATTACTAAAATAATAATATAAGTCATAAAATGACATGGCACGAATATCAAATAACAGACGTTAAATACTAACTGAAAACGATAACGGAAAAAGTAGGGTCGTGACACGTAATGTCCCCCACATGCGAAACTATGGCAATGGGCTAATATGTCATGATGTTCATCCTCAGCCACACACCTTCTTATCACTTGATCCGGACCAATCCGATAGAGAACCAGATCATCCCATATATAATGTTTTACTTATGAAAATAAATAGTCCTTCTTGTGCTTGTTCCAATGCTCCGGCACCTTCTTTTGTCACTAGATATTTAATGATATGAGCAAACCATGGTACCTACACAACATTAAACAAACACTCGTCCGGAAATATCTCCTGGATCGGTTTAGTAGGGTCAAAAGGTGGCGGGGGTATCCTAGATAGGTGGTTGGCCACTACATTCTATATTCTTTTCTTATCTCTAATCTCAGGATCAAACTCTTGTAATAATAAGTTCCATCTAATCAAGCGGGGTTTGGTCTCCTTCTTCTCTAATAGATGTCTTAATGCACTACGGTCCGAGAACACTATTGAAATGTCCCGTTCTTATTGATTAAAAACGTTCCATATTAATTGATTTCGTCGCGAGGTTTTGACCTCTATATGAGACGTTTTTCAAAGACTGCATTCATTTTAAAACAAACCATAACCTTTATTTCATCAATAAAGGTTTAAAAAGCTTTACGTAGATTATCAAATAATGATAATCTAAAATATCCTGTTTACACACGACCATTACATAATGGTTTACAATACAAATATGTTACAACAAAATAAGTTTCTTGAATGCAGTTTTTACACAATATCATACAAGCATGGACTCCAAATCTCGTCCTTATTTAAGTATGCGACAACGGAAGCTCTTAGTATTCACTTGAGAATAAACATGCTTAAAACGTCAACAAAAATGTTGGTGAGTTATAGGTTTAACCTATATATATCAAATCATAATTATAGACCACAAGATTTCATATTTCAATACACATCCCATACATAGAGATAAAAATCATTCATATGGTGAACACCTGGTAACCGACATTAACAAGATGCATATATAAGAATATCCCCATCATTCCGGGACACCCTTCGGATATGATATAAATTTCGAAGTACTAAAGCATCCGGTACTTTGGATGGGGTTTGTTAGGCCCAATAGATATATCTTTAGGATTCGCGTCAATTAGGGTGTCTGTTCCCTAATTCTTAGATTACCAGACTTAATAGAAAGGGGCATATTCGATTTTGATAATTCAACCATAGAATGTAGTTTCACGTACTTGTGTCTATTTTGTAAATCATTTATAAAACCTGCATGTATTCTCATCCCAAAAATGTTAGATTTTAAAAGTGGGACTATAACTCACTTTCACAGATTTTTACTTCGTCGGGAAGTAAGATTTGGCCACTGGTTGATTCACGAACCTATAACAATATATACATATACATCAAAGTATGTTCAAAATATATTTACAACACTTTTAATATATTTTGATGTTTTAAGTTTATTAAGTCAGTTGTCCTCGTTAGTAACCTACAACTAGTTGTCCACAGTTAGATGTACAGAAATAAATCAATAAATATTATCTTGAATCAATCCACGACCCAGTGTATACGTATCTCAGTATTGATCACAACTCAAACTATATATATTTTGGAATCAACCTCAACCCTGTATAGCTAACTCCAACATTCACATATAGAGTGTCTATGGTTGTTCCGAAATATATATAGATGTGTCGACATGATAGGTCGAAACATTGTATACGTGTCTATGGTATCTCAAGATTACATAATATACAATACAAGTTGATTAAGTTATGGTTGGAATAGATTTGTTACCAATTTTCACGTAGCTAAAATGAGAAAAATTATCCAATCTTGTTTTACCCATAACTTCTTCATTTTAAATCCGTTTTGAGTGAATCAAATTGCTATGGTTTCATATTGAACTCTATTTTATGAATATAAACAGAAAAAGTATAGGTTTATAGTCAAAAAAATAAGTTACAAGTCGTTTTTGTAAAGGTAGTCATTTCAGTCGAAAGAACGACGTCTAGATGACCATTTTAGAAAACATACTTCCACTTTGAGTTTAACCATAATTTTTGGATATAGTTTCATGTTCATAATAAAAATCATTATCTCAGAATAACAACTTTTAAATCAAAGTTTATCATAGTTTTTAATTAACTAACCCAAAACAGCCCGCGGTGTTACTACGACAGCGTAAATCCGGTTTTACGGTGTTTTTCGTGTTTCCAGGTTTTAAATCATTAAGTTAGCATATCATATAGATATAGAACATGTGTTTAGTTGATTTTAAAAATCAAGTTAGAAGGATTAACTTTTGTTTGCGAACAAGTTTAGAATTAACTAAACTATGTTCTAGTGATTACAAGTTTAAACCTTCGAATAAGATAGCTTTATATGTATGAATCGAATGATATTATGAACATCATTACTACCTTAAGTTCCCTGGATAAACCTACTAGAAAAAAGAAAAATGGATCTAGCTTCAACGGATCCTTGGATGGCTCGAAGTTCTTGAAGCAGAATCATGACACGAAAACAAGTTCAAGTAAGATCATCACTTGAAATAAGATTGTTATATTTATAGAAATTGAACCAAAGTTTGAATATGATTATTACCTTGTATTAGAATGATAACCTACTGTAAGAAACAAAGATTTCTTGAGGTTGGATGATCACCTTACAAGATTGGAAGTGAGCTAGCAAACTTGAAAGTATTCTTGATTTTATGTAACTAGAACTTGTAGAATATATGAAGAACACTTAGAACTTGAAGATAGAACTTGAGAGAGATCAATTAGATGAATAAAATTGAAGAATGAAAGTGTTTGTAGGTGTTTTTGGTAGTTGGTGTATTGATTAGATATAAAGGATATGTAATTTTGTTTTCATGTAAATAAGTCATGAATGATTACTCATATTTTTGTAATTTTATGAGATATTTCATGCTAGTTGCCAAATGATGGTTGCCACATGTGTTAGGTGACTCGCATGGGCTGCTAATAGCTGATCATTGGAGTGTATATACCAATAGTACATACATCTAAAAGCTGTGTATTGTACGAGTACGAATACGGGTGCATACGAGTAGAATTGTTGATGAAACTGAACGAGGATGTAATTGTAAGAATTTTTGTTAAGTAGAAGTATTTTGATAAGTGTATTGAAGTCTTTCAAAAGTGTATAAATACATATTAAAACACTACATGTATATACATTTTAACTGAGTCGTTAAGTCATCGTTAGTCGTTACATGTAAGTGTTGTTTTGAAACCTTTAGGTTAACGATCTTGTTAAATGTTGTTAACCTAATGTTTATAATATCAAATGAGATTTTAAATTATTATATTATCATGTATGAATATCTCTTAATATGATATATATACATTAAATGTCTTTACAACGATAATCGTTACATATATGTCTCGTTTAAAAATCATTAAGTTAGTAGTCTTGTTTTTACATATGTAGTTCATTGTTAATATACTTAATGATATGTTTACTTATCATAGTATCATGTTAACTATATATATATATATCCATATATATGTCATCATATAGTTTTTACAAGTTTTAACGTTCGTGAATCACCGGTCAACTTGGGTGGTCAATTGTCTATATGAAACATATTTCAATTAATCAAGTCTTAACAAGTTTGATTGCTTAACATGTTAGAAATATTTAATCATGTAAATACCAATCTCAATTAATATATATAAACATGGAAAAGTTCGGGTCACTACAGTACCTACCCGTTAAATAAATTTCGTCCCGAAATTTTAAGCTGTTGAAGGTGTTGACGAATCTTCTGGAAATAGATGCGGGTATTTCTTCTTCATCTGATCTTCATGCTCCCAGGTAAACTCGGGTCCTCTACGAGCATTCCATCGAACCTTAACAATTGGTATCTTGTTTTGCTTAAGTCTTTTAACCTCACGATCCATTATTTCGACGGGTTCTTCGATGAATTGAAGTTTTTCGTTGATTTGGATTTCATCTAACGGAATAGTGAGATCTTCTTTACTAAAACATTTCTTCAAATTCGAGACGTGGAAAGTGTTATGTACAGCCGCGAGTTGTTGAGGTAACTCAAGTCGGTAAGCTACTGGTCCGACACGATCAATAATCTTGAATGGTCCAATATACCTTGGATTTAATTTCCCTCGTTTACCAAATCGAACAACGCCTTTCCAAGGTGCAACTTTAAGCATGACCATCTTTCCAATTTCAAATTCCATATCTTTTCTTTTAATGTCAGCGTAGCTCTTTTGTCGACTTTGGGCGGTTTTCAATCGTTGTTGAATTTGGATGATCTTCTCGGTAGTTTCTTGTATAATCTCCGGACCCGTAATCTGTCTATCCCCCACTTCACTCCAACAAATTGGAGACCTGCACTTTCTATCATAAAGTGCTTCAAACGACACCATCTCAATGCTTGAATGGTAGCTGTTGTTGTAGGAAAATTCTGCTAACGGTAGATGTCGATCCCAACTGTTTCCGAAATCAATAACACATGCTCGTAGCATGTCTACAAGTGTTCGTATCGTCCTTTCACTCTACCCATCAGTTTGTGGATGATAGGCAGTACTCATGTCTAGACGAGTTCCTAATGCTTGCTGTAATGTCTGCCAGAATCTTGAAATAAATCTGTCATCCCTATCAGAGATAATAGAGATTGGTATTCCATGTCTGGAGACGACTTCCTTCAAATACAGTCGTGCTAACTTCTCCATCTTGTCATCTTCTCTTATTGGCAGGAAGTGTGCTGATTTGGTGAGACGATCAACTATTAACCAAATAGTATCAAAACCACTTGCAGTCCTTGGCAATTTAGTGATGAAATCCATGGTAATGTTTTCCCATTTCCATTCCGGGATTTCGGGTTGTTGAAGTAGACCTGATGGTTTCTGATGCTCAGCTTTGACCTTAGAACACGTCAAACATTCTCCTATGTATTTAGCAACATCGGCTTTCATACCCGACCACCAAAAATGTTTCTTGAGATCCTTGTACATCTTCCCCGTTCAGGATGTATTGAGTATCTGGTTTTATGAGCTTCTCTAAGTACCATTTCTCTCATATCTCCAAATTTTGGTACCCAAATCCTTTCAGCCCTATACCGGGTTCCGTCTTCTCGAATATTAAGATGCTTCTCCGATCCTTTGGGTATTTCATCCTTTAAATTTCCCTCTTTTAAAACTCCTTATTGCGCCTCGTTTATTTGAGTAGTAAGGTTATTATGAATCATTATATTCATAGATTTTACTCGAATGGGTTCTCTGTCCTTCCTGCTCAAGGCATCGGCTACCACATTTGCCTTCCCCGGGTGGTAACGAATCTCAAAGTCGTAATCATTCAATAATTCAATCCACCTACGCTGCCTCATATTCAGTTGTTTCTGATTAAATATGTGTTGAAGAGTTTTGTGGTCGGTATATATAATACTTTTGACCCCATATAAGTAGTGCCTCCAAGTTTTTAATGCAAAAACAACCGCGCCTAATTTCAAATCATGCGTCGTATAATTTTGTTCGTGGATCTTCAATTGTCTAGACGCATAAGCAATCACCTTCGTTCGTTGCATTAATACATAACCGAGACCTTGCTTTGATGCATCACAATAAATCACAAAATCATCATTCCCTTCAGGCAATGACAATATAGGTGCCGTAGTTAGCTTTTTCTTCAATAACTGAAACGCTTTCTCTTGTTCATCATTCCATTCAAATTTCTTCCCTTTATGCGTTAATGCAGTCAAGGGTTTTGCTATTCTGGAAAAGTCTTGGATGAACCTTCTGTAGTAACCAGCTAGTCCTAAAAACTGGCGTATTTGTTTTGGAGTTTTCGGGGTTTCCCACTTTTCAACAGTTTCTATCTTTGCCGGATCCACCTTAATACCTTCTTTGTTCACTATGTGACCGAGGAATTGAACTTCTTCCAACCAAAATGCACACTTTGAAATCTTAGCGTACAATTCTTCCTTCCTCAATACTTCTAACACCTTTCTCAAATGTTCACCGTGTTCTTGGTCATTCTTTGAGTAAATAAGTATGTCATCAATGAAAACAATGACAAACTTGTCAAGGTATGGTCCACACACTCGGTTCATAAGGTCCATGAACACAGCTGGTGTATTAGTTAAACCAAACGGCATGACCATAAACTCGTAATGACCGTAACATGTTCTGAAAGCAGTCTTTGGAATATCATCTTCTTTCACCCGTATTTGATGATACCCGGAATGTAAGTCAATCTTTGAATAAACAGACGAGTCTTGTAGTTGATCAAATAAGTCGTCGATTCTCGGTAGTGGGTAGCGGTTCTTGATGGTAAGTTTGTTCAACTCTCGGTAGTCGATACACAACCTGAATGTACCATCTTTCTTCTTGACAAACAAAACAGGAGCTCCCCACGGTGATGTGCTTGGTCGAATGAAACCACGCTCTAAAAGTTCTTGTAATTGGCTTTGCAGTTCTTTCATCTCGCTGGGTGCGAGTCTGTAAGGAGCACGAGCTATTGGTGCAGCTCCTGGTACAAGATCTATTTGAAATTCAACGGATCGATGTGGGGGTAATCCCGGTAATTCTTTCAGAAATACATCGGGAAATTCTTTTGCAATGGGAACATCATTGATGCTCTTTTCTTCAGTTTGTACTTTCTCGACGTGTGCTAGAACAGCATAGCAACCTTTTCTTATTAGTTTTTGTGCCTTCAAATTACTAATAAGATGTAGCTTCGTGTTGCCCTTTTCTCCGTACACCATTAAGGGTTTTCCTTTTTCTCGTATAATGCGAATTGCATTTTTATAACAAACGATCTCTGCTTTCACTTCTTTCAACCAGTCCATACCGATTATCACATCAAAACTCCCTAACTCTACTGGTATCAAATCAATCTTAAATGTTTCGCTAACCAGTTTAATTTCTCGATTCCGACATATATTATCTGCTGAAATTAATTTACCATTTGCTAATTCGAGTAAAAATTTACTATCCAAAGGCGTCAATGGACAACTTAATTTAGCACAAAAATCTCTACTCATATAGCTTCTATCCGCACCCGAATCAAATAAAACGTAAGAAGATTTATTGTCAATAAGAAACGTACCCATAACAAGCTCCGGGCCTTCCTGTGCCTCTGCCGCATTAATATTGAAAACTCTTCTGCGGCCTTGTCCATTCGTGTTCTCCTGGTTCGGGCAATTTCTAATAATGTGGCCCGGTTTTCCACATTTATAACAAACTACATTGGCATAACTTGCTCCGACACTACTTGCTCCGCCATTACTCGTTCCGGCACCATTTGTTCCTTTCGTTCTATTAACCCCTGGTCCGTAGACCTCACACTTCACCGCGCTATGACCATTTCTTTTACACTTGTTGCAAAATTTGGTGTAGAACCCCGAGTGATACTTTTCACACCTTTGGCATAGATGCTTCTGATTGTTGTTGTTGTTGCGGTTATTATTGTTGTTGGGATGATTGTTGTAGTTACTGCTGCTGTTGTTGTTGTTGTTGTTGTTGTTGTTGTTGTTGTTGTTGTTGTTGTTGTTGTTGTTGTTGTTGTTGTTGTTATTGTTGTTGTTGTTGTTGTTGTTGTTGGGCCGTTTGTTGTAGTTGCGATTGATGTTGCGATTGTTGGGATAATTGTTGCGATTATTGTTGTAATTGCTGTTGTTGTTGTATTGGTGATTCTTATCACCGTTTTCCTCCCACTTTCTTTTGACTTGCTTCACATTGGCCTCTTCAGCAGTCTGTTCTTTAATTCTTTCTTCAATCTGGTTCACTAGTTTGTGAGCCATTCTACATGCCTGTTGTATGGAGGCGGGCTCGTGTGAACTTATATCTTCTTGGATTCTTTCCAGTAATCCTTTCACAAACGCGTCGATCTTCTCTTCCTCATCTTCGAATGCTCCCGGACACAATAGGCACAATTCTGTGAATCGTCTTTCGTACGTGGTAATATTAAATCCTTGGGTTCGTAACCCTCTAAGTTCTGTCTTGAGCTTATTGACCTCGATTCTGGGATGGTACTTCTCGTTTATCAAGTGCTTGAATGCTGACCACGGTAGTGCGTACGCATCGTCTTGTCCCACTTGCTCTAGATAGGTATTCCACCATGTTAACGCAGAACCTGTGAAGGTATGCGTAGCGTACTTCACTTTGTCCTCTTCAGTACACTTACTTATGGAAAACACCGATTCGACCTTCTCGGTCCACCGTTTCAATCCGATTGGTCCTTCGGTTCCATCAAATTCCAAAGGTTTGCAGGCAGTGAATTCTTTGTAGGTGCATCCTACACGATTTCCTGTACTGCTAGATCCAAGGTTATTGTTGGTATGTAGCGCAGCCTGTACTGCGGCTATGTTTGAAGCTAGAAAAGTACGGAATTCCTCTTCATTCATATTCACGGTGTGTCGAGTAGTCGGTTCCATTTCCTTCAAAATAGTCAAATGGAACAAGTTAATCATACAGAATATTAAGAGTAGTTAATAGTATTTCGTAGCATAATATGAACTCATTTATAAAAGCTTTTACTTCATATTAGCATTTTATAAGTTTAAATTCGGGTAGTACCTACCCGTTAAGTTCATACTTAGTAGCTAATATACAATTCAACTACTACAATTCTATATGAAAAACTGATTATAATAATATTTCGCGTTCAAACTTTTACACAATATTTTACAAACTTACAATACCGCTTATTTTACATATAGCATGAAATATAGCACACAATAAATTTGATACAAGATGGTTGTGAAGATAATTCTAGCTAGTACACAAGTCGTTCAGCAAAGGCAATAAAGACACGTAATTCATACGTCCAGAAACAAGTCATGCATTCTGGTTTTACTAGGATTACTTCCCATCCTTGGTCTTGTGGAACATAACCGTTATGGCCATTGATAAGATAGCGTGTTATAACGTCGTCAAAGGGACGAGGGTTACGTAATGTCCAACAGTCCCGTAACAATCTAAAAACCTCATTTCTTACCCTAATTACTGACTCCGTCACTTGTGGGAACGTTTTGTTTAATAGTTGTAGCCCGATGTTCTTGTTCTTACTTTGGTGAGAAGTGAACATTACTAATCCGTAAGCATAACATGCTTCTTTATGTTGCATGTTAGCCGCTTTTTCTAAATCACGAAGTTCAATATTCGGATATATTGAGTCAAAATAATTTCTTAACCCATTGCGTAAAATAGCATTTGGGTTCCCCGCAATATATGCGTCAAAGTAAACACATCGTAACTTATGGATTTCCCAATGTGATATCCCCCATCTTTCGAACGAAAGCCTTTTATAAACCAAGGCATTCTTGGAACGTTCTTCGAATGTCTTACAAACTGATCTCGCCTTAAATAGTTGTGCCGAAGAATTCTGACAGACTCTAGACAAGATTTCATCAATCATGTCTCCGGGTAGGTCTCTTAAAATATTGGGTTGTCTATCCATTTTGTGTTTTTATACTGTAAAATAGACAAGAGTTAGATTCATAAAAAAAAATACTTATTAATACAAGCAATTTTTACATATATCATAAAGCATAAGCACACTATATTACATATATTACACCACACGAATACAACTATCTTATTCCGACTCGCTTGTTTCTTCTTCTTCGGCTTTGGTTCGTTTTTCCAAGTTTCTAGGGATATATGATGTTCCCCTAATACGAGCCGTCGTTTTCCACATTGGTTTAGAAAAACCTGGTGGTTTAGAGGTTCCCGGGTCATTGTTACAACTTAAGGACTTCGGGGGTTGACGATACATATAAAGTTCATCGGGGTTGGAATTAGATTTCTCTATTTTTATGCCCTTTCCCTTATTATTTTCTTTTGCCTTTTTAAATTCAGTTGGGGTAATTTCTATAACATCATCGGAATTCTCGTCGGAATCCGATTCATCAGAGAATTGGTAATCCTCCCAATATTTTGCTTCCTTGGCGGAAACACCATTGACCATAATTAACCTTGGTCGGTTGGTTGAGGATTTTCTTTTACTTAACCGTTTTATTATTTCCCCCACCGGTTCTATTTCTTCATCCGGTTCCGATTCTTCTTCCGGTTCCGATTCTTCTTCCGGTTCCGACTCTTCTTCCGGTTCCTCTTCGGGAACTTGTGAATCAGTCCACAAATCATTCCAATTTACATTTGACTCTTCATTATTATTAGGTGAGTCAATGGGACTTGTTCTAGAGGTAGACATCTATCACATAATATCAAACGCGTTAAGAGATTAATATATCACATAATATTCACATGTTAAAAATATATAGTTTCCAACAAAATTTGTTAAGCAATCATTTTTCAAGTAAACACGGTCGAAGTCCAGACTCACTAATGCATCCTAACAAACTCGATAAGACACACTAATGCAAAATTCTGGTTCTCTAAGACCAACGCTCAGATACCAACTGAAATTTCCCGTTCTTATTGATTAAAAACGTTCCATATTAATTGATTTCGTTGCGAGGTTTTGACCTCTATATGAGACGTTTTTCTATGACTGCATTCATTTTAAAACAAACCATAACCTTTATTTCATCAATAAAGGTTTAAAAAGCTTTACGTAGATTATCAAATAATGATAATCTAAAATATCCTGTTTACACACGACCATTACATAATGGTTTACAATACAAATATGTTACATCTAAATCAGTTTCTTGAATGCAGTTTTTACACAATATCATACAAACATGGACTCTAAATCTTGTCCTTATTTTAGTATGCAACAGCGGAAGCTCTTAGTATTCACCTGAGAATAAACATGCTTTAAACGTCAACAAAAATGTTGGTGAGTTATAGGTTTAACCTATATATATCAAATCATAACAATAGACCACAAGATTCCATATTTCAATACACATCCCATACATAGAGATAAAAATCATTCATATGGTGAACACCTGGTAACCGACATTAACAAGATGCATATATAAGAATATCCCCATCATTCCGGGACACCCTTCGGATATGATATAAATTTTGAAGTACTAAAGAATCCAGTACTTTGGATGGGGTTTGTTAGGCCCAATAGATCTATCTTTAGGATTCGCGTCAATTAGGGTGTCTGTTCCCTAATTCTTAGATTACCAGACTTAATAAAAAGGGGCATATTCGATTTCGATAATTCAACCATAGAATGTAGTTTCATGTACTTGTGTCTATTTTGTAAATCATTTATAAAACCTGCATGTATTCTCATCCCAAAAATATTAGATTTTAAAAGTGGGACTATAACTCACTTTCACATATTTTTACTTCGTCGGGAAGTAAGACTTGGCCACTGGTTGATTCATGAACCTATAACAATATATACATATATATATCAAAGTATGTTCAAAATATATTTACAACACTTTTAATATATTTTGATGTTTTAAGTTTATTTAGTCAGCTGTCCTCGTTAGTAACCTACAACTAGTTGTCCACAGTTAGATGTACAGAAATAAATCGATAAATATTATCTTGAATCAATCCACGACCCAGTGTATACGTATCTCAGTATTGATCACAACTCAAACTATATATATTTTGGAATCAACCTCAACCCTGTATAGCTAACTCCAACATTCACATATAGAGTGTCTATGGTTGTTCCGAAATATATATAGATGTGTCGACATGATAGGTCGAAACATTGTATACGTGTCTATGGTATCTCAAGATTACATAATATACAATACAAGTTGATTAAGTTATGGTTGGAATAGATTTGTTACCAATTTTCACGTAGCTAAAATGAGAAAAATTATCCAATCTTGTTTTACCCATAACTTCTTCATTTTAAATCCGTTTTGAGTGAATCAAATTGCTATGGTTTCATATTGAACTCTATTTTATGAATCTAAACAGAAAAAGTATAGGTTTATAGTCGAAAAAATAAGTTACAAGTCGTTTTTGTAAAGGTAGTCATTTCAGTCGAAAGAACGACGTCTAGATGACCATTTTAGAAAACATACTTCCACTTTGAGTTTAACCATAATTTTTGGATATAGTTTCATGTTCATAATTAAAATTTTTTTCTCAGAATAACAACTTTTAAATCAAAGTTTATCATAGTTTTTAATTAACTAACCCAAAACAGCCCGCGGTGTTACTACGACGGCGTAAATCCAGTTTTACGGTGTTTTTCGTGTTTCCAGGTTTTAAATCATTAAGTTAGCATATCATATAGATATAGAACATGTGTTTAGTTGATTTTAAAAGTCAAGTTAGAAGGATTAACTTTTGTTTGCGAACAAGTTTAGAATTAACTAAACTATGTTCTAGTGATTACAAGTTTAAACCTTCGAATAAGATAGCTTTATATGTATGAATCGAATGATGTTATGAACATCATTACTACCTTAATTTCCTTGGATAAACCTACTGAAAAAGAGAAAAATGGATCTAGCTTCAACGGATTCTTGGATGGTTCGAAGTTCTTGAAGCAGAATCATGACACGAAAACAAGTTCAAGTAAGATCATCACTTGAAATAAGATTGTTATATTTATAGAAATTGAACCAAAGTTTGAATATGATTATTACCTTGTATTAGAATGATATCCTACTATAAGAAACAAAGATTTCTTGAGTTTGGATGATCACCTTACAAGATTGGAAGTGAGCTAGCAAACTTGAAAGTATTCTTGATTTTATGTAACTAGAACTTGTAGAATATATGAAGAACACTTAGAAAATGAAGATAGAACTTGAGAGAGATCAATTAGATGAAGAAAATTGAAGAATAAAAGTGTTTGTAGGTGTTTTTGGTCGTTGGTGTATGGATTAGATATAAAGGATATGTAATTTTGTTTTCATGTAAATAAGTCATGAATGATTACTCATATTTTTGTAATTTTATGAGATATTTCATGCTAATTGCCAAATGATGGTTCCCACATGTGTTAGGTGACTCACATGGGCTGCTAATAGCTGATCATTAGAGTGTATATACCAATAGTACATACATCTAAAAGCTGTGTATTGTACGAGTACGAATACGGGTGCATACGAGTAGAATTGTTGATGAAACTGAACGAGGATGTAAATGTAAGAATTTTTGTTAAGTAGAAGTATTTTGATAAGTGTATTGAAGTCTTTCAAAAGTGTATAAATACATATTAAAACACTACATGTATATACATTTTAACTTAGTCGTTAAGTCATCGTTAGTCGTTACATGTAAGTGTTGTTTTGAAACCTTTAGGTTAACGATCTTGTTAAATGTTGTTAACCTAATGTTTATAATATCAAATGAGATTTTAAATTATTATATTATCATGATATTATCATGTATGAATATCTCTTAATATGATATATATACATTAAATGTCTTTACAACGATAATCGTTACATATATGTCTCGTTTAAAAATCATTAAGTTAGTAGTCTTGTTTTTACATATGTAGTTCATTGTTAATATACTTAATGATATGTTTACTTATCATAGTATCATGTTAACTATATATATATATATATATATATATATATATATATATATATATATATATATATATATATATATATATATATATATATATATATATATATCCATATATATGTCATCATATAGTTTTTACAAGTTTTAACGTTCGTGAATCACCGGTCAACTTGGGTGGTCAATTGTCTATATGAAACATATTTCAATTAATCAAGTCTTAACAAGTTTGATTGCTTAACATGTTGGAAATATTTAATCATGTAAATACCAATCTCAATTAATATATATAAACATGGAAAAGTTCGGGTCACTACAGTACCTACCCGTTAAATAAATTTCGTCCCGAAATTTTAAGCTGTTGAAGGTGTTGATGAATCTTCTGGAAATAGATGCGGGTATTTCTTCTTCATCTGATCTTCATGCTCCCAGGTGAACTCGGGTCCTCTACGAGCATTCCATCGAACCTTAATAATTGGTATCTTGTTTTGCTTAAGTATTTTAACCTCACGATCCATTATTTCGACTGGTTCTTCGATGAATTGAAGTTTTTCGTTGATTTGGATTTCATCTAACGGAATAGTGAGATCTTCTTTAGCAAAACATTTCTTCAAATTCGAGACGTGGAAAGTGTTATGTACAGCCGCGAGTTGTTGAGGTAACTCAAGTCGGTAAGCTACTGGTCCGACACGATCAATAATCTTGAATGGTCCAATATACCTTGGATTTAATTTCCCTTATTTACCAAATCGAACAACGCCTTTCCAAGGTGCAACTTTAAGCATGACCATCTCTCCAATTTCAAATTCTATATCTTTTCTTTTAATGTCAGCGTAGCTCTTTTGTCAACTTTGGGCGGTTTTCAACCGTTGTTGAATTTGGATGATCTTCTCGGTAGTTTCTTGTATAATCTCCGGACCCGTAATCTGTCTATCCCCCACTTCACTACAACAAATCGGAGACCTGCACTTTCTACCTTAAAGTGCTTCAAACGACACCATCTCAATGCTTGAATGGTAGCTGTTGTTGTAGGAAAATTCTGCTAACGGTAGATGTCGATCCCAACTATTTCCGAAATCAATAACACATAAAGATTATTGATTTCCAAAGATTTCCAAAGAGTCACATACTAATTCTGAACAAAATACTCATCATACATCTTTGAAATGTAGCAAGTGCATTACATAATCCAAATGGCATTCTTCTAAAAGCATATGTACCGTACGGACACATAAAAGTGGTTTTTTCTTAGTAAGATGAATAGGTATTTGGTTATACCCCGAAAACCCATCCACAAAGCAGTAAAACTTTTGACCCACCAAGATTTCAACAATTTGGTCAATGAATGATAAAGGGAAGTGGTATTTTGAAGTAGCAGAGTTTAACTTGCCGTAATCAGTACATACATGTCAACCTGTCACGGGATGAGTTAAAATTCTCTCACCATCTTTTGTTTCCACAATTGTGATGCTAGACTTCCTCAGAACTGTTTGAGTGGGACTCACCCACTTGCTATCCGAGATGGAAAAGATAATCCAAACATCTAAATATTTCAACACCTCCTTCTTTACTACATCTTGCATGTTGGGGTTAGCCTTCTTTGAGTTTCTCGGGAAGGCTTCACTTCTGAATCAGTAATAATTCGATGCATGCATATTGACGGACTAATTCCTTTGAGATCTGCATTCGTCTTTCCCACCGCCGACTTATACGTGTTCATCACCTCCATTAATGTCTGCTCTTGTAAACTTGACAAATCTGAAGCAATAATAACTGCCAGATTTCTGTTAGTACCTAAAAACGTATACTTCAAATGAGATGGCAATGGTTTCAACTCTAAAGTCGGTGGGGACATTAAAGAGAGCTTAGTGTTTATATCTATGATCTTTGGTAAAGGCTCATACTTATGAGTCCACGGAGTTAACTTAAAATCCATGGTGTTAACTATTGTCTTCTCAAGTTCATTCACTTTCTCTATCTCAAAGTCATCCTCCTATCCTACATAAAATAAGTCCACTATGTCATTGGCCAACAAATGAAGGGTGCTTATCTACATGATCATCTATCACATCCACATTAAAACAATCCTAGATATATGGTGTATGTAAAAAACTAAAGATTTTTTATTCTCATTCTACGATTTCCAAATGATATATCCATAACCCCCATCCTACAATTAATATGGGCATTAATGGTCGCTAAAAATGGTCGTCCAAGAATAATTATAGGTTGGGTATCCCTATTTCTCATTTCTACATCCATCACAATAAAGTCCACGAGATAATAAAAGTCCTCTACCTTAACTATCACATCCTCTAACATACCCCTAGGTGTTTTAATCGATTGATCCGCAAGTTGGATAATTATGTCGGTTTGTTTCATTACAGCTAACTCATATCGGTTAACTAGGCAAAATGGCAAGATGTTGATAATAGCATCTAAGTCTAGTAGAGCTTTCTTAACGTTCACATTACCTACACTTACCAACATTAATGGGGTCTCAGTGTCTTTAGACTTAGGTGGAAGTGTACCCAAAATAACTGCACTTAAATGTTTGGTTAATTCCACCTATTTGGGAACCGATGCCTTAAGTTTCCGTTTTTGGACACATATATCTTTCAAAAACTTTGCATAGAACGGAATTTGCTTTATAGCATCTATGAGTGGAATATTAATTTGAACTTTTCAAAAGGTTTCCCACATGTCTTCCAATTTTGGCCCTTTCTTTCCATAAGAAATTGGTTTGGTGACTCTAAAGCTTAGGGAAAAGGAACAGGTATTAACCTCAACATCCTCTTCCTCATTTTTTCTTTTTCCCTCTTCAAAATATTAGTCCCAACCCCAAGATCCTCCGGATCCTAATAGCATCTTTCGTTTCAATTTCATCATCCCCATCAAGAAAGATTAAAGACTTACCTAACTGTGTTGCTTTGACTTTTTCTTTGGTTCCTCCACTTGGTTATTGTACGTTTTTCCGCTCCTCAACGTTCCTACCATGTTTACTCCATGACCGGGTTCCTTATCTTTGTGATTTGGATTTAACACCGTGTAACTTAGAATTTTACCTGGTTCCCTTGATGCTTTTTGTTTCCGCAACATTCCTAATATCTTTTGTCAATGCTCCAATTGACTTGTTCTGTAACTCCATCATCTTTCTTACTTCCGCCATGAAATCATTCATTTTGGCATCAATACTTGGTGGTTGGTTGGGCGGTGGGTTGTTGTGAGATGTGTCTTGGTGTTGGTTTTGATAATTGTGATTTTGATTCGGGTATTGGTTCGCGTTTTGGTATTAACGTGAGCAATTTTCTTGGTTTTGGTAGCTATTTTGTTGCCTTTGTTGATTATTCAGATTTTGTAATTGGTTAGAATTCAATGCATTGTTGTTGTTTCTCCAACTAAAGTTTGAGTGGTTTATCCAACCAGGGTTGTAGGTGTTGGAGAATGGGTCATTTTTCCTACCTTGAACTTCGTTAATCTGTAATTCCATAACTAGCATCACCATCTTACACCCTTGTGTATAATGAGATGTATCACCATAATTTGCACAAACTTCCTGGACCTGCATAGCATTAACAAAACTACCCTGGTTTGGGTTGTTAAAATAAAGGGTCCTAAGCTCTTCTAACACTTGGTCCACACTCCTAGATGGTCCTTCCGAGTTAGCCATGTGGTTTACTCAGGTTGGAGTGTTATCTCTTCGATCAACTGAAGCTTAGGTTTTAAAACCCTTGCTTAGTTGCTCAAAAAATGCCCACTCATCATCACTGTTTCGGGTAAAAAATGATCTACCACTTTTCGCTAACAGGAATTGTCTATTTTGAGATTCTAAGCTATCGAAGAAAACTTTGACAAGTTCCCATTTTGGAATTTCATGGTGGGGACAAGCTCTAAGTAATTCCTTCAGACACTAGTATGATTCATGAAACAGTTCTTCCGGTAATTGCTTAAAAGATTTAATTTGCATACGCATATCTGAAGTCTTACTTATAGGATAGAATTCCTCAAGGAATTTCTTTTTCATCATCGCCCACATAGTGATACTTCGGGCGGGTAAAGACAAAAACCAATGTTTGGCCTTGTCCTTCAAAGAGTAAGGAAAAAGATGAATGCGTACCTCTTCATCCGTGAAATCGTTAACTTGATTAGTAGTACAAATCTCATTGAAATTCGTAGTATGCTCATACGGATCTTCCGATGTCATACCTCTGTAGGGTGGCAAAATTGCAATCAATTGAGGACGGACCTCAAATCTCTGGTTGTTTCCATTTGGGGCAGCCAGATAAATTATAGGAGAATGATCTTCATACTCACCCGGTTGGTAGTACGAATCCACTCTACGTGTATCTCTTTTCGCCATTGAGTCTGTTGAATCTTCCGATGAGTAAGAATGTTCACTTGACTTTGGTAAATTCAGTAGTGTATCCTTAATGGGTTGTTCCCTTGGTGACGATTGTGATTGAGCCACAATTGAACTTGTTGATGCTTTTGAGGATTTAATAACCTTGCGATTTGCTTTTGCTGATTTCTCAAGTTCCATATCAAATTGCAATGGTGAATCTCCTCCTTTCTTCCTCGTACGCATACACTAACCTAGAAACACTAACAAACACACCAAGCGTAACGCAAAAAAAAAAAAAAAAAAAAAAAAAAAAAAAATTAAAGAGACAAATTAAACTAAATGCAAAAAGAAAAATATTTTTGTGTTTTTTGGATTTTATATTTTTTAGGATTTTTCAAATTTTAAAAGAAAACAATTAAAAATAATAGCTTGAAATCAAACGCACACTTCCCCGGCAGCGACACCAAAATTTGATCGACGTCAAAGTGCCAATAAAAAATGACCTAAATACTCTAACTTAGCTAGGGTAAGTATGATTCGTTCCACAAGAAATTATGGTTAAAAGCAAGCAATTTTCCGGATTTGATTTTGTGATTACTAAGGGATATACTAAATGATTAACTAATTCAATTAACTAAACAAGATGCGAACTTTAATGATTTAAAGCTAAAAATACAAACAGTAGATAAAAATGAGAAGATGTAAACAATTGGATTAAAAGCCTTTATTCCTTCATAATCTCAATCTAGTATGCATTCATTCAAACAAGTCTTATGTTTGCCAAGTATTGATTAAATCTCATAGACAAGAATTATTAAGTCTATTAATTGCAATTATTTTGAGATTGAACTACGTAACCTAAACACTATGTATTTATCCTTAATCTAATTAACACTAATAAATTACATAACTTTTATGCATAATTATAAATTAGTTTACTACTGATTTGGATAAAATGAGCCCTAACTTATGATTTAAACCATCTCTATCTCTACTATATATAATAACAAAATCAAAAATAAGTCACCTATAAATCTAATTTTTAATCATAGCCTTTCATTCATAAACATCAACTAAATCTAGACCATTTAAAAGTCCATATCATGATTTTGACCTCATAATCTCAATGATTAACAATAATGAGACTATTCTACCCTCAGGATTAAAAAAAGGACGGGAGAAAATAACAACATTAGAGGTCTAGAACGTATCATTCATTCATGACTTACTTTCGGACTGAAAAACCCTAACTTTCTCCCCCCAAAATACTAGACCAAAATCAAAATCAAATCTGAATTTCGTCCACAATTTCGATCCGTTCAAACGTTTAACAGGAATGTTTTAGATTTGGACCCATTCCATAAACAGTTTTAGCCAATTATGGATGATCTTATGGATGAGTTATACCATTTGAACAACATTTGGACCCATTCCCTAAACAGTTTTAGCCAATTATTGTATCAAAGTTGTTGAAATTCTAATTTGGGTGTATACTAGATTTGCCAAATTGCTCCGAGTCTCTATATGCACTTTTTAGTTGGTTGAAATATTTAACTTCGCAAGAGTATTTTAATTCGTACAAGATTATATTCAAACTCATTATTTAGGTACTCTGGATTATATAAAGTACATGTTGAAATGGAAAAGTGAATGATTGGTGGATGGTATGTGCCTACCATTGAAGACTTCTATATGTTTGATAATATAATGGATGGTGAAAGGAAGTAGCATTCAATTGTGAAGTTTGACTTGGCAATCTTCGTATGTCCTCACCAATCCCAATATTATTGCTATAAATAGAGTCACCTGATAACGCATTCATTCGTACCAAATCATTTCTTTCTTTCTTATATACTAAAGAAAATAATAGAGAGTTTGTGAGTTTAATCTCCTAATTACAAGAGATATAAAGATTAGTGATTATCCTTGTAATTAGAGAGAAGTTGTAATTTCTATTATTCTTATTAGTGAAACGTTTCTTTCCTTGCCCGTGATTTTTACCCTATTGGGGTTTTGCACGTTAAATCTCGGTGTCTCTTTATTGTCGCTATTTCAATTATTACTAGCGGTTTGCTATAATTTCGGTGTCGCTTTTCTCAACAAGTGGTATCAAGAGCTAAGGTCTAATATCTAGTGTGTATTAATCTACTTATCGTATGCTCTGTGGTTGCCACGGGAGTGGATCGTCCACATCAGAAAATAAGTAAGATTAATTTCACTCGATAAAAGTTCTCGGGTACTATTTCTCGAAAAAATAGTATTGTCAAAAAGAAGATTGTGATTATAGCAATGTCTACGAAATTCGAAATTGAAAAGTTCAACGGGAGTAACTTCTCGTTATGGAAACTAAAGATGAAAGCTATCCTGAGAAATGATAAGTGTTTGGCGGCCATCAGTGGACGTTCCGCCGAAGTCACTGATGAAAAATGGGAAGAGATGGACGGCCAGGCTATCGCAAATCTTCATCTGGTACTAGCAGATGGCGTTTTGTCTAGCATAGAAGAAAAGAAGACGGCGAAAGAGATTTGGGATCACCTCGTAAAATTGTACGAGACCAAATCACTCCACAACAAGATATTCCTTAAGAGGAAACTTTATGCGCTACGAATGAATGAATCTACTTCAGTTAATGAGCACATTAATTCTTTGAATACTCTATTTTCTCAACTTGCTTCATTAAGTTGCAATATAGAGCCAAAAGAACGTGCTGGACTTTTACTTCAGAGTCTACCTGACTCGTATGATCAACTCATTATTAACTTAACCAATAATGTCCTCTCAGAGTATCTAGTCTATGATGAAGTTGCGGCTGCTATTGATGATGTAGCGTGAGGGTACGAAATAGTATTATTTTTACTAGGAAATACTACAAAATATGACACAAGTTTTATTAATTTACGGATGGGATATACCTAAACCTTGCTACAACACTATAGGCAGTGTACCTAATCGTAGAGTAGTGTAGTTTTTAGTAAGTCCGGTTCGTTCCACAGGGAGCTAGTGATTACGTACTATATTTTTATAAAACTATATTTATATATATATATATATATATATATATATATATATATATATATATATATATATATATATATATATATATATATATATATATATATATATATATATATATATATATAAGTAGTAATATTATTATAAAAGGGGGGTTTTTACCGTTTAATGACCGGTTTGTCGATTTTATATTTTTAAGCGTAAAGATAAATGACAATAATTAAAGTGCGTAAAATAAATAAATGACGATAAATAAAATAACAATAAATAAAATTGCGATAGAATATGAAATAAAAGGATTATGCTTATTTAAATTTTCGTAATCATGATGTTTGACGTTTTGATTTTAATTAATTGTTACTCGGGTTAATTGTCCTTTGTCCTGGTTTATTTGATACCTATCTGGTTTTTGTCCATAATAGTCCATCGGTCATAAATATAAAGTGTGAGTGTCCTCGTCAAATTACCCTTATACCCGAAGTCAAATATTCCAACTAATTAAGGATTTAAACTGTGATGCAGTTATCACTTCTGTCAACAATTACACCAGTTATCACTGTATGTAATCCACCCCTGTTTTGATTAGATATGAATATTAATTTACCCACTTGATCAGTTTGAATAATCAATTACCCAACCCGAATAATTAATTAAATGATTATAATAGATTCCATATGAACGTCACTAAATAGGACAACCATAATCATTATTAATTATTAGGTTAATTAATTTGAAGATAGGTTCGACAGACTCCAATGAGTTGTCACTCAATTAGACAATACCCCCCATCTATTAATAGTCAATAGTCCAATTTCCACAAGTGTCGGTCTTTTGTCCAAACCTTAATTATGGTACAAAGTTCAATAACCCCGTCTTAATATTTTAGCCCAACATCACGATTACTTCGGCTCAAATAAGCATAATAATAACTTAGTTACGAGACATTAAATTAAAAAGGAAGAACATAGCTTACAGTGATGATTAATCGCGTAGCGTTGCACGGACAGAATTTCGACTTAAAACCCGTAAAATATTTCTTACAATAACCCAACTAAACCATAACTTTATTATTAAAATTAACTTATATTAAAATTATAATATAAATATATATTACATATTACAGAAGAGAGAAAGAAATATGAAGAAAGGTGTACATAAATCGATCAAATGAATTGCCTTTTATAGGCAAATATTGAATTGAAATTTTCACTTATGACCCCTTAACTATGCTCAATTAACAACTTTTTATTATTTATTATTATTCTTATTATGAATTATTTAAATATTATATTATATTCTTGTGCATAGTTGACTTGTACTTTCAGCTCCGTTGCGTCGAGCGTTGATAGTTGGCTCGGGTACCGGTTCCGAATTTTCGAACGTCCTTTCGTATAATTTAATATCTTGTACTTTGCGTTTTGTAACTTGTACTCTTGTCATTTTTAGACGTTTCTCATCAATAAATTGAACCTTTTGAATTGTATCTTGTACATTTGAGCTTTTTGGACGTTTGTGTCTTCAAATCTTCGTTTTCGCCTTTTGTCTTCGCACTTATTTATTTAAACAATTACAATGAAAATATAATATAATTACATATGAAAACCTATTATTTAGAAGGGATATTGCTATGAAATATATGTTCCTTTTTAGCCTTATCAAATATCCCCACACTTGAGCGTTGCTTGTCCTCAAGCAATACAGAACTTGAAATAAAAACATACATGAATCACTTTTTTATTCATCACACTTTGTACATTAGTGATTTTGATATGGTGGTATAAACAATGATAGTAATGATAGAACCATGGTTAAAGGTGGGTGTGTCATCCACAGTTGCCTTGGGTTTAGGTCAACGACACTTGCAATCAAATAGCCGATTTACTTTCGGTTTCCAAAGCAAAGTGCACATTTGAAAGGTGGTTTACAGTCCCACATGACTATGAAAATGTAGATCCTTAAGGAAATTAGATCTTTATGAAAACATTTGATCTTTTTGAAAATTTAATCTAGCTTTTACCCTAGATAAGTTTTCCGGAATAACCCTTCACCGGTGTTTGCAAAATATTTTTGTGGGTTGTGTGGGTTTCAGATTTGAAAATTTTAGCTCAACACTTGTAGTTTTGTGTTACTCACTTGCTAACCTTGTATTGAGAAAGCAACACATCCAGTTTACTTGTTCCGTATATTACCTTTCGGTAAACTACCGTCCGGTTGTAAAGGAAAGCGATGAACAAGAAACTGTTAAGGCAATGTCTAATGACATGCATATGATTATGGTCTTAAAACGTGTCTGATGCTAGTACTATCCTTTGTAGGAGCAATAGTAAAGATCATCCTATGATTTTTCGGTCTGGCACAAGGTCCTGTCTCCGACCATGCTATGCAACCACCGTTTCTTACGGTTGACACCCGATTTGGTTCAGGTGACCTAATGAATTCTGATGAATTCTCAGGATTTTACGTTCAATGGTAATGAACGCATTGAAAATAGGTTTTCAGAAAACAAATCGGTTTTATTTTTGATCAAAATATTTTCTCGTTCAAGCTCGAGTTTAGATATCATTGAATTCCATGAGTTTGTAATTCTCAATCTTTAAGGTCAATCTCTAGGATTGAGTAATATCAGTCTTAAAAGCTGATTTTTGATCTTTAAGGAGATTATCCTTTCTGGGGATTTGATTCATTAATCTTATCAAGCTAATTTGCACGGTGCCCTCCCCATTGTGCGAGATAAATCCTTCTCATGGTTAGGATAAATCTGACCACATGGCGACCCTGTTTGATGCTGAGGTCCGTGGATTTCCTGCTGATTTTAGAGATGACTTTTCTAGATTTTTCGTCAACCTACAGCTGGTCTGGACGACAACTTCATGACCTAAATCAAGAAGCGCGTTTCTTTTTCGGAAGACTTTACTTCCTTTTAATGATGGAATTGAGTCATCGTGTAGATCCATCTTTCTTACAGTAAATCGGGTAAACCAGTTAATTTAGTCCAAAGTAAAAGCACCTGCAATAACTTTACAAAAACATGTGATAGATAGTTTTTAATTGAATAACTTGGTACATTCTCCCCACACTTGGCTTTTTTCATGCGTCTTTTTATATCTTAATAAATAAATTCAAGCGTTTTAGTTGTTTCTCAATTTATGTCCTTTCCGAGGTAACAATAATTTCGGTATTAACACCTAGTTTTATCGTTCATAAATATGTATAAACATGATTTTGAATTCATTTAGTTAAATTTTTTTAAAATTTTCATAATATTTAGAAAATAAGCCAAGTATAAACCCGAGAGAATTTATAACCCTTCCCCACACTTGAGATCATGCAATGCCCTCATTTGCATGAAATCAGACTATAATTATAAATTCATGAGGGTGATTAGTGTAGGAAAGTGATTAAAAATACCCAGTTTGTAATTACAAAGCTCGTCGAATGATAGATGGCGCGCCTCATCGTTCATTCCTTCATTTATTATATCACATTTGTTGTTTTGCATCTTGTCGTCAAAATCAGTAGCTTTTGCTGAACTTAATGTTAGTCTTTGAAAGTGCGTTGTTTTACCCTGTTGTTTACATGATAAAATACAAACATATATACATATTTTTAAAGTTGGGTATATTACCCCACGTTCAAAAATTTATAAAATCAAATATTTTTTTTTTTGCATACTTTAAATCAATAAAATTAAAAATAATGATGACAAAATTTTTCGCCCCGCCCTCGGGTAAAGTAATTTCGGCTCAACGACCTAGTCTTCAACTCACGACGAATTTTAGAAATCATTTTTTTTCAACTTAATGAAATAAAGTAAATTTTTGTTTTTAAATTCACACAAAACTTAAAAAGAAAACATATTAATTTCATATAAAACCTAAAAAACAAAAAAATTCAGAATGGGGGGAGAAAACTAGTTCTTTAGTGTCTGCTAGTGGAAAAGACCAATCGGATTCCATTCTCGGAACTACACGAGAACAGAACAACTAACTCCAAACAGCATTTTCTTTTTAGAATATTTGAATCTCCTCACACTTAGGTAGATGTGGTGTCGAAATTGTGATTAACTTCATCGTCAATTTCTCTTGGACCATAATCAACTTGCATATCTGTGACTTTTGCTTTAAGCCAGTGACCAGCTTTTTCCGTAATATCCACAAATTCAACTAGCTTCGCCTTTTCTTTAGGCGACAGATTGGATACTAACCGGTTATATAACTTAAAGTTCCCCTTACTTTTAGCATTAATAACCCGTTTAAAAAGTTTCTTCATTGAACTGTTAATAACGGGGTCATTTAATTTCGTATCAACTATGGGGTTCTTTATTATCAAGTCATCATTAGGTGTTACTTCATTTTCCCCACACTTAGGCGTTCTATTATTGTTAAGAATTACCGTTGGAGTTGGTAAAACAACATGGTTCTTACCAATCGTTTTTGTCAGTTCAACGGTTTTGGTTTGTGGATATTTAGACTTTCGAATCATAAAGGTGATCGATTTCTCATCATTACTAAGTGTCATTCTACCCTTTCTTACATCAAATAACGCCCCGGTGGACGCTAAGAATGGTCGACCTAAAATTAGAGGAACGTTTGAGTCCTCTTCTATGTCAATGACAATGAATTCGACTAGAAAGGTTAAATTACCTACTTGAACGAGTAGGTTGTCAGCAATTCCAACTGGGTGCTTAATGGTTTGATCAAGGAGTCGAACACTCATATCCGTTGGAGTTAACTCACCTACACCTAATCTCTTATATAATGAAAGAGGCATAACACTCACACTTGAACCTAAATCTGCTAGTGCATCGTACATGACACAGTCACTAAGTAGACAAGGAACAATAAATTCACCCGGATCACCTACCCTAGGTGGAGGATTTTGTGGAACTGTCTTCACCGGGTTTACTTCTACTGTTTTTGTTTCTTGCACTTTTTTATTCTTCTTCTTCTTCTTTCCAGAGGTATCACAAACTTTATTACCTATTACTTGCTCATACTCAACTCCTTTTCTTGGAAACAGGATGGGTGGTCTGTATGGTGCCACCACTGGCTTTACATACTCGGGTGGTGGTGGTGGTGTAACTTCTTCATTGTTACTTACATCTAAAACCTCCCCATCTTCTGATGCTGGTTTTTCAGAATTTGTTGAAACCATATTAACATTTTCATTCCGAGGATTTACTTCAGTATTACTCGGTAGCTTTCCTTGTTTCCTTTCACTCATCAATCTAACAAAAGTACCTACTTGTTTTTCTAGATTCAAAATAGAAGCTTGTTGAGTTCTAAATGACTGATCAAACCTCTCATTCGTTTGAGTTTGAGTTTCAATAAATTGTGTTTGAGATTCAACTAGCTTAAATACCACTTCTTCCAGATTTGACTTTTTCTCTTCGGTTTGTTGTGGTGGTTTATACAAGCCAGGTCTTTGTTGATTGAAAGTTTTGTTTTGAGTTGGTTGGTTATTCGGACCTTGTTGGTTATACGAGTTATTGTCGGGTCCTTTTGGATTGTAAAGAATGTTTTGATTTCGATTGAAGTGTAGCCTTGGCGGTTGATAATTATTCTGATAACTATTTTCCAGCCTTTGGATCATGTAGACAACATTCTCACGTAGTTTCATCGTTTGTTCAATGTGACAGTCTTTCATTAAGTGTGGTCCACCGTATTGCTCACAACTGATTCGTATTGCGTGAATATCTTTATTCATCTTTTCCATTCGTCTCTCGAAAGCATCTATTTTTGTGGAAACGGAATCAAAGTTATGGCTAGAATCGGCTCTAGCCGCTTTAGATGAACGATATATATCTTTCTCTTGGTGCCACTCATGAGAGTGGGAGGCTGTGTTATCAATAATTTTGTAAGCTTCAGTTGCGGTTTCTTCATAATGGAATCACCAGCTGTTATGTCGATGTCTTTTCGTGTAGCAACGTTGACACATTGGTAGAATATTTGTACTATTTGATAAGTGTCTAAACCGTGTTGAGGACATCCTCTCAACAACTTTCCAAATCTTGTCCACGCCTCATATAGAGTTTCATTTGACTTTTGTGTGAACGTAACAATTTCTCCTTGAAGTCTCACGGCTTTAGATGCCGGAAAGAATCTTTTAAGAAATTTCTCAACTAAAACATCCCATGTGTCAATCGCCCCTTCAGGTAACGATTCTAACCAATCTTTGGCTTCTCCCTTTAAAGTCCAGGGAAACAACATGAGATAGATCTGTTCATCCTCAACTTCTCGGATTTTGAATAGTGTACATATCCTATTAAACGTACGAAGATGTTCGTTTGGATATTCCTTCGGCGCACCACTATATTGGCATTGATTAGTTACCATGTGTAGGATTTGTCCTTTGATTTCATAATCTGGCGCATTAATGTCTGGCTTAATAATGGCGTGACCTTGGCCCGTGCGTGTGGCTCTCATTCGGTCTTCCATACTTAGAGGTTCCAGATTTTCCATAATTGAATTTGTTGAATACGAATCACTAGAAGATTCTGATTTAATGGTTTGTGGTTCAGGAGGAATGATTAGTGGTTCTGGATCTTGGAATTGTCCCTGAATATTCTTCGGATTCTCAATTGTGAGGTCGGGTTCAAAAGATGGATTATCGGAAATTTGAGTTGGAGTTCTTGGTCGACTAGATGATGATTCTTAAGAAAAATCAACGGCGACAATATTGGCTAGATGTCTTGATCGAGTTATAGGTGGTGAACGTATGAAAGGTGGTGAACGTTTTACTCGGTGCATTCACTGAATATCCTATTAGTTTTTAAAAGGAAAGAAAAATTATATAAGTTATCCAATTAATAAACTTTTCTGATTTTGCCCACGTTTCGAATAGCCAAAAGATGCAGCAGAGGGGCTGGATTCGTTTGGTCTCAATATAATTGAGTACTGTTTGGCTCCAATAACCCGGTCCACGTACAAATCCAACTATTACTACGAACCAGAAAATTTTGATGTCTATCAATTTCACCACTTAAAATAAATTTTCGTAATTTTGAGAAATTTAGATAAGAAGTAGAATAAAAATCTTATCCTAAAACTAGAATAGCGAGAAATAAGAAAGAAAAAAAAACGCGTCGAAAAAGGTCGAAAAATAAAAGGTCGAAAAATAGGCGTCGAAAAATAAAAATAAGAAAGTAGCGCGAAAAACGGCGTCGCAAAATTCTAAAGCACAGAAATCTTAGTCTAAGGAATAAGCACTTAAGGGATTTTACGGCAAACCTAAAAATTCTAGAAATAAAAATAACTATGGCAAAACTAAACTTAATACTAAAAATTGTAATTAGAGTCTAAAAATCTAAAGGTAATAAAAAAAAACTTTTATTTTTTAATTTTTTTTTATATTTCGTTTTTTAAGGATTTTAAATTTTTTTTTAAAAAATTTTTTTTTTTAAAACTTTTTTTTAAAAAAAAAAATTTTTTCTAAAAAAACGATTTTGTTTACAATTTTTTTTTTAAAATGAATTTTTTTTTTTTTTAAAAAACGATTTTTTACACATTTTTTTTAAAAAGGAATTAATAATTTTTTTATTATTATTATTTTTTTTTAAAACTTTTTTTTAACTCATTTACTATTCATGAATAGTAAATGAAAAGAAATTAATTAATTTAATATTCACATGAAAGCGACATGATAGAAATTATTAATTGCAAGTTACATAATATACCCCTGAAATATTTAATAAATACGACTTTTTAAAACTTTTAAAACTTTTACGATTCAAAATAGTAAAGGAAAGAAATTAATTAATTTACTATTCACATGAAAGCGACATTATAGAAATTATTAATTATAAGTTACATAATATACTCCTGAAATATTTAATAAATACGACTTTTTAAAACTTTTAAAACTTTTACGTATCAAATTTGATTCTAAAATATTATTATATTATTATATTTTATTTCAATATTATTATATTATTATATTTATTAAATTATTATATTTAAATTAATATCTTTAATCAATCAAAAACTAAAAAAAAAAACTTAAATACCCCGTGAAAACACAAAAAGTGTCCCCGAAATTATTTTTTTTATAACTATATTTTTACAGATATAAATTAAAAATATAACGTTTTAGCGCTCCCCGGCAGGGCGCCAAAAACTTGATGATGTAGCGTGAGGGTACGAAATAGTATTATTTTTACTAGGAAATACTACAAAATATGACACAAGTTTTATTAATTTACGGATGGGATATACCTAAACCTTGCTACAACACTATAGACAGTGTACCTAATCGTAGAGTAGTGTAGTTTTTTAGTAAGTCCGGTTCGTTCCACAGGGAGCTAGTGATTACGTACTATTGATGTGTGAAATCGCGTCTATTATTTATAATGGGAAAAACCGGTTTAAAGATTTACTACACACTAACGGGCAGTGTACCCGATCGTGCAATAGTATAAAGTTGGTAAATCCAAGATCGTTCCAAGGACAGTTTAGACGTGAAAATTAAGATTGTAACTAATGAATTAAACTAAGTTAAATCTAGAAAATTGAATTACGAGATAATTTGTTTGGTTGGCTATTTAACGATTAGCCAAAATCAAAGATAGCTTTAATTAATAACAAGATTGAACAATATTTTTGGTGTTTTCAGTTTTAAGCTTTAAAGCAAACAAACGAGTAAAATAAGATAGTTGTAAACAATAAAGAAAACGAATGCTTGTCTAGACCTTTTTCACCTAGTATTGGATGCATTTAGATTAAGCCCCAGTTATTATCTAACTTATGTGAATTATCTAGTCGGTTCACCTGGAATTCCTCAGTGCAAACACTTCAATTAAGATTACACGACACGGAATTCCCCGTAGCCTAAGACCTCCTAATTTTGACTAAACAGTTCAACTGAGATGAAGACTCAAATCACAATCACACCAACTCTCGTTGTGCATAATTCACCCCTATTTCGTCTAGCCTTTTGAATTCAATTTACTCTCATCTCCGAGTAAGCAAACAATCAATTAAGATAAACCAATTGTAAATTAATGCACTAAATTAATGAACTCTCGTCCTATCAAACAAGTACACAACCAATTGAATCGAAGAGTCTAGCTTCAATAAGAATGGTTCTTTAATTCAAACATCAAATCATCATAAATTAATCAAACAACTGATAAGTAGCATCCAATACATAGGTTATTAAATCTAGACAAACATTAAAGGACTTAGCCAATAATCATGGCAACAATAAAAATCACAAATAAAGTAATAGAGAAATTCATTGTTTATGACAAGAGATTAACCTAATCAATGATTGAATCCTGAAAGATAAACGAATCGAGACTTGTTTCCGGAATGATTGATACCTTAGAATGACCTTGGAAATCCCCAAAAATCACCTAAGTTCGTCAAAAAGCTGCTGGAATTCGTCTGGATACGATAATGATAAATTAGGGTAATTTTCGGGCTTTAAATAGGTGAAATTCTGAACCCGGTTAAGACACTGCGCGGCGCGCCCTTACTCGCGCGGCGCGCCAAATAACTGATGAGCCGAAATCTGTCTTTTAAAAACGCTCGAACTGTATTTTATGTGTAATGGCGCGGCGCGCCACCTTTTGGAGCGGCGCTTGTAGTGACCCGAACTTTTCCATGTTTATATATATTAATTGAGATTGATATTTACATGATTAAATGTTTCCAACATGTTAAGCAATCAAACTTGTTAAGACTTGATTAATTGAAATATGTTTCATATAGACAATTGACCACCCAAGTTGACCGGTGATTCACGAACGTTAAAACTTGTAAAAACTATATGATGACATATATATGGATATATATATAGTTAACATGATACTATGATAAGTAAACATATCATTAAGTATGTTAACAATGAACTACATATGTAAAAACAAGACTACTAACTTAATGATTTTTAAACGAGACATATATGTAACGATTATCGTTGTAAAGACATTTAATGTATATATATCATATTAAGAGATATTCATACATGATAATATCATGATAATATAATAATTTAAAATCTCATTTGATATTATAAACATTGGGTTAACAACATTTAACAAGATCGTTAACCTAAAGATTTCAAAACAACACTTACATGTAACGACTAACGATGACTTAACGACTCAGTTAAAATGTATATACATGTAGTGTTTTAATATGTATTTATACACTTTTTAAAGACTTCAATACACTTATCAAAATACTTCTACTTAACAAAAATTCTTACAATTACATCCTCGTTCAGTTTCATCAACAATTCTACTCGTATGCACCCGTATTCGTACTCGTACAATACACAGCTTTTAGATGTATGTACTATTGGTATATACACTCCAATGATCAGCTCTTAGCAGCCCATGTGAGTCACCTAACACATGTGGGAACCATCATTTGGCAACTAGCATGAAATATCTCATAAAATTACAAAAATATGAGTAATCATTCATGACTTATTTACATGAAAACAAAATTACATATCCTTTATATCTAATCCATACACCAACGACCAAAAACACCTACAAACACTTTCATTCTTCAATTTTCTTCATCTAATTGATCTCTCTCAAGTTCTATCTTCAAGTTCTAAGTGTTCTTCATAAATTCCAAAAGTTCTAGTTTCATAAAATCAAGAATACTTTCAAGTTTGCTAACTCACTTCCAATCTTGTAAGGTGATCATCCAACCTCAAGAAATCTTTGTTTCTTACAGTAGGTTATCATTCTAATACAAGGTAATAATCATATTCAAACTTTGGTTCAATTTCTATAACTATAACAATCTTATTTCAAGTGATGATCTTACTTGAACTTGTTTTCGTGTCATGATTCTGCTTCAAGAACTTCAAGCCATCCAAGGATCCATTGAAGCTAGATCCACTTTTCTCTTTTCCAGTAGGTTTATTCAAGGAACTTAAGGTAGTAATGATGTTCATAACATCATTCGATTCTTACATATAAAGCTATCTTATTCGAAGGTTTAAACTTGTAATCACTAGAACATAGTTTAGTTAATTCTAAACTTGTTCGCAAATAAAAGTTAATCCTTCTAACTTGACTTTTAAAATCAACTAAACACATGTTCTATATCTATATGATATGCTAACTTAATGATTTAAAACCTGGAAACACGAAAAACACCGTAAAACCGGATTTACGCCGTCGTAGTAACACCGCGGGCTGTTTTGGGTTAGTTAATTAAAAACTATGATAAACCTTGATTTAAAAGTTGTTATTCTGGGAAAATGATTTTTATTATGAACATGAAACTATATCCAAAAATTATGGTTAAACTCAAAGTGGAAGTATGTTTTCTAAAATGGTCATCTAGACGTCGTTCTTTCGACTGAAATGACTACCTTTACAAAAACGACTTGTAACTTATTTTTCCGACTATAAACCTATACTTTTTATGTTTAGATTCATAAAATAGAGTTCAATATGAAACCATAGCAATTTGATTCACTCAAAACGGATTTAAAATGAAGAAGTTATGGGTAAAACAAGATTGGATAATTTTTCTCATTTTAGCTACGTGAAAATTGGTAACAAATCTATTCCAACCATAACTTAATCAACTTGTATTGTATATTATGTAATCTTGAGATACCATAGACACGTATACAATGTTTCGACCTATCATGTCGACACATCTATATATATTTCGGAACAACCATAGACACTCTATATGTGAATGTTGGAGTTAGCTATACAGGGTTGAGGTTGATTCCAAAATATATATAGTTTGAGTTGTGATCAATACTGAGATACATATACACTGGGTCGTGGATTGATTCAAGATAATATTTATCGATTTATTTCTGTACATCTAACTGTGGACAACTAGTTGTTGGTTACTAACGAGGACAGCTGACTTAATAAACTTAAAGCATCAAAATATATTAAAAGTGTTGTAAATATATTTTGAACATACTTTGATATATATGTATATATTGTTATAGGTTCGTGAATCAACCAGTGGCCAAGTCTTACTTCCCGACGAAGTAAAAATCTGTGAAAGTGAGTTATAGTCCCACTTTTAAAATCTAATATTTTTGGGATGAGAATACATGCAGGTTTTATAAATGATTTACAAAATAGACACAAGTACGTGAAACTACATTCTATGGTTGAATTATCGAAATCGAATATGCCCCTTTTTATTAAGTCTGGTAATCTAAGAATTAGGGAACAGATACCCTAATTGACGCGAATCCTAAAGATAGATCTATTGGGTCTAACAAACCCCATCCAAAGTACCGGATGCTTTAGTACTTCGAAATTTATATCATATCCGAAGGGTGTCCCGGGATGATGGGGATATTCTTATATATGCATCTTGTTAATGTCGGTTACCAGGTGTTCACCATATGAATGATTTTTATCTCTATGTATGGGATGTGTATTGAAATATGAAATCTTGTGGTCTATTGTTACGATTTGATATATATAGGTTAAACCTATAACTCACCAACATTTTTGTTGACGTTTAAAGCATGTTTATTCTCAGGTGAATATTAAGAGATTCCGCTGTTGCATACTTAAATAAGGACAAGATTTGGAGTCCATGTTTGTATGATATTGTTTAAAAACTGCATTCAAGAAACTGATTTCGATGTAACATATTTGTATTGTAAACCATTATGTAATGGTCGTGTGTAAACAGGATATTTTAGATTATCATTATTTGATAATCTACGTAAAGCTTTTTAAATCTTTATTTATGAAATAAAGGTTATGGTTTGTTTTAAAAATGAATGCAGTCTTTGAAAAACGTCTCATATAGAGGTCAAAACCTCGCAACGAAATCAATTAATATGGAACGTTTTTAATCAATAAGAACGGGACATTTCAGTTGGTATCCGAGCGTTGGTCTTAGAGAACCAGAATTTTGCATTAGTGTGTCTTATCGAGTTTGTTAGAATGCATTAGTGAGTCTGGACTTCGACCGTGTTTACTTGAAAAATGATTGCTTAACAAATTTTGTTGGAAACTATATATTTTTAACATGTGAATATTATGTGATATATTAATCTCTTAACGCGTTTGATATTATGTGATAGATGTCTACCTCTAGAACAAGTCCCATTGACTCACCTAATAATAATGAAGAGTCAAATGTAAATTGGAATGATTCGTGGACTGATTCACAAGTTCCCGAAGAGGAACCGGAAGAAGAGTCAGAACCGGAAGAAGAATCGGAACCGGAAGAAGAATCGGAACCGGATGAAGAAATAGAACCGTTGGGGGAAATAATAAAACGATTAAGTAAAATAAAATCCTCAACCAACCGACCAAGGTTAATTATGGTCAATGGTGTTTCCGCCAAGGAAGCAAAATATTGGGAGGATTACCAATTCTCCGATGAATCGGATTCCGACGAGAATTTCGATGATGTTATAGAAATTACCCCAACTGAATTTAAAAAGGAAAAAGAAAATAATAAGGGAAAGGGCATAAAAATAGAGAAATCTAATTCCAACCCCGATGAACTTTATATGTATCGTCAACCCCCGAAGTCCTTAAGTTGTAAGAATGACCCGGGAACCTCTAAACCACCAGGTTTTTCTAAACCAATGTGGATAACGACGGCTCATATTAGGGGAACATCATATATCCCTAGAAATTTGGCAAAACGAACCAAAACCGAAGAAGAAGAAATAAGCGAGTCGGAATAAGATAGTTGTATTCGTGTGGTGTAATATAGTGTGCTTATGCTTTATGATATATGTAAAAATTGCTTGTATTAATAAGTATTTTTTTTATGAATCTAACTCTTGTCTATTTTACAGTATAAAAACACAAAATGGATAGACAACCCAATATTTTAAGAGACCTACCCGGAGACATGATTGATGAAATCTTGTCTAGAGTCGGTCAGAATTCTTCGGCACAACTATTTAAGGCGAGATCAGTTTGTAAGACATTCGAAGAACGTTCCAAGAATGCCTTGGTTTATAAAAGGCTTTCGTTCGAAAGATGGGGGATATCACATTGGGAAATCCATAAGTTACGATGTGTTTACTTTAACGCATATATTGCGGGGAACCCAAATGCTATTTTACGCAATGGGTTAAGAAATTATTTTGACTCAATATATCCGAATATTGGACTTCGTGATTTAGAAAAAGCTGCTAACATGCAACATAAAGAAGCATGTTATGCTTACGGATTAGTAATGTTCGCTTCTCACCAAAGTGAGAACAAGAACATCGGGCTACAACTATTAAACAAAACGTTTCCACAAGTGACGGAGTCGGTAATTGGGGTAAGAAATGAGGTTTTTAGATTGTTACGGGACTGTTGGACATTACGTAACCCTCGTCCCTTTGACGACGTTACAACACGCTGTCTTATCAACGGCCATAACGGTTATGTTCCACAAGACTAAGGATAGGAAGTAGTCCTAGTAAAACCAGAATGCATGACTTGTTTCTGGACGTATGAATTACGTGTCTTTATTGCCTTTGCTGAACGACTTGTGTACTAGCTAGAATTATCTTCACAACTATCTTGTATCAAAGTTATTGTGTGCTTTATTTCATGCTTTATGTAAAATAAGCGGTATTGTAAGTTTGTAAAATATTGTATAAAAGTTTGAACGCGAAATATTATTATAATCAGTTTTTCATATAGAATTGTAGTAGTTGAATTGTATATTAGCTACTAAGTATGAACTTAACGGGTAGGTACTACCCGAATTTAAACTTATAAAAAGCTAATATGAAGAAAAAGCTTTTATAAATGAGTTCATATTATGCTACGAAATACTATTAACTACTCTTAATATTCTGTATGATTAACTTGTTCCATTTGACTATTTTGAAGGAAATGGCACCGACTACTCGACACACCGTGAATATGAATGAAGAGGAATTCCGTACTTTTCTAGCTTCAAACATAGCCGCAGTACAGGCTGCGCTACATACCAATAATAACCTTGGATCTAGCAGTACAGGAAATCGTGTAGGATGCACCTACAAAGAATTCACTGCCTGCAAACCTTTGGAATTTGATGGAACCGAAGGACCGATCGGATTGAAACGGTGGACCGAGAAGGTCGAATCGGTGTTTGCCATAAGTAAGTGTACTGAAGAGGACAAAGTGAAGTACGCTACGCATACCTTCATAGGTTCTGCGTTAACATGGTGGAATACCTATCTAGAGCAAGTGGGACAAGACGATGCGTATGCACTACCGTGGTCAGCATTCAAGCACTTGATGAACGAGAAGTACCGTCCCAGAACCGAGGTCAATAAGCTCAAGACAGAACTTAGAGGGTTACGAACCCAAGGATTTGATATTACCACGTACGAAAGACGATTCACAGAATTGTGCCTATTGTGTCCGGGAGCATTCGAAGATGAGGAAGAGAAGATCGACGCATTTGTGAAAGGATTACCGGAAAGAATCCAAGAAGATATAAGTTCACACGAGCCCGCCTCCATACAACAGGCATGTAGAATGGCTCACAAACTAGTGAACCAGATTGAAGAAAGAATTAAAGAACAGACTGCTGAAGAGGCCAATGTGAAGCAAGTCAAAAGAAAGTGGGAGGAAAACGGTGATAAGAATCACCAATACAACAACAACAGCAATTACAACAATAATCGCAACAATTATCCCAACAATCGCAACATCAATCGCAACTACAACAAACGGCCCAACAACAACAACAACAACAATAACAACAACAACTACAACAATCATCCCAACAACAATAACAACCGCAACAACAACAACAATCAGAAGCAGCTATGCCAAAGGTGTGAAAAGTATCACTCGGGGTTCTGCACCAAATTTTGCAACAAGTGTAAAAGAAATGGTCATAGCGCGGCGAAGTGTGAGGTCTATGGACCAGGGGTTAACAGAACGAAAGGAACAAATGGTGTCGGAACGAGTAATGGCGGAGCAAGTAGTGTCGGAGCAAGTTATGCCAATGTAGTTTGTTATAAATGTGGAAAACCGGGCCACATTATTAGAAATTGCCCGAACCAGGAGAACACGAATGGACAAGGCCGCGGAAGAGTTTTCAATATTAATGCGGCAGAGGCACAAGAAGACCCAGAGCTTGTTACGGGTACGTTTCTTATTGACAATAAATCTGCTTACGTTTTATTTGATTCGGGTGCGAATAGAAGCTATATGAGTAGAGATTTTTATGCTAAATTAAGTTGTCCATTGACACCTTTGGATAGTAAATTTTTACTCGAATTAGCAAATGGTAAATTAATTTCAGCAGATAATATATGTCGGAATCGAGAAATTAAACTGGTTAGCGAAACATTTAAGATTGATTTGATACCAGTAGAGTTAGGGAGTTTTGATGTGATAATCGGTATGGACTGGTTGAAAGAAGTGAAAGCAGAGATCGTTTGTTACAAAAATGCAATTCGCATTATACGAGAAAAAGGAAAACCCTTAATGGTGTACGGAGAAAAGGGCAACACGAAGCTACATCTTATTAGTAATTTGAAGGCACAAAAACTAATAAGAAAAGGTTGCTATGCTGTTCTAGCACACGTCGAGAAAGTACAAACTGAAGAATAGAGCATCAATGATGTTCCCGTCGCAAAAGAATTTCCCGATGTATTTCCGAAAGAATTACCGGGATTACCCCCACATCGATCCGTTGAATTTCAAATAGATCTTGTACCAGGAGCTGCACCAATAGCTCGTGCTCCTTACAGACTCGCACCCAGCGAGATGAAAGAACTGCAAAGCCAATTACAAGAACTTTTAGAGCGTGGTTTCATTCGACCAAGCACATCACCGTGGGGAGCTCCTGTTTTGTTTGTCAAGAAGAAAGATGGTACATTCAGGTTGTGTATCGACTACCGAGAGTTGAACAAACTTACCATCAAGAACCGCTACCCACTACCGAGAATCGACGACTTATTTGATCAACTACAAGGCTCGTCTGTTTATTCAAAGATTGACTTACGTTCCGGGTATCATCAAATGCGGGTGAAAGAAGATGATATTCCAAAGACTGCTTTCAGAACGCGTTACGGTCATTACAAGTTTATGGTCATGCCGTTTGGTTTAACTAATGCACCAGCTGTGTTCATGGACCTTATGAACCGAGTGTGTGGACCATACCTTGACAAGTTTGTCATTGTTTTCATTGATGACATACGTATTTACTCAAAGAATGACCAAGAACACGGTGAACATTTGAGAAAGGTGTTAGAAGTATTGAGGAAGGAAGAATTGTACGCTAAGTTTTCAAAGTGTGCATTTTGGTTGGAAGAAGTTCAATTCCTCGGTCACATAGTGAACAAAGAAGGTATTAAGGTGGATCCGGCAAAGATAGAAACTGTTGAAAAGTGGGAAACCCCGAAAACTCCGAAACACATACGCCAGTTTTTAGGACTAGCTGGTTACTACAGAAGGTTCATCCAAGACTTTTCCAGAATAGCAAAACCCTTGACTGCATTAACGCATAAAGGGAAGAAATTTGAATGGAAGGATGAACAAGAGAAAGCGTTTCAGTTATTGAAGAAAAAGCTAACTACGGCACCTATATTGTCATTGCCTGAAGGGAATGATGATTTTGTGATTTATTGTGACGCATCAAAGCAAGGTCTCGGTTGTGTATTAATGCAACGAACGAAGGTGATTGCTTATGCGTCTAGACAATTGAAGATTCACGAGCAAAATTATACGACGCATGATTTGGAATTAGGCGCGGTTGTTTTTGCATTAAAGACTTGGAGGCACTACTTATATGGTGTCAAAAGTATTATATATACCGACCACAAAAGTATTCAACACATATTTAATCAGAAACAACTGAATATGAGGCAGCGTAGGTGGATTGAATTATTGAATGATTACGACTTTGAGATTCGTTACCACCCGGGGAAGGCAAATGTGGTAGCCGATGCCTTGAGCAGGAAGGACAGAGAACCCATTCGAGTAAAATCTATGAATATAATGATTCATAATAACCTTACTACTCAAATAAAGGAGGCGCAACAAGGAGTTTTAAAAAAGGGAAATTTAAAGGATGAAATACCCAAAGGATCGGAGAAGCATCTTAATATTCGGGAAGACGGAACCCGGTATAGGGCTGAAAGGATTTGGGTACCAAAATTTGGAGATATGAGAGAAATGGTACTTAGAGAAGCTCATAAAACCAGATACTCAATACATCCTGGAACGGGGAAGATGTACAAGGATCTCAAGAAACATTTTTGGTGGCCGGGTATGAAAGCTGATGTTGCTAAATACGTAGGAGAATGTTTGATGTGTTCTAAGGTCAAAGCTGAGCATCAGAAACCATCAGGTCTACTTCAACAACCCGAAATCCCGGAATGGAAATGGGAAAACATTACCATGGATTTCATCACTAAATTGCCAAGGACTGCAAGTGGTTTTGATACTATTTGGGTAATAGTTGATCGTCTCACCAAATCAGCACACTTCCTACCAATAAGAGAAGATGACAAGATGGAGAAGTTAGCACGACTGTATTTGAAGGAAGTCGTCTCCAGACATGGAATACCAATCTCTATTATCTCTGATAGGGATGGCAGATTTATTTCAAGATTCTGGCAGACATTACAGCAAGCATTAGAAACTCGTCTAGACATGAGTACTGCCTATCATCCACAAACTGATGGGCAGAGCGAAAGGACGATACAAACGCTTGAAGACATGCTACGAACATGTGTTATTGATTTCGGAAACAGTTGGGATCGACATCTACCGTTAGCAGAATTTTCCTACAACAACAGCTACCATTCAAGCATTGAGATGGCGCCGTTTGAAGCACTTTATGGTAGAAAGTGCAGGTCTCCGATTTGTTAGAGTGAAGTGGGGGATAGACAGATTACGGGTCCGGAGATTATACAAGAAACTACCGAGAAGATCATCCAAATTCAACAACGGTTGAAAACTGCCCAAAGTCGTCAAAAGAGCTACGCTGACATTAAAAGAAAAGATATAGAATTTGAAATTGGAGAGATGGTCATGCTTAAAGTTTCACCTTGGAAAGGCGTTGTTCGATTTGGTAAACGAGGGAAATTAAATCCAAGGTATATTGGACCATTCAAGATTATTGATCGTGTCGGACCAGTAGCTTACCGACTTGAGTTACCTCAACAACTCGCGGCTGTACATAACACTTTTCACGTCTCGAATTTGAAGAAATGTTTTGCTAAAGAAGATCTCACTATTCCGTTAGATGAAATCCAAATCAACTAAAAACTTCAATTCATCGAAGAACCCGTCGAAATAATGGATCGTGAGGTTAAAAGACTTAAGCGAAACAAGATACCAATTGTTAAGGTTCGATGGAATGCTCGTAGAGGACCCGAGTTCAACTGAGAGCGTGAAGATCAGATGAAGAAGAAATACCCGCATCTATTTCCAGAAGATTCGTCAACACCTTCAACAGCTTAAAATTTCGGGACGAAATTTATTTAACGGGTAGGTACTGTAGTGACCCGAACTTTTCCATGTTTATATATATTAATTGAGATTGATATTTACATGATTAAATGTTTCCAACATGTTAAGCAATCAAACTTGTTAAGACTTGATTAATTGAAATATGTTTCATATAGACAATTGACCACCCAAGTTGACCGGTGATTCACGAACGTTAAAACTTGTAAAAACTATATGATGACATATATATGGATATATATATAGTTAACATGATACTATGATAAGTAAACATATCATTAAGTATATTAACAATGAACTACATATGTAAAAACAAGACTACTAACTTAATGATTTTTAAACGAGACATATATGTAACGATTATCGTTGTAAAGACATTTAATGTATATATATCATATTAAGAGATATTCATACATGATAATATCATGACAATATAATAATTTAAAATCTCATTTGATATTATAAACATTGGGTTAACAACATTTAACAAGATCGTTAACCTAAAGATTTCAAAACAACACTTACATGTAACGACTAACGATGACTTAACGACTCAGTTAAAATGTATATACATGTAGTGTTTTAATATGTATTTATACACTTTTTAAAGACTTCAATACACTTATCAAAATACTTCTACTTAACAAAAATGCCTACAATTACATCCTCGTTCAGTTTCATCAACAATTCTACTCGTATGCACCCGTATTCGTACTCGTACAATACACAGCTTTTATATGTATGTACTATTGGTATTTACACTCCAATGATCAGCTCTTAGCAGCCCATGTGAGTCACCTAACACATGTGGGAACCATCATTTGGCAACTAGCATGAAATATCTCATAAAATTACAAAAATATGAGTAATCATTCATGACTTATTTACATGAAAACAAAATTACATATCCTTTATATCTAATCCATACACCAACGACCAAAAACACCTACAAACACTTTCATTCTTCAATTTTCTTCATCTAATTGATCTCTCTCAAGTTCTATCTTCAAGTTCTAAGTGTTCTTCATAAATTCCAAAAGTTCTAGTTTCATAAAATCAAGAATACTTTCAAGTTTTCTAACTCACTTCCAATCTTGTAAGGTGATCATCCAACCTCAAGAAATCTTTGTTTCTTACAGTAGGTTATCATTCTAATACAAGGTAATAATCATATTCAAACTTTGGTTCAATTTCTATAACTATAAAAATCTTATTTCAAGTGATGATCTTACTTGAACTTGTTTTCGTGTCATGATTCTGCTTCAAGAACTTCAAGCCATCCAAGGATCCATTGAAGCTAGATCCACTTTTCTCTTTTCCAGTAGGTTTATTCAAGGAACTTAAGGTAGTAATGATGTTCATAACATCATTCGATTCTTACATATAAAGCTATCTTATTCGAAGGTTTAAACTTGTAATCACTAGAACATAGTTTAGTTAATTCTAAACTTGTTCGCAAATAAAAGTTAATCCTTCTAACTTGACTTTTAAAATCAACTAAACACATGTTCTATATCTATATGATATGCTAACTTAATGATTTAAAACCTGGAAACACGAAAAACACCGTAAAACCGGATTTACGCCGTCGTAGTAACACCGCGGGCTGTTTTGGGTTAGTTAATTAAAAACTATGATAAACCTTGATTTAAAAGTTGTTATTCTGGGAAAATGATTTTTATTATGAAAATGAAACTATATCCAAAAATTATGGTTAAATTCAAAGTGGAAGTATGTTTTCTAAAATGGTCATCTAGACGTCGTTCTTTCGACTGAAATGACTACCTTTACAAAAACGACTTGTAACTTATTTTTCCGACTATAAACCTATACTTTTTATATTTAGATTCATAAAATATAGTTCAATATGAAACCATAGCAATTTGATTCACTCAAAACGGATTTAAAATGAAGAAGTTATGGGTAAAACAAGATTGGATAATTTTTCTCATTTTAGCTACGTGAAAATTGGTAACAAATCTATTCCAACCATAACTTAATCAACTTGTATTGTATATTATGTAATCTTGAGATACCATAGATACGTATACAATGTTTTGACCTATCATGTCGACACATCTATATATATTTCGGAACAACCATAGACACTCTATATGTGAATGTTAGAGTTAGCTATACAGGGTTGAGGTTGATTCCAAAATATATATAGTTTGAGTTGTGATCAATACTGAGATACATATACACTGGGTCGTGGATTGATTCAAGATAATATTTATCGATTTATTTCTGTACATCTAACTGTGGACAACTAGTTGTAGGTTACTAACGAGGACAGCTGACTTAATAAACTTAAAGCATCAAAATATATTAAAAGTGTTGTAAATATATTTTGAACATACTTTGATATATATGTATATATTGTTATAGGTTCGTGAATCAACCAGTGGCCAAGTCTTACTTCCCGACGAAGTAAAAATCTGTGAAAGTGAGTTATAGTCCCACTTTTAAAATCTAATATTTTTGGGATGAGAATACATGCAGGTTTTATAAATGATTTACAAAATAGACACAAGTACGTGAAACTACATTCTATGGTTGAATTATCGAAATCGAATATGCCCCTTTTTATTAAGTCTGGTAATCTAAGAATTAGGGAACAGATAACCTAATTGACGTGAATCCTAAAGATAGATCTATTGGGTCTAACAAACCCCATCCAAAGTACCGGATGCTTTAGTACTTCGAAATTTATATCATATCCGAAGGGTGTCCCGGGATGATGGGGATATTCTTATATATGCATCTTGTTAATGTCAGTTACCAGGTGTTCACCATATGAATGATTTTTATCTCTATGTATGGGATGTGTATTGAAATATGAAATCTTGTGGTCTATTGTTACGATTTGATATATATAGGTTAAACCTATAACTCACCAACATTTTTGTTGACGTTTAAAGCATGTTTATTCTCAGGTGAATATTAAGAGCTTCCGCTGTTGCATACTAAAATAAGGACAAGATTTGGAGTCCATGTTTGTATGATATTGTGTAAAAACTGCATTCAAGAAACTGATTTTGATGTAACATATTTGTATTGTAAACCATTATGTAATGGTCGTGTGTAAACAGAATATTTTAGATTATCATTATTTGATAATCTACGTAAAGCTTTTTAAATCTTTATTTATGAAATAAAGGTTATGGTTTGTTTTAAAAATGAATGCAGTCTTTGAAAAACGTCTTATATAGAGGTCAAAACCTCGCAACGAAATCAATTAATATGGAACGTTTTTAATCAATAAGAACGGGACATTTCAGCGCTCCATATCACTTTTTCTGAAATGAGCTGAAAAACTTAATACAAACACCAAAACTCGAATCGGACCAAACCCTTTCACTCGTTTACATCGAAAATCACCCAAAACCATCAAATAACTTCAAAATTAACCTCCTTGGTCTTGGAACTCAAACTTTTCACAACTTTCACCGAAATAATTCCAAATCGTATCCAAAAGGACCAAAATGTACCCGATATCGCTAAGGAAAATGCGTATAAAATATGCGATATCAAACAACCCCACACTAGAGTTTTGCTTGTCCTCAAGAAAATAAACTCGATAATAATCTTCTACCATATAATAATGTCTTCAAACATGCATGTAGAACCAAACGAACGAGAAACCAAACAAGCAACTAGCGTGGGCACGATTTGGAATAAATAACAACCATGGTTCCCACTTGCATTCCCCCGATGTAACTTCCCAACCGCAAACAATACGAACGAATATAGTAACCAAAATAATCTCGATAACGTACCGTAATGATGAAATAGAGAATCTCGAATCATAACATAAGTCTTCAATGGAACCGGGAATCAAGTGGGAACCGAGCACCAGAGATATAACAATCGAACATGTGTGCCAAGAGTACGCACGAGCTACCCCGCAATTGGTCAAGCCAAGCCTCCCACAGTACCTAACATCGCGAGATGTCGGTAGAAAATAATGTGCTTAGGAGGATACACATTACGTCCGGATATCATCGACAATTATAAGGTAATCATCTAATCCGTTAAGTCAATCATAAAGATTGAAGTTCATCAGGCTTAAAAGCTGATATCTTACCTTTCCGGAGGTTATCCACTGAGAATCTGATCAATCACTGACATTTTGTGTATCATGGTGCGCTTCCCATTTGGCTAGCAAATCTCCCTCATTAAGATAAGCTTCGACTACCAGTTTTCATGTTTGACGTTGAGGCCTGGTAGATTTCCAGTCGATTTTAGCAATGACTTTTCAAGACTTTTCGTCACCCTACAACTGGTCTGGACTACAACTTCTGAAATGAATCAGCAAGTGTGTCGTTCGGGAGACTTGACTCCCTTAAGGATGGAATGGATACATCCTATGTGGTTATGTTAGGTGGTCGGGCGCATCATTGTCCTTGTTAGGAGAAACAATGAAGACCGCCCTGTTTTAAGTTTTTGATCTAGCGCATGGCCCGGTTTTGACCACACGATCCAATCACCGTTCATACGGTTGACACCCGTTTTTGTACAAGTGACCTACGTATGAACTGTTATGTTTATGTAGGATTTCACATTCAAAATAATGAACATGTTTTGAAAGTTCAAGACTTTCTCCTCTAACAGTACCTCATCGTGAAATGATGGGTAATGAAATGGCACGCTTAAGAGGTATACGTACCAAGTAGAACGGTCGGAAGACTTTACTTCCTTAATGAGTGGATCTGAGTCACTAGGAAGTGCCAATCTGTTTCAATTGACACTGGTTTTGAAACAACTTTCGGAAGACTTTACTCCCGATAAATCCTGAAAACCTTCGGGTTCCATAGCTTTTGGCTATGGGTTGTGTTGTCTAAGCAAACATAAGCACGTAGCTATTGCTCCTAAAAAGGACAGCACTGGTGAAGCTCAAGGCTCCTCTTCCCACAGTATCACATCATTAAATGATGCAATAATAAAATGATATAGTTTCGGAAGTCTACTATACCAAGTAACCAAAAATTTTTGATCTGGCACGTGATTCGGTCACAATCACGCTATGCAATCACCGCTCTCTCACGGTTTACACCCGTTTTGGTACAGGTGACCTACTATTGAGTTCTTTGAACTAGTAGGATTTCATGTTCAATGGAAATGAACATGTGGAACACTTTTGGCTTCTCCAAATTCACAAAATAAAAATACCAAGCCAAATCTTAAACAAGGGTTTTGGTCGAATTTTTAACTATTTTTCTATTTTTTTTTTCTTTTTCGCTAACTAATTTTTTCATTTTTTTTTTTTTGTTTTTTTTCTCTAAATTTTTCGAAATTTTTTTTTACGACCAAAACCCCGTGAAACGTCAAGTCTTTTAGATATCAAAACCAAAATAATGATGATTCTATTAACAACCAACCCGAGAGATTTTACATCCCCCACCCCACACTTGAGATCAAGTAATGTCCCTATTACTTGAGATAAAAAAAATGGATTAAAATCGAAAGGGTAAGAAAAATAAAAACTTATCGAGCTTAACCACTAATCGTGGAATGACAGTGACAGATGGCGCTGAACTGACTGCCAGCATAAGAACATCGTCCATTCCCGATCCTCACACCAATATCATCACTCAAGTAGTTTTGCTGAACTTAATGCCAGACTTGAAAATAAATTTGTTTCACCAACATACCTAAGAAAAGAAAAACACACGAACTACATAAATGGGACAAGGTGGCACCACCCGGTACCGAAACGCCTTGTCCCTAAATAAATCCACAGTACATAAGCAAAATAAAAAAAAATTATCCAAGTACAAACCAACGAAACGGAAATAGTTTAAAACAAATTACAACATAACCATGCGCAACAATCAATCACTTCCTGGCCAAAAATCTCTGGTAGGGTCCCACTTCACACCATACGTATCCTGACAAGCTTGGTACGGGTCATATGAAGGATCCGGTCTCGGAGGAGTAACGGACGTATAATCGGGAATGGTAGTTTGCGTCGGAATATACGCCTCCGGGTTATGACGCATCTGACGCTGAATTTGTCGCTGATGGATCTCCCACTGATTGTGGGCCCTAATTCCCCTAACATCGTACTCAACCCTGTCAACACGCTCTCCCAAATGTCCCAACTATGTTCCAAACTGTCCTAGTGTTGTGTTAATCGACCCATAATTTTGTTGGTGCCAAGTCATCAAATCCTCATTATGCCTACGCTGCTCTGCCAACATCCGCTGATTATGCTCCACCTGAGCATCATATGCTGACCTGCTGTCCCTGTACTCTAAATGAAGACCGTCCACACTGTTCACCAAAGAATTCCAACTCTCTTCACCCATTGACCACGTACCCTGTACGTTCGCACCACTCGAGCCCCCAGCCTCATACGTGGATCGACTAGCTCCACGTCCACGTCCTCGACCTGCACCGTCACCTGGCTGTTGCTGTTGCTCTTCATCAGACCACAAAACCCATCCTGCTAGACCACGACGGATAAACTCAGCCTTAGAGAAAAACAGAATATTGGTGGGTATCGCCTCAACTCCCACCACATCACATCGACTCGTCGGGACCGAAAACGCCCGAGCTAACCTAGTAACAAAATGCCCACCTAACAATGGGCGTTCCGTGCGGTTGTCCATTCCAATTTCCTGCAACCATACCCCTAACATACATGGGACATCGATCGGCTCCCTCAGTTTAATTTGTTGTAGGATCCAAAGATCCCTTCGCTGAATTTTGTTTGCGTTTCTCCTTGCCATAAACATAGTAGCTATCATATTAAAAATTATTCGATCCTCGGGAAGTCTAAGCATCGACTGAACACTTCGACTCGAACTAAACGGACCAGCACTAGCAGTTGCCACAGTTGGCCAATAATCACTTTCACTGAAAACTTGCTCCCCAAACACTCTGCAATTCATCAAATGCCACCTCAAATCATTATCAGTCAACTCAGGATATAGATCTAATGCCCGAGCCGACTCAATCTTAGACATACGACGCTCTAACCCGCCAAGCCTAAACGATAAGAAATCTGCCTCGGTCGGAGAGACTCGAGGTCGACAACTAACAGTTGAGAAAAAATCTATAGTTATCTGCTCATAAATATCCTCATTAATCTCAAATAACCTTTCATAAGGTCTCAACTCATTGCCCGCATAGACTACCCACAAGTAACGGCGCAACTCCCGAACAATATTAGGACCCGCTGATGAAAGATGCGTCCAATCTAAATAATAAGTTCGCTCAATCGGACGAGCGCTATTTGTGGTGAACCTTTCCTCCAAATCCTCATTATTCAAGATATGAGATAACCATAATTCAGGATTATTCGGTGGTTGCCTTGGTTGTTCCTGGGATCCTCTTGATCTCTACATTCATGAAACAAGTAAAGAAAACAAAACAACAAACTCAAAAGTTAATGTTAGTCATAATAATAGACACCAAGTACCATTCACAACCAAATCATGTTTCATGTCAATCCACTTTTGAAAACAATCTCCAAGTTAACAAATAATACTTAAAAAAAAAAAAAACAAAAAACATGTCAAAAACTACACTCTCAACCAAACCATATTATCCCTTAAAACAAAACAACTCATGAACCATAATCATACATCAACATAACCCAAAACATGACAAACATGATTACTTATCACCCATTTAGATTCTAACAATCCAATAAACTTCATCATGTTTGCAACTTTTACCAATTCCAACAACCATTAACAAAATCTTCATCACAATTCAAAATCATATGTTTAATCCTCACTAGCATGGCATTACACATAATTAGAACAATATAGCTCAAGTCATTCAAAACAATTTGACCCGCCCATATGGACACAACCCCACACTAGCTCAAAAACACATGAACAATTCAAGAACTACCACACCTTCAAGCAAATATCCCCTTTCTCACTTACAAAATTCGGATTTTTAAACCTACAAACCCTAGGTTCATGTTAAACTTTCCAAAAACACAAAATTAATCATGAAATCAAAACATACAATGATAATCCAACAAAACCCATGACTAATTGAATCACATAACCCCAAATTAAAGCAACCCCACACTAATTCATCATGATACTCAAAAATTAAACAAACAATTACACATAATAAGATGAAATTAGTTAGAAAGAAACAAATTCGGACCTTGGTGGGAGCCATTCTTGAAAGATTGAAGTTAATTGAAACAAGAAATCAAAGTTTTGAGATTTAGGGTTTTGAAAATCAAAGTGTTTGTAAGTGTTAAAGAGATGTTATGAATGAAAAGAATAAAAGGAATTAGGGTAAATACAGCTACCAACCCGTTTCTAATTGTGTGGATGTAAAAATTCGGGTTTGATTTTAATTAAAAGAAAAAAAACAGCTGGTCGACAGGAAATGGCGCGGCGCGCAGGGTATCCGCGCGGCGCTGCAAAGTGTCGCGCGGCGCTCCGATTAACTGAAAAATCATGTCGAGCTTTTTTCAATATCTGGTACATCAGGGGCCTCAAAATGGCGCGGCGCGCCATGATCTGGAGCGGCGCTCCATATGCTGGTACACCAGAATTTTGTATTTCTAAACCTTTACATCCCATTTTCTCAACCTAAAACCACCAAACTAACCCCAACAAAAATCCAAGCATGATTATATTGCACATATTGTCAAACAAACACAAAAATATACAAACTCTACAACAATGGTTTTAACCATGATTATTACGCGTTGTTAGAGGTAAAGATGAGTTTAATCTCATCGTCCACCTCTTGCGGTCTATCGACATAGTGTTTTAACCGATGACGGTTAACCTTGAACTCTTCCCCTTTCAAATTCACCAAATCAACCGCCCCATGAGAATAAACCTTTCGAACAACAAAAGGTCCCGACCATTTAGATTTTAACTTCCCGGGAAACAAACGAAACCTCGAATTGAAAAGAAGCACACGATCCCCTTCCTTAAATTCTTTAGGATCCTTCAAGCGACTATCGTGCCACTTCTTCGTTCTTTCCTTACTAATCAATGAGTTCTCATACGCATCGAGCCTTAGCTCTTCTAACTCATTCAATTGACTCAACCGAAGGCGACCCGCCTCCTTAAGATCAAGATTGCTCGTTTTTAGAGCGCAATAAGCTTTGTGTTCAATCTCCACCGGAAGATGACACGCTTTGCCATAAAGTAACCGAAAAGGAGTGGTTCCGGTTCCCGTTTTGTACGCCGTTCTAAATGCCCATAAGGCTTCATCGAGCTTAAACGACCACTCCTTAGGATTAGAACCAATAGTTTTCTCAAGAATCCTCTTTAAAGCTCGGTTGGTGTTTTCGATTTGCCCATTCGTTTGAGGATGGTAGGATGTCGAAACTTTATGGGTTACCCCATACCGTTTCAACACCTTTTCGAGTTGGGCATTACAAAAGTGAGTTCCCCGATCACTAATTAAAGCTTTCGGGGAACCAAACCGAGAAAAGAGTTGCTTTAGGAACGAAACTACGACCCGTGCATCATTGGTGGGCAAAGCTTGTGCTTCAACCCATTTTGAAACATAATCGATAGCAACAAGAATGTAGAGCTTATTATTCGACTTCGGAAACGGGCCCATGAAATTAATCCCCCAAATATCAAAAACCTCACAAACTTGAATGACATTTTGAGGCATCTCGTCGCGTTGGGTGATTTGGCCCGCCCGTTGACAAGCATCGCACGATTTACAAATCCGGTGGGCATCCTTGAAGATAGTAGGCCAATAAAACCCGGCCTCAAAGACTTTCCGCCCCGTAACTTGGGGACCATAATGCCCACCTGTCGGACCATGATGACATTGGACAAGAATGCGTTCGCATTCTTCTCCGGAAACACACCGGCGGATCATTCCATCGAAACACCGCCTAAAGAGATAAGGGTCCTCCCAAAAATAATACTTAAGGTCACTAAAGAACTTCTTACGTTTATGATGTGACCAACCCTTCTCTAAGAATCCACCAACTAGATAATTCGCAAAATCAACGAACCAAGGGTCTTCACACTCCTCCACCTTCATGAGATATTCATCGGGGAAATCATCATGAATAGAAGTCTCATCGAGAACCTCACGGGAGGGGTTCTCAAGACGTGAAAGGTGATCGGCCGCTAAATTCTCGGCACCCTTTTTATCCCGAATTTCTACATCGAATTCTTGCAAAAGCAATACCCAACGTATCAATCTCGGTTTAGCATCGGGTTTAGAGAGCAAATGCTTAAGGGCCGAGTGATCCGTATACACGACCGTCTTTGCTAGTATGAGATACGCACAAAATTTGTCAAAAGAGAAAACAATTGCTAGGAGTTCCTTTTCGGTGGTGGTATAATTTAATTGCGCCCCTTGCAATGTCTTACTAGCATAGTAAATGGGCTGAAAATGTTTACCAACACGTTGCCCCAAGACGGATCCGATTGCAAAGTCACTAGCATCACACATAAGTTCGAATGGCATAGACCAATCCGGACTAATAAGGATAGGTGAATTAGTGAGCTTTGCTTTAAGAAGATTGAAAGCTTTATGACACTCCTCCGAGAAAACAAACGGAGCGTCCTTTTCAAGAAGTTTATTTAAGGGCGTGGCAATTTTGGAAAAATCCTTGATAAACCGCCGGTAAAACCCGGCGTGCCCAAGAAAACTTCGAACACCTTTAACATCGGTAGGGGCTTTAAGCCCGGCGATAACATTGATTTTCGCCTTATCTACCTCAATTACAACTTTAGAAATCTTGTGCCCGAGAACGATGCCCTCACGAACCATAAAGTGGCATTTCTCCCAGTTGAGCACAAGACTGGCTTTTTCGCACCGAATCAACATACGCTCAAGATTAAGAAGACATGACTCGAAGGTGTCTCCTTAGACTGAAAGGTCGTCCATAAACACCTCCATGCAGTCTTCGATCATATCATGGAAAATCGCCACCATACACCTTTGAAAGGTAGCAGGGGCGTTACATAAACCGAACGGCATACGCCGATAAGAGAATGTGCCATACGGGCACGTGAACGTGGTTTTCTCTTGGTCTTCGGGTGCAATAGGGATTTGGAAATATCCCGAAAAACCATCAAGAAAACAATAGAAACTTTTTCCCGCCAACCTCTCCAACATTTGTGAAATGTCCCGTTCTTATTGATTAAAAACGTTCCATATTAATTGATTTCGTTGCGAGGTTTTGACCTCTATATGAGACGTTTTTCAAAGACTGCATTCATTTTTAAAACAAACCATAACCTTTATTTCATAAATAAAGGTTTAAAAAGCTTTACGTAGATTATCAAATAATGATAATCTAAAATATCCTGTTTACACACGACCATTACATAATGGTTTACAATACAAATATGTTACAACAAAATAAGTTTCTTGAATGCAGTTTTTACACAATATCATACAAGCATGGACTCCAAATCTCGTCCTTATTTAAGTATGCGACAGCGGATGCTGTTAATAATCACCTGAGAATAAACATGCTTAAAACGTCAACAAAAATGTTGGTGAGTTATAGGTTTAACCTATATATATCAAATCATAATAATAGACCACAAGATTTCATATTTCAATACACATCCCATACATAGAGATAAAAATCATTCATATGGTGAACACCTGGTAACCGACATTAACAAGATGCATATATAAGAATATCCCCATCATTCCGGGACACCCTTCGGATATGATATAAATTTTGAAGTACTAAAGCATCCGGTACTTTGGATGGGGTTTGTTAGGCCCAATAGATCTATCTTTAGGATTCGCGTCAATTAGGGTGTCTGTTCCCTAATTCTTAGATTACCAGACTTATTAAAAAGGGGCATATTCGATTTCGATAATTCAACCATAGAATGTAGTTTTACGTACTTGTGTCTATTTTGTAAATCATTTATAAAACCTGCATGTATTCTCATCCCAAAAATATTAGATTTTAAAAGTGGGACTATAACTCACTTTCACAGATTTTTACTTCGTCGGGAAGTAAGACTTGGCCACTGGTTGATTCATGAACCTATAACAATATATACATATATATCAAAGTATGTTCAAAATATATTTACAACACTTTTAATATATTTTGATGTTTTAAGTTTTTTAAGTCAGCTGTCCTCGTTAGTAACCTACAACTAGTTGTCCACAGTTAGATGTACAGAAATAAATCGATAAATATTATCTTGAATCAATCCACGACCCAGTGTATACGTATCTCAGTATTGATCACAACTCAAACTATATATATTTTGGAATCAACCTCAACCCTGTATAGCTAACTCCAACATTCACATATAGAGTGTCTATGGTTGTTCCGAAATATATATAGATGTGTCGACATGATAGGTCGAAATATTGTATACGTGTCTATGGTATCTCAAGATTACATAATATACAATACAAGTTGATTAAGTTATGGTTGGAATAGATTTGTTACCAATTTTCACGTAGCTAAAATGAGAAAAATTATCCAATCTTGTTTTACCCATAACTTCTTCATTTTAAATCCATTTTGAGTGAATCAAATTGCTATGGTTTCATATTGAACTCTATTTTATGAATCTAAACAGAAAAAGTATAGGTTTGTAGTCGGAAAAATAAGTTACAAGTCGTTTTTGTAAAGGTAGTCATTTCAGTCGAAAGAACGACGTCTAGATGACCATTTTAGAAAACATACTTCCACTTTGAGTTTAACCATAATTTTTCGATATAGTTTCATGTTCATAATAAAAATCATTTTCTCAGAATAACAACTTTTAAATCAAAGTTTATCATAGTTTTTAATTAACTAACTCAAAACAGCCCGCGGTGTTACTACGACGGCGTAAATCTGGTTTTACGGTGTTTTTCGTGTTTCCAGGTTTTAAATCATTAAGTTAGCATATCATATAGATATAGAACATGTGTTTAGTTGATTTTAAAAGTCAAGTTAGAAGGATTAACTTTTGTTTGCGAACAAGTTTAGAATTAACTAAACTATGTTCTAGTGATTACAAGTTTAAACCTTCGAATAAGATAGCTTTATATGTATGAATTGAATGATGTTATGAACATCATTACTACCTTAAGTTCCTTGGATAAACCTACTGGAAAAGAGAAAAATGGATCTAGCTTCAACGGATCCTTGGATGGCTCGAAGTTCTTGAAGCAGAATCATGACACGAAAACAAGTTCAAGTAAGATCATCACTTGAAATAAGATTGTTATAGTTATAGAAATTGAACCAAAGTTTGAATATGATTATTACCTTGTATTAGAATGATAACCTACTGTAAGAAACAAAGATTTCTTGAGGTTGGATGATCACCTTACAAGATTGGAAGTGAGCTAGCAAGCTTGAAAGTATTCTTGATTTTATGTAACAAGAACTTGTAGAATATATGAAGAACACTTAGAACTTGAAGATAGAACTTGAGAGAGATCAATTAGATGAATAAAATTGAAGAATGAAAGTGTTTGTAAGTGTTTTTGGTCGTTGTTGTATGGATTAGATATAAAGGATATGTAATTTTGTTTTCATGTAAATAAGTCATGAATGATTACTCATATTTTTGTAATTTTATGAGATATTTCATGCTAGTTGCCAAATAATGGTTCCCACATGTGTTAGGTGACTCACATGGGCTGCTAAGAGCTGATCATTGGAGTGTATATACCAATATTACATACATCTAAAAGCAATGTATTGTACGAGTACGAATACAGGTGCATACGAGTAGAATTGTTGATGAAACTGAACGAGAATGTAATTGTAAGCATTTTTGTTAAGTAGAAGTATTTTGATAAGTGTCTTGAAGTCTTTCAAAAGTGTATGAATACATATTAAAACACTACATGTATATACATTTTAACTGAGTCGTTAAGTCATCGTTAGTCGTTACATGTAAATGTTGTTTTGAAACCTTTAGGTTAACGATCTTGTTGAATGTTGTTAACCCAATGTTTATAATATCAAATGAGATTTTAAATTATTATATTATCATGATATTATCATGTATGAATATCTCTTAATATGATATATATACATTAAATGTCTTTACAACGAAAATCGTTACATATATGTCTCGTTTAAAAATCATTAAGTTAGTAGTCTTGTTTTTACATATGTAGTTCATTGTTAATATACTTAATGATATGTTTACTTAACATAGTATCATGTTAACTATATATATATCCATATATATATGTCATCATATAGTTTTTACAAGTTTTAACGTTCGTGAATCACCGGTCAACTTGGGTGGTCAATTGTCTATATGAAACAAATTTCAATTAATCAAGTCTTAACAAATTTGATTGCTTAACATGTTGGAAACATTTAATCATGTAAATATCAATCTCAATTAATATATATAAACATGGAAAAGTTCGGGTCACTACAGTTTGATCGATGAAGGGTAGGGGAAAATGGTCCTTTCGGGTGGCATCATTTAATTTTCGATAGTCAATGCACACCCGCCATCCCGTGACAGTCCTGGTAGAAATTAATTCATTCTTTTCGTTTGTGATCACGGTCATGCCACCCTTTTTGGGCACACATTGAACCGGACTCACCCAAGGACTGTCAGAGATAGGATAAATAAGACCTGCATCAAGGAGTTTAACAATCTCCTTTTTAACCACTTCCTGCATATGTGGGTTTAGTCGCCTTTGTCGTTGCACACACGGTTTGAAGTTATCTTCCATTAGGATTTTGTGTGTACAATAAGAGGGACTAATACCCTTAATATCCTGAATTTTCCATGCAATAGCCGGTTTGTGGGCTTTTAACATGGAGACAAGTTTAGAATTTTGACTTACCAAAAGATCGGAAGCAATAATCACCGGGAGTTTAGACTCCTCCCCAAGAAAAGCATACTGCAAATTATCCGGGAGTGGTTTCAACTCTAATTCAGGAGCCTCTTCAATTGAAGTTTTGCTCCTGTATGCATTTGCTCTCTCCAACTTCTCATGCTCTTCTTCGGTTGGCTCATAACCTTCAGCCATTAGGGTGGTCATCAAATCCACCTCATCTAACACATCCCCTTCATCACTTGCTATTTCACATTCCCCTGTTCCCTGCAATTCTGGAAACTCCTGCAAAAACTCAACATGTGTGTCCACGGTTTGCAAAAAAAACAAGTGTCATCTAGGTAACCGGGGTATTTTAATGCCTTATCAATAGCAAAGGACACCTTTTGGTCACCTATTCTAAAGGTCAACTGTTGGCCATAAACATTAATTAGACATCTAGCGGTATTCAAAAATGGCCTTCCCAAAATGAGTGGAATCCTCTCATCGACTTCCATGTCTAGAACTACAAAGTCGGCGGGGAAAACTAATGTCCCGGTCTTAACTAGCATGTTCTCTATAATCCCACGAGGGTATTTAATAGAGTGGTCCGCTAGTTGTATGGCCATACGAGTGGGTCTAAGTTCCCCAGGTGCTAGTTTAAGGTAAATGGAGTAGGGCATTAAATTAATACTAGCACCCAAATCCGCCAATGCCCGCATACAAGCAAGATCCCCCAATAAACAAGGAATAGTAAAACAACCCGGATCTTCCAACTTCTCAGGAAGTTGGTTTGTCACCACCGCTGTACATGCTGCATTTAACGTCACGGATGAAACACTTTCCATCTTCTTTCGGTTGGTAAGCAAATCCTTCATGAACCGAGCATACTTGGGAATCCCCGCAATAACATCAATGAAAGGTAAGTTGACATTCACTTTCTTGATCAACTCCATGAACTTTGATTTTTCCGCCTCTAACTTCTCTAACCTCTGTTTTCTCGGGTATGGGAGCGGTGGTTGATACTCCTTAGCTACCGGTTTAGCAGCAACCTTTACCAGTATATTTTCAACTTCCTCAATCACCTGTTCCGGCTCCTTATCCCCCACCGGTTCACTATCTTTAACCAATGGAACTCGCAAATCATACTCAGCAGGTTTCTTTGGTGGATCATATGCTATACCACTTCGGGTGGTGATAGCATTAACGTGCCCATTTTTCGGGTTAGCATCCGTGTTACTTGGTAACTCCCCCGGTTTTCTCTCATTCCTCTGATTAGCAAGTTGACCAATCTGTTGTTCCAAATTATCAATCGCGGCTTGTTGATTCCAGAACATTTGATCATTCTTCTCATTATTCTGAGTAACAGTAGTAACAAGCTGAGTTTGAGATATCACAAGCTTTTCGATCATAGCTTCAAGATTCGACTTTTTCTCTTCAGCTTGGGGCTTTTGAAAATACCCAGGAGCTTGTTGCTGAAATCCTCCACCCGGCGAATTCTGATAATTACTGTTACTACCTCCCTGACGACCTTGAGGATTGTAGGGATTATTAAAATTGCGGTTGAACTGAGCGCGCCCTTGAAACTGATTATTATTTTGCTGACTGATGTACGCTATCTCTTCCTTTTGACCTATCGTTAACCCCGCATCACAATCTTTAGCTACATGTAAACCCCCACAATACTCACAACCAACCTTCATACCATGAATATCCTTATTCATCTTCTCTAAATTTCTACCAAAAGAATCCAACTTAGCACTGATAGACCCAAAATCATCATACGCACCAGTGGTCTCGGTTCTCTTAACTGAAGCTGAATGGGATGACTCATGATCTTGATGCCATTCGTGAGAGTAAGCAGCTTGCTTTTCAATTATCTCTAACGCCTCTTCTTCGGTCTTATCCATTAACGTACCACCTGCTGCTTGATCAATACTCTAACGAGTTGGAATGTCACAACCTTTGTAGAAAATCTGAACCTTTTGTAAATCATTCAACCCATGTTGCGGACACGAGCGTAACAAAGTAGCAAAACGGTCCCAAGCATCAAATAATGTCTCACTGCTCTTTTGTCTAAATTGTGAAATTTCTGCTTGAAGTCTAGCAGCTCGAGATGCAGGGAAAAACTTCGACAAAAACTTATCCTCCAAAGTCTCCCAAGAGGTAATCGTGCCCTCTGGTTGCTTATCTAACCATCTCTTAGCTTCTCCCTTAAGAGTCCAAGGGAAAAGCCTTATCTTGATTAAAGTATCGGCAACCTCATGTAGCTTAAACAAATTGCAAACATCATTAAAATTACGAAGATGCTCGTTAGCATCCTCAGTATCCTTGCCATAAAATCGGCAATCAGAAGAAATCAAATTCAGGATCGGCCCTGTAATTTGAAAAGGCTGAGTGATGTCTGGTTGAGTAATCGAATTGCCTTGGCCCCCTCGTGTGGCCTTCAACTTTTGTGCCATAGTCTGAGGACGAGGTGGTTGTTCTTGGTCAGCCATATCTTCAGTCTCGAAAAGATCTAAGGAAATATAAGATTCTTCTTCTTCTCTAATTTCAGGTGGTGTATCGGGCACCACAGTTTCAGAACTACTTCCCAAATTAATTATATTAGCACTTGAAGAAAAAGATGAATCCACTGTAGACTGTTGTTCGTGACTTAACGCTCTGAATAACTCTCTTTCGGGTTCTGCAAATGGTTGAAAAATCGGAGAATTAGAAGAACGCGTATGTGGCATGCACTACCTGTTACCTGCGAAATCACCACTAACAACCAATTAAACGTACCAATTCAACTTGAGAATAACGAAAAGAAATAATAATCTATAACTAAAACTAAACTAAGAACAATTAGATAGCAATCTTAATCTTCGACACAACTGTCCCCGGCAGCGGCGCCAAAAACTTGATGTGTGAAATCGCGTCTATTATTTATAATGGGAAAAACCGGTTTAAAGATTTACTACACACTAACGGGCAGTGTACCCGATCGTGCAATAGTATAAAGTTGGTAAATCCAAGATCGTTCCAAGGACAGTTTAGACGTGAAAATTAAGATTGTAACTAATGAATTAAACTAAGTTAAATCTAGAAAATTGAATTACGAGATAATTTGTTTGGTTGGCTATTTAACGATTAGCCAAAATCAAAGATAGCTTTAATTAATAACAAGATTGAACAATATTTTTAGTGTTTTCAGTTTTAAGCTTTAAAGCAAACAAACGAGTAAAATAAGATAGTTGTAAACAATAAAGAAAACGAATGCTTGTCTAGACCTTTTTCACCTAGTATTGGATGCATTTAGATTAAGCCCCAGTTATTATCTAACTTATGTGAATTATCTAGTCGGTTCACCTAGAATTCCCCAGTGCAAACACTTCAATTAAGATTACACGACACGGAATTCCCCGTAGCCTAAGACCTCCTAATTGTGACTAAACAGTTCAACTGAGATGAAGACTCAAATCACAATCACACCAACTCTCGTTGTGCATAATTCACCCCTATTTCGTCTAGCCTTTTGAATTCAATTTACTCTCATCTTCGAGTAAGCAAACAATCAATTAAGACAAACCAATTGTAAATTAATGCACTAAATTAATGAACTCTCGTCCTATCAAACAAGTACACAACCAATTGAATCGAAGAGTCTAGCTTCAATAAGAATGGTTCTTTAATTCAAACATCAAATCATCATAAATTAATCAAACAACTGATAAGTAGCATCCAATACATAGGTTATTAAATCTAGACAAACATTAAAGGACTTAGCCAATAATCATGGCAACAATAAAAATCACAAATAAAGTAATAGAGAAATTCATTGTTTATGACAAGAGATTAACCTAATCAATGATTGAATCCTGAAAGATAAACGAATCGAGACTTGTTTCCGGAATGATTGATACCTTAGAATGACCTTGAAAATCCCCAAAAATCACCTAAGTTCGTCAAAAAGCTGGTGGAATTCGTCTGGATACGATAATGATCAATTAGGGTAATTTTCGGGCTTTTAATAGGTGAAATTCTGAACCCGGTTAAGACACTGCGCGGCGCGCCCTTACTCGCGCGGCGCGCCATCACCTCGCGCGGCGCGCCAAATAACTGATGAGTCGAAATTTGTCTTTTAAAAATGCTCGAACTGTATTTTATGTGTAATGGCGCGGCGCGCCACCTTTTGGAGCGGCGCTCCATATCACTTTTGCTGAAATGAGCTGAAAAACTTAATACAAACACCAAAACTCGAATCGGACCAAACCCTTTCACTCGTTTACATCGAAAATCACCCAAAACCATCAAATAACTTCAAAATTAACCTCCTTGGTCTTGGAACTCAAACTTTTCACAACTTTCACCGAAATAATTCCAAATCGTATCCAAAAGGACCAAAATGTACCCGATATCGCTAAGGAAAATGCGTATAAAATATGCGATATCAACTATATTTTTATAAAACTATATTTATATAAATATATATATATAAGTAGTAATATTATTATAAAAGGGGGGTTTTTACCGTTTAATGACCGGTTTGTCGATTTTATATTTTTAAGCGTAAAGATAAATGACAATAATTAAAGTGCGTAAAATAAATAAATGACGATAAATAAAATAACAATAAATAAAATTGTGATAGAATATGAAATAAAAGGATTATGCTTATTTAAACTTTCGTAATCATGATGTTTGACGTTTTGATTTTAATTAATTGTTACTCGGGTTAATTGTCCTTTGTCCTGGTTTATTTGATACCTATCTGGTTTTTGTCCATAATAGTCCATCGGTCATAAATATAAAGTGTGAGTGTCCTCGTCAAATTACCCTTATATCCGAAGTCAAATATTCCAACTAATTAAGGATTTAAACTGTGACGCAGTTATCACTTCTGTCAACAATTACACCAGTAATCATTGTATGTAATCCACCCCTGTTTTGATTAGATATGAATATTAATTTACTCACTTGATCAGTTTGAATAATCAATTACCCAACCCGAATAATTAATTAAATGATTATAATAGATTCCAAAAGAACGTCACTAAATAGGACAACCATAATCATTATTAATTATTAGGTTAATTAATTTGAAGATAGGTTCGACAGACTCCAATGAGTTGTCACTCAATTAGACAATACCCCCCATCTATTAATAGTCAATAGTCCAATTTCCACAAGTGTCGGTCTTTTGCCCAAACCTTAATTATGGTACAAAGTTCAGTAACCCCGTCTTAATATTTTAGCCCAACATCACGATTACTTCGGCTCAAATAAGCATAATAATAACTTAGTTACGAGACATTAAATTAAAAAGGAAGAACATAGCTTACAGTGATGATTAATCGCGTAGCGTTGCACGGACAGAATTTCGACTTAAAACCCGTAAAATATTTCTTACAATAACCCAACTAAACCATAACTTTATTATTAAAATTAACTTATATTAAAATTATAATATAAATATATATTACATATTACAGAAGAGAGAAAGAAATATGAAGAAAGGTGTACATAAATCGATCAAATGAATTGCCTTTTATAGGCAAATATTGAATTGAAATTTTCACTTATGACCCCTTAACTATGCTCAATTAACAACTTTTTATTATTTATTATTATTCTTATTATGAATTATTTAAATATTATATTATATTCTTGTGCATAGTTGACTTGTACTTTCAGCTCCGTTGCGTCGAGCGTTGATAGTTGGCTCGGGTACCGGTTCCGGATTTTCGAACGTCCTTTCGTATAATTTAATATCTTGTACTTTTCGTTTTGTAACTTGTACTCTTGTCATTTTTAGACGTTTCTCATCAATAAATTGAACCTTTTGAATTGTATCTTGTACATTTGAGCTTTTTGGACGTTTGTGTCTTCAAATCTTCGTTTTCGCCTTTTGTCTTCGCACTTATTTATTTAAACAATTACAATGAAAATATAATATAATTACATATGAAAACCTATTATTTAGAAGGGATATTGCTATGAAATATATGTTCCTTTTTAGCCTTATCAGCTATCTAGAAGAAGAAAATTGGCGCAATAACAAGGAGGACAAATAGGCCGGTTCACAACAAGTAGAGGCCTTGGTGGTGTCAGGAGGGAGATCAACGGAACGTGGCCCAAGTGGGATTCATATTCATGGTAAACCGAAGTCTAAAAAGAAGACCAATACATGCTACAATTGTGGCAAGAAAGGTCATCTGAAGAAGGATTGTCGGAGTTTAAATAACTCTAATCCTTAAGAAAATATCGCAAGCATTTCATAAGATGAGACTGCTTTGATTAGTGAAGCAATGGTAGCAAATGAAGGTAGAAATACATTTGTTGATGTCTGGTTATTTGACTCAGGGGCTACTTTTCACATGACCCCTAGAAGAGAATGGTTCAAACAATATGAATGTATCTCAGGAGGATCTGTATACAGTTGCAATGATCATGAACTAAAGATCATTGGAATTGGAGATATCATTCTGAAGATGCACGATGGTACAATTCGTACTATTCAAGGTGTACGACACGTAGAGGGTTTGAAGAAGAACTTATTGTCTTTAGGACAATTAGATGATCTTGGTTGTAAGTTGGAGATACAAGACAAGATCATGAAAATCAAGAAAGGCGCATTTGTACTTATGAAAGGAGAAAAGGTGGGTGCAAATTTATACATTTTGAAAGGCGAGACGGTACGGGAAGCAGAAGCATCAGTTGCTATAATTTCGGTGTCGCTTTTCTCAATAAGTGGTATCAAGAGCTAAGGTCTAATATCTAGTGTGTATTAATCTACTTATCGTATGCTCTGTGGTTGCCACGGGAGTGGATCGTCCACATCAGAAAATAAGTAAGATTAATTTCACTCGATAAAAGTTCTCGGGTACTATTTCTCGAAAAAATAGTATTGTCAAAAAGAAGATTGTGATTATAGCAATGTCTACGAAATTCGAAATTGAAAAGTTCAATGAGAGTAACTTCTCGTTATGGAAACTAAAGATGAAAGCTATCCTGGTCTTACAAAGGTATTGCTACCTTTCTGTGAGCATTGTGTAATCAGCAAGCAGCATCGCCTGAAGTTTAACGCATCAAATTCTAGAAGTAAATCGGTTCTAGAATTGGTTCACTCTGATGTGTGGCAAGCACCAGTTCAATCCCTAGGAGGAGAAAAGTATTTTGTATCATTATTGATGATTACACTAGGAGATGTTGGGTATACCCAATCAAGAGGAAGGCGGATGTGTTTGAAGTTTTCAAAGTTTACAAAGCGCGGGTTAAACTTGAATCTGGTAAAAAGATCAAGTGTTTAAGGATGGATAAGGGAGGAGAATACACTGGTGATGAATTTGATAAGTTCTGCAAACAAGAAGGTATCAAAAGGCAGTTCACGACGGCATACACTCCTCAACAAAACGGAGTGGCAGAGCAGATGAACGGGACCTTGTTAGATAGAACAAGGGCGATGTTGGCAACTGCAAGCTAGGAGAAATCATTCTGGGTAGAAGCAGTAAGTACTGCCTGTTACGTGATAAATCGGTCACCATCAACTGCAATTGAGTTGAAATTGCCGATAGAGATGTGGACTGGAAAACCAGTTAATTATTCTAACCTTTATGTATTTGGAAGTCCTGTGTACGCAATGTACAATTCTCAAGAAATAACAAAGTTAGATCCAAAGTCCAGAAAGTGTTTGTTCTTGGGGTATGCTGATGGAGTTAAGGGGTATTGTAACGACCCGACTTTTTCGACTTATATTTTTGTGCTCTATACTTTCACGAATCTGCGTATATGTTCGTACTAAGCTAGTTTATGCTCCGGGATCTTATTTCATGATTAATTACTCCCGTTAATACCTTACAACGTGCTATTAAGTGTTTAATCACTTAACTTGATCCCTGAATGCTTTTATGACCGTTAATGTCACTGACGTTTAAAGCGAGCTACGTACTTGGTACACGTTTAACTTTTGTCATAATTGGAATATTATGACTACGTAATACTAATTGTTATTTTCTAATGACAATTACTTGGCTTATTGGTTGATTAATTACGCTTAGTAATTCACTAATGCACACTAGTTAGACTTAATGGACTTTTTACCTTAATGGACTTAGGCCCACCCTACTCTAGCTAATGAACTTTTAAATTAGCCCAATTTTAATGGATTTATGACCCATTAAAATGTAAGACAAAAACCCATTAAGATCAGCCAACATACTAGCATTTTTGTTAACTATTACTACACATGTTGCATGAGATCCCAACAATAAGCACCACCTTTAGACCACCACCATGCAAAAAGCAAAAAGTTGTCCCCTTGTCCCCCCCCCCCCCCCAATACCTACGCCACCTAGCACCCTCCACCCCTATAAATACCAAGCCTCATTCACCCATTTCACACTTGATCTCATTCTCATTTTACACACACTTGCTCTCTAATTTTCTCTCTAGTCTTTCTCATACTAAAAATTTAAAGTTTTAAGTTTTCTTCTTCTTCTTTTTCTCTTCATAAAAACTACATCATCATCATCATCATCTAAAGATCAAGCTTTTTAGCTTTTTGATCTTGTTATATCTTGTAGATTCAAACTTTGATTTGAATCCTTCAAGAACATGAAAAATTCAAGCTTTCTAGCTTTGAATCTTCATTACTTTTGTTAGATCTAAGTTTTCTAGCTTATGATCACTTTATTTTGTTAAAAGATCAAAACTTGTGTTTATGATCTTCATGTAACTTGTAGATCTAGCTTTTTGCTTTAAGGATCTTCAAGAACATCAAAGATCCAAGCTTTCAAGCTTAGGGTTTCATTATTTTGTTGAAGATCTAAGCTTTTTAGTTTATGATCTCATTACTTTTACTAGATCTTAGCTTTCTAGCTTATGGTCTCATTAATCTTGTAAAGATCCAAGCTTTCTAGCTTAGGGTTTCTTAACACTTGAGATCTAAGTTATTATTGTAGATCTCACTTACTTAGAACTTTTTTATGATTTTTATGGTGATAAAAATCAAGTCTTCATCATCTCATATGATGAAGATGCATAAACTTGTATCAAAAGGACAAAGGTTGAAACTATATTGTGTTTATACAATAAAGAGACAACCTTGATGTTCAAAACTTGTAAAAAGTTAGCTTTTACTTTTAGTTGTGTGTTGATGGTTAAAACTTGGTCATAATAATGCTAAAACATCAAAGAGTTGTACACTTGAAGTTTATACGCATCAAGGATGAGAACCGTGATGACCATCAAGCACCAAGAAACCCACCGGAGCACTTGTTTTCTATTTTTTTCAAGGTCTGATTAGACTCCTGGGACCTCTGGAAAGTTGATTTTCATATTGTTCGGTTTGATTAGATGACTTTTCGTTCAAGACTCGCCTAAATCCGATATACGGTTTGGGATTTATAGCCTTCCGAAAATCACTACGCCTTCGTAACGACGTGCTGAATTTCTGACCTACTCGCGCTTGAACCGTCGCCACGGTCAAACGACATCGAGTTAGGATCTGAAAATTGGACAGCGGTAAGAGGACTCACAAACGGAGCCTTGGACACTGGCCGCGTGTCATTTCAGTTTGTATAGAGGTCGTAGCAGCTGTCCGAAGTCAGCCATTTGTTTCGATCTCTTTTCATGTAGAAAACTTACTTTATCTTTTACGTATGATGATGATGATGATGATGATACTTAAACTTAATTTATTCACTTTTAAACTTTTGGGGACAATTCACTGATTTAGTAACCATTGACTTAGGTTGAGGACCTTTTGGATCGACCAACTTACTTGTTTGGACAGACTTACTACTTGCATACTTTTCATATCGACTTTTACCGCAATTATCACTGTGAGTTATAGCTCCCTTTTACTTTAACTATTTTTGGGACTGAGAATACATGCGCTTTTTATATTTTACATACTAGACACGAGTACTTAAACTTTATATATGTGTGGGTGACATAACGGCACAAAGATTCCCCTTAGCTCGGTAACGTTTACCTATTGGTTTAAGAACCGGTATATTCGAATCTTAGATATGGATCCATAGGGTTTGACATCCCCACTCGGGCTAGTAACGCTAGCATTCAACGGGTGTTTAATACTTCGTAAACTGACGCACTTGCCAGGTTTACTTTTAGGAGGTGATATATTACTTGTTAAGTTAGTTACCGGGTGCCCACGGATAAGCATATACTTTATCATACCAATTTGAATTTGAATTACTGATTTGAAATGCTGGTTGAAGCACTGAAATCTCGTGATCTACATTACATTACTGATTACAAACAAACTATAGCTCACCAACATTCATGTTGACATTTTTAAGCATGTATTTCTCAGGTGCTTAGACATTGTTGCTTCCACTGTTAGACTTGCTGTTATAGTCTTGGTGTTATAGACTTGCTGTTACGGACTTGCTGTGTTAGACTTCCGTTGCATTACTTAGAGATGTCTCAATCATGGAACTTTTATTTTGCATTCGCAACTTATGTTACATTTGAACAATGGCTTTGAAATGACCTTTGTGTCACGTACTTATGTTAATGCTTTCTATTTGTAGAAACAAGTTATCTTTGTAAAATATTTGACGTTGGTAAAGACGTCACCTTTTCATGAATGCAAAACTTATTTTAAAACAGCATGTAGTATTGTACCATGTAATGGACCTGTTGTTGATGATCCGTACACGTTGATTTTGTATGGGGCCTCGCATTTGGTATCAGAGCATTGGTTGTAGGGAATTAGGTTGCATTAGTGAGTCTTGACCGAGTCTAGTAGGATTCGCTAATAGGACTAATCTACAACTTGCTCGTTTACTTGTTTCTGCATAACTGCTGTATGCTACTGCTTACTTTTACTGCTATATGATCTTGTTGTATGCTACTGCTTATTCTAACTATCGCATGCTACTATCTGCTTTTTGCATGATACTTCTGTTTAATACTGTTATTATTGTCATGCTATGTACTGCTGTAGACGATCTAGGCTGCTGTAGTTATTATGCCTGATTACGTTCTTGCTACATGTCTGCTATTCGCTGTACCGACTTGGAGAATTTATCTTTCCTAGTTCAGATGTTTTTCTGAACCCTCTTCCTACTTGTCTAACCCTAAGAACTAGTATTGTAATCCATCTATTACTATCGTTCCACCATCCCAGAGATCGAAACATTACTTCACGCAATCTAGGAAGAGTACCCCTCGGATTGCACGCCCACTAAAGTTGATCCTCGGAGGAGGAGATATGTGAGGACTTGTCGGAGTAACCGCACCTCCCCCCACCCCCGAGCTCACCCTAGTTAGCCACGTACAACGTATGAACATTAGAAGGTTGTTCAGTTTCCGCAAGTTGACCTATATCCCGTATGCTTTCATGACTGTCACTTATCTCTTTCATTCTTCACTACTACTCATCGTCACTTCTGGACTTAGGTCCCTAACACTCTTAGGCATTGGGGAAGTCGGGAGTACATCTCCTTCTACAAGGTCAGAGTGTCTTCTAGTGATGCTCAGCCATACCCAAAGACTTGGGAGTCGCCCCAAGACATATCGTATTACTACTTGCTACACGTACAACTCGATACGAGACCCAGATTGAATTTCTAGAAAGGAACCTAACGACATTACCTGAACCCGAACATTTTGAAGAAAATTTCAGGACATTTAGGCATTGATGCATGGCCTACGGAACCTACGCACCCACACCGAGAAATCGTGAGATTAATTATGTAGATTTTGTTTTAGCATAGATAAAGCACCGTTAGATGAAATTGAGTAGAACTTGAAGTGATCACATTACATTGACCACATGGAGTGATATTGGAATGGACGTACGATTTAGTACAATATAATGACTCCAGACCAGCGTGATTATATTGAAGTAAATCATGCAGAAGTTCCAATGTTACTACGTAAGGAATATGAAGTGATTCAAAGAAAATTTTGGTAGGAACCACTTGATTATACGCATTATGGTCTGTTATAGGTAGGGAAAGAATAACCACATAGCCCAGATACCGTACAAAAAGGGCCTTGATTTCAGAATTGATAACCCAAAAATTTGTTATAGATATAGACACCCTGGATGCTTAAGGAAAAAGTTCTCAAATAGGAAAAACTTTGGACTTACTTGCGGTAGAGCAATCGTTATCTCAGCTATGGAGACTCACATGGATCCTGGATATAGTTAGGGTACGATTCTTCACGACGTTTTATTTTCTTGAAGTTGTTTAATACTAGAGTGATAGGAACCTTATATCTAAGAACCTTAGTGTTATGACTAATAAGCCTTAAACAACCATGAGACTTAAGTATTCTATAGGACAAGCAAATGGTAAGCTGGCAGAGATAGAGGAATAATTTAAGGTAGTACCTTAAAATTAACAGGTGGGTCATTTAGAGATGACCTCATATCAACAAAACTTGGAAGTTTTAAAGTAGTAGTGTAAAGGATTAGTTACCTACGCACAAGCAGATATTATTTGAGAAGATTGATAGAATTTTTCACGGTAGTATAATAAGATTTGGTTGGAATAAACCTTAAGACTAACCTAACACCAATCAATTTGGGAAGCTTGATGCAATAGTTGGAATGGACTTTAGGATTAACCTAATACTCATCAAGTTAGGAAACTTTGATGAAATAGTTGGAACGGACTGGCTTTCAAGGATAAAAGTGAAAGTTATTTATAGTGAGAAGATTATTCGTATACCTCGCGAGAATGGTGAGCCATTAATAGTTTACGGGGAGAGGAATAGCCCGAAGCCGAAAACCAAAAACCATCTGGGTTACTTCAACAGCCCGAAATCCCACAATGGAAATGGGAACGAATAACAATGGATTTCATCACGAAGCTACCGAAAACAATAGGCGGTTATGACACTATCTGGGTTATCGTTGACCGCCTCACCAAATCTGCTCACTTTCTAGCCATGAAAGAAACCGATGTAATCGACAAACTTGCACAATGATACATATAGGGAATTGTATTCCGTCACTTCAGCGATTCAAATTCTATATTAAAGACTACCCAAAAATCTTATTTGATACTCATTCTTACGCGACTCTAAATCCTAACTTATTTCGAGAGATTTCTTATTTGATGATAATTACACCATCATCCTTCTTACTTCGATATTAGTCATACCAGTTCAAAATTTTCCAAAATCAATGGGTAGTTAATTCTCATCCTCACACTCTCCCATTCGTATCTCACTTATAAGCAACAGCTTCACACTTAAGCATTTTTGGTCAAAAGACTTATGCCCAACTAATAGTCATCGACCACATGTAAATTCAATAGTTTTCATTACCTCATAACATTGTTGCTCAAATATCACCCGAAATTTTCAAAAATCTTTTACTCGATCCTCATCAATTTTTTCCAACTTGTAACCTCCGAAATATGAAAATTTTGCTTGCCAAAATTTTACACACACTATTTTACTGCGCGATCCTCTCAAAGTTTTATAAAAAAAAATAAATTTATTTCATTGCCATTCGTACAAATTTTAGAAATCGTATACGTTATATATAATAAAGTAAATAATTACTTATTTTTGACTAGTACATGTGAAATTTTACTTTCACTTTTACAAATCAATTCTTTTATTCAAAAGATATTTTACTTAGAATAGTACATGTTTACTAAGAACTTCGTTTCCTTTCTTACATTGTCACCTTAAACGATTTATATAAAATTTTCGTTGCTGGTTATATAAAATTTTTCGCGTTATTCATATCCAAGTCATCAGGAAGACTTTACAACTATCGAAATCGAGAGATTCATGTGTGTGTGTGTGATAAAGGCACTTACTGCCACGTCATACAGAGGCTTTGGGTATCCACTAACACTTAAACCATTCAAAATTAATGCGTTACCCCAGGGATCTTATTTGCCACACCTGTTAGAACGATGCTCTTTCTTACATAACTCTAAGTCCTGACTTATTCCAGGGAATTCTCATTTAGTGATATTAACACCATCAGTATTCCAACTTTAATATTAGTCATAACCTGTTTGGCATTTTGCAAAGTCAAGAAGCGATTAACTTCTCGTCCTCATGCACTATCATTCATACCTCACTTTTAGCAACGGCTTCGCACGTGAACATTTTTGGCCCAACGACTTATGTCCTGATAACTATCAAAACTACATTTAATCCATTAGTTTTCATTACCTAGTAACATATCACCCGATGATTCAAATAATTTTTCACTCGATCTTTTCAACTCGTAACCTCTGAAATATGAAAAACTATGTTTATCAAAATTTTTACACGTTGTTTATTTGTGCGGTCCTCACAAGATTTATGGACAAATGAAATTAATAAAAAATTTTGTCACTTATGCGATTTATAAAATCATATATGTATGTATATAATTAAGTTAATAAATTTACCTTTACTTATTTTGGTTAGTACATACTAAGTTATACCTTCAAATTATTTAAAAATCGCTCCTTTATTGAGTTGTTTAACTTAAGTCAAATAGTTTTGTGCAAAATGGTACACGTTTGTCACAACCCCCAAAATGGACCAGGGGTAATTGTGACCAATCATATCATAACACAGTTGTATAAACGAGAACGACTTTATATGAGACTTTTTAAATAAAACCTTTGTTAATAAAACAGCGGAAGCAGTAATACATGTTTACATTATTATTAAAACGTAAAATAAATGTTTATGAACTAAAATATAATATGCGATGTGGACTCCATGCAAGCATCAAATCTATCATCACAAAGTTGCAAACAGCTAGCTCAATCATCACCTGAGACAAAACATGCTTAAAGTGTCAACCAAAAAGGTTGAGTGAAATTCACAGGTTTATAAATAATATCCAAAGTTTTAGACCACAAGATTTAGTTTAAAGTTGATTGATATAGAAATATCAATCTAAAAGTGTTGCTGCATTTTGTAATATCGCTACTAAACAAGTTTACCCTATGACACCTTGTACTGTCAATGTCGTAGAATCATTATTATGTAACCAAAGACCAATGGTCGAATGGTTAGAGACGTTACTCTCAATAGGCCTACTCACAATAATTAAGTTTGCATTTAAACGTAGCAATTAACGATATTACGGTAGGGATTTAGCATGAATCAAAGCATGACAGCATAGTTAACAATTTAGTACTTGTGTCTAAGCGTAAAACAGTTATAAAGCAAGCATGTGTCTCACCCCAAAAGTTATAAAACATTTATTTGAAACAGTAAAAAGTGAGGCTATGAAGTTCACCTTAATAGCACACGAAAGAATTGAACGGAAGAACGTGACCGAGATCTCAACCTAGAGATAGAACATATGATCAGACATTGCCTAACAGACAATAGTATATAGTACTATATTGATAGTAATGGTTCACTAAAGAATTTACATTTTCGGAAGGTTACTATTTATGGAAAGTTTCCACTTATAGTAATTTTCCAATTTTAGAAAGTTCGAGTTAATCTTTAGCAAGACGTTGTATAACTTTACTCAAACTTCGTTGCTATCAAATAAGTCAGGAATGACCAGATGTAACCGGGGGCCCAGGATTCTTGACCAGAATCTAAGTCATGGCATTCGAGATCCACAAGCTTACCCATAAATGGCAACCTAGACATCATTCACTTACGACCGTGAGTAGCGATGAAGTTCACATGAATTATACATTATCTTTGATTAACCTTCACTTTAGGTGTATACACACAACGAATTATTAATGTACTTAATAATTATATATGTGATAATATAACCTAAGTTTTATTTAATATTTAGTTATTATACCTTAGTATGTCTTATATATATTAAATATAATTACCTTTAAATAAATACCTAAATTACTTCAAAAATAATAGTGTTTTATTAATCGAGCATTATTCAAAAATGTCTAAATAATAAATTAAATATCTAAAAATTACATACATAATTTTTATAGTCTTAGTTAATCATATAGATTAGTAGAAAAATTTAAGAAAATGTTTTTATTATATTTTTGTATTTATTTTTGTTTTTACCCTTAATGTATTCACAAAACAATTTTAATTCTACATAATTACTAAATAAACCCAAATAATTATTTTTATAATTTTTATAAGTTTCTATCAGTCTAATAACCTGTAGAAAAATATTTAAAATTTTTTTTTTATTATTTTATATTTATTCTTAATTTACCTTCGAATTACATAATAATAGAGTTTAATTATATAATAAATAACAATTCGACCCAAGTAATTATTTTTATAATTTTTTCAGATCTATATAAGTTTTAAAAACTCAGAAAAAAATTATATATATTTTATTTTTGGTTAAAAGTATTTATTACAAATTTTACATTGTTTTTACTTTTAAACACTACATAATTCGTATTTAATTATAAATAATATTCCATAAATTATCAAAATTATTTTTATGCATCATAACACTTATAATACTAATTATAACATATAAACATAATTAATTTCAAATTTTACAAAGAATATACAATAAATATAAATATAAATGACAATATTGAAAAAAATTAATAAAAATAGAAAGTACCTCAAATTTTCTTCAAGGTTTTGAGAGAATAACTTAAGTTTTTTTGTTTGGCAAGAAAAAATGAATGAGAAGCCATGTATTTATAGGTAAAAAAATGGTTGGTGAAAAGAAAAAAAATAATAAAATAAAGGTGCCAATTTTGAAAAAATAATAAAAACATGTTAAAAATGTTTTTAATAAGTTTTTGTTTTTGAAAATATTTAGTCAAAATTCATGGGCTCATTATTTAATTTATAAAAAAAATCTTATTTCTTTTTATTTTTATTTTTTTATAAGCTAAAAATATATATAATGATTAAAATAACTTATCATTTAATTAATAATTATGTTACATATAGTTTTAAATATAATACTCATTAATATTAACTAAAGTTATTTTATATAATTAGTGTAAACTTTAGTTAACAGAACATGTCGACTAAAAATAAATATTTGATCAATGTCGAATTTAATTACGTATGGATAACAACCCTATAGTCAAATTAGTCAATTCAGGTATGGAAATATGAGGGTTGTTATAACGTTGTACACACTTCTAAATTTACTAAGAACTTCGTTCCGTTTATGTTGTCACATCAAAAATTTAAAGGTTTTTCAAAACTTTCTTGGTTGATTTTATTAAAGGTTTTCGTATTAGTCTATACCATGTATGGATCACACTTCTTCTCCTCCTCCGTTTAGGGATAAAGCTTACGATTAAGATCTTTGTTAAAAACTCTTGAGCCACTTTGGATGGAAGTTTTATAAAATTTGTTAGGAGGTCTTTGCGCTCATAAAATGTTCCTTTTAAAGTTAGACATGGCAAAAACGCGGGCCGATAAATCAATTTTCTGAAGTACACTCAGTGGTCAACCTATTGTAGGAAAGGCACTAGGTGGGTTTCTACTCTCAATATTTCACGGCTAATCGCAACACCCTCGTAAATATCATCTCTATGAATCAGTATGTTGAGGTACAAGAAATCATTTTTTAGATTCTCTTCACTTTGAGTAAACCATTCTTATGACCAAGGGTTCACGTATCTTCTCATCCGCGCACCCCCTTAAGTATAGGGATAAATTCAGATCAACTCGCTCGTTGTACGAAGAGTTCACTCTCGTTCAAAGATCACACCTTTCGTGCGATTGTCTTTCGTAAATGTAATGTAAAATACTTTAAAAATCTATGAATCTTGTTATCCTCTTGGAAGGGACTGCTTAAAACATCTATAACACCGATGTGGTTAATCTATAAATATTTTTTTCCTTCGTTGATTGCAACTATATGTTGTTCTAGTCGTTGTTAACCCTATCTTCAGCATGTAACTGAAAGCATATAGTTACATTTTGGAACTGTGCTTTCATTCCATCCCAGGATTAGTTCACCTACAGTATGTTAAATTGGGTGATATATTTCATTGTTCGTTCAGACCTTCCTGAAGACACTATAAATAATTATAGCTTGCATTGCATGTAAGTCTAATTAGTCACTCTCAGCTAAAATTTCAATTCATTTATTCAAATGAAACGTTTCTTAAATATCGGGTTCTTTATGCCTATGGTCTCCTTTCGAAATTAATGGGTTAGTAAAATCCGTGGCTAACACTATCCAGGCATCAAATCACATGGTTGTGATCACCATGTTTTCCATTCTATCTATCAGCTTTGTATTGCGACATAAGCGCTCAATGTTTTAGATGAGTTTGGTAACATTCATGATGCATTTTATGCATCCAGCTTACTGAAGACGCCTGTAAGGCTAAAAACATCATCTTTCCTTTTGTGGATATATATTCAGATGACATATTCATGTTAATAGGAAACGAAATCAAATTGTTGATCTTAAGGTCAAGAGACTTAATTAATGGCATATACCTATTCTTACTTTTATACGCCCAAGTACCTTTCAAGGTAAACAGCTCACTTCTGAGCCCACGAGTCTCTCGAAACTTTGATACGCTCCTTCTTCTTCAAATTCGGTACCGTTGTTAGTCACTCCTCAAAATTTCGGGACGAAATTTTCTTTAACAGGTGGGTAATGTAACGACCCGACTTTTTCGACTTATATTTTTGTGCTCTATACTTTCACGAATCTGCGTATATGTGCGTACTAAGCTAGTTTATGCTCTGGGATCTTATTTCATGATTAATTACTCTCGTTAATACCTTACAATGTGCTATTAAGTGTTTAATCACTTAACTTGATCCCTAAATGCTTTTATGACCGTTAATGTCACTTGACGTTTAAAGCCAGCTACGTACTTGGTACACGTTTAACTTTTGTAATAATTGGAATATTATGACTACGTAATACTAATTGTTATTTTCTAATGACAATTACTTGGCTTATTGGTTGCTTAATTACGCTTAGTAATTTACTAATGCACACTAGTTAGTCTTAATGGACTTTTTACCTTAATGGACTTAGGTCCACCCTACTCTAGCTAATGGACTTTTAAATTAGCCCAATTTTAATGGATTTATGACCCATTAAAATGTATGACAAAAACCATTAAGATGAGCCACATACTAGCATTTTTGTTAACCATTACTACACATGTTGCATGAGATCCCAACAATAAGCACCACCTTTAGACCACCACCATGCAAAAAGCAAAAAGTTGTCCCCTTGTACCCCCTCCCCCCCAATACCTACGCCACCTAGCACTCTCCACCCCTATAAATACCAAGCCTCATTCACCCATTTCACACTTGATCTCATTCTCATTTTACACACACTTGCTCTCTAATTTTCTCTCTAGTCTTTCTCACACTAAAAATTGAAAGTTTTAAGTTTTCTTCTTCTTCTTTTTCTCTTCATAAAAACGACATCATCATCATCATCTAAAGATCAAGCTTTTTAGCTTTTTGATCTTGTTATATCTTGTAGATTTAAACTTTGATTTGAATCCTTCAAGAACATGAAAGAATCAAGCTTTCTAGCTTTGAATCTTCATTACTTTTGTTGTATCTAAGTTTTCTAGCTTATGATCACTTTATTTTGTTAAAAGATCAAAACTTATGTTTATGATCTTCATGTAACTTGTAGATCTAGCTTTTTGCTTTAAGGATCTTCAAGAACATCAAAGATCTAAGCTTTCCAGCTTAGGGTTTCATTACTTTGTTGAAGATCTAAGCTTTTTAGTTTATGATCTCATTACTTTTACTAGATCTTAGCTTTCTAGCTTATGGTCTCATTAATCTTGTAAAGATCCAAGCTTTCTAGCTTAGGGTTTCTTAACACTTGAGATCTAAGTTATTATTGTAGATCTCACTTACTTGGAAAGTTTTTATGATTTTTTTGGTGATAAAAATCAAGTCTTCATCATCTCATATGATGAAGATGCATAAACTTGTATCAAAGGGACAAAGGTTGAAGCTTTATTGTGTTTATACAATAAAGAGACAACCTTGATGTTCAAAACTTGTAAAAAGTTAGCTTTTACTTTTAGTTGTGTGTTGATGGTTAAAACTTAGTCATAATGATGCTAAAACATCAAAGAGTTGTACACTTGAAGCTTATACGCATCAAAGATGAGAACCGTGATGAGCATCAAGCACCAAGAAACCCACCGGAACACTTGTTTTTTATTTTTTTCGGGGTCTTATCAGACTCCTGGGACTTCTGGAAAGTTGATTTTCAGATAGTTCGGTTTGAGTAGATGACTTTTCATTCAATACTCGCCTAAATCCGATATACGGTTTGGTATTTATAGCCTTCCGAAAATCACTACGCCTTCGTAACGACGTGCTGAATTTCTGACCTACTCGCGCGTGAACCGTCGCCACGGTCAAACGACATAGAGTTAGGATCTGAAAATTGGACAGCGGTAAGAGGACTCACAAACGGAGCCTTGGCCACTGGCTGCGCATCATTTCAGTTTGTATAGAGGTTGTAGTAGCTGTCCGAAGTCAGCCATTTTTTTTGATCTCTATTCATGTAGAAAACTTACTTTATCTTTTACGTATGATGATGATGAGGATGATGATGATGATGATGATGATGATGATGATACTTAAACTTAATTTATTCACTTTTAAACTTTTGGAGACAATTCACTGATTTAGTAACCATTGACTTAGGTTGAGGACCTTTTGGATCGACCAACTTACTTGTTTGGACCGACTTACTACTTGCATACTTTTCATATCGACTTTTACCGCAATTATCACTGTGAGTTATAGCTCCCTTTTACTTTAACTATTTTTGGGACTGAGAATACATGCGCTTTTTATATTTTACATACTAGACACGAGTACTTAAACTTTATATATGTGTGGGTGACATAACGGCACAAAGATTCCCCTTAGCTCGGTAACGTTTACCTATTGGTTTAAGAACCGGTATACGCGAATCTTAGATATGGATCCATAGGGTTTGACATCCCCACTCGGGCTAGTCGCGCTAGCATTCAACGGGTGTTTAATACTTCGTAAACTTACGCACTTGCCAGGTGTACTTTTATGGGGTGATATATTACTTGTTAAGTTAGTTACCGGGTGCCCACGGATAAGCATATACTTTATCATACCGATTTGAATTACTGATTTGAAATGCTGGTTGAAGCACTGAAATCTCGTGGTCTACATTACATTACTAATTACAAACAAACTATAGCTCACCAACATTCATGTTGACATTTTTAAGTATGTATTTCTCAGGTGCTTAGACATTGTTGCTTCCGATGTTAGACTTGCTGTTATAGTCTTGGTGTTATAGACTTGCTGTTACAGACTCGTTGTGTTAGACTTCCGTTGCATTACTCAGATATGTCTCAATCATGGAACTTTTATTTTGCATTCGCAACTTATGTTACATTTGAACAATGGCTTTGTAATGACCTTTGTGTCACGTACTTATGTTAATGCTTTCTATTCGTAGAAGCACCTTATCTTTGTAAAACATTTGACGTTGGTAAAGACGTCACCTTTTCATGAATGCAAAACTTGTTTTAAAACAGCATGTAGTATTGTACCATGTAATGGACCTGTTGTTGATGATCCGTACACATTGATTTTGTACGGGGCATCACAGGTATCGCTTGTGGGACCCCACTGCCCACAAAGTAGTCATCAGCAGAGATGTTGTCTTTACGAAAGACACAGATCTTGAAGATGTTAGCACTTCAAAAGAAACTACACCGATACAGGTTGGAAATAAATTTCATAAAGATTCTTCTGAAGCAATACCAGAGCACGAGGAAAATCAAGTAGTCATTCATAAAGCTCCAACGACTCGTACTTCTAATCGGGAATGAAAACGTCCAGGGTGGCACTCGGATTTTATTATGAAAAGAAATGTTGTATATTGTCTTCTAACAGAGGAAAGAGAGCCAACAACTCTTCGCGAGGCACTGAATCATTCAGATGCATCTCCGTGGATGACGGCTATGAAGGAAGAAATTGAAGCTCTTCATAAAAATAAAACATGGGAACTTGTGCTATTGCCGAAAGGTAGAAAACCTATTGGAAATAAATGGGTGTATAAGATCAAGCGAAATGGCGATGATCAAGTGGAGAGGTATAGTGCAAGACTGGTGGTTAAAGGATATGCTCAGAAAGAAGGTACGGACTTTAATGAAATATTTTCTCCTGTGGTTCGTCTTACAACAATTCGAGTAGTTCTAGCGATGTGTGCTATATTTGATTTGCATTTAGAGCAGCTAGATGTGAAAACTGCATTTCTTCATGGAAATCTTGAAGAAGAAATTTATATGCTTCAACCAGAAGGTTTTGAACTACAAGGAAAAAAGAACTTGGTTTGCAGGTTAAAGAAATCTCTGTATGGTCTCAAACAGGCGCCGAGATGTTGGTACAAGAGATTTGATTCTTTCATAATGAGCCTTGAATATAACAGACTTTATGCAGACCCTTGTGCATATTTCAAGAGGTTTGAGGACAATGATTTTGTCATCTTGCTGTTATATATAGACGACATGTTGGTTGCAGGCCCCAACAAAGATCGTATTAATAAGCTGAAGGCTCAATTGTCTAGGTAGTTTGAAATGAAAGACTTGGGTGCCGCAAACAAGATTCTAGGGATGCAAATTCACCGAGACAGAGATAATAGGAAGATTTGGCTTTCTCAAAAGAATTATTTGAGGAAAATCTTGGAGCGTTTCAATATACAAGATAGTAAGCCAATCTCAACCCCACTTCCTACTAATCTCAAGTTATCCTCCGTTATGTGTCCTAACAGTGAATACGAGAGGAAGGAGATGTCTCGCGTACCGTATGCATCAGCAGTAGGAAGTTTAATGTTCGTAATCATATGTACAAGACCAGACATTGCACATGCAGTGGGAGTAGTTAGTCGGTACATGGCGAATCCTGGTAAAGAGCATTGAAATGCGGTAAAGAGGATCCTAAGATACATTAAGGGTACCTTGGATGTTGCATTATGTTATGGGGAACCGGAATTTATTGTCAAAGGGTATGTTGATTCAGATTATGCAGGTGATATGGATAAAAGTAAATCCACCACCCCGTATATTTTTACACTTTGTGGTGGAACAGTAAGCTGGGTTTCAAAACTGCAGTCAGTTGTGGCGACGTCAACAACAGAGGCAGAATATGTAGCAGCTACTCAAGCTACTAAAGAGGCAGTATGGTTGAAGATGTTGTTGGAGGAACTCGGACACAAACAAAAGAATATCACTCTATTTTGTAACAACCAGAGTGCTTTGCATCTTGCAAGGAATCCAGCATTTCATTCAAAGACAAAGCATATACGAGTTCAGTATCACTTCGTTCGTGAGAAAGTGGAAGAAGGAACCGTGGATGTGCTGAAAATTCATACTGATAATAATGTGGTTGATTTTGTAACAAAGTCAATCAACCGTGACAAGTTTGTTTGGTGTCGCTCCTCATGCGGCCTATCAGAAACGTAAGCAACATCATTGGCAAGGAAGGATTACCGTGTGAAGTTTGATTGAGCTTCAATCGAATTTTCAAGTGGGAGATTGTTGAAATGGAAAAGTGAATGGTTGGTGGATGGTAGGTGCCTACCATTGAAGACTTCTATATGTTTGATAATATAATGGATGGTGAAAGGAAGTAGCATTCAATTGTAAAGTTTGACTTGGCAATCGTCGTATGTCCTCACCAACCCCAATATTATTGCTATAAATAGAGTCACCTGATAACGCATTCATTCGTACCAAATCATTTCTTTCTTTCTTATATACTAAAGAAAATAATAGAGAGTTTGTGAGTTTAATCTCCTAATTACAAGAGATATAAAGATTAGTGATTATCCTTGTAATTAGAGAGAAGTTGTAATTCCTATTATTCTTATTAGTGAAACGTTTCTTTCCTTGCCCTTGGTTTTTACCCTATTGGGATTTTCCACGTTAAATCTCGGTGTCTCTTTATTGTCGCTATTTCAATTATTACTAGCGGTTTGCTATAATTTCGGTGTCGCTTTTCTCATCAGTACATAATTTTAGCTAAAAATCTACTTTTGCGTCTAAAAGTTGTTTATGCTTATCACAAATCACAGTACATCGAGGTTAATTGATTATGTTTTGCATCTGTTTATGCTCATGTAAATTCAATACGTATACTAAAAAAAGTTCTTTTAATTTAATTGTTGACGCATGTACGCTTTGTGCAAAATGGAATAATTTGTAGATTACATATTAAGCTATCTGATAGCGACTGGGCTTAAAAGGATTTCTTCACATGGCCAAATAACCAATAAACCAGAGTCTGAACTTGATTTATCTTACCCTTCTTAAAGACTTTGATCTCAATTACATCTTCTGGTTGCAGAAAGATTGGTTTAAAAAGTTCTTTAGGTGAGATATTATCACTTTCACCACTCTTATTTACAATTACCCTTAGCTTGATAATAACTAACAGTTGCCACATTTTTTGTGTACTTTATATATATATATATATATATATATATATATATATATATATATATATATATATATATATATATATATATATATATATTTTTTAAAAAGTTCTTTAGGTGAGATATTATCACTTTCACCACTCTTATTTACAATTACCCTTAGCTTGATAATAACTAACAGTTGCCACATTTTTTGTGTACTTTATATATATATATATATATATATATATATATATATATATATATATATATATATATATATATATATATATATATATATATATATATATATATAACAAGGAAATTTTGGCCTACGCAGGCAAGTCAATACGGACTGCAATTTTCTTGAACAGGAAAGGATTATAGATTACAATCTATTAGTTGGAATTAGTGAACAAGAAAGCAATCAGGATGTATCAACGATTAAGGATCTCTATCTGAATCATGCACTCCCGGGTTTCTCTCTTTCTTTCCATCTTTTATTGAAAATTGACTGTTTTACTAGATGAAGTCGAATTACCAGGCTCCTTACCATTTGCTTATAACTTGGTCAATTTGGGTCAAATGTACAGAATCAAATAACTTTTATAAAGGAAATGGAAACAACTTAAAATGCGTTGACTTGGTGATATCAAATGAAAGTTGACCAATGCCCCAATTTCAATGCATACAACCAACTACATGGTTTTATCAAAAAGTAATGTCTTTTGACGTCCCCTATGCATGCCCTCCACGTATCCTGTGACCTCATCTCTCCTGGTATAAAACACACCATTTTCTATTCTTTTTTTTTTTATACTGAAAACTCATGTTTCCTGTCAATCTTTGTTCTCGTGTTTATTTTTCTCCAGAGGTAACATTCGATCCTTTTCGTTTAGGGTTTGTGTCGCTACTTTTGATTGTTAAGGCTATTGCTATTTTTGCCTAATTGTTTTGGATGTTATTGTAGTGTTCGTCGATTACGGTTTACTCTTTTTCCAGGTGCGTTTTTTCATTGTTTCTTATCTATTCTTTTTTTTTTCTTGTATTGTTGGATGTGGTTGCTTCTTTGATAGTATCTACAGCGCTTTTTTAACCGGGTGCCTCATGTCTATAGCCTTGTATTTTTTTTTGTCTTTCATACATGTTTTGCTAATTATCATAATGAGAGGTGCACGAAAAAGAAAAAAAGTTAATGATAGTTGGCGTGTAGTCAAGGATTCGGTGGCCAACTGTAGTGATGATCTTCAGCCGTGTGTTGTTTCTTCGAGAAAAGTTGCTAGGAGAGCTTACCTGCGTGGGTCCAATGATAGCACTTCGTCATCAGTCGCTCATATCAATTACCTTACTTATGCAAATGGTATGTTGTTTTTATTATTATTTTTTAGCATTTACTTTTCTTGTAAGTTGTTTTTATAATGAAATTGTTTCAGCTGCTGTTACATTTTCTGCAAGTTGTTTTGGCAGGAGGATCTGTATACTTTATTAAGCCTCATTAGATTTGTCGAAGTATACATGTAGACTTGCTTAATACATTTATTTGGTTGAAACTGCAATCACTTCTGCTGCAAGTTTCTATCATGTTTCTTTGGCTAAAAAAAAAACTGGCTCCCCTGCCCTTGGTGCAACTTTTCGAACAATCAGACCAACTCACTCTGTCATGTTTAAATTTTTTTTTCTGCACGTATCCTTTTATTTTGATTTCATCACTAATTACTCTCCAGAATGTTGGTTATTTGGTGAAACCTGCTGCTAGCTAATCAGTTTCTCATCCCATTTAATGGAGTTTGCTTCCTGTTGAGAGTCTACTCAAGTGCCCATTGAATTTTATTTCACTTCTAACTTGTAACATCCCGTCTTTTTCCGTTTGCTTTCCGTTTATTTATTTAAAGCCCGTTATATGATTATAACATCTTCCGTTAAAACGCGTTTTAAAATAACTCGTGTAAGTAATACACGCACCCGCTTTAAACTTGATGGACCAATTTTGCCATTTGACCAAAGGTGTGACTAGGTCAAAGAGTCAACTCCTCCCTCATCCATTCATTATCCATTTCCTTTTCCATTTTTCTTAATACTTTCTACTTTTCTCTCAAAACTTCAATTCAAAGATTCATCATCCATTTTCAAGTTAGCAATCAAACATCAAAACAAATTACATATTTGGAATCTTTGCATCTTTCTTTTCAATTCCATACCGATTTCATCAAGTTTGGGTAACTTTCTAAAATCACTAGATTCTTTGTTCTTGATGTTTTCAACTTATAAAAGTGTTAATTAGTGTCTATGGCTCAAGTCTAACATGAATATATGATTTGTATGTTTGTTCTTGTCATTTTGATGTAACTAGCTTAAACTTGAAATAGGTGTGTTTGATCTTGAGTTTTGGTTGATCATATGTTGTTAGATGTTAAAAGCGCATTTATTAAATGTGTTACTAGCATCACTAGCTTCAATTTGGTATGTAAGTTGACTTGGAAAAGCCTCATTAACATGATTAAGGATTTTATGATTGTTAGTTAGGGTTTGGTGGCCTTAAATGTGATCTTTGATGCATTATGTAATGACCCGTCAAAATCGCTATTGACGCGGCACGTTAATCATTGATTCCACAGTGAGGTTTTGACCTCTATATGATACGTTTTGATAAAATATTGCATTCATTAAAATAAGTGACTTTCTAAACATAGAAAGTTATAAACATATGGGCGAGTGCTTAGGTATAAGCAAAACCCCAAAATACATAAGTCTTTAATTTACAGGTTGACATCACAGTCCCATTATCTATTACACAACACAGTTTTATTTTGAATGCAACAAACTTTGTACAAAGCATGAGAGACTCCATGCAGGCAACAAGCACATCACAGCGGAAGCATTCTAAGGACCTGAGAATAAAACATGCTAAAAAATCAACACGAATGTTGGTGAGTTATAGGTTTAATTGCTCGAGTCATAAGTATATAAAGATAGACCACAAGATTTCATCAAAACTTTATCAATAGATTCTACGTAACAGAGCACCCTGGTAACTAAACTTAACGCTATAAGGGTAATTACCCCATTCGTTTTAATACACGCAAACCAACGTGTCATAAACTCAAATAACATACGTCCGTTAAAAGGCTAGCGCTCTAGCTCGGACGGGGATGTCAAGCCCTATGGATCCATATACAATTATTCGCGCCCACCAGTCCATATCCTATGTACTGGCAGCTACTAGTTACCAAAGCTAAGGGATTTTCGGTTTAACTCAGTGTAGAATTTAGTATGTACTTGTGTCTTATTGCGTTTAAAATAAATTGCATGTATTCTCAGCCAAAAATATTTAAAGTATTTAAAAAGGGAGACTATAAACTCACAGTTCAATATTGCGATTCAATATTGTAGGCAAATTGCGTAGACGTAATGATGGTAGACGACTGTATGGTTGACCTTGGATTCAAGAACAATACCCCGAATAATACCCAATATTTCCTTAGCTTAAAGCGGTTTGAAACCCGAATTAAAAACACCCTCGTATATACCTTATTATTATTAAACTTAAATTTAAAATTATAATTATAATATAAATATAAATAAATTACAGAAGAAGAAAAAGAAAAAGGATGTGTTACTTCGTCGAGCAAACCTGACCTTTTATAGTACTTTTCCATTTACTGTAGCTCATGGGATCGCATGAGTTTTCAGTGTTTTTGCCATGCAATCGCATGGCCGCCTTTTTCGTTTTTGTTTGCTAGTTCACCGACATCAAATAGTGTTTACTGTAGCAAATAGTGTTTACTGTAGCAAATAGTGGTTTACTGTATCAAATAGTGTTTTACTGTAGCAAATAGTGTTTACTGTAGCAAAATATGGTTTCACTGTAGCAAATAGTGTTTTACTGTAGCAAATAATGTTTTACTGTAGCAAATAGTGTTTTACTGTAGCAAAGTCGTTTTTTACAGTAGCAATTAGTGTTTTACTTGTACATCTTATTATATATATATACATATATATATATATATATATATATATATATATATACATATATATGTATATATATATATATATATATGGATATTTACATAATATTAAATCATATAGAGAATTGGTTTAAATTAGTCGAAATTTTCCGGGTCATCACATAACCTCCCCGTTAAAGAAAATTTCGTCCCGAAATTTTGAGTAGTACCTGTTTTATGATCGATATCAGTGAATAAATGTGGATACTGATAAGGCTAAAAAGGAACATATATTTCATAGCATTATCCCCCAAGAAAGACAAGATTTTAGTTGCAATTGTTCCATTTTCAAGTGATATTCGTTTATATTAAATAAGTGCGAAGACAAAAGGCAGATTCGACAAATTGAAGACAAAAAGGTCCAAAAAGCTCAAAAGTACAAGATACAATCAAAAAGGTTCAAATTATTGATGAGGAACGTCTAAAAATGACAAGAGTACAAGTTACAAAACGCAAAGTACAAAATATAAAATTGTACGCAAGGACGTTCGAAAATCCGGAACCGGGACCAGAGTCAACTCTCAACGCTCGACGCAACGGTGTAAAAATTACGAGTCAACTATGCACAAGAATAAAATATAATATTTAAATAATTCATAATAAGAATAATATTAAATAATAAAAAGTTGTTAATTGAGCATAGTTCAGGGGTCATAAGTGAAAATTCAATTTCTAAATTCGCCTATAAAAGGCTTTGTAATCGTAATGTAAAAACACACCTTTTTCTATCTTTTTCTTATTTATCAATATCAATTATCAATATCTATATTCTATATCTCTATCATAATGTTAACTTAATAAGATATAACAATAATCTTAATTTTAATTTTAAATTATGATAATAATAAGATTTATGATAGAGATCGTTTGAGTGTGTAAGTCGAAATTCTGTCCGTGTAACGCTACGCTATTTTTAATCATTGTAAGTTATGTTCAACCTTTTTACATTAATGTATCGTAACTAAGTTATTATTATGCTTATTTGAGCCGAAGTAATCGTGATGTTGGGCTAAAATATTAAGAAGGGGTTATTGAACTTTGGACCATAATTAAGGTTTGGGCAAAAGACCGACACTTGTGGAAATTGAACTATTGACTATTAATAGATGGGGGGTATTGTCTAATTGAGTGACAACTCATTGGAGTCTGTCGAACCTATCTTCAAATTAATTAACCTAATAATTAATAATGATTATGGTTGTCCTATTTAGTGATGTTCATATGGAATCTGTTATAATCATTTAATTAATCAATTGGGTTGGGTAATTGATTATTCATTCTGATCAAGTGGATGAATTAATATTCATAAACTAATTAAAATAGGGGTGGATTACATACAGTGATAACTGGTGTAATTGTTGACAGAAGTGATAACTGCGTCACAGTTTAAATCCTTAATCAGTTGGAATATTTGACTTCGGGTATAAGGGTAATTTGACGAGGATACTCGCACTTTATTTTTATGACCGATGGACTATTATGGACAAAAACCAAATAGACGTATCAAATAAACCAGGACAAAGGACAATTAACCCATGGTAATAAATTAAAATCAACACGTCAAACATCATGATTACGGAAGTTTAAATAAGCATAATTCTTTTATTATATTTCTCATCGTATCTTTATTTACTGTCATTTTATTACTCGCAATTTTATTTACTGTCATTTTATTTATTGTCATTATTTTACGCACTTTAATTATCGTCATTTATCTTTACGCTTAAAATATAGAATCGACAAACCGGTCATTAAACGGTAAAACCCCCCTTTTATAATAATATTACTACTTATATAATTATATATATTTTGTATAAATATAGTTAAAAATATAGTAAGTATCACCAGCTCCCTGTGGAACGAACCGGACTTACTAAAAACTACACTACTCTACGATTAGGTACACTGCCTATAGTGTTGTAGCAAGGTTTAGGTATATCCCATCCGTAAATTAATAAAACTTGTGTCATATTTTGTAGTATTTTGTATTAAAAATAATACTATTTCGTACCCTCCCGCTACATCATCAGATACTTTTGCTTCATTTGATCCTCACGTTCCCAAGTAAACTCGGGTCCTCGTCTAGCGTTCCAACGAACCCTAACTATCGGTATTTTGCTTTGTTTTAATTGTTTGACCTCACGGTCCATGATTTCAACAGGTTCTTCGATAAAATGGAGTTTATCATTGATTCGTATTTCATCAAGAGGAATTACGACATCCTTTTCAGCTAAACATTTCTGTAAATTTGACACGTGAAATGTGTCATGAACACTACTAAGTTCTTGCATTGGCTTTAATCGATAAGCAACTGCTCTAATTCTTTCGGTGATTTCAAAGGGTCCTACGTACCTAGGACTTAGCTTTCCTCGTTTACTGAATCGTACAACGCCTTTTCATGGTGACACTTTCAACATGACTTTGTCGCCCACTTGAAATTCTAGCGGTTTTCTTCTTACATCAGCATAACTCTTTTGGCGACTCATGGCCGTTTTCAATCGCTGTTGTATTTGAATGATCTTGTCGGTGGTTTCATGAATAATTTCTGGTCCAGTAAGTTGTCTTTGTCCTACTTCACTCCAACAGATAGGAGATCTGCACTTTCTACCGTAAAGTGCTTCAAATGGCGCTGCGTTGATGCTCGTATGATAGCTGTTATTGTATGAAAATTCTGCCAACGGTAAGTGTCGATCCCAACTAGTTCCAAAGTCAATCACGCATGCCCGTAACATGCTTTTCAATGTTTGTATTGTTCTTTCACTTTAACCATCTGTTTGTGGGTGATAAGCGGCGCTCATATCTAATCGAGTTCCCAATGCTTTTTGTAATGACTGCCAGAAACATGATGTGAATCAGGTGTTGCGATCAGATATGATGGAGATAGGTACACCATGCATGGAAACTACTTCCTTCAAATATAGGCGTGCTAATTTCTCCATACTGTCTGTCTCCTTTATTGGTAGAAAGTGAGCTGATTTAGTTAGACGATCAACTATCACCCAAATAGTATCATGACTACTTGTAGTCCTTGGCAATTTCGTAATAAAATCCATGGTTATTCTTTCCCATTTCCACTGCGGAATTTCCGGTTGTTGCAGTAATCCCGACGGCATTTGGTGCTCAGCTTTGACCTTTGCACACGTCAAACATTTGCTTACATAAGTAGCAATTTCTGTCTTCATATTAGGCCACCAATAGAACTTCTTGAGATCGTGGTACATTTTCCCATTTCCTGGGTGAATTGAGTACCTCGTTTTGTGTGCTTCATCTAGTACTAGTTGCCTTAGGTTACCATGTCTTGGTACCCATATCCTACCAGCAAAATACAGGGTTCCATCGGCTTTTACTTCAATCTGTTTTTCTAACCCTCTGCTCATTTCGCCTTTTTCATTTTCTTCTTTTAAAGCCTCTAACTGTGCTGCTTGAATTTGCTTTGTGAGATCAGTACGAATTGTAATATTCAAAGCTCGGACCCTAAGAGGTTTTACTCTTTCTTTCCGACTTAGGGCATCAGCTACAACATTAGCCTTTCCGGGGTGGTAACGGATTTCACAATCGTAATCATTTAACAACTCTACCCAGCGACGTTGCCTCATATTGAGTTGTTTTTGGTCAAAAATATGCTGAAGACTCTTATGGTCGGTGTATACTGTACACTTGGTGCCATATAGATAGTGTCTCCATATTTTGAGTGCAAAAACTACTGCTCCAAGTTCCAAATCGGGCGTCGTATAGTTCTTTTCATGAATTTTTAATTGTTGTGAGGCATATGCGATAACTTTTGTGCGTTGCATTAATACACATCCTAAACCTTGGCGCGAAGCATCACAATAGATCACGAAATCATCATTTCCTTCCGGTAATGACAAAATGGGTACAGACGTTAACTTCTTCTTTAATAACTGGAATGAGGATTCCTGTTCCGTGGACCAATCATACTTCTTTCCCTTTTGAGTCAATGCAGTTAAGGGTTTGGCAATTCTATAGAAATCTTGAATGAATCTTCGGTAGTAACCAGCAAGACCTAAGAATTGGTGGATTTGTGTTGGAGTCTTCGGTGTTTCCCATTTACTAATGGCTTCGATCTTGGCGGGGTCAACTTTAATTCCATCTTTACTGACAACATGGCCCAAAAATTGTACTTCTTGTAACCAGAAATCACACTTCGAAAATTTTGCGTACAATTCTTCTTTCTTGAGTATCTCTAGTACCAGTCTTAAGTGTTGCTCATGTTCTTCCTTGTTCTTCGAGTAAATCAATATGTCGTCGATAAAAACATTGACAAATTTGTCTAAATACGGTCTACAGATGCGATTCATTAGATCCATGAATACTACTGGAGCATTAGTTAATCCAAAAGGCATGACTAGAAATTCATAGTGACCGTAACGGGTTCTGAACGCGGTTTTAGGAACATCTTCTTCCTTCACTCTCAGCTGATGATATCCGGAGCGTAGATCAATCTTAGAATAAACACTTGATCCTTGCAATTGATCAAACAAATCATCAATCCTCGATAATGGGTACCGATTCTTGATCGTAAATTTGTTTAATTCTCAGTAATCTATGCACATTCTCATCGATCCATCCTTCTTCGTGACGAACAAAATAGGAGCACCCCAAGGTGAAAAACTGGGATGAATAAATCCACGGTCTGATAATTCTTGCAACTGGTTTTGTAATTCTTGCATTTCTGAAGGTGCAAGTCTATATGGGGATCGGGCTACAGGTGCGGCTCCTGGTACGAGATCAATCTGGAATTCTACACATCTGTGTGGAGGTAGCCCCGGTAATTCTTCTGGAAATACTCCGGGATATTCTCTTACAACCGGCATGTCATCAATGCTTCTTTCTTCAGTATCGATCTTCTTTACGTGTGCCAGAATAGCATAAAAACCTTTTCTTATAAGTTTCTGGGCCTTCATACAGCTGATAAGGTTCAGCTTCGAGTTGCTCTTCTCCCCATAAATCATTAATGACGTTTCATCCTTACGAGGGATGCGGATTGCTTTTTCAGCGCAAACAACTTCCGCTCTTGTTTTGGACATCCAGTCCATGCCAACGATTACGTCAAAACTTCCTAATTCTACGGGTATCAAATCAATTTTGAACGCTTCACCAGCGAGATTTATTTCGCAACCATGGCAAATTTTATCGGCTTTTATCAGTTTACCATTAGCTAATTCAATAGTATATTTATCGTCTAGAGGCAATGATGCACATTTTAGTTTAGAACTAAAGTCTTTACACATATAACTTCTATCAGCACCCATATCAAACATAATAGAAGCTAGTTGATTATTAACGTTAAATGTACCCGTGACAAGATTAGGATCCTCACGTGCTTCACTGGTACTAACATTAAATGCCCTCCCATGTGCGGGTTCTTTGTTCTTCTCCTTATCAGGGAATTGATTTATAAAGTGACCAGACTTCCCGCATCCAAAACATTTCTTGACATCGGTCGGTTTTGTCTTTACTTTAGAAACGGTGGCATAACAATCTTTTGCCACATGTCCTTTCTTGTTGCACTTATCACAGACCACTTGGCAATAACCTGCATGATGTGTGTAACATCTTTTGCAGAACGGATGGGGTCCCTTATAGTTTGGACTTGCAGTTGCCCCATCTTGTTTACTGATATTGCTTTAAACATACATATAATTCGATGCAATATCATTTATATTTCATCAGCTTTTATCGTTTACTAAGACATTCAAATGTATAAATCACGAGAAAAATGACAAAAGATAATACGAGCTCGAAGTTTGAAGAAAAGACGATAAACGATGGATTTAAACTAAATATATATCGAGATAACGTTACCCGAATAGAAGTTCAAGATGAGAAAATAAAAAGAGTTCAAATGAAAATTTCCAAATCGATAAACGTCAACGCGGGATCGACATAGAACAAAACATAAAATAAAAATGAGAAAACAGTCGACAACTCTTACGCGAATCGTGTGGCCATCTACGCGAAACGCGTAGTATTTAAGCCGTACGCGTATCGTGTGGGAATCTACGTGAAACGCGTAATCTCTTGATCAGATCCAGATTCTAAATGTAAATGGGACGGTTCCTTTTCTGTTTAATATTACTTCTTTTTTTAGTGGTACAGCAAGAAAAGTGAAAGGACCCGTCCTAATCTATCCGGACGAAGTCCATATCGATTATAAACGATTCACAACAGTTGATTACATCGCGAGGTACTTGACCTCTATATGATACATTTTACGAACATTGCATTCGTTTTTGAAAAGACAATATTTCATTACATCGAAAGTTGACGACATGCATACCATTTTGTAATATATCTAACAATGAATGACTTAATAATAATCTTGATGAACTCAACGACTCGAATGCAACGTCTTTTGAAATATGTCATGAATGGCTCCAAGTAGTATCTCTAAAATGAGCAAATGCACAGTGGATGATTTCTTTCATACCTGAGAATAGACATGCTTTAAAGTGTCAACCAAAAGGTTGGTGAGTTCATTAGTTTAACATAAATAATCATTTCATAATTTTAATAGACCACAAGATTTCCAGTTCTCATAAATATACGTCCCATACATAGAGACAAAAATATCATTCATATGGATTGAACACCTGGTAACCGACATTCACGTAATGCATATAAGAATATCCCCATCATTCCGGGATCCTCCTTCGGACATGATATAAATTTCGAAGTACTAAAGCATCCGGTACTTTGGATGGGGCTTGTTGGGCCCGATAGATCTATCTTTAGAGTTCGCGTCAATTAGGGTGCCTGTTCCCTAATTCTTAGATTACTAGACTAAATAGGGGCATATTCGGTTTAATAATCCAACCATAGAATGTAGTTTCGATTACTTGTGTCTATTTCGTAAAACAGTTATAAAAGCAGCGCATGTATTCTCAGTCCCAAAAATATATATTGCGAAAGCATTTAAAAAGGGATTAATGAAACTCACAGTACTGTATTTTGTAGTAAAAATACATGTGATGACATTGAGCAACTGAACAAAGCAGGGTTGACCTCGGATTCACGAACCTATATCGTTTGTATATTCATTAATACATATAATCGTAATCAAAAATATATATATTATTGTTAATGATGTAATTTATATATTTAATAATTTATAAGCTCATTATCTATATATTTTCATTTTATATATATAATTGTTAATATAGCTAAGTTAAATATATATATATATATATATATATATATATATATATATATATAATTTTTTTTATATATAGGGATTACTTGTTTGTACATAATAATTATGATAATACTAATTTTAGTAATAATATTGATACTTTATAATAATGATAAAAGTAATAATAATAATATTAATAATGATATTAATAATGATAATAATACTAAACTGTATTAAAAATAACTATGATAATATTAATTATCATAATCCTTTTAAAACATAATTTAGTTAAGATTTTAATAATTTTCACAATAATACTTATATCTAAAAAAAATTAATATCTTTTAATCTTAACAATTTTATTAAACCTGTATATCCATAGTTGTAATAATCATAACTTTTGTGATTAGTTTATAACTAATGACTATAGTTTCTTTTAATATAAAGTTGTATTCGTAATCATAATCTACAGGTATTCATATGATTATAATCAATCTCCAAATCTTTAACATGATACATTTTATCATAAATTAACCTGTTTAACATTCTTGACATCCTAATAATATTGCTAGTAAAAAAAATAACACAATTAATAATACAATAAATAATAATTATTAGTATAAATAATACTAAATGATGATACCAATATAGTTAATAATAATAATTACTTAATAATGATAATGATATAACATGTATCAGTATCAATGTTAATAATTATAATAGTTTACTTATTATTAATAACTATAATTAATAATACTAATAATAATATCTATCATAACTTCAATCTTAATAATAATAACAATTTTAATGATAATAACCAAATTAATGATAATACTAATGACAATAGTTATAACAATAATAATAATAACAATAATAATAATAAATAAGATTTTTGAAATTAATGACTACCTCATAAACGCCTTAAAAAAAATAGTTGTCACTTGCAAGACTCGAACCCGAGACCACTCGCTAACCGACACACTCCTTGACCAACTGGGCTGTGCCCGTTTTCCTATTTTATAACCCACTCCTTTAATTATAACCCGTATTTGTGTGTTCATCTTCTTCACACTTGTATCAATTAGAGCAAGGAACTTTAAATCCCATAATAACGAATTCATGATTTCAGTGAAGACTTGTAATTAACCATAACACTAATAATAGTCTTGATTGTAAGCGAGAAAAAAAAATAAAAAAAAATATAACAACAGGCCACTGCCGACGCTGTTGGAACAAAAAAAAAATTCATTTTTTCGATTTTTAATGCTTAAAAGACTATGGTTATAACATGAGATAGATAGATAAACCTTTTTAGAAACTATAGGAACCAACAATTTGATTCGACTCGCAACAGAAAAATCGAATTTAGCTCAAGAACAACAGTTGACTTTTTACCAAAATAAGTTTGACCTCAAAATTTGAATTCATTATGACAAATTGGAATTTGAACCTTTCCAGAAATCTTACATGAATGATTTATAATGAAACCGCATTAAAGGATCTTGGATTTAAACTCGAATTCAACATTTTTGAAAAAATAGAGGAAGAACAGAGGGAACGAGCTTGTTATTTGTAGTTTTCTGTTTTAAAATCTTAATTTGAAGATATAAATGAAAAATGGTAGTTAATGAACTGAATATGTTAATCTCACTCGTTTAATACATAGCCAATTGATCCCCGTTTAAACAATTCAGTAGACAAGAAGAATAAAATAAAAATATAAAGTTTTAAAGTTGAAATTGACTCTAAACAGAATTTGTTGTATTGTGAATTGGATGGAATCAATTGAAGATATAGAACAAATTTCAGTACTATATGATAGTGATAGGAAACAGACTCCAATCGTTTATCTGATTTATACATTATATAATATAATTAATATAAATAAATAATAAATATATTAATAATAATAATCCTAATAATAATAATAATTATATTAATAATAATAATTAATAATTATAATAATAATAAAAATGATAATAATAATAATAATATTATTAATGATAATAATATTATTAGGTAATAATAATAATAATATGATGTTATTACTACTAACAATAATAATGATTTTAATAAGTTTAGTAAAAAAATATGATACTAATATTACTTATAATAATGCTAATAATAATAATATTTATTAATGATAATGATAAGACTAGTAATAATAATCTATCACTTTATATATATATCAAATTTCTTATGTATAGATAATAGTAATAATAATAATAATTCTTAATGAAAATGGTAATAATAATATTTAATAATATTACTAATATTAATCATATAACTAAAATTACAATTTTTACTACAAGTGATAATAATAATAATATTATCAAATCAAATATAACACTTTCAGTATTATAATTTTTAATGATATTGATATTAATATTAATAATGATAATGAATGTAATAATAATCATATAATATCTGTAATTGAACTTGTAATTACATTTAATATATTTATATTACATTTTATATTTTATATCATATACTATATGAACATATCTATTGAATATTTATTATTTATATATTTTATAATTATTTTAATATAGAAATCTTTTATATCTATAATCATATAAATTTATGATAATATTATATATCTATTTATATACATTTATTTTAATAACAACTTAATTATTTTGTTTATTATTTTACATTTTTAATTCTATTTGATTAAAGGTATTTTATTTATTCAAAATATTACATATACTTATATTTATATTTATATCTATTTACATTTTTATTGACATACAATTGTTCTTGAATCGTCAGGCATGGTCAAAGGGTAATTGATTTCATGAATATAGATTTCAAAACTTTCGAGACTCAACATTACAGATTTTGCTTATCATGTCGGAAACATATAAAGTTTAAAGTTTAAATTTGGTCGGAAATTCCCGGGTCATCACAGTACCTACCCGTTAAAGAAATTTCGTCCCGAAATTTGAGTGAGGTGGTCATGGCTAACAATAAAATTGTTTTCATGATGAACATGAGATGATAAATTGAGTTTTATCATCATTGAGTAATATGGACAAAAATAATTCGATTATTCGAAGAGTACGAATGAAGCTATCACCAAAGAGTGAAAATAGGAAAGTAAAGATTTATCTTAACTGTTGACAGAGTTAGGGTTGAATTCCGGAATTCAAGGGATTTAAAAAAAAATCTTGGAAATCTATAAGATCTGATTCTTCGGCGAATAAGGAAATTAAGATCTCTATAATTAATGCGGAAATCTGCCTTGATTTCTTTGTCTGGTATTTTCACTATAAATGAATTTCTTCCGTTCCATTACTTTCACCATTCCTATACTTTCTTCCTCTATTCCTACTTCTAAAATATTGGGGAAATACTCCATCCAGTTCTGATTCTTGATATTTTCCTATCTATGTATCTGTCATCCTTCTTTTCAATCTTCCACCAGAAAATCTATTTACTTCTACTATTGCCTTAGGGAGGATACTATTCTTAATTATACCGTGTCTTTATATTGCTATTCGTATTAATATCCACGGTTTGTAACTTCTGTGTTGTCATTGAATTTTTATATCTTCTCTTATATTTCAATGTCCCTGCTTTTGTCTCCTATAATTATTGTCATCCACAGTTAATACTCCTTCCTATTTGCTGCGATTTATACTCCAATTTCTATTCCTTTTGGAGCTTTGTCCCTTCGTTTCTTCTTTTTATGATTGGACATCTCTTGTAATGGTTCAGAATTCATAGATATAGAGTTCCGAATGATTATGATATATTAAGCAGAAAGGAACGGTAATAGCACGAATTGTTTTGTCAAATTACCAGAATCACTGAGAATAGAATTATCAAGAATATATTTTCTTGATATGTTTAGAGGTTAAGTAGAATGAACGAGTTATGTCACATGGCACATGATGACGGTATGATCTGTGAATCATCATGTTTCATTAGAAACTCGGCATGACTTATTGTAATATAATCACGTTGATCAAGTGTCATTATATTATACTAACTCATGTATCAGTTCCCAACACTACTTTAAAAACATTCATATTTTAAATTCGAAATTTTACAGAATATAGAAACTAACAGTTTCTATATGATGTAACACTGATAGCACAAAGAGATTAATGATTTCAGATAAGAATAGTTACGAAAATATCTTCAGAAATATGGAGGATATTTATAATGAAAGATACGATAATATCTTGGAATTTCTAAGATCAGAGGATGATGAAAAATATTGTCCGCAAGGGTTTAGAGTAAGGAGCAAGATATTCGCTAAAGACTTCAGCAGATATTGAATCATTTAGATTCTTTGAAGTCAAATTTATTCTTTGTGATTTGTCCACGGCTTTCTTCATAGTTTTGCCTAATCCGCCTTTCGGTAATAGATTTTCTATTGAATGTTTCCAATATAATGATACACAGGAAGCACGAAGAGGTATATAATTTCGGACGAGAATATTTACGAAAATTTTCTCAGAAATATCGAAGATATTGATGATGATATTTTGGAATTTCTAAGTTCGATGGTTGATAGAGAAAGATTTTCCGTAAAATTTTAACATGATTTCGGATCAAGATATTCTCTACAGATTTCAACGGATCCAGAATTACCTGGATTCTTTGAATATAGGGTATGGTCCTTGTATTTGTCCTTGGTCTCCTCCTTGGTTAGCTCAATCCGTTTTCCAATTCCAACTTTTCTGAGCTTTTCCAACATACTATTCTTTATCATCAAACTTCCGATGATTAAGGTCGTTTACGGTTGTCTATGGTTTCTGCTGCTTCATTCAACTTTTTCAACATTCATAGTATTGATTTGTGACAGAGTGCTTTTCAGAATTTCAGAATGAGAGATCATAATTCTAAGAGATAAATGTCATACATATAACTATTGATGTAGATATGATGTGAGTTTTCAAAGTACTGATTGTTGATTCCCGGTAATTGGTATGGCAGTTCTCGTTACAAGATGCGGATGAGTATATGATAGGGTTTCAATGAATAAATATAATGATTTGTTAGAGAGATCTAAGCCAAGAAGCAACGAGGTTGCTGGTACGTCTGCTGGTAATATGGTGGAATATAAAAGAATTCTTCGATATCAAAAGGGTAATCGTATATATCAGGATTATAGTAAGGCTACTTCGAATGAAAAGTCGAAGTTGACTTGTTGGAGCTGTGACAAAAGATAATACGAGCTCGAAGTTTGAAGAAAAGATGATAAACGATGGATTTAAACCAAATATATATCGAGATAACGTTACCCGAATAGAAGTTCAAGATGAGCAAATAAAAAGAGTTCAAATGAAAAGTTCCAAATCGATAAACGTCAACGCGGGATCGACATAGAACAAAACATAAAATAAAAATGAGAAAATAGTCGACAACTCTTACGCGAATCGTGTGGCCATCTACGCGAAACGCGTAGTATTTAAGCCGTACGCGTATCGTGTGGGAATCTACGCAAAATGCGTAATCTCTTGATCAGATCCAGATTCCAAATGTAAATGGGACGGTTCCTTTTCTGTTTAATATTACTTCTTTTTTTAGTGGTACAGCAAGAAAAGCAGTACAATCATTTCACCTACTACTTGAATCTCATAATACTGAATACTTATACAGAGAGTTGAGAAGAGAGGAGTACACACATTTAGAAGAGAATTACATTTACACACATACATTTTAACACAGTGCACATCAAATTTATTTTCTAGTATCTTTTGTAATTTGTATTAATTTCAGTTTCAAGGTTCAATATTTAGGATAGTTTCAAATATTAAGGGTGTATTGTTCGTGATTAAGAGTATTATTGTACGCGTGAAAGGGTGTTGTTATTGTAATTTTCTACCATTGAAGTTAATGAAAGTGAAGAATTTTTCGTAAGTATATTCTGTTAAAATTATCGTTATCAGTTTTTATCATTATTATTATGTTTGTATATTTATATTTTTATGTTTACCCTAGTATAATGAGTAGCTAATTTCCCTAGTGTTTGCTTAGATGTAGAGCCCCTAGTAAAATGGATTGTTATTATTTGTAAAAATTAAAATGTAACTTTAGTATTTTTAACATTGAGCCTAATTGAAAGAACCATTATTATGTATTTGGATATTTAACCCTTGTCACTTAATTTGTTAGATTAAAAATGACGAAAGTTATTTTTATTTATATAAATTAAGCTTCAACATTAAAAGTGATCTAGACGAACTTATAACTAATTTACTAACACTAAATTAAAAAGTAAGGTTCGGTGGTTTGGGTAATATCACTAGTCATATAATAGTGAAATTGTAAAAAGGGAAACCGTTATGATTTGGGTTTTGGCGAAGGTCAAAACTGGGTTGGGTCTCAATTTAAATACTTAAAGATTAGTAACTATCTAAATATAATCCAATGAAAATTAGATTTAATTTAGTTAAGCCAAAACTTATTATTTATTCGAAAGGAAAATATAAGTTTTATACTAAACATTTTAATATGAGCTTAAACTTAAAACAATCCATGGACCTAGAGGTGACACATTTAAATAAACACTCCCTTTTATTTTATAAATCATTATTATTATTATTATTTACATTTATTTATTCAGTAAAGTTAAAACTAAAAAAAAAAATTTATACACAACATTATAACCAAGTGTATTCGTTACTGTTTTGTCACCTGGATTATAACATACGCGGATCGCGTATAAATCTACACGATACGCGTACGTATTAAACCATACGCGAAACGCGTAAATCACTGCACGAAACGCGTAAATACAAATACGAGTACTGTAGCGAACTAGGTTAAAATTTAGGGTTTTAATTATTTTATTATTATATTTAAGTTGTTAGTTTATAATTAGTATTAATTTATAATTAGTAATTAGTTTATAACTAGTTAATTATTATAATTCCTATTAATTTATATTAATTTAGTTAAAACATGTTATTTAGTTAATTTAAATAAATTTACATTATAATTACTCAAAACAAAATTCTAAACAATTAGTTTTATTAAAAGTTATTATTTAATTAATTATCATTTAGTAATAAACTTATTAGTATAATTTCAATTAATTCACTTTTAAGTTAATAATTATAAATAATGTATTCGTATAAATTAATAAGTAGTTCAATTAAATTAGGATTAAGTTATATTTTATTATTATGTAGTATTATCAATTCCTAATCCTAAACCTCCTTAAAATAAGTTTAACTTCAAAGACTATTAAAAAAACATTGAACACTGTCTCCCTGTGGAACGAACCGGATTTACCAACAAACTAAACTACACGGATAGGACTAGTTGCCTATATATGTTTGAAACCAACCTAAAATCGTTAAAATACCATATATACAATAAATCAATTCGTGTAACAAAACAACTCAAATCCGCACATAAATAAAGGTACCGTTTCAACGCATCAACTTTTTGGCGCCGCTGTCGGGGATCAGTTACGTTTAAAAGATTTTAATAGACTTTAGGTTATTCGATCCTTTTATAGGAATTCATTCCTAGAAAAGCTTTTAATGTTATGATAGAAATTAATGCATGAATTTACGTTCCTCCAACACTGAATTAACTCCTCCATATCCTGAACCCGAAAGAGAATTTCACGAACGCTTAAGAGCTCAAGAAGTAGAATCTCTCGCTGAGGATTTAGAATCACTTTCATTAGATTCTAACTCTGAACCAGATATTCAACAAATCATAGAACCAGATATGGCTGTTACAAATCAAACGATGGAAGCATTAATGAAGGCGACAAGAACAGGTCAAGGCCACGCAATCATCCAACCTACGATGACTGATGGCTTTGAAATAAAAGGTCAATTCCTTCACATTGTGACTAATACATGCCAATTCGGTGGAGCTCCAAATGAGGATGCTAACGAGCATCTTCGTAAGTTTGTAAGCATTTGCAAACTATTTAAAATTAAGGATGTCTCCGATGAAGTCGCATGTTTGAAAATCTTTCCATGGTCCTTAAAAGATGATGCAAGAGATTGGCTAGACTCATTACCAGAAGGTTATATCGAAAACTGGAATGACATGATGGACAAATTTTTGTCAGAATTCTTCCCTGCTTCGAAAGCAGCAAAATTGCAAATTGATATAAATCACTTCAAACAAAAGCTTAACGAAACCCTTTATGAAGCTTGGACCCGATTCAACAAAATGCTTAGGGTATGTCCTCAACACGGGTTGAATACATTCCAAAAAGTCCAAATATTTTATAAAGGAGTAAATGTTGCTACTAGAAAAGATATCGATGTTGCAGCCGGTGGTTCGATAATGAAGAAAACACCAGAAGACGCTCACACAATCATTGCCGATATAGCAGCATATTCCCATAATTGGCATCAAGAGATAGAATTCTCTAGATCATCAACCGTTGCTAATATCGAAAGCAATGATGAAATTGCTTCGTTAAAAGTACAAATGGCAAATCAAGCAAGACAAATTGAGAAAGTAACCAAGGAAATGCATGCTATCAGGGTAGTTGTTCCACCAAGTATGCCGTATCTACTCCTTCTGCTTTAGCATAATTGTTCCACCAAGTAAGTGCACCGTCTTGCAACGTGCACGAAGCATACTTTGACTTGTCTCCATCCGCACAATTACTGATTTTGAAAACGGACTCCATCTTTTCAAACCATCGGGTTAGACCGACTGGTCCCTCGGTTCCACTAAACGTCTGTGGTTTGCATCCTTGAAAAGTTTTGTATGAGCATCCGTTTTGTGAGTTTGTGTTTACGGCTGCTGCTTCGGCTGTTGCTTTTGCTGCCTCAGCTGCAGTAATTCTTTCATTCACACGTTTCTCGACTAGTTCCTCAAACTCAGCATTCGACATTTGAGACATGTTTCTTCAATAAATACAACAGAGATAATTTAATTATATAGAATATTATAGGTAAAATGAGTTGTCAATAGTTAATCGTAGCATATTAATAATATGAACCAATTATTATAAAAGCCTTTTCTTCTTATTAGCATTTTATAATTATTTCTAGGGTATTACCTACCCGTTAAGTTCATATATAATAGCTAGTACAAGAAATTAACTACTAAAATCCTAATAATATTCCACTATGAAAAATTATAGCGAGTTACTACGTTATTATGTAATAATAATAATAAGAAGTAGTAATAATACAAATAATCATTCCATGCATTTATTATTAATAAACCAAAATAATACAATACCATACAATACCGATATTTTACATATGCTTATTTTACATAACAAGATAGAGTAGCACACATAAGCAATATAATAGCGCATGGAAGATTTATGGTTGCGAGGTCGTTTATTCAGAACTATCAGAAAATTCTTCCCATTTAGTTCTCTCTGCCAATTGTTTGTGTGCACATGGTCCGACAGACATTCTGGCAGTGTATTTAATTTTTGGTCGAGGTTTTGAGGTACCCGTTGCCTCAGTGGGTTTAATACAATAAGGGTGGTTACGGATCGAATGGTCCTGTTCCTTTTTAATAATTAAGGACATTTTATTATTGTGGTTGTTTTTATTATCTATAGCAAGTTGGAATTTCTCCTTAGTGACTTCTTTTATTTCATTAGCGAAATCCTCCTCCTCACTGATCTCATCTGATGACGAACTATCTGAGTCATGTGTAGGAGAATATGATGACGAACTATCTGCATCATGTGTACGAGAATATGTACCGATGGTCATGAACCGAAATATGTCAGGCATAATATTCACAACCCACCCTTCGGCAGTGTATCTGGCCCAATGTCCATGTTCGTTTAGAAATGGACGATCCTCGTTTACTCCAGGGATCATGGGTCCATGCCAACGATACTGTGGCTCCAGAAAACTAGAGATGGGTGGAGCTGGGACCTCCTCTGGGTTAACCTGAAGTTGAGATTCCCCAGCTAACACAATTTCTTCTTTAATATGTATTGGAACGCTCTTTTCAGTTGTGGATAGAATAGATTCAGTGTCTGATTCCGAGTCGTACAAAATGATAGGATTAGAAGAAGTCATCTATCACATAATTGAAACAACAATTATGTTAGTATATAAATATATCACATATAATGTTTTTGACCAAATGATAAGCAAAAATCAGTAAAAACAGATATGGTCATAGTCCAGACTCACTAATGCATCCTAACAATTACCAGTTAAACACACTAATGTAATTTATGGTTACCTATGACCTCAAGCTCGGATACCAACTGTAACGACCCGTCAAAATTGCTATTGACGCGGCACGTTAATAATTGATTCCACAGTGAGGTTTTGACCTCTATATGATACGTTTTGATAAAATATTGCATTCATTAAAATAAGTGACTTTCTAAACATAGAAAGTTATAAACATATGGGCGAGTGCTTAGGTATAAGCAAAACCCCAAAATACATAAGTCTTTAATTTACAGGTTGACATCACAGTCCAATTATTTATTACACAATGCAGTTTTATTTTGAATGCAATAAACTTTGTACAAAGCATGAGAGACTCCATGCAGGCAACAAACACATCACAGCGGAAGCATTCTAAGGACCTGAGAATAAAACATGCTAAAAAGTCAACACGAATGTTGGTGAGTTATAGGTTTAATTGCTCGAGTCATAAGTATATAAAGATAGACCACAAGATTTCATCAAAACTTTATCAATAGATTCTACGTAACAGAGCACCCTGGTAACTAAACTTAACGCTATAAGGGTAATTACCCCATTCGTTTTAATACACGCAAACCAACGTGTCATAAACTCAAATAACATACGTCCGTTAAAAGGCTAGCGCTCTAGCTCGGACGAGGATGTTAAGCCCTATGGATCCATATACAATTATTCGCGCCCACCAGTCCATATCCTATGTACTGGCAGCTACTAGTTACCAAAGCTAAGGGATTTTCGGTTTAACTCAGTGTAGAATTTAGTATGTACTTGTGTCTTATTGCATTTAAAATAAATTGCATGTATTCTCAGCCCAAAAATATTTAAAGTATTTAAAAATGGAGACTATAAACTCACAGTTCAATATTGCGATTCAATATTGTAGGCAAATTGCGTAGACGTAATGATGGTAGACGACTGTATGGTTGGCCTTGGATTCAAGAACAATACCCCGAATAATACCCAATATTTCCTTAGCTTAAAGCGGTTTGAAACCCGAATTAAAAACACCCTCGTATATACCTTATTATTATTAAACTTAAATTTAAAATTATAATTATAATATAAATATAAATAAATTACAGAAGAAGAAAAAGAAAAAGGATGTGTTACTTCGTCTAGCAAAACTGATCTTTTATAGTACTTTTCCATTTACTGTAGCTCATGCGATCGCATGAGTTTTCAGTGTTTTTGCCATGCGATCGCATGGCCGCCTTTTTCGTTTTTGTTTGCTAGTTCGTCGACATCAAATAGTGTCTTACTGTAGCAAATAGTGTGTACTGTAGCAAATAGTGTTACTGTAGCAAATAGTGTTTTACTGTAGCAAATAGTGTTTTACTGTAGCAAAGTCGTTTTTACAGTAGCAATTAGTGTTTTACTTGTACATCTTATAATATATATATATATATATATATATATATATATATATATATATATATATATATATATATATATATATATATATATATATATATATATATATATATATATATATATATATATATATATATATATATGTGTGTGTGTGTGTGTGTGTGTGTGTGTGTATATTTACATAATATTAAATCATATAGAGAATTGGTTTAAATTAGTCGAAATTTTTCGGGTCATCACACATTAAAAGCCTTGCAATGTTGTTTGTAAGTGTTTAGTAGTATTTTATGCGTAATTACCTACGAAACAGCGTATTATATGCGTGCATTTAATTCCCGAATCATAAATGTGCATTTATGAACTTGAAAGTATGTATGATGAACATTAAATGAGCATCAACATGGATTTTGATTTTTGTAAATGATGTTTTTAATTGATGAAAGGTGTTTAGTTGTGTTCCTTGTTAAATTATCTTTCCAACGATGTATGGTATGCATTTTAGGTATTTACGGTTCATGAGTTATGATAAATTGAAGTTTGGATGAGACTTGAACAATTGAAACAGCCCAGGTACCAGCTCCCGCACAGTGTCCAGGCGCGGCCTTTCTGTGTCGCGGCGCGGCAATAGCCGCATTCAGGGACTGACCTACCTTGTCAATTTACGAAAAATGTTTGCTATGCTACGCACCTCTGATTCACATGTAACTTGTTCTAACATGCTTATATATGATTAAAAACCTCAGAAAAATAGTTCGGGACCCGACCCGAACGTGTTGACTTTGACTTGACCAAAGTTGACTTTTGTTCAAACTTAACCAATACTTCTTTAAACCGTTCTAATCTTCTTGTATACTTGATTCTTGCATGAAACTTGACAACTTGATTCACATGCTATATAATCGAGTCGTAACGAGCCATAGGACTAATTGAACAACTTTGACCAATCGTGTTTACCGTTATTGATACAACCTACTTGTTTAGGTCAAGACTAGCAATTGTCCTTACACACGTTTACTTGTGAAGTACTTTATTACTCGTGCACTCAAGGTGAGATCATAGTCCCACCTTTACTCTTTTAAACTTACATTTGGGATGAGAAAACATAAATGTTTCATTTTACAAAGTGAACACAAGTACGAAAACAAACATTCTACATATGAGTTAGAACAAAAATCATCAATTCGATTATCATTAGTTACACTTGCCGGGTGTAAGCGATAACTTATGTTGTATGGCCATATGGGTTTGACAAACCCTCATTCGGACGGTTCGCTACCGTTATTCGGATGAAATATATTTTCGAGAAACAGTGTATGTTCTAACACTATTGTGATGAGGTTCTATGGATGGAAAGTTAAGCCTTGATAATTGGGTGCTCGTGATAACAAATTTTAGAATGGTTTACTATTATTTCAATGATATAAATCTTGTGGTTCATTTGTAGTTACTTACTTACTTAAACCTATGATTTCACCAACGTTTTCGTTGACAGATTTCTATGTTTTTCTCAGGTCCTTGAACGTTTTGTGATACATGCTTCCGCTCATTATTTTGATACTTGCATTGGATGTCGAGTATATATGCATACATGGAGTGTCTTTTGGCTACTTTTAAATTGTGTCGCATAGGTTTCAATTGTACTTATAACGTTGTAACGTAACTTGTGGTTGAACTACTCTTATAAACTTTGAAACAATCTTTACATTTGAAATAAATGCGACATATTTTTGGTCAAACGTTGTTTTAAAGACTTATGACCACGTAACGGGACCTAAGTAGACGACGCCGTCAATGACGATTTTGTCGGGTCGCTACAGATGGTATCAGAGCGTTGGTTGTAGGGATTTATAGTTCATTGGTGTCAACCCCGAGTCATAGGGTACATTAGTGAGTCTAGACTACAACCGGCATATAGACTTGAAGTAGGAATTACTTGACTACTTGTGCATTTATACTCGGACTCTTCTATTCATATCTAACTTTTATTCCATCTTAATCTCACGTTGTTTAATTTGATTGACACGCCACCTTGACATAGTGAAATAATGTTGAATGCACATATGAATTAGGGTAATATAATTTTCGGGACTCATATGAACATTCCGACATTATGACATAAAGAATTTAAGGCGAGTCAAGGAAAATTTTCTCTCTATCCTTATTCCATATCACGGTTAGTATTATTAAGAATACTAATCAACGATATTCTTGTGTTTTGAAGGAACAATGCCTCCTCGCCGTGTACCATGCAATGAAACTCCCGAACAAGCTCTACAACGAATGATAGCCACCGCCATGGATGCGGCCATGGCCAGTCACTCATCCAATAAAAATAACAACAACCACAACAACAACAACAACAACAATGGAGCCGGTAATTCAAACGAGGGATGCTCCTATAAAGCTTTCATGGGGTGCAAACCTCACACCTTCGATGGAACCGGGGGACCGGTTGTGCTCACCCGATGGTTTGAGCAAACGAAAGCCGTCTTTAGCATAAGCGATTGTCGGGACCAAGATAAGGTCAAGTACTCTACTCACACTTTCGCCGGTGTCGTGCTCACTTGGTGGAACACCTATGTACAATCGGTGGGTACCGATGAAGCTCACGACCTCTCTTGGGCCGATTTAAGGGAAAAGATGATCATCGAATATTTTCCTCGTGAAGAAACCCGAAGGCTCGAACAAGAGCTAAGAACTTTAAAAGCGGTCGGAAACGATCTCAAGGACTACAACCAACGATTTTCCGAACTAGCCTTGATGTGCCCAAACCTTGTGAACCCCGAGTCTTTAAGGGTTGAACTTTACATGGATGGTCTTCCAAAGAGCATCAAACACGGAGTAATGTCATCTAAACCCGCTAATCTTCAAGAAACTTTGAATATGGCCCGCAAATTGATAGAAACGGTGGACGAAATCGTAGTACCGGCACCTAAAGCCGAGGATAAGCCGGGTAACAACAAAAGAAAATGGGAAGCCCCCCAATCAAGCAACAACAACTTTGCCAAGAAGCCTTTCACCTCCGACGGCAAGAAGGGTTATGTCGGAACCCTACCTCTTTGCAACAAATGCAACAAGCATCACTTTGGTGAATGTGGCAAGCTAATTTGCCATCAGTGCCAAGGAATTGGTCATAAGGCCAACGATTGTAAAAGTGCCGCCCCTGTCGCTTGAAAGGGGCCCAATGCACCAAATACGGTCACTTGTTACGATTGTGGCCAAACGGGTCATTATAGAAATGTATGCCCAAAGAAGAAAGATAACCCCAATACACGTGGCCAAACTTTCAACATTAACACCGAGGAAGCCCGAGATGATAATGAACTAGTCACTGGTACGTTTCTTCTCAACAATTCTTATGTCTCTTGCTTATTCGATTCGGGTGCCGATAAGAGTTTTGTATCCGAGACTTTGACTCATTCTTTTAGCACTCCACCACTCCTACTAGATACTACTTATACCATTGAAGTGGCCAACATGAAACTATTGAGTGCCGACAAATTCTATCGGGGGTGTACGTTAAACTTAATGGGTAAAGAGTTTGAAATTGACTTGATACCTATAGAACTAGGGAGCTTTGATGTAATCATTGGTATGGATTGGCTAGCCAAAATGAAATCCCACATTCTTTGTGACCTTAAAGCGATTCAAATTCCTATCGAGAATGGTGAACCCTTGATTGTCTATGGCGATAAGAGTTGCACCGGACTCAACCTCGTCTCGTGCCTTAAAGTTGAAAAATACCTTCGTAAAGGTTGTTTCGCGATTCTAGCTCATGTTAAGAAAGTCGAAATCGACGAGAAGCATATCGATGATGTGCCAATTGTTACTGAATTTTCCGATGTTTTTCCCGACGAATTGCCGGGCCTTCCACCTCATCGACCGGTAGAATTCCAAATCGATCTTATTCCGGGAGCCGCACCCGTAGCACGTGCACCGTATAGACTTACTCCATCTAAAATGCAAGAATTGTAAAGTCAAATCCAAGAACTACTTAACCGTGGTTTTATCCAACCTAGCCATTCACCATGGGGCGCTCCGATTTTGTTCGTTAAGAAGAAAGATGGATCCCTACGAATGTGCATTGATTATCGTGAACTAAACAAATTGACGGTTAAGAACCGATATCCTCTTCCTCGCATCGATGACCTCTTTGATCATCTACAAGGGTCTTGTGTATATTCAAAAATCGATCTCCGTTCGGGTTATCATCAATTAAGGGTTAAGGGGGAAGATGTCTCCAAAACTGCTTTCCGGACTCGTTATGGTAGTTATGAATTTCTTGTAATGCCATTTGGTCTCACTAACGCACCGGTGATGTTCATGGATCTTATGAACCGTGTGTGCAAACCATACCTCGACAAATTTGTTATCGTATTCATCGATGATATTTTGGTCTATTCTAAAAGCGAAGAAGAGCACGAACAACATCTCCGACTTGTGCTTGAACTCTTGAGACAAGAACGACTCTATGCCAAATTCTCCAAGTGTGAATTTTGGTTGAAGGAAGTTCAATTTCTTGGTCATGTTGTAAGTGATCAAGGTATTAAAGTCGATCCCTTAAAAATCGAAGCCATTAGTAAATGGGAGACTCCTACTACTCCTACTCACATTCGTCAATTTTTGGGTCTTGCTGGATATTATCGTAGATTCATCAAGGATTTCTATTTGGTTGCTTGTCCTCTAACCGCGTTAACCCACAAGGGAAAGAAATTCATTTGGGCAACCGAACAAGAATCCGCATTTCAAATCTTGAAGACAAAGCTAACCACCGCTCCTATCTTATCACTTCCCGAAAGAAATGATGATTTTGTTGTATATTGCGATGCCTCGAAACATGGTTTTGGGTGTGTATTGATGCAATGAAAGAAAGTCATTGCTTATGCCTCTCGACAACTAAAAATTAATGAACGGAACAACACGACACATGATCTCGAACTCGGAGCCGTTGTCTTTGCACTTAAAATGTGGAGAAACTATCTTTATGGAACCAAGAGTACTATCTTCACCGATCACAAAAGCCTCCAACACATCTTCGACCAAAAGCAACTAAACATGAGACAACACCGGTGGATTGAAACTTTAACCGATTATGATTTTGAACTTCGTTACCATCCCGGGAAGGCAAACATAGTAGCCAATGCCTTAAGTCGAAAGGAAAGATCGGTGCCTCTTCGTGTCTGAGCTTTAAACATCACCATTCACATCAACCTCAATAGTCAAATTCGTGTAGCCCAAGACGAGGCTCTCAAGGATGAAAACATCTCTCTCGAACACTTGAACGTCCTCACCTCTCGATTCGAAGTTAAGGAGACCGGACTTTGATATTTCGCCGGAAGAAATTGGGTGCCTAGTTATGGGGACTTGCGAAGCGTTATTCTAGATGAAGCCCATAAGTCAAGGTATTCGATTCACCCCGGTGCTAATAAGATGTACCACGACCTCAAGGAACTATATTGGTGGCCGAACATTAAAAGGGACGTTGCTACTTATGTTGGAAAATGCCTAACTTGCTCCAAAGTCAAAGCCGAACATCAAAGACCGTCCGGACTACTTCAACAATCCGAAATCCCACAATGGAAGTGGGAGAGAATAACGATGGATTTTATCACAAAACTACCAAGAACGGCGAGCGATTATGATACTATTTGGGTTATTGTAGACCGTCTCACCAAATCCGCGCACTTCCTAGCCATGAAGGAAACCGACAACATGGAAAAACTTACATAACTTTACATTAAAGAAATCGTAGCTCGTCACGGTGTGCCTTTATCGATTATTTCCGATCGAGATGGCCGTTTTGTTTCTTGATTTTGGCGTACTTTACAAGAAGCGTTGGGAACACGATTAGACATAAGCACCGCATACCATCCGCAAACCGATGGACAAAGCGAACGCACAATTCAAACTTTGGAAGACATGTTACGAGCTTGTGTTATCGATTTCGGAAAAGCTTGGGACAAGCACTTGCCTCTCGCCGAATTCTCTTACAACAATAGTTACCACATGAGTATCAACGCCGAACCTTTCGAAGCTTTGTATGGCCGAAAATGTTGTTTTCCTCTTTGTTAGGCCGAAGTAGGCGATACACAAATCACCGGACCCGAACTCATTCATGAAACAACAGAGAAGATCGTTAAAATCCGAGAGAGGCTCAGGATGGCCCGTAGTCGTCAAAAGTGCTATACCGACAAAAGACGCAATGACCTCGAATTTCAAGTCGGTGACCGCGTAATGTTAAAAGTCGCACCTTGGAAGGGTGTAATCCGTTTCAGGAAACGCAGGAAGCTAAATCCGCGGTATATTGGTCCTTTCGAAATCTTGGAGCGTGTTGGAACCGTTGCTTATCGTTTAGATCTACCGCCTCAACTGAGCTCCGTTCATCCTACTTTTCATGTGTCAAATTTAAAAAAGTGTTTGGCCGAACCCGAACTTGTCATTTCTCTCGAAGAGCTTACTATTGATGACAAACTTCATTTTGTGGAGGAACCGGTTGAAATTGTGGACACCTCCGTCAAGACGCTAAAACAAAGTAGAATCCCTATCGTTAAGGTCCATTGGAATGCCAAAAGGGGACCCGAATTTACTTGGGAAAGGCAAGATCAAATGCAAAGGAAATACCCTCATTTATTCGTGGATTCGGAAACGCAAGATCTCGAGGAAGAAACAACGACTACTACGCCTACTTAAATTTCGGGACGAAATTTCTTTTAAGGAGTAGGTAATGTAACATCCCGCCTTTTTCCGTTTACTTTCCGTTTATTTATTTAAAGTCCGTTATATGATTATAACATCTTCCGTTAAAACGCGCTTTAAAATAACTTATTTAGGTAATACACGCACCCGCTTTAAACTTGAGGGACCAATTTTGCCATTTGACCAAAGGTGTGACTAGGTCAAAGAGTCAACTCCTCCCTCATCCATTCATTATCCATTTCCTTTTCCATTTTTCTTAATACTTTCAACTTTTCTCTCAAAACTCCAATTCAAAGATTCATCATCCATTTTCAAGTTAGCAATCAAACATCGAAACAAATTACATATTTGGAATCCTTGCATCTTCCTCTTCAATTCCATACCGATTTCATCAAGTTTGGGTAACTTTCTAAAATCACTAGATTCTTTGTTCTTGATGTTTACAACTTATAAAAGTGTTAATTAGTGTCTATAGCTCAAGTCTAACATGAATATATGATTTGTATGCTTGTTCTTGTCATTTTGATGTAACTAGCTTAAACTTGAAATGGGTGTGTTTGATCTTGAGTTTTGGTTGATCATATGTTGTTAGATGTTAAAAGTACATGTATTAAATGTGTTACTAGCATCACTAGCTTCAATTTGGTATGTAAGTTGACTTGGAAAAGCCTCATTAACATGATTAAGGACTTTATGATTGTTAGTTAGGGTTTGGTGGCCTTAAATGTGATCTTTGATGCATTAAAAGCCTTGCAATGTTGTTTGTAAGTGTTTAGTAGTATTGTATGCGTAATTACCTACGAAACGGCGTATTATATGTCTGCATTTAATTCCCGAGTCATAAATGTGCATTTATGAACTTGAAAGTATTTATGATGAACATTAAATGAGCATTCAACTTGGATTTTGATTTTTTTGAATGATGTTTTTAATTGATGAAAGGTGTTTAGTTGTGTTCCTCATTAAATTACCTTTCCAACGATGCATGGTATGCGTTTTAGGTATTTACGGTTCATGAGTTATGATAAATTGAAGTTTGGATGAGACTTGAATAATTGAAACAGCCTAGGTACCAGCTCTCGCACAGTGTCGCGGCGCGGCCTTTCTGTGTCGCGGCGCGGCAATAGCCGCATTCAGGGACTGACCTACCTTGTCAATTTACGAAAAATGTTTGCTATACTACGCACCTCCGATTCACATGTAACTTGTTCTAACATGCTTATATATGATTAAAAACCTCAGAAAAATAGTTCGGGACCCGACCCGAACGTGTTGACTTTTTCGTTGACTTTGACTTGACCAAAGTTGACTTTCGTCCAAACTTAACCAATTCTTGTTTAAACCGTTCTAATCTTCTTGTATACTTTATTCTTGCATGAAACTTGACAACTTGATTCACATGCTATATAATCGAGTCGTAACGAGCCATAAGACTAATTGAACAACTTTGACCAATCGTGTTTACCGTTATTGATACAACCTACTTGTTTAGGTCAAGACTAGCAATTGTCCTTGCACACGTTTACTTGTGAAGTACTTTATTACTCGTGCACTCAAGGTGAGATCATAGTCCCACCTTTACTCTTTTAAACTTACATTTGGGATGAGAAAACATAAACGTTTCATTTTACAAAGTGAACACAAGTACGAAAACAAACATTCTACATACGAGTTAGAACAAAAATCATCAATTCGATTATCATTAGTTACACTTGCCGGGTGTAAGCGATAACTTATGTTGTATGGCCATATAGGTTTGACAAACCCTCATTCGGACTGTTCGCTACCGTTATTCGGATGAAATATATTTTCGAGAAACTGTGTATGTTCTAACACTATTGTGATGAGGTTCTATGGATGGAAAGTTAAGCCTTGATAATTGGGTGCTCGTGATAACAAATTTTAGAATGGTTTACTATTATTTCAATGATATAAATCTTGTGGTTCATTTGTAGTTACTTACTTACTTAAACCTATGATTTCACCAACGTTTTCGTTGATAGATTTCTATGTTTTTCTCAAGTCCTTGAACGTTTTGTGATACATGCTTCCGCTCATTATTTTGATACTTGCATTGGATGTCGAGTATATATGCATACATGGAGCGTCTTTTGGCTACTTTTAAATTGTGTCGCATAGGTTTCAATTGTACTTATAACGTTGTAACGTAACTTGTGGTTGAACTATTCTTGTAAACTTTGAAACAATCTTTACATTTGAAATGAATGCGACATATTTTTGGTCAAACGTTGTTTTAAAGACTTATGACCACGTAACAGGACCTAAGTAGACGGCGCCGTCAATGATGATTTTGTCGGGTCGCTGCATAACTCGGGTCAGTTTGACTCAAACAAATTTAGCTTGATGAGCACTTTTATTTCTATTGTTGTATAGAATGAATTATTCTTTATTTTAGCTTAATAACAATTTTTGCTACTAATATTGAGAAAGTTAGCTCAATGGGTTGTGTTCAACCCATATGACACTAACCTTTGTATTTAGGATTTTTTTAAATATACCTTTTAGGTAAATAGTAACCATCAGTTTCTGTAATTTTCGATTTGTTGTAGACGACTATAGTGGGTTGTAAGTTTGTAATCTTGATTCGGTATCTTTGCAGATATATTTGAGCCAATATCTATATCAACATTGGGCGAATAGATTTAGATATTAGGGTAACACATACGAAACTTAGTTTTATAGTGGTCTTATTATAAAAATTTGTTTAAGTTGGTTAGAAGGGATGATCCATGTTTGAGGTTTAATATAAGTCATGGGATCATGTTTCTAGGGAGGTACTCTTATCACGTTTCGAAATTCAGGTATGCGTATGCATATATATTATAATTTAATAATGCTTTAGATATGTCAAATTGGTAAAACGGGTGGGTCAAGCGGGTTAAATAATCGATCAAAAGTGGTCATCTTTTGTATGGCTCCAAAGGAGTTGGGTTGAGTTTGTCTTGAAGAGTTAACAATTCGTTTATGATTCTTTCACCCCATTAAGGGGTTTTTTTTTTTTTTTTTTTTTTTTTTTTTTTTTTTTAAGTTGCAGATTAAATGCCGGTTTAGTTAGGTGGGGATCTTAAATTGTTTTCACTGTCCTATGTTGCAGTTTCGACTCCTCGAAAACTTCTCTTCGGTTTTAGCTTAACAAGCCCCCTCCATAACATCTGATCATGTCCCAACATTTTTGAAAAGTCTGCTCTTCCTGCAAACAGGTAAACCTCATACACAAACGCTGATATTGTGTTATACTGGGCTAATATCAAAACTACACATAATCGAATGACAAGAAAACAAAGCCAAAATGAAGAAGGAATAATAGTTATCACCATAATCCACTTTTTCCGTTTGAACTATTAAATATAAACGGAGTTTTCCAGCCCCAAGTGTTACCTAATGGTGTACATATGATTTAGCGCTCTCGACTGCCTTTACTTTACTATTTTGTGAAAGTACAACGTATATAATGAAATGATGGCCTGCTTTGCAAATGATGGCCTGCCTTTACATACATAAACGAACAACCGAATTCAACACTTTCCCACCGCAAAGCGCGGGCACGAATTAGTGAATTAGTACCATGTATGTGCCAAACTATCTGGTAATATTTTGCCAAATCCAATTAAACGTTAAACAAAAGACAAAACATTGATAAGTTCTACTATAGAAATCTAGGCTGGCTACGATCTTTAAGATGCATAAATACATGTTTCATGGTTTGCTTAAGTTGGCTATGATTTTCGAACTAACATATGCATTTCATGCTTTTCTGGGCAGATTTACCAGTGGACCGGTGCCATGTGTCCTCAAGAAGGGTCTCCACCAATGTTTTTGCAGCTCTACATTTACGATACCGAATGGGGTTGAGAACAGAATGTCTCATTTCGGTGGACAAGATTCAGGTCGAGTTTGCAAAATTGGTGGTATCTCAGCTCATTGATTGTTGGATACCGACAATGAGCTGGTTAAAATATTTCGTACAACTAGAGACAAGTGCACCAGTTCTGAGGTGCCTACCTTCAGGGTGCGGTTGTTCAGTGTTGCAGGGTCAAAACAACACGAATTGCCTACCTCTGATGTAATGGGAGCTATCGTTTTTGACAGTGGTCCTTGAGCAACCAAAGCAAAAAACCTCTGTACAGTTGTACAATTTTGATACTAAATCTGTCGCCTATGAACTTTGTAACCTTCAAACAATGTTGTATGTAAATGTAAATTTTGTGTGTAATCAATAGCCAGCGATGTTTCAGCAGCGAAGCGCGGCCCCATCTATCTTGTTTGTTATCAAATGTGTAAGTAAATAATGTTTCAGAGTACACCTACTATTCTGTAGGTTGGTACCCATGAGGCTATCTATTCCCTCAAATTTGTTAGAAATAGGAGGCTAGATATATTATTTGAGGAAGAGAGGATTGATGATTTAGATATTTGATTAATCTAGAAAGCTTTGTTTATTACTTGATTTGCTTGATTACAAATGAGAGGTGAATCCCCCTATTTATACTACTCAATGGAGTAGTCTAGAATACTACATCATCTACTAATATCTAGATATTTTCTAAGTATTATCTAGATATTTCCTAAGTATTATCTTAGATATTTTACAAGATTGTTCTACACATTTTGAGTACTACATATTACAAGAAGTTTCTAGATATTGGACTACAATTTTGATCCATATACTTGTATCTTGCAAGCCCATATCCAAATAGCCCAAATCAAGTTTAGTTTCCAACAACCCCCCTTAAACTTGATTTCTTCACTCCGAGCATATTCTGTAATCTCTGAAAAGTCTCGTGTTTTAGAGGCTTTGTGAAAATATCATCAACTTGGTCATATGACTTCGCGTAATTTATTTGCACCTCTTTATTTGCAACACACTCCCTGATGTAATGGTATTTCGTATCGATGTGTTTGCTTCGATCATGGAAGACTGGATTCTTTACTAGAGCAATCGCATACTTGTTATGCACATATATCTCCGTAGCTTCCTTTTGAAAAAACTTAAGCTCATTTAGTAACTTCCTGAGCCATATTGCATGACAGGTGCACGATGTTGCTGCAACAAACTCAGCTTCACATGTTGACAGAGTCACAATGGGTTGCTTCTTCGAGCTCCATGTGAACGCCGTGTCTCCCATATAGAACACAAAACCACTCGTACTCTTACGATCATCTATGTCTCCAGCCCAATCACTATCACTGTATCCAACTAGCTTGAAGTGATTAGAAGGCGAATAAAATAGACCATAGTCAATCGTACCTTTGATGTAGCGTAGTATCCTCTTGGCTGGCTTCAAGTGGTTTATTGTAGGTGCTTCCATATATCGACTTACCAGTCCAACTCCGTAGAGAATATCAGGCCTTGTGCAGGTTAGGTACCTCAGACTTCTAACCAACCTCTTATATTGTGTTGGGTCAACCAAGTGTCCTTCATCATCTTTTGATAATTTGAGATTGCAATCCACTGGTGTGTTCATTGACATGCAGTTATTCATCTTAAACTTCTTCAGCACCTCCTTCGCATAACCTTCTTGGGATATAAATATTCCTTCTTTCTTTTGTTTCACCTCGATCCCAAGATAGTAAGCCATAAGTCCAATGTCGGTCATCTCGAACTCCCGAACCATTGCTTTCTTGAACTCTTCGAACATTTTGGGATTACTACCAGTGAATATCAAGTCATCCACATATAGGCACACAATCATAACATCTCCTTCCTTGCTTACTTCGGTATAGAGAGCATGCTCATGTGGGCATTTTGTAAAGCCATTCTGTTGGAAATACTTGTCTATCCTGCTATTCCATGCTCGAGGCGCTTGCTTCAACCCATATAAGGCGCTTTTCAATTTCAGCACCTTATTCTCTTGGCCTTTCACGATGTATCCCAAAGGTTGTTCTATATAGACTTCTTCTTATAAGTGGCCATTAAGGAACTCGGATTTGACATCCATTTGATAAATCTTACAATTATGCTGAGCCGCAAGTGAGATTATTAATCTTATAGTTTCTAGACGAGCGACGGGAGCAAATACCTCGTCATAGTCTATGCCGGCTCGTTGACTATATCCCTTCGCCACCAACCTTGCCTTATATCTTTCAACTTCACCTTTGGAATTCTTCTTGGCCTTGCACACCCATTTTACACCAATAGCCTTATGTCCCTTTGGTAGTGTGGCAAGATCCCACGTATTATTCTTCTCGATTATCTGAATCTCTTCGTCCATAGCACGTTTCCACTTTTGGCTTTTTGTTGCGTCTTCATAACTTATTGGCTCACAATTGCCAAGAAGGCAGAACAATGATAGATCCTCCATAGGCTGGGTTACCTCGTACAACTCCTCAATGCTCCTTGTGTGATGTTGTAGCCTACTTTATTCTCCTCCTGATGCTGGTGTCACTTCATTAGGTGTAATGGTTGGAGTACGTGGAGAGTGCAGAGATGGTGTACTAGAAGGTTCTTGAACTTCAAGATATTCTTCGTTCCTTGCAGTACTCTCGAATGGATAAGGGAGAAAGTCGTAGTTCTCCTCTTCGGGAATATTCCAATCCCATGTTGCTTCTTCGTCGAACACCACATCTCGACTTGAGATTACTTTAACGGTCTTGGGATTGTATAACTTGTAACCCTTCGAACTTGAGTTATAGCCCACGAATATGAGTTTCTCGCTTTTATCATCGAGCTTCGTCCTTTTCTGATCTGGCACATGAGCATATGCCACACTTCCGAACACTCGAAGGTGTGAGATGCCGGGCTTCCTTCCACTCCAAGCTTCAATGGGCGTTTTGTTCTTGACGCTTCTAGTGGGCGAGCGATTTGCAAGATAGATCGCACAGTCTACTGCCTCAGCCCAAAATTCCTTAGGCATCCTTTTGCTCTTTAACATACTCCGGGCCATATCAAGAATGGTCCTATTTTTTTCTTTCCGCAACACCATTTTGTTGAGGTGAATACGAAAGAGTTAGAGGACGTCGTAACCCATTGTTGTCGCAAAATTCCTTGAATTCCTTGGATGTGAACTCTCCTCCATGATCGGATCTCATCGCCTTTATGGTGAGACCACTTTGATTCTCCACAAATGCTTTAAACTTCTTGAACATTCCAAAAGCTTCCAACTTCTCTTTTAGAAAATAGACCCATGTCTTTCGACTAAAATCATCAATGAATAGAAGAAAATATCTATTTTTACCAAAAGACGGTGGGCTGATGGGTCCACACACATCCGTGTGAATAAGTTCTAGAGGTTTCTTTGCTATACTAGAAGCTTCTATTGGAAAACTATTTCGGAAGTGCTTTCCTAGAAGGCATCCCTCACATATTTGATCCGGATGATTAATTGGAGGCAAACCCTTCACCATTCCTTTACTTGATAATAATTTTAAGCCTCCAAAATTTAAGTGCCCGTATCTCATGGGCCAAAGCCAAGAATTATCTTTGAAACATGCTTTTAAACATCTTGGAATGTCATGTTGAATATTTAGCATGAACATCCTATTCGTTGACATTGGCACCTTAGCAATTAAACCTCCTTTTTGGTCTCTTAAAGAAAGGGTACGATTTATCATGTGAATATCATAGCCTTTCTCCAAGAGTTGTCCAATACTCAGTATATTCGTCTTCATATTGGGCACATAATACACGTTAGAGATAAATTGATGCCTTCCATTTTTCAAGCGGATGAGAATCTTACCTTTGCCTTTAACCGGGACTTTAGAGGAATCTCCGAAGGTGATATTTCCACTAATTACCTCGTCTAACTCCACAAACATATTTTTGTCACCGCACATATGGTTGCTTGCACCCGTGTCGAGATACCACAAATTTGATTCTCCGTTATCTTCACCTTTGCATGCTAGTAACAAAGTGTTTTCCACGGCTTCAGTATCTTCTTGTGCAAAATTTGCTCTTTCTTGCACGTAATTGTTTGACTTCTCGCATTCCGAAGCATAGTGGCCAAATTTATGACAATTATAGCATTTGGTTTGAGAATTGTCATACCTTGGCCTTCTACTTGTGTAGCCTGTCCCGCGACCTCTTGTCGGGTGAAAATCTTGACTTCTTTCTTCATTTTTGTAAGAACTATAACCTCTACGTTTGATATATGCTTGCCCTCGTCCTCGGCCACGTACTTGACCACGACCTCGTTGACTCGTTTGATGAGTCTTTTCACTGTTCTCTTCCTTGAAAGAGAGTTTTGCTTGTAAAGCTTGCTCCAAAGGCTCTTTACTTTTCTTATTAAACCTCTCTTCATGGGCTTGTAGTGAACCCATGAGTTCATCGATAGTCATTGATTCTAGATCTTTAGATTCTTCAATGGCTACGACTATATAGTCGAATTTTGAATCTAATGATCTAAGAATTTTCTCAATGACCCTCACATCACTTAAAGTTTCACCATTCCTCTTTAATTGATTGACAATCGCCAAGACTCTTGTAAAATAATCGAAAATTGATTCTGAGTCTTTCTTATTTAAGGATTCGAACTCACCTCGTAGTGTTTGTAGTCGAACCTTTTTCACCTTTTCAACTCCCTTGTGAGAATTCTCCAAGATCTCCCATGCTTTCTTGGCCGTGGTTGCACTTGCAATTTTCTCAAAAGCTCCATCATCTACACTTTGTTGGATGATGGAAAGAGCCTTTTGATCGTTGGTCTTCAATAGCTTTTTCTCCTTGCTGAGAGAACTTTTTTCTGTAGGTTCCTCATAGCCTTCCTCCACTATCTCCCATAGGTCTTGTCCACCTAGGAAGGTCTTCATTTGGATGCTCCATCGATCATAGTTATCCTTTGTGAGGCGAGGAAACGTGATGACATTGTTGGCCATCATCTTGTCGAACCAAGCTCTTGATACCAGTTTGTTAGAAATAGGAGGCTAGATATATTATTTGAGGAAGAGAGGATTGATGATTTAGATGTTTGATTAATCTAGAAAGCTTTGTTTATTACTTGATTTGCTTGATTACAAATGAGAGGTGAATTCCCCTATTTATACTACTCAATGGAGTAGTCTAGAATACTACATCATCTACTAATATCTAGATATTTTCTAAGTATTATCTAGATATTTCCTAAGTATTATCTTAGATATTTTACAAGATTGTTCTACACATTTTGAGTACTGCATATTACAAGAAGTTTCTAGATATTGGACTACAATTTTGATCCATATACTTGTATCTTGCAAGCCCATATCCAAATAGCCCAAATCAAGTTTAGTTTCCAACAAAATTTAGGTGTGTAAAACCTTAAACAATTCACCTTCAATCACAATAAAAACCTATCTTTATGATAACTTCAAATCACCAGTATTTAGCACTTATAGTAAAACTACTGCAACACTTTATTCCCATTGCCACATTGGATAACTAAAAATCTCATTATTTCAACTTTTATATTAATGAAAATCACGTAAATTTAGCCCTTAAACTCATAACCATAATATTATGTCATTCCCCCATATATAGTAGAAATATTCATTCAGTATTGTTTACGGACATA